>NC_138385.1:98706691-98849903 GCF_054177405.1 Leptonychotes weddellii | reverse complement strand
TTTCAACCATTTTGAGTCTATTTTTGTGTGTGGTGTAAGGAAATGGTCCAGTTTCATTCTTCTGCATGTGGCTGTCCAATTTTCCCAACACCATTTGTTGAAGAGACTGTCTTTTTTCCATTGGACATTCTTTCCTGCTTTGTCAAAAATGAGTTGACCATAGAGTTGAGGGTCCATTTCTGGGCTCTCTATTCTGTTCCATTGATCTATGTGTCTGTTTTTGTGCCAGTACCATTCTTAATCTCAGGAAACAAACTGAGGGTTGCTGGAGTGGTGGGGGGTGGGAGGGATGGGGTGGCTGGGTGATAGACATTGGGGAGGGTGTGTGCTATGGTGAGCGCTGTGAATTGTGTAAGACTGTTGAATCGCAGACCTGTACCTCTGAAACAAATAATATATGTTAAAAAAAAAAAAGAAGAAGATAGCAGGAGGGCAAAAATGAAGGGGGGTTATATCGGAGGGGGAGACGAAACATGAGAGACTATGGACTCTGAAAAACAAACTGAGGGTTCTAGAGGGGAGGGGGGTGGGGGGATGGGTTAGCCTGGTGATGGGTATTAAAGAGGGCACATTCTGCATGGAGCACTGGGTGTTATACGCAAACAATGAATCATGGAACACTACATCAAAAACTAATGATGTAATGTATGGTGATTAACATAACATAATAAAATAAATAAATAAATAAATAAATAAATAAATAAATAAATAGGTGGGGGAAAAAAAAGCGCAGGGAACAGAGAGCAGAAGCAGGAAAGGAGTCCCCTCCCTAGACAGCCAGCAGAGCTGGGTGGAATTGTCCTTTGGGGTAATGGGAAGCTCATGAAGAAGATGGAATTGGAAGTGACTAGGACCTTTGAGGAAGATTAATTGATGGTTTTCAGATGATTTGGAGGTCAGTTTAGTTCAACCTCTTGACTTAACTGTTGAATAAACTTGGGCCCAGGAGGGGCAGCGACTTGTCAAGACCACAGAGTAAACTGGGGAGTCAACCTTGGTCTCTAGATGGACAATTTTTCCTTCTTGCCACCAAGACGTTATGGGTCAAGATCTCTAGCTGTGTAACTTTTTTTTTTTTAAAAAGTTAGTTCTATGCCCTATGTGGGGCTTGAGCTCAGGACCCTGAGATCAAGAGTCACATACTCTACTGACTGAGCCAGCCAGGTGCCCCTCCAGCCCTATAACTTGATTCACAAAAACTTTTCCTCTCCCTATACCATGGTAGAGGTAGAAAGGAATAAGATCAAACTGATGGTTAACTAAAATATCAGTTATTTGTTTGATCATTTTTTGGGTTTTTTTGACACAAAGTAACACTATCCAATAGAAATGAGACACATAAGAAATTAAAAATTTCCCAGTAGTCATATTAAAAAAAGTTAAAAATGGTGAAATTAATTTTAGTAACCTATTTGACTTAACCCACTAGATCTAGAGAGCATGATCATTTCAATGTGTAATCAATATAAAAAGTATCATTAAGACATTTTACAGTTTTTTAAAATTTTTTTATTTATTATTTTTTAAAGTATACTTTTTTATTTTTTTATTTTTTAATCAGAGAGACAGAGAGATTGAGCACAAGCAGGGGAAGTGGCAGAGGGAGAAGCAGGCTCCTCGCTGAGCAGGGAGCCCAATGCGGGACTTGATCCTAGGACCTTAGGAACATGACCTGAGCCGAAGGCAGTCGCTTAACCAGCTGAGTCACCCAGGCATCCCTGTTTTGTTTGTTTGTTTGTTTTTAATTAAGTTTTTGTAATTGTACACTTAGGGCACATCTCTGATCAGACTCTCCACCTTATAAGAGCTCAATAGCCATCTGGGGCTGTTGCTACCATATTGAACAACACAGAAAGCTTTAGACTAAGGTTTCAAAGAAGGTGATTTCTGAGTTTTTAGTATGGCATTTCACATTCTGATTGGTCTTACTTTTGGCTGATATAGCTAGTATTAGGAATTGCAAGAAATAACTGAATAAATGTCCCCAAAGTTAGCCCTCTGTGTGAAACATAGAATCTCACTGTTTATTCTCCAGTTATAAATCTCAATGGGGGCTCTGCTTAGGTCTCAAGTCTCAAGTCTCAGAAGGGTCCTTTTTTTTCCAGGAAGGTAGTGCCTTTCCTTAATAAAAATGACCCCACCTAAAATTTAGCGTTTAATACTAACAGAAAACAGCCCTCCCCCACCTCCCAAGTCCAAAGAAGTACCAAGTTTATTTTCTGACAGGAAACACCGGGGAATGATTGTATGATTGTTTTTTTCCAGCTTTTGCTGGATTTTCACCCATTTCAGCTGCTACTTCTGGTCACAAATGCTTCTAGCCACCTGTTCTCTGAATATATTCTTTTCCCAACTGGCTTCCCATTTGTTTTGATACTGGCAAAGCAGATTCCAGCCATCACTCATTTATTAAGCCCATTCAATCTGAAAAGCTTTGTCCACATGCAGCCAGGAAGAAAAAGTCACAGGCATCATTTCCAAATCTAATTCTAAAAGCGAAAAAACAGCCCATCAATTCATCTAGCCTGCAGCTTAACTCCTAAGGGGAAAATAAGGAGATAGGGAAGATACCTCTGATTGGAGCGCAGGTGGGAAGGCAAAGCTACGAGGTGGCTTTACGCTGCCCTGATTTTTCATATTACTTCTATAACGTGGTATAGCAAATGCTTTCAGGGCCCTGCAAGAAAACCCTGCATATTCCCTGTCCCTGCACGTGCTGAGAGCTCCCTGTTGGCAGCACCTGGGATTCACTGCATGAAAACTCTGTTTTGCTCTTCCTTGGGGCAAGTCAAAAGTGCTATAGGGGGTTGACATTTCTGGGAGCAGCCCTCAGCCAATGACCTTTGGGACTTGGAGGGTAAATACCCCAGCTCCTCCCTCCTCAGGTGGAACCACTCTGAAGCATGTTCTAAAGTGTCTCCCGGGGTGCCCATCAGGACTGAGCTCCAGTCACCCACAGCACTCGTGATCAACACTCCTCTCCTTGACTTCCCTTTCACGTCCCTGCTCTTTATATCAGAGCTTCCTAGAACCATCTCACAGATCAAGTGTTTTTTCACCAAATCTTTGCCATCGCATACACATTGGTCTTGGGTTCTGAGTGCCTCCAGTATACTACTGAGAGTTCCAAGACCTGTCTATCCCATCCCTTGTCTTCCCAGCAGTACCCAGGGATGGATCCAGTATTCTTGGTGGACCTGACCTTCCCCTCGCCATCGCTTGTGCGGCCCCCGCTCTGCTGCCATCTTGGCCTCCTCTGGTTCATGGCAGCGCAGCATCTGCCACCTCCCTGCTGGCCTGGGTGCTCGTGGGCTGCTTGAGCTGTCCTTTTCCAAACATAGAAGGCTATTTGTTTTCAGGTAGTACAGTGGTTTTTCTAGTCTTTCAAAGAGCATGGTCTGGGTCTCTGTTTCTTTAAGAGCATCTTGTGTGGGCTCATGCATGTTAGCCATTCCTCACGGGTTCCTCTCAAGCCACTGCTGGCAAGGTCCTTTGGACCTTGCCTTGCATCTCCTCTGAAAAAAAGGGTTCCATTTCTCAATCCTTTTCGCTTCCATGTGAGGTCCTGGCTCTCCCCAGGCCTGGTTCAACATACCGGGGGATTTCATCACTCCACACCTTGACATCCTGGGGAATGCACCATCCTCATTCCCCTTTGCTCCAAGAGGTTCCCGGGTGCAGAGATGGCATGCTTCTCTGTGCAGGCTGGCAGGTCCAGCTGAAGAGCACAATGACCGAGACACAGACTCTGAATGGAACCAGACTGCTTGGGCTCAAATCCCTACTCCATCTCTTGCTGACAGGGGACCCAGGTCCCGTCTGTGCTCGGTTCCCTTTTTATGAAATGAGGATAATCACAGGACTCACCTTGTAGGGTTGTAAGGAAGATTAACAGAGGTTACAAATGTAAAATATCCTGTGCACGGGGCACACCGTTGGCTTGTTATTTAGTACACACATTCATACACACCCACCCTTGAATCTCAGGCACACTAGCACACAACCTTGAGGCAAAAATTGCTTTAAATGGGGCGCCTGGGTGACTCAGTTGGTGACGCATCAGACTTTGGCTCAGGTCCTGATCTCAGGGTCCTGGGATCCAGCTCTGTGCTCAGCGGGGAGTCTGCTTCTCCCTCTCCCTCTGCCCCTCCCCTGCTGGTGCTCACTTGCTGTCTCTCTCAAGGAAATAAAATCTTTTTAAAAAAATAGCCTTAATTGGTTCAGGTTTCTAGTCTAAGCTTTTGCTGCCAGTGCTTCATATTTAGTAAAGCTGCTATAAAAAAAAAAGATAATAAAACCAAGCGTATGAGAGAAAAAGAGCTGTCCGAAGGAACACCTCTCTAGTATAAATGTTGAATCAGAGGTGGCTCTGTTGTGAAGACCCAGGTTATTTGCTGGCAACACTGGTCAGGGAAGGTGGGGGGCATGGGTTTCAGGTTCAGTTCCTTGGACTTGAGCCGCCATCTGGAACCTGAAAGAACATCTATGCCATCCCTGGGAGCCAGACCTCCCCCTCCTGGTAAACATTTGTGGCCTACTGTGTTTTTTTTTTTTAAAGATTTTTATTCATTTGAGACACAGAGATAGAGAGAGAGAGAGAGCATGAGCAGGGAGAGAGGCAGAGGGAGAGGAAGAAGCAGGCTCCCCGCTGAGCCAGGAGCCCGATGTGGGGCTCGATCCCAGGACCCTGGGATCATGACCTGAGCTGAAGGCAGACGCTTAACCATCTGAGCCACCCAGGTGCCCCTGTGGCCTACTGTTTAACAAAGAGTGTTAATCCACAGAAAAAGTCAATTTACTTCATCTGAGCCATAATAAGCGTAGAGATGTTAACTGTTCACATACCTTGAAGCCCCAGTACCCTCGGGGGAGCAGCACTGCCAGGCTACTGAGAGGGCCTCCATGCTGGCCACCTACGGAGTTTGGTGTCCTCTGACAGTCTTCCCTTCCCAGGTGCTAGCCTTCCCACTCACTACCCATGACTTAAGACCAGCTAACCTTTCTCTACCATTCAGTCTGGTCACCTGCAAGTTGGAGACCCAGATAGCCGACCTGCAGGGCTGCCGACCCCACCATCACCAGAGTCCCGCTGTGTGTCAGTGCTGTCTGTCCCCCTGATTCTTGCGGGCCTGACTAGTTCCTTTCTGGAGGCACCCGAGGCCTGCCCTCATACTGCTTCCTGACGATCCTGTCTGAGCTTATACCAATGTTTTTCCTTTGCTTCTGTCTTCCATTTCCTGGAGGAGAGTAAAAGAAGCCCCAAGGATGATAAGGGAAGAAGAACCAAGGAAAACAAAAAGCAAGCCTCTGCTTTGTTTCCAGTGGTGAGTGCTGACCACCCACCCCAGGTGGCAGGGAAGTTCCAGAGACAGGAGAATAACTTTCCCTTTTCCCATTCTCTGTAGCAAGTTCCACAGTGGGTGGGTGGATGGGTGAGGTAGGTGATGGCTATGAAGGACTGCATTTATCATGATGAGCACAGGGGATGAATGGATGTGTTGAATCACTATATTGTACACCTGAAGCTGGTATTTCACTTCATGTTAATCGTACTGGAATTAAAGTAGGACAAAATAAAATAAGAAAGTTCCACAGAATGTTAGGCTGAAGTACAATTTCTTTTCTTATGGAATTTCATCTCCCAAAGAACTAGATAAAAAAAAAAAAATAGGGATCTGCCATGATCAACATGAATTAAGTTTTCAAAGCTAAGAATTCCAAACCCTTTGAATCTTTATTTAAAGAAAAAAAAAATCCCTCCAGTCCAGCAAACTTTTTGTCATTTTTGTTAATTTTAATATTAGTAATGGGATTTATTTCATGAAAGAAATTGTGCTTTGCAGATGATTATCTTATTTAATTGTCATCACAATCTGGTCAGGTAGATATTACTTTATTTCAGTGAGTCATTTGAAAATTGGGATTCAAAGATATTAATTAACATTCCCAAGGTCAGTGTTAGCAGTAGACCCAGGATTTAAATCTAAGTTAATGAGATTCCAAAGCCTATATGATGTTGATCTGAGATTCTCTCCCTACTCACCCTGTATATACCAGCAAGTTCTGTAGTTTGATTAGTAGACATCCTGTTACCTAGGAAGCAGTTGTTAATGGACTGTTGATACAGATGCCATCACAAATGAAGAAGCCTGAGGAATCTCTCTAGGCTGTCCTTTCATTGTTCGTACAAGGATTTTGAAAGCAAATGAACTCAGATGTTACCAATATGGAATTTATGCCCAGGCTAACTGTGTGTGATGGTTCCTGCATTGCGAGGCCCTCACCCTTTCCCTGACCCACAGACTTTTCACCTGCCAAAGGCCCTCAGGAAGTCACAGATCTTTGAAAACTGGAGGCCCAGGCCCCGGCAAGGGATCACGACAGGAAGGCAGGGCCAGCTTCCCCATCAGGCACAGGGCTAAAGGACCATTGTATTTTGAATTCTTTTAGACAGTAAAGAAAAAATTGAACTTTTAGGTCAAAGAAAATATTTGAGTATATGATATTAATATATTTGAAATCTTTCTACCAATACAGTTGTACAATGTAGTTTTTAATATTTTTTTATGGATTAAGGGGTGCACAAAGGCAAAAGGAAAATGGCCTTGGGTCCCTGGAAAGTATCATGTGGCACATGGCAACTGAAACCAAAGCCTGGAGCAAAAACTAGCTTCATGCAAATCCAGCTGTACTATTTTGAAGGCTTTATGGGCATTTGAACTATCCTGAGGCTGGCCTTGGAGAAGCTCAGAAGAACTCTCATAAAGTGATAGGATAACAGCAGCAATTTGTCATCTGCAAAACTAAAGTAAGTTAGAACCATCTATGAGGGGAGGGGCTTAATCATGCTGGAGCTACCTCTAGGGCTTACATCAGCTTTTTCTTGGCTTGACCAGTTAGCCACACAAACTGTGCTGAAGTACCACAGGGCAAATGGGTGCCCATTGTCAGGACAAGTGTCCAGTGGGGAAGCCCAGAAATCTTCAAATTGTTCAGTGTCTATACCTGCACTGTCCAATACAGAGCCAATAGCCACATGTGGCTATTGAAATTTTAAATTTAATTAAAATTGAATATAATTAAAGACTCGGATCCTCAGCTACACTGTCACTTTATTTATTTGTTTGTTTGTTTCTATAAGAGAGAGGGAGAGAGAAACCCAAGCAGACTCAGTACTGAGCTTGGAGCCTGACATGGGGCTCGATCTCATGACCCTGAGATCACGACCTGAGCAAAAACCAAGAGTTGGAGGATTAATCAACTGACACCCAGCCGCCGCCCTACACTGGCACATTTTAACTGTGGCCGGGGGCTATCTATTGGACAGTGCAGATATAGAGCATTCCCATCAGAGTAGAAAGTTGTATTGGACAGTACTGATCTACAAATTGTATTAAAAACTTGTTTAAGATGATTGGCGTTGTGGTTTTCTAGGAGCAAACTCTTAAGTCCCAGACCCTGCAGAGAAGAAACCTCAGGCTACCCAATCTTGTTTCTGCTAGTGTCTACACTGTTCTTGCAAAGTTCCATCTGTTGCTGTGAGGATCCAGCGTTTCAGGGAGGAGGCCAAGTAGAAAACCAAGTAGGCATGCCTGTTTAATGAAAAGATAGGACTGATTTGCAGTCAATTCTGTCGTTATTTCTAAGTGAGTGCTTTTCAAGTCCTTGAGATCATTTTGTTCTCATGGGCAAATTAAGCTCGTCTTTGGAAATCTCATTTGTGCCCTCGAACTGATGAACACAAGCTTCATAGTGCAGAGATACATTTCAGCTGAGGCAGGGTCAAACGGTGATACATGCTAAATGGATGGGCTCTTAATTAATGAGATTTTAGTGGGACTATCATTTTCTCTAGTAAACATTTTATTTCAATTGAGTCTTCAGAGTTTCAGTTGCCTAAGTAACTAATTAACATATAAGATACATTGGATTCCTCTGTAAGTATGTGAACGATTTCTTTTTTCATTGCTAGTATTTGTTCTCACATCCGTTTACCAGCCTGACACAAAGAAACAATGAATAACACCCCAGGCAGGCCCATCAGCTCACATAGAATATTTGTGTGTTTTTAGGACTCTTGATCCTCATATTCCTAGAACATAAATTTAAGAAATTCTGAAAAATCTGTTTGAATGGAAACAATTTTTTTAGAAGATTTTATTTATTTATTGGAGAGAGAGAGAGCATGAGCAGAGGGGAGAGAGAGAAGCAGGCTTCCCAATGAGCAGGGAGCCCGACATGGGGCTCGATTCCACGAACCCGAGATCGTGACCTGAGCCGAAATCAGGAGTTGGAGGCTTAACCGATTTAGCCACCCAGGTGCCCTTAGAAACAAATTATTACTGGCCTTTGATGTATACATAGCTCAGGAACTGTATCTTGTAGTTCATTATACCACCACACATTTTCCCAGCCGCTGCTTCGAGGTACCCAGCTATGTCATGAGCTATGATGACGGGTTTTCAGAAAAAGTGAACAAAACCCATTGACAGGTAGTGTGACAAACATTACACATGAATCGAATAGTTGGTAATAAATAAGTTTATTGAAGATGTTCTTATTCAGCTTTTCTTACATTTCTTTGGTTACAAATCATCCCATCTTAAAGTCCTTGAACAGTATGTTAGTGTTATTTCTTGAAACCTCGGAAATAGAATATGGGCCTTCAGACAAACTAATGAACTGCTACTTCTGTTCACTAACTCCCTCTGCAGTAGGCACCCCCAGTTTGGAATCTTCGTTTGTATAAAACATTCCTTCTGTAAGGTACCCCGGAGGCTAGACAGATTACCTTACTGTGCCCCTGCTCGCCTTCTTGTCCCCTCAGACTCTCTGTGTTCCCTGGATAGTGACTGGTTTGGTTGCCCCTTGTGATAAGAAGCATTCCTTTTGTAACTTAAACCAGAGCAGGGGAGAGGTGTTTGCAGCAGGTAAGACCTGGATTGCAGACAAAAATATCCTTTCCCAAAGATTTGGAGGCGGGGCTTAGGAAAGCGGAAGTAGCTGCATACTCTGCCAGGGTGGAGCCTGGATTTACAGCACTCTTAGCCCATGAGGATTCATGTTCCCCTTAGGGTCCCTGTCCCGCGCCTGCCTGTGAAGATGTATCCCACGCACATGTGCAGGACCTTGCATCTCTCCGTGTAACATTTTCTCTTGGTAGATTTGGCCTGTCTTTCCAGCTGTCAAAATCCTTAAAGGTAGCTTAGTGAAGAGGTTAAGAACATGGACCTCTCTAGACAGCCTGTTTTCTCATTTTGTCTCTGCTTCCTCCTGAGCTTTGTGAACTCGGTAATCTTTAAAATTTCTCTTGGCCTCAGTGTTCTTATCTGTAAGATGGCGAAAATCAGATGACTTATATCTTAGGGTTGTTGGGAGGACTGTAGAAGTGAATTTATGTAAAGTATTTAAAAGTCTTCCTGGCATACAGTAGGTGGTAAATAAGGTGCTTACTATTATTATTTCAAGCTTGACCTTTGACAAATGTACTATTCAGCTCTCCTACCTTTTCACCCACTCTAAGTTTGATCAGGTTTCTATTTACATCCACATTCAAGTTGGTAGTAGAAGTACTGAATGGGGGTGGGGGTAGTATTTGACTTTCCATTCCAGGGTTCTGCCTAGGTAGGTGAAGGAAGGCCTAATCATTGTTCAGCGCCCTTTGAGCTTGGCCATTCATTCAGATAGAAATCTTTAGTACTTCTAACACACATGGCTCCATCTTGTTCCCAAGGAACAGGGAGGATTTCATCAAATGTAACGATTGTTAACAATGGATTATTTTAGATCAGTGCTTCTTATGGTGAGGCAGGAATGAGTATCAGAATCATCTGGGAAAATCTGGGCCTGGTATTTGCCATTTTATGTTCTGAGATGTAGTGGACGAGCTTAAGAGCAAAAAGAATGAGATGAGCAAACATGTAGTGGTGTGTAGGATATGTTTGAGGAAACCGAGGCAAGGAATTTGATGTGTTTGTGTGTGCAGCTGAGGTGGCTCATACAGGTGAGGACAGGAGAGAAGGGGTGGGCAAGTTGGAGATTATAGAGTGAAGTAAGCCGGGACAGAAAGGGCCAGTCTGGAGTTCTAAATGTTAAGTGGGTTCTTCAGGCTGTTGTTGACACAAATATTTTAAGCAAGGAATCCTCTAATCAAACTCTGGAGAAAGATTATGGAGGAACATTTAATACTCTCTTGCTTTTTATTTCTCTTCACAGAAGAATTTTCTTCTGATACATTTCTTCTAGAAGTCCAGCACTCAGCGGCAGAGATGCCAGGTATATCTCAGGACTAAATGCACATGGGTTGCACTTACCAAATGATAAATCTCCTGTAACCCACTACATATACTCAAATTTAGGGAAATTCTGTTGGACAGATGGGTCTGACAGAGGAAATTTCCTGGTTTGGGTGTTACACCCCATAGTGGAGTAAATAGATCAGCATGCATGAAATTTCCCTGTTACTCGAGTATGTTGTGACACATCGCATTTTCACTACATCCAGTGTCAGCAGGGAGTAATAGCCCACTTCTTCATTGATGGATCTTTCCATTTAAATGAGCAAAATACCTTTTGTATACACGCCAGTGCCTCCTAAAGAAGACAAAGTAGGTGAAGGTAACAGGCACAGATAGGCAGGCACTTAACTATACTTGACAGATGAATTTTGGGGTGATTATTTGCATTCTGGAAGGATTTTGGTTTCGGTGAAAAGATCTTGCTATCCTTTTCCTCTAATCCTGAACCCTCCCAGTATATATAAAATTATGCACTCTAAGTGCAGCCCAATTTTGTCGTATATAATGGGAGCAAGACCCCTGCAATGATGTGAATGGTATTGGCAGTGCAATATGCCCTGAATTTGTGGCACTGAATTAGGCAATCTGGAAGATCACTTTGAACTCTATGATTTCTGTGGCTCGTTAATGAAATTTATGAAACATGCACTTAAGCTTTGAGAAAGTTTCACATATGATATTGCAATTTTGGGATTGCCAGAATGTGGGAATGTGCACACGGAACCCTCTGCTTTTTGTGCCTTACGGGGATGTCAATATTGTTATAGCCTTGAAAAATTGGTCATAGACTGAGTGGAGAATTAGATCTTGTGATAGACTTTAGGGGCCTCATTTGTCATTGTGTAGACAATAGTGAGCTGTTCAGAAAGCTAAAGAATGTGGAGATTTAAGAGAGTCAAGTGCATGACATTTTGATGCCCTCTAAAGAATGAAAAAAAAATGGTCCATTGATTTTTTTTTTTTTTTTCTCTTCATTATAGCAAATGCAGAAATGAAAGTAATAGGGCCATTTGCCACATTTCACAGCTGGAGTATACTTGGTCTTCAGGAACTTTGAGTCTGCATAGGTCATGAACGCTTGGGAGGATGGGTCAGTCCCATATGGTATCTTTATTGATTCACAGTTGAGGCAGGATGTGAAAGAGCATCCATCCATTCATACACTCATTCAGTATTGTTCATGTAAAGAATTTCAGTTATGTTCTTGGCTCTGTGTCCTTGCTGGAGATACAGTGATGAACAAAGCAAGGCTAAATGTTTGCCCTTTGGGAAATAATTGTGTTGTGGGTGGAGGGGTTGGGAAAAGAAAAGTAAATACACAATTGTAAAGTTAAAGGAAGAATAAATAGTATGAAGTAGGAGCCCTTAGGAGGGACAGCTAAACCAGGTCCCAGTTAGTCTAGAAGACTTCCTTTCTAGTGGGACTAGTCACAAAGGTGAGTCCCAAGGCCCAGGAAGGGGTTATGCTCAGTGGGGGTTGGAGGTAGGGTCAGACTGCCAGGTGAAGATTTCATGCCAAGAACTGGAAACAAAAGTGACTATGGCACAATTAGGAGCCTTGTCAGAATGACTGCAGCAAGAGGCTTGGCTGGAGGCCATCAATGGCCTGATCATGGAGGACTTTCAGTGCCTGACAAGGAGTTTGGATTTACCTGGATGGCAGTTGGGAGACACGGGAAGATTTTAAGACAGAAAAATGCCATTTTTCAATTTGGATCAAGGTTTAGAAGCACTGAACCAAGTGCTGAGTTTGTTGGATTGATACAAGTCTTCTAGGACAGATGTGGGGATGACTTAAGTTTTGTTAGAGATTATATAGAAGGATCGATTCAAGAGCCACTAAAGGCTTAGATCAGGGTATAGACTGAAAGATAATATTTTACTGCTAAGTAATAAGTATTGCATTGTTGGGGATAGTTTGGCTGCTAGTGAAGAGTGCCCGATTAACAGTGACCTGGCTATGGTTAGGCAATCCAACATAGTATTCCAAAACTATTAATGATCATCAACCAGAGAAGTAGAGTGGCTTAAAGCAGTTTGCACTAAAAACCAAGAAAGAAAATCTTACCTATTCCTCTCTAAAGTAACAAATATCTCCACCCAGACTGTTTTTTAATAAATGCTAGTTTTCAGGCATAATGATTGGGGTTTTGTTGTGCCGATCTTAGCTGAGCGATATTATAGAGATATATAATTTGAGTTTTCAGTGGTACCCAGTGGAAGAAAGGTGAAAGCTTCATTGCACTGGAGAAATTACACTTCCTACTCTCTAAATTTATTGTACCATTTTAATTTTGTACCGAATCTTATGGCCCTATTCTTTTAGAATCTATCTCTGCCGAGACATTGCATCTCCAGTTCATTCCAGACCAGCCTTCTCTTGGTGATCAATGAGCTGTGATCTTAGGGTGAATATGTTATACTTTATCAATTGGCTTTGAAAAGTGCTATTCTCTAACTGAATTGAGTAGTAAACAGTATTTATTTCTCCTTTTGGAAAACGTGCTTTGATAATTTGTTTTGTTATTTATTACAAATTTTTATTCACACATACTCAGATTTGGCTGTGAATCTTGAGGAAGGCATGGGTGCATGGATGTTAACCAATATGATGCATAATTTCCTACTCGGATGGCAAGAGAACAGTGTCTCGCTGGCTGTGTATGAAATCGGACTAATAATAGGTCCTGCCCCGCAGGTGTGTTGGGAGAGGAGTTGACAGAGCACAGTGCTAGGATGAGCTCAAAAGATGATGATTTCCATATTGTATTCATTTATTTACCTAGTTTTCTGAGTAAATGAGTTGTGTGGGAGAGAGGCAGTGGTTTATACCTTACTATCTTTCTTCTTCCTTTTTTTCTCCGTCTTTATTCCCCTCCATGTCTCACACCCATGAAGTTTCTGTTCTTTGGATTTGTCTTCACTTCACCTCACTTCCTATTTCTTCTTCTTCAGTTTTGTTTTAGTTTATTTTTTTACTTTTTTTTTAAGATTTTATTCATTTATTTGACAGAGAAAGACACAGCAGGCTAGGGAACACAAGCAGGGGGAGCGGGAGAGGGAGAAGCAGGCTTCCTGCTGAGCAGGGAGCCCGATTTGGGACTCGATCCCAGGACCCCGGGATCATGACCTGAGCCGAAGGCAGACGCTTAACGACTGAGCCACCCAGGCCCCATTTTAATTTTTTTAAAGATCTTTTTATTTTGATTTTATTTTTTTTTAAAGATTTTATTTATTTGACAGAGATAGAGATAGCAAGAAAGAGAGAGCACAAGCATGGGGAGCAGCAGAGGGAGAGGGAGAAACAGGCTCCCCATTGAGCAAGGAGCCCAATGTGGGGCTTAATCCCAGGACCCCGGGATCACAACCTGAGTCAAAGGCAGCCGCTTAACCGACTGAGCCACCCAGGCGCCCCAAGATCTTTTTATTTTTAAGTAATCTCTGTATACAATATGGGCCTCGAACCCACAACCCCAAGCATGTCCTGAGTGAGCCAGCCAGGTGCCCTCAGTCCAGTTTTTAAATGCCAGCCTCGGAGCGCCTGGCTGGCCCAGTCAGTGGAGCGTGCGACTCTTGATCCTCAGGGTTGTAAGTTTGAGCCCCATGTTGGGTATAGAGATTAGTTAGAAAATAAAATCTTTAAAAAATAAATAAATAAACGCCAGCCTCACCAGAAAGGGTTTAAAATATGTTAGTGTTGTTATTTACTCTTTTTTCAGAGTATCTGAAACAAGCTTTTTTATTTTTTCCCCCATTTGCCTTGCATTTTTTCTATTTATTATTGGAATTGAGTCATTTTGTGTTTACATTATATTCTGATCTCAAATATAAGTTACTAGCCCACGTGCAGCTACTGAAATGATATAACACTAAATAAAATTTGAAAATTATGTTCCTAGGGTGCCTGGCTGGCTCGGTCAGGAGACCATGCAACTCTTGGTCTCATGGTCTTTTTTTTTTTTTTAATTAATTAATTAATTTATTTGTTAGAGAGAGGCAGGCAGAGGGAGAAGCAGGCTCCCCGCTGAGCAGGGAGCCCAATGCAGGACTCAATCCAAGGACACTGGGATCATGACCTGAGCCGAAGGCAGACGCTTAACCGACTGAGCCACCCAGGCGTCCTGGTCTCATGGTCTTGAGATCAAGCCCCACACTGGGTGCAGAGATTAATAAAAAAATTAAAATAAACAAACTTAAAAAAATAAAATAAAAATTGTGTTTCTCTGTTGCACTAGCTACAACTCCATACTTAAGGTGAACATTTAGCTAGTGGCCATCTCTCTGAACAATTTGGTGAGAATGTCTTCATCGTTGCTGAAAATTCTGTTGGAATGTGCCACTCTAGATGCTTTTTCGTCTTGCCTTTTTTATTCTTTTTTTTTTTTTTAAAGATTTTATTTATTTGACAGAGAGAGACAGTGAGAGCGGGAACACAAGCGGGGGGAGTGGGAGAGGGAGAAGCAGGCTTCCTGCTGAGCAGGGAGCCCGATTTGAGACTCAATCCCAGGACCCCGGGATCATGACCTGAGCCGAAGGCAGACGCTTAACGACTGAGCCACCCAGGTGCCCCTCTTTTTTTTTTTTTTTAAGATTTTATTTATTTATTTGACAGAGAGAGAGAGAGAGACCAGGAACAGGGGGAGGAGCAAGGGGAGAGGGACAAACTGGCTCCCCAATGAGCAGGGAGCCCGACAAGGGGCTCGATCCCAAGACCCTGGGATCATGACCTGAGCTGAAGGCAGATGCTTAACTGACTGAGCCACCCGGGTGCCCTTGCCTTTTTTAGTCTTTTGGCATATTTGGGGCATACAGGGTGCAAGACAGTGAGATGAGTGGCTTTACATGAGGACTTAGGGACATGAGGCGCTGTTTCTGACATGACTCAATAGCTTCTAAGCCTACCGTTCATGGCACTGAATGTTGGTGTAAGTGCAAAACAGAAGAAAATCCTCAGCACATGAGAGGGCTCAAACCAATACTTTGCAAGCCCAATGACTTCTTGCCGGTGTAGGAGCACCAGAGCCTTTGGCCAAGACTACTCATGACATCCTGGTCAATACAGTGTTTCCAGAGAGGGCTCTAAAAGCCATCTGCATGCTGGGTTCTTTGTCCAGGGTCCCTTCTTAGTTCTACCTTGGACATGTGTCGTGAGTTTAGTCTCCTTTCCTCCTAATGGCACTCATTGACTTTTCCTTGTCCTCATCATCTCTGCTAGGGATCGTTGTTTCCTACTCAGTCTTAATTCCACCAGCTTCTTCCCAGTTCAGTTCATGGCCACATTACTGTAAGAGTGACTTTCCTAAACAACACATTTTATTTCACTTCTCTGCCTGGAAACCTCTTCTTTGCTCTCTGTTGCCTAGGGATTAAAAACACAGAGGTCTGTGCATGGCAAAAAGATGCTTTCCAGATGTTGACCACCACGAACACACCTGTAGTTGAACAAGTTGGATTTATTGCCCACTGCATCGAGGGATAATGCACACTGTGGGGAACTGTGTGGCATCTGAGTAAGAGGAAGGATGCACTGTAGGATTGCAGCTAGTGTTAGGGGATTTGGGGGAGTGTTCAAAGAAATAGGACTTTGCTCTGGATTGGATGCTTCAGAAGTAGGGGCAATTCTAAAAGTCTAGGTAGGAGTAACAAACTGGATCTAGAAATCAGAGGTCTGAGGAGAAAGAATAGTGGAGGCTTACATTAATTAGTGAAGAAGCAGCAGTCACTCTTACTAGACAAGCTAGTGATGTTTGGCCATCTTTATGGTTTGGACAATGTTCTTGTTTTGTCTGCTTACAGACATAATTCCAGAGAGCCCTTGTTTCTGTCTTGATTCACTGTGGTCACAGAGCGCCTTTGTGTAATGTCAATGGTCTGAAAGTGCTCATGTGAAATTCTCCCAGTGCCCAGATGTCTCTTCTTGCGCTTAGCTCACTGGTTCCGGTGGGGCTCTCTAGACTTCTCCATCCTCGACACACACTCTCCCACTCGCTCCTACTGTTCTCAGTGCTTTGCCTCCTGTATTTTTGCCATGCTGAATGTCTCATAGTTTTCTTAGCCATGCCAAGAGGCTTCTTGCCATTTAGCCGTTGGCCTTTTCTGGACATGGACCTCATTACACTCCTATATTTCTGGCTGGAAAATGGAAAATCATCAAGCGTCTCCTCCTCCGCAGAGCTCCATTATGGCCCTCCCTGACTTGCAGTGTGGTATGTTGGAGTCTCTTGCTGTGTTATGACCTTCCCCAGTGAATAATCTGCCAGCTGTACACCTTTGAGCCAGTTACTTAACCTTTAACGTTGTCAGTTTGCTTCTTTGTTAAATAAAAATAGTAGTAGTTGCCACCGGGAAGTGTTGTGGGGGCATATGTACTAAGTGCTTAGAGCATTGCTTGGGCCATAGTAAATGACAAGTAAGTGTTATCAGTTACTATTTTTGGGTGGTGGTGGTGGCTTAGGGCAGTGTCGCTGTATAGGGATCTGTATTTCCGGGGTCTTTCAGCTGATCTCAACATTAAATTTACATGAGACAGGAGGAAAAATACATTTATTACACATGTATCGAGGCCCAATATTGAAACTAAGACCTAAAGAAATGACCAAGGCAGGCAGTTTTTATACTTTATCAGACAAAGAGACAAGTTATTTGTGAGGAATTGACAGGATAAAGGCAACAGATATTTGGGAGTTTTAATTAGTGAGGGATTTTAAGCAGAATTTGTTTTGTGGTAGTAGATCAGTCATAAAGGTACAAGGATCCTTTCTCCAGATTTCTTGGCTATTTCTGGTGATGAGGATTATTTTTTTCCTTGTTGGTATAGGGTGGGTACCTTTCATATGGGAAGGTTTCTTTCCTGATTTCAGGGGGGTGGAAGAGGGTGTGAGTGTCCTTGCACCTGGTTGTTTTCTTCTGTAGCTTTTATTTGAAAGAATCAACATCCCACCTTGGCACATTTTGGGGGTGGCCTGCCCTTAGCCCCTACATTTCCTATTTTGATTATTGCTTTAACGGCGTTTTAACAATGAATTCAGTGCCTGGCCCACAAAATGGTAGACTAAATGTTCTGTGTTTATATATTTCTTTTCACTGTGAAGCACTTGTGGGTTCATTATGTGACTTAGATTTAGGACAACAGAAGCTAATTCTTTTCAATCCCCGTTTGTAGTTGAGGATAAAAGTGTGAGGTCATTAGCTGGTCTGCTCATGATCACACTCAAAAAAATTGAGGTATGAGACTTGAACCAGGGTCTAATCATACATGATTCAGTGTTTTTCAAACTGAATATGTCAATTTAAATGACAACTTTTCCATCTGCATTATTCTATTCAAACCATGTTTCCCAGGTTGTGAAGTCTCCTGACCGACATTAGGGAAAATAGTGAATGATCTCAGTCATTTTAGTACATTGGAGCCTAACTGAGAAAACTGAGCCAAATGTTGGATCTCTTCAATGAAACTAATTCAAGTATAAAGGCTTTTGATGTATGGGTACATTTACCCAGGCACATGTGCACATTTTAATATTCTTCTATGAATATAGAATATGAATTTTTAAAATAGACGTTTGATTGTAATTGTGGCTGCATTTTTGTTCTGTCCATCACCCCACAGATTGTTAATGTTTAGTGACTGGTCTGTTGTTAGGATAATTTCAGCTATATTGGTGGCTGATTCATATATGTACTTCCAGAACTTTGCAGCTAGAAGGATAAGTTAGCAGCTAACAATAAGAGTATAGAGTTGTGGAAAGCAGGGCTTGGGAAAAGAATACTAAGAATTATGTTGCAGAAATAGATCCAATCTGGCAAATAGATTTATCTCAGGGAAGTCCATTTGCAGTGTTAAAATTGCTATGCAATGTCCATCATTGCCTGGAGAGAGGGAACAATTTGAAACCCAACAGCAGAGAATAAATATGCAAATTGTTCCATTCTTTGAAATAGCCAGAAAGACTTATACTTTAATTCACTTGCGGTGTCACTGTCCATTTTAATTCTTACAGAAACACTGGATTCTTTCTACATTTAATTTGTTCGTTGCCTTTCCTTAAATTATTCTTGTTGCAGTGGTTGCCCACTGTTGTACAACGAGAGAGACTAATAAATTAAGACTGACAGACTTGTACTGCCTAAGACCATGCCACTGACTTTGGAATGAATATTAGGTAATTTTGCTTGAATTTAGTCCAAGTCAGCTGTTGTGATTTTTAAGTATTAATCAGCTGTAGAATTCAGGTGGCAATGTTTTTAAAATTTTACTTAGCATTTTAGTATCAACTGTGCTGTGAATTAAACATTTCTACTTTTGTCCTTCAGTTGAATACTATCATATATTACTCAACATAGGAATGATTTTACAAACTCCGCTCTTTTTCAACACATAAAGCTGATTAAATATTTTATTTATGTCAATAAATTTCATTTTCATTAATGGTATCTTTGACCAAGAATAAAAGAGCCCTTAGAGCAGTGTATTACACGTATAGAAAGAATAGATGCCTCAGTCAGGAAATATTTCCTGGGTACTCACTGGTCTAAGGTAGTGATTAGGTGCTGAAAACAGAGTTTGAGGCGGAGACCTTTGAACTCTAGTTTATAGTCTATATCAGGGTTTGGTAAATCCCTTTCTTCTTTCTTCTCGTGTCAGAATCTGCTTTTGAAATAAGGTATAATACCAATGTGCTTTTGCAAGGAAGGCTGTTAGTGGGGTTCAGGAAGGCCCCTGGCCTGCCCAGGTGAATCTGATGGGTGTTCTTAGAACTCTGAAGGCACTTAGAATAAGGTGTCAAGACTATTGCTCCACATGATGAAGTAAGACGCCCGTTTGTAAAGCTAATGTTTGTTCCTGGCAGCGAGAGATGTACACCAACGAGGGACATATATACGAAGTCCAAAAGGAGTTAGAAAATGAACCATGAGATCGAAGTAATTAATTTTGCTCATCAAAGGAAGTATTTGAAACATTATATGAATATTAAACGCTTTAGAAAACAGGACCATAAACCCATAGCTGTAAACACACACATACTTGTGTGCGCATGCACACCCTCCCCACCCCCCACCCCCCCCACCCCCCACCCCCACATACCCCTTTGTAATGCGTTTTTCTTCTGTTTGGTATGTAGCAGTTAAAGTCTATTTAACGAAGGTGCTACCTCACATGTCATGTATATATGTCACGGGGATTTCAATATATGGTGTATGATCTTTTCAGAGACGTCTTTGGTCTAATTTCTAAAAGGTCGCTGATAAGGTTGGAGCCTCTCCCACTAGAGGAGGGCTCTCCGCCTAGTTATCCCTATTAAATGAATAACTACATTCAGAAGGCCAGGTGATATCCCTGATGGATGAACTGGTCTTCAGATGTATAGTTGGGAATCAGAGTTTGTTCTCATACTGAGTATAAATTAGCCTCTGAAGGATAATTGGATGGAATCCTATTAGTCAATTTTATAGACTTAATGTATAAATTTACATATTTCATTTATTTATGTAAATATACACACACACACACACATACATATATATCTATTTAAAATACATGTTTCTTCTGTTGAAATGTTAACATATGAATCAATCATGAGAAGGAAATACAGTTCTCAGACAGACCGGAATATTCATTTTTCTCACGTCAGTACCGTCCTTCCATAGGAGAGCTTGTGATAAATTAACTTATAGTCAGACTTCCAGATTTATCAAAGTGTAATGAGAACTTTTGAGTCAAATGGAGGTTCATGTCAGCTTGACCTGCTCACTGTTTCCTTACCGAGAATCTACAGGAGAAACCAAATTATCAAAAGGCCACTTTGGTGAGATTGGAATCCGAATAGGGGTTGTGAGTGATGTCAGTGGATTGTGTAATTGCATTAGGTTCTTCCAGTTCTAGACAAGCAATCAGGAAAGGGTATTTGGTTTGTGTGGAGGGAGCCTGTCTCTTCTATTTTTTTTTTTTTTTTTTTATGGGAGCCTTCTCTTCTAGCCACTGTGTGTACGGTCTGCCTTTGAGAAAGAGCTGTTTCTTACAACAGTAATAACCTCATAAAATTTTTGTGAGGATCACATGACACAACCTTTGTCAGGTACTTATTGGGCATTTAATAAATATTTATTGTTTAAATAGGTTGAATTAATTGTAGCCTTAAAAAAAACTCCTTTCCTTTAGAGCCAGCCTTAATGATATTTGGGTTAGAACTGGGGGATGGATCATTCTTTGTTGTGGTGACTATCCTGTATATTGTTTGAGCAGCGTCCCGGGCTTCTACCCACTTGATGCTAGTAATATGCACCTCTCCCAGTTATGACAGCCAAAGATATTTCTAGACATTGCCAAACGTCCCCTGGCAGTCATGATTATCCCTTGTTGAAAATCTCTATTTTAGAGGAAATATTGCCCGTTAAATGGTGTTCATGTCTTCATTATCCCTCTGTATTTCTCAAAATTTCCCAGGAAAAATACATGAGAGGGAAGGGCACTAGCATTAATATCAATATTAATAACTTTCCACTAACCTGACAGTAGCATTTAATGCTTCACTGCAGAGAAAATCAGAGCCACCAACAATATCTCTATTTTCGAGGTACAGTGTGATGATGAACTGGCCCAACAAAGGAAAACAACACATTCTTTTCCCAAGAAAGTTTTGCTACGGAAAAAAAGTCATCTGAATTAAACACCGTGCTTAGTGCTATACTAGTTTTGCATTCTAGTACAAGCTGCCTATCTCAGGTTGGACCAGTGGCACAATCTCTGTCACTTCATTCCTGGTGTACAAAAGGACAGTCACTGAGGCAGCCAATAAGCATGTATGGAAGGCATAAGGGAATCAGTGAATTGTCCAGGGATGAGCGATGAGGTTTGCACTTAGGGAAAAAGCTCAGGTAAGCGTGACCACCTGGTGGAGCATAGTGTGTGAAGGGAACACTGCTGGTGTTTAATATATATGCAGGATAAACACTCAAGAAATACTTAGACTTCAGAAACCTCATAGGCAGGCAAGAAAAATATACACTGAAGGACATAATTGTAGGAGAAAATGGGGAGCTGAGGGAGAGAATAGAATTGTGGGAGAAACAAGGAATTGTGGGAAAGACTGGAGACTTGTGGGAGAGGGAATAGCGAGAGAGAACACAGGATTGTGGGATCAATGGAGGATCTTAGGATTGAACGGGGAATTGGAGGAAGGAACTTGAGGATTGTGGGAGAGAAGGGAGGATTATGGGAAGGAATAGGGAACTTTGAGAGTAAACAGAGCTTTGTAGGTGAAAAGGAAACATAGTGGGAGATACGACATACCTTGGAAGAGATACAACATACTGTGGCCCTCTGGGCTCCATCTCTCTAGTAGCACCATGCTCTTGAGTTTTGGCCTTGCCATGTGTGCTTCCTCCTGACCAGTCCCCTTCCTAACCAAACCCCTTCTGCACTCCCCCCACCCCTTTCAGGTCCTCTCCTACCAGGGCTGTTCCCCTGCCAGTCCGAAGAAGCCTATATGGCCACCCACCTGCCCAGCCTGTTCCTATTCAATCTGGGAAGTTGTCGTTTTTGTTTTCTGGCTAGGAATGACAAAAAATGCAATCTAATTCAAAACACCTTGCTATCCCAACACTCAACCTTTTTAGTACTCCCAGTATATGATTAGGATTGATCATGGCCATGAGAAATGGGAAAACGAACAAAATATAGTCCCTGCCCTACACTAACTTTCAAGGTTGTAGGACACAAGAGTAAATCGTGTTGGCAATAGATGCCTGTAAGAATGTGAATAAAATGCTATCGGAACACAGGCCAAGGCAAGAATCTAAGGTAATTAAATTCGACAAGTCAATTATGAGACTCTACAGCAAAAGCAAAACGAAGGAAAGGTTCTCAAAGGAGGTAATTGAGATAGACCTGGGACAATAGCACAGATATTTAAAGGTGAAAAAAAAAAATGAAGGGGCACCTGGCTGGCTCAGTTGGTGGAGCCATGTGACTTTTGATCTTGGGGTTGTAAGTTCGAGACCCACGTTGGGTGTAGAGATTACTAAGAAATTTTTTTTTGAAAATTAAAAAAGAAATGAAAGCTCAGGGTATCGAATTCAAGGAAGCAATGAGAAAACAAACACACACAACAAAGGGCAGAGGTGAGACAGGACCCAGGTGCAGGGACTGGCAGGTAGGATGGCTCAGGAGGATTGGGAAGGGGGCATCAGGGTAGATGCATCTGAAAAGCCAAGCGGGGTTCAGATCTTAGAGGCCAAGGAGTTTGGATTCCCTGACATGGGCCCCGGGGTGCTGATGAAGATTTCAGTGTGGTGATGATTCCACTCTAAATGCCAAGGAGTACAGGACCGAAGGAAGGCACAGCATTCCGGGACCGAGACCTGGCAGCCACAGTGCCCCGAACAACCATGGCAGCGCCTGGGAGGCTCTGGAGGTGGGAAGGAAAGGGGACAAGGTTTGGCTTGGAGCACGTGAATGGGTTCCAGGGCCACAAGGAAAATGTGAGCATTTCCACTGCCTTGTGCCTCACTGTCCTGCAGGGTACTCCGCCTTTTTGTGTCTCCAATGGACCTCCTTGCATTCCTTTTCCTCCTGCCCCTTTTTCTGTACCCCATGGACAGAGTAGGAGTGTTTCGTCCACTCAGTTTTCCTAACTAGAAGTCTCTGTTGTCCTTGACTGCTTTATCTTCCTCACTTGCCATAATCAATGGCTAGGAAGCTCTGTCAATTCTGACTCCTAAAGGTCTCTTGAATCTGTCCCCACTTCTCCACACCAACTGTCATCATCATCACTGAGACACTACCATGTCCCCCCTGACTCATTAGAACTGGCTCATGGCTGGTGTCTTGGCGACAGTCTCTCCCACACCCATGTGCTGTGTTGGACCTACAAACACGTTTGAGCGTGTCTCTCTTTGCTTGAAAGCTTTAACTGGCCTGTCATTGGCCACCAAATGAAAACCAAACTCCTTGGCAGAGTCTGTAAAAGCATTTATCATGTGGTGCAACTTGCTTTTCCCTCTCCCTGCCACCCCTCCACACTATCCCATGCTTCAGCTATCCCCAAACCATAGATATTCTGCTCTATGGCTTTTTTTTAAACTTTTATAAAAAAAGACTTTATCTTTTTATTTACTTGAGGGAGAGAGAGTGCGCAGCTTGCGCACAAGGGAGAGCAAGAATCCTAAGCAGGCTTTGCACTGAGCATGGAGCCCGATGTGGGGCTCGATCCTTCGACCCCGAATTCACGACTCGAGCTGAAACCAAGAGTCGACACTCAACTGACTGAGCCACCCAAGCACCCCCATTCTGCTCTATGTCTTATCACAAGGTCTTCTTTGGGTTTTCTTTCTTCTCCTTCTCCCACTATGGTCTGTCATGCAAGACTCAACCTGAACATCAACTTCTCCAGAAACACTCACCAGTGCTCCCCAAAGGCGATATAGTACCTGCAATTTCTTTGTTCCTTTAACATCTGATAAAAATCAAAAACAGTATTGTACTTCCTTATCTGTTAGTTTCGTATATTATACTTGTCAAGGAAACTTGCGTCTGGCTAAAATGGTACTTACCATACAGTAGATGTTCAATGAGTATTTATTCAAGATAAAAATCAGCTAACTTTTGGAATACCCTTAGTAAGTGCCAGAGACCACTTTGTAGTTTATAATGGAAGCTCAGTGTGAGCCTTTTGGCCTTGGAGTAAAACCTAGAGAAGTAGACATTTAAGAATATGATAAACAAAGTCAAGCTTCATCATGACAATTTATATAACAAGAAGCATCTCTGTATTTACTGTGTGGAGTTTGTATCTCTGGGCTTTCCCTCCGCATGTAGCAAAGTAGTTTTGGTATTCTGGATGGCTCCCTGCCTTTACTAAAGCGAGTAAAATCAAAGCAGCTGGAAAGAAAAAGTGAGGACAGCCCTGGAGGCCCCCATATCTGAGTCTCAGGATTACCACTTTAGAGGAGGAGGCTGCTGGTTCCTCTGGGTTCGGGCAGCAGCACATTGCTGTGGGGGTAAACTAAGCCGAGTCTGCTGTGGGGGATCAGTCTGCCCTGGGCTGTTTCCCTCCTTATACCATCTTTTTAGCCCCCAGTGAACTGCCTTGATATTTTAGATGCAGCTTAGACATTTTCACTCCAGTCTTTCACTTGTGAA
Organism: Leptonychotes weddellii; assembly: GCF_054177405.1. Classification (NCBI taxonomy): domain Eukaryota; kingdom Metazoa; phylum Chordata; class Mammalia; order Carnivora; family Phocidae; genus Leptonychotes; species Leptonychotes weddellii. The sequence continues at coordinate 98,825,465 of NC_138385.1, read as the reverse complement.
TTCCACTTCTCAAGATCATTTGTTTCATTTCTTCCCCGAAACGACATGACTTATCATATAATTATTAGACATTAGATAATTTATTATTATAGTTATTTATTGACTGTCTACTATGTGTCAGGTATTATTTAAGCACATAGCATGCAGTATCATATTTAATACTCCTAATACTCGTCATAATTTTCTGAGGAATTACTATCATTAGGATCCTATTAGAGGCAAAGAAATACTAACTGAGATTTCCCTAGAAGATCCCATCCCATCCTCAGCTCACTTGACCTGAGACTGAGATGAGCAGTCCTGTGCTCAGATGCCATTAACCCTTCCTTGGGGTTATCGTGACCTCTCTTGAATAGAAACCCAATTTCTAATGCTTAGGTCATTTGTTGCCTAGCTCCTATTAAGCTTAGCAATTGTTGAAGAACTTGAAGAACTTTCTTAGTATAAAATCTTAGTTTAACAAAAAAATGTTTAATAAATTAAAAAAAAACTTATAATCAGAGGAGCCTGGGTGGCTCAGCCAGTTAAGCGTCTGCTTTCAGCTCAGGTCATGATCCCAGGGTCCTAGGGTAGAGCCCCACATAGGGCTCCCTGCTCAGTGGGGAGTCTGCTTCTGCCCCTCCCCCCTGTTCGTCCTCTCCCTCTTTTGTGCTCTCTCTCTCTCAAATAAATAAATAAAATCTTTAAAAAAAACACAAACTTTTATTCTTATTTTTCAGCTAGGCGTTTTAGAAGCAAGCAGTACATCCAAATCTATACAAACTCAAAATTTCTAGCAAAATGTATAATTTAATATGATTATTAGGTATAGCTGTTGGACACACCCTGTGCAAGGGCCAAGCATTAGGTTACAACTGCAAGCTGGTGAATGGAATGCATAGTGTAGATGCCTTTTAGTCGAAGCTTTCAAACAGCCCCAATGGAATAAACTGGTGGATGTTCAAGAAGGGAAGGAGCTACAGGGCCCCAGTAGGGTCATTAGGAGGGGAGAGGCATGTGTCTCCTCAACTGCATTTGTTAGAATCAACTCATTGATTCCCAAGAGTATGGGAATGCCAACATGTAGGCTCTTCTAATGAATTCAAATCTTGTTGCTCAATGTTAACAGTGAAATATTAATTCAAGAAGAATCTTTAGGGGAGCCTGGGTGGCTCAGGCGTTAAGCATTTGCCTTCTGCTTAGGTCATGATCCCAGGGTCCTGGGATCGAGCCCCACATTGGGCTCCCTGTTTAGCGGGAAGCCTGCTTCTCCCTCTCCCACTGCCCCTGCTTGTGTTCCCTCTCTCGCTGTGTATCTCTCTGTCAAATAAATAAATAAGATCTTTAAAAAAAAAAAAAAAGAATCTTTAAAGGGAATAAAATGAGTATATAATTTACATTAAAAATGGAAGTAAGGTCCTTTCCCGCAACCTTTAAATAAAGAAATAAAATGAAAGTTTGGTTTTCAGCAGGTCAGATAAAGTAGATGGAGGAGGGTACAATTAATAGGTTATAATAACAGTGACATATTGAGATTTAATTGGAAAGAAAAAGCATAGGTTTGCTTTATTTCTCATTAACCATCTCAGTTAGAAGATAAACGAACTTGTAACAGTAAATTCAGAATATAGAACATAGATTATAATGTTATAGAATGCTTGACTATGAATATATATATATGCTTATATATGTAAGATCGATTTGTCATTTTAACCAGTATCCGTAGATGTATTACATCACAATGTTTCGGGAAATGTTATTTAGTCCTTTATTATTTGGATTAATGGAAATTGCCCAAATAAGGGAAACAAGAGTTAAAAAGGAAAATAGAGTGCGGAATTTGTCAGTTGGTAAGTTAAGGTGATGATGGCAATATGGGGGAACCCCTCCTAAAAATGGAGCTTTGAAAGGCCAAAATGCCGTGGTAACCATGAAGGAAAAGCAGATTTTAGACACAGAGGAGACTAAAGTCAGAGGAAAACTTCCTTTGCACCAGCAGTCTAAAAGGTTAAGAGCAAAGTCTGCATTCATTTCAACGTCAATCTAACGTGTCCAGCTTGAGAACTTTCCAAGGTAGACCGTGTACTCGTAAGAAGCTTCTATGCAGCAGTCAGGACTGATCCCGATTGTGGTACCTAAGCTGGTACAGAGAAATTCACTACACCTACAACTAAGAGGTTTTATTATCTTAGGACCTTTATAAAGGAAGATATAGGTTGTATTAGCATAGGCTTACTGTAACACAGTGGTTTTTAACCGCAGGTGATTTTTCTCCCCTCCAGACATTAGGCAATAAGATAATAAAAAGTAAGAAAATAAGTTGGTGATGAGCCCGTGAAGGTATAGAGTTCCTATCAGTGTTCCTTACGAGTGGAGACAGCAGCTTCACTGGCTGCCTCTTCCCGGTGCAGCTGTTGGCAGGTAGCCCCTCCCATCCCTCATTCACTCTCTGGAGGTGGAAGGCACCCTGGGAAAATTTTTATTTTACAATCAATTATTTTTTTTTAAAGACTTTATTTATTTATTTGACAGAGAGAGAGACACAGCGAGAGAGGGAACACAAGCTGGGGGAGCGGGAGAGGGAGAAGCAGGCTTCCTGCGGAGCACGGAGCCCGATGCGGGGCTCCATCCCAGGACCCTGGGATCATGACCTGAGCCGAAGACAGGCGCTTAACGACTGAGCCACCCAGGCGCCCCTATTTTACAATCAATTATAAAACATAGATTCCTTGTGCATGAGTTTGAATTTTAGGTTGATGTGTGTCATGTGGCATGAATTATTTATGATGAAGACATGATACGATCTATTGTAGAACAATATGCCACAGAGAACCTTATTAATTGGGTGACTATCAATAAAATATGAACATTGTAGGTCAGATCTGACTCTGCCATTTTACCAATTAGTTACAGCCCAATGAAAAATTATGGGTAAAGATGATTAGAACCTAGAAATTATGAAGCATGACTGATGAGAAAAAGTTCTATGCGTACCCTGTCTTAAAGATAACTCTTCAGTAGGAAGCTGTTTTCGTAAGGATTTTTCACCGCCTTTATGCACCAAGGGAGCATTATATGTACTTTTAACTTCCTCAGACTCAGCTCTATTTAGTGAGGAGTCGGGTGGGTGGAGGAGGGGAGGACAGGTGTGGATGACATCCAGCGATCCTGCCAGCCGTCATTCCACCAGTTAGCCTGTGCCCACTGTCAGGCAGGGAAGCGAAACATTCTGTGAGTTGGCAAAGCATCTAGAAAGACTATGTGAATGGCCTTCGAGGTTCTTCCACCACTGACAGAGAACGAAGCGAGTCCTCTTGAGGCAGACAAGTGACCCCAGAGACACACTGACCAGGGAAGAGTTAGAATCCTGAAATTGTCCTCGGGGGCCAATGGTAGTGACAGACGGCCAAAAGTCTGATGTGGAGATCTTCATAAAGGTGCTGAAGTGTCTTAGCAAAATATTTAAAGGATTTAATGACTGACATCTCTCCATAGTTCTTTATAGAGTCATCTTTGCAATTCCTGCACAGGGTTACTAGACAAAGCCATAATGACGTATCTTCTGGGCTATTCTAAGAAGTTCCAAGAGTGACTAGATGCAAAACTGAGTCCCTAATAGCCACCTGAGCTGGATTTCCATTTTATAGTTTTGCAGGAAATTTTGGTCTTAATTTTACAAACTTACTCTGTGCTTCAAAAAATCCCCTAAAAGCCTGACCCAAGAGAAGTTCTGCTGATAATGTGTCAGCATGGGTTCTAAATTGACATTGGCTCTTTTTACAGAAATTCTTGGCACAACCAGAAATGCTGATTGTATTTCTTGTTGGTCTCAAAAGCTTTCCTTATGTGCTTTCTATTTCCTCTGAAGATTTTCCAAACCCAATATTTCTACTGATTATTCTATTCTTATCCTTTTATTTTCCTCCATGGAATGTGAGATTCTTGGGCGAGGTTTGCAGTCTCCAGTCCCCACACCCCACCCATCTCCCAGCACAGGGCTTTGCTGTGGTCAGTATGTAGGAAAAGAGGAAGGAATGCATATTCATTACAAGATTGCAGACTGAATATAACCAATGATCCTTTTCTGTTTTTTTCTTTCTTTTATTATGCCCACAAAAATCAATGTCTTTTAAAGCTTTATTTTGTTAAAATTAACCAAAAACAGAATACCATCCGGCCAATTGACTTCTTCACTTGCTCAAATTGCCCACTGCTTAATTGATAAGCAATTAATCTGAATATTTATTTGCTGAGTGGAATTCCAGTAACCCCAAAAGGCTGTCCCTAGGAGGATGGTAAAAGTAGCATCAGAAGTTTGAAAATAGGAGCTGACCCTCTGTTCTATTCTGTTCTCCACGTAATTATTATGAGGAAGTCACTCTAATTATCACTACTATGCCACAGACATAGTTGCAGAGTGTTCAAATGTTACGGTCTTCCAAGCAGGAAAATATGATGTTTTCTCAAGACTTCTTGGATGAGCTGTCCTTTTTTTTATGGGCCTAGAAAGCTATGGATGGTTCCTATAGGCATAAATGAGTATAGTAGGGAGGGGGCACCCATTGCCCAAGCCACTGCAAAAACAAAGGCCCCCGAGTGGGAAAGTGAGGAGGGTATGCTTTTGCATTGGTGAGAATTTGTCTGAAAGAACACAAACGTGGATGGCAGAGATGGGCCACAAAAGCTGGACAGTAAATCAAATGCAGTAGCAGAAGCTTTTGAATTTTAGAATGAGGAGACAATTTTTATTTAGAAAGCCAATGAGAAGCCATTGGTAATTGACGTGCTATGGAGTCCTATAATGGAAACCTGACTGTGAGGATAGTAAATTTGGCTGTTTGTGCAAGAACCAATGACGGGCAAGAGCCTGGGAGTCAGAGACCAACAAAAGGCCACTGCAGGCTTTATCCATCATAGCCCTGAACTGTAAACAACTTCGATGTCCATCAACGGTAAAATAGATAAATACATTGTCGTATAGTGGCCTGTGGTATAAATATACCACAATGAAGAAAGAACGCATCACCGCTACACGCCATAACTTGGATGAATCTCGTAGACCAGTGTTGAGCAAAGAAGTCATCACAAATCATTCCATTCGTATGAAATTTAAAAATAGGCCAAACTACTCTCTAGTGTGAGCCATCAGAATAGTGTTTACCTTTGAGAGGGGTACTGACAGAGAAAACATGTGAGGAGGTCTTCTCAGGTACCAGAAGTAGTCTGTATACATGAGTGCATCCATATGTAAAAATGCATCAAACAGCACACTCAGGATCTGTGCACTTTGCTACGTGTGTGCTGTCTGGCAATGAGACGATCAAACCTAGAATAAAAGAAAGATAAGAGAAATGATGAAGAAAACCAGTTTAACAGTTCTGTGGAAGGGCAAAGGGCCTGAAGTTGAGGCCGATGGGCATAAGAGCTAAACGGTACAGCACTTATGAGGCGGACAGAGCCCTGGGCTTGCCAAACCCTTGGAATGAGGACTCAGGGAAGGGAGAGGAGTTAAAGCAGGCTCTGAAGTTTTCAGGGGCAGGTCAGTAAGGCTGTGTGTGTCTGTGTCTGTGTGTGTGTGTGTGCACATGCGCACTTGTGCATGCACACCTACCTGCATGTTGCCATAGTAACTAAAAATGCGGATGACCAAGGTGTTAGGTACCATATAGTCAGGGTGACCTTTTGATTTTCAATGCCTCCACAAGCCTTGGCAGAATTTACCTTGGCTCAGACGTCCTAGCATATCCCGGCATGCTTTTGTTCCCTTTGTTCATACCTATAGAAATACAAGGACTCCCTGGTGGTCCTTCACATTCCATGATCCTCTGTATCTCATTACCATTCACCTTGTGTTCTGTATGGAGCCACCTTTCACTCTGGGTAAGTTAAAAGTAGTCTCACTAAGGTTACTGTAAGGCTTACACAGAAACCACACTAGATCCAGAAGATTCTACAGCCTGCAGTTATAGAAAGCTTTGTCTTTTCAGGGTCCTTATGACCAAGAAATTTTGATGCTCCATAGCCAGTTTGCAAAGGACACTAGGATTCTGTTTGGGCAACCACAGAAAGAGGTCATGAATATGCGCTGCTTGTTCCTGTCTGTTCATTTCTATGTGTACAGCTGGGCCCCAGAGAAATGGGTATTGGGCTTCACACATGGCCAATTAGCTGTGTTTGGGGCCTGTGAGTGTGAATTGAACGGTAAGTTTTTGAAGAAGCGACTGCCCTGGCAGGAGTTGGGGGCTCTCTGATGAACCAGCAGAGAGTGCCATGCCAGACACCGGAGGGTGGATGACAAAGACACCAGGCTTTCACAGGAAGGCAGTCACATTCAGAAACAATTGGGAACGACTTGTGCTCTTTAGAGAAATGCTCTGATTCTGGCTCATCAACGCAGTCGAGGTGGCCCGGCTGCCCTGTTCGCATTTGATAAGGAAGCGAGGTGGGATAGGTTTAATCACATGAAGATCAGTGTTTTGTTTTAATAGAAGTCTTTATTCGGTAACTGCCTAGCTAAGTCTAAAAGCCAGCTTTGTTGGTGTCTACTAGCTGCTCAATGGGCTTTTTCCCCCCGGCTGTCCAACATCCCTCCCTGGATTCTGTCTAGAGCCACCTTTTCCTGTAAGACCACATAGTCAATATGTTTGGCTTTGAGGTCTGTATGATTGCTGTTGTAGCTGCTCAACTCTGCTGTTCCAACATGGCGTATGCCATAGTCGATACATAAATGAATGAGCAAGGCTGTATTCCAGTCAGACGTTATTTATAAAAATCAGTGCCTGTGAGATTTTGCTCGCGAGCCGTAGTTTGCCAACCCCTGCTCTAGGAGCATGCTCAGAGGGTCAAGTTCTGTGAGTCACTGTATTAAGTTCTGTGTCTTCGTGCTGCTAATGAAATGTGGGAAGTTGGTCTCCATCAAGTTATCTCTGAGAGACACCTAGGAAGTTACCTCTCATTGTGTGGAGGTTAGAATTTAAACCACTGATGGAAAATGATCCCAAAATACAGTGTGGGAATTCTTGAGGCCAACTGTGTTTTTGCCTGGTAGAAGAAGAGCACCAGAAGATTTTAAAGTTTTTGAACCTTTGCCTGTACTGCCTTTTTTTTTTTTTAAAGATTATTTATTTATTTATTTATTTGACAGAGAGAGACACAGTGAGAGAAGGAACACAAACGGGGGGTGGGAGAGGGAGAAGCAGGCTTCCCGCCGAGCAGGGAGCCTGATGCGGGGCTCGATCCCAGGACCCTGGGATCATGACCTGAGCCGAAGGCAGATGCTTAACGACTCAGCCACCAAGGTACCCCTGTCTGCACTACTTAATAGTAATTAAATTTGTTTTGTGAAGTGAGAAATTGTTGTATAAGAACAAGATAATGTGATCATTATCTAAGCTGTGCACACCGTGATGATAGAGACCATCTTCTTTGCTAAGCATTGTATACCTAGCTCCTAGTCATAGGCGCCCAGTAAATGAATTAAGGAATGGATGTGGAATGAATTAAGGAATGGGACATGCAGACACGATTGTCTGATGTTTTGGAATATTTATTTTGGAAGCAAATGGCTGTAATACAATTCCAGTGCACAAAACAGGCTGTCCTTAGATGATGCCTGGGAGCAGCCTTCAGGCAGGGCATCCTTACATTGTGTTGTGGTGTTCCAGATTTGCTCTGCTCTGTTGACACAGTCTTGCTGATCCCCCCGGTGTAAGAGTTGCTGATTGGATTAGAAAGGACATCTGTGCTTGTGCAGGAGCAAAACTAACTGGTCCCCGCAGATTGGATTCTGCTCATTTGCGTTCTGAGCACTGTCCTTCCGGCCTAATGAGCTGAACAGCGTCAACGTAACTCTTTACTGGTCTTAGTCCTAGTCAATCCCCACAGTAAAAGGGAAGGCAGAATGCTAAAATAAAATTCAGAAACCACCAATAGTCCAGTTTCTTACCTTCCCTCCAATGAATAAATATCATTGTCATTAAATGAAATCAAATAGATATCATTGTCATTAAATGAAGGTGTATCCCGCATAAAATAGTATTCATATCGAGCAAAGGAGGGACTGCTTATAAAGCTATATTATCCCCAAGCCAGTGCAGCTAGGTTTATTTAATTTGAGAAGTTGGTCATAATGGGTAACTATTTTCAACTTGAGTAGTAACATACCCTAATATAACCAGAAATCCTTATCTGCCCAGCAGGGAAGAAGATCAATAATTAGTTTAAATTTTCCACTCTATTTCTGCTAGTAGGTAGATGTTCCTCTCTAGATTTCCTCATGCTCTATTTATCCTTTAACTTTTTTTTGTAGTCTTAAATTTTACATCTCTTATGAGTGGCATAAAGTTGAAACTTTAAAATATTCAATCTGATTTTTATCTTTTAACTTGAGCATTTATTTCATTTACATGTAATGTAATTATAGATATTTATATGCAAAGATTTAAATCCACCACCTTCTTCTGTACTTTGTATTTGTCACGATGATTCCATGCTTTTTGATTATTTTTTCTTGTCTTATTTTTTTTGAAGGAGGGGCGGGATCTGAGCTTACCAATGTAGGAAATTCATTATCACTGTATGGCTGGGAAGGCTGGGCATGGGTGTGATGGTCCACTGCCATGATTTCTAGGGCTAGGTGATTTGGCAGGTTTTGACACTTAGTGGTTACCATAGGGAGAAAAACGTGAATTGTTAGCTATCAAAGTCTGAAGTTAGTATTTTCTTTTTTTTTTTTATGATTTTATTTATTTATTTGACAGAGAGAGAAAGAGAGAGCACAAGCAGGAGGAGCGGCAGGCAGAGGGAGAGGGAGAAGCAGTCTCCCCGAGGAGCAGGAAGCCCGATGCAGGGCTCGATCCCAGGACCCCAGGATCATGACCTGAGCTGAAGGCAGTTGCTTAACCAACTGAGCCACCCAGGCGGTCCTGAAGTTAATATTTTCATAATTCCTATGGACTAACAAGAATATTTAAACTCCATTTGCTCACTCTTTGCCTTATAAACATATATACCATTATTGTGACTATGTATTTTAACTTATCCCACAAAATAAGATGAATTTTGCTTGATACACTCAATGTTTGTTTAGAGTTACCCAAATATTTACTGCTTTCTGTGTTCTTCTTTTCTTTCTGTATCTTACAAATTTCTTCCGGCATCTGTTTTCTTCTGTTTGTTTGATGGTACATGCTTTAGAATTTCATTTTGAGTGGCTCTGTTGGTGGTTAATTATTTTCATCTGGCTAAAAATGTATTTATTTTGCTTTTATTCTTGAAAGGTATTTTTGTTGTTTATATTATTCTAGGATGGGAATTATTTTCCTTCAGTGCATTAAGGGTATTATTCTCCTTTCTGGGAACTTCCATTGTTCTTGATCATTCTTATGTAATTCTTTTGAAGACTATCTTTTACTCAGGTTACTTTTTATGATCTATGCATTTCTTGGTGTGCATTTTTAAAATTTTATCTTCTCTGATAATTTTGGGGGGATTTCTTGGAAATGTGGACTGTTGTCTTTTTTTTTTTTAAGATTTATTTATTCATTAGAGAGAGAGCAAGCACAAGGGAGAGTGCACACTAGCTGGCAGGCTCCCTGGGGAGCCCTATGGGGGGTGGCGCTCAATCCTAGAACCTGGAGATCTGGAAGGAGATCATGACCTGAGCCAAACCAAGAGACTCTCAATGGATCCAGCCACCCAGGCACCCCTGGACTGTTGCCTTTTATTTCAATAAAAGATTCTCAGTTATGATTTCTTCAAATATTGCCTCTGTGCAGTACTCTTTTATAAATGTAGGTCAGGTCCTCTAAGGGGATGCTGTAGATCTTTTACCAGCATGTTGCCTCTCTCTGCTACATTCTGAATAATTACATCTAATTTATATTCCAGTTCACTAATTCTTTTTTCAGCTTTGTCTGATTTTCTGTTAGACCTGTCCACTGAGTTTTTAAACTTAGCTTTTATATTCTTATTTGTATAATTTCTAGTTCTTTCTTTTTTAAATCTTCATTGCTCTGTATAGTTTACTGTTCCTTGTAGATTTCACATGATGTTTTTATTTATATGTTTGCACTTTTTTTCAGTTGTCCTCATCTAGATAGACTGACACAAACAATTAAACTTCTCATTACTGGAACCTGGATGCCCTTGCTTCAGGCATTCTTTCCCCTGTTTTGGGGCTATGGCATCCTGAGATACTCGATTTCATCATCTGAATCACAGATTCACTGCAAGTATAAATTACCTTTTAAGAGACCACGTATTTTCATAAGGTGGGCTTCCTCTACAAGCTGACAACAATTCCCTGCCCTCATTACACTGTGGGCCAAGAAACCATCAGCAATAATTCAATATAATTCAATGTGCACCCAGGGTACAGTGGGAGAACAAAGTGAGGAAGCCCAGAGCCTTGGCAGGGATGATTCTCTGGGGGAGTGATGGATGACGGATGATGGATGGATTTGATCATATGTCCCTAAAGAAAAGGGAAAGACCAAGTCTGGAAAATCTTTATAGTTTATGGGTGGACAAAAGAGGGACCAAAAAGAAGAAGACTGAGAAGTACTATTTAAAAATCAGAAGGATAGAGGAGCTGCACATTCTGGGAAGTAGGGGCTGGTTTTAAACTTGATAAAGTTAATACTGAAACAGGGAATATGATCAGGCAGTTTGGTGGTCATTGATGACCTATGTGAGAACAATTTCAAAATTGGTAGGTGGACTTCAGGACTGCTGTGGTCAGGACTAGTAACATAATGGAGGATTTATAGTTTAAAAACTGGAGCTATGAAAAGTACTTTTGTCACTGGATCCCGGTCTGTCTGCCCGATGCGCAGCAAAGCCAATCACTGAGGCATCAGGTATGCAGTGAGGAAAAGGGTTATTTCAGAGGCAGTCAAAGGAGGAGGCAGGAGGGCAAGCTTCAAATCTGTCTCTCTGAAAGGGAAGAGAACAATTTTTTTTATAATCGCAGGGGTTGAGATTACATACATATTGATGAAAAGGGCAGGGAAGTTTATGACTATTCATGAGGAACGATGGAACATGCGCAGCGAGTAAATAAATATATGTAACATACATCCCATATTCACTTTGGGGTGGAGACTTATCATCAGAAAAAAGCAAATTTCAGCCCCTGATATCAGGAGGGGTTACCTTACGGACAAGGAGAGGAGGGGCTGGGGCCAATGACAGAGAACCTTGGTAAACTGGATGGGGTCTTGGGCTCCTTACCTCAAGTGAGAAATGCAAGGCTTTGCTTGTATCATAGGCTGGGACCATTTCAGTTGACTCTGAGTGCAGGCTTCTATGGCAACAGCTAGTGGATTTATTAGTGGGGTCTGCAAAGAAACAGTAGCTGATTAGGGAGAAGCAGTTCTCTGAAAAACCAGTTTTAAATTTTTTGCCAGTTTCAACCTCATTAACCCTATGGGGGCTTGGTTTCAGTTGCGGAGATTGCATGGAGCTTTGGGGAACTATGGCCCGCAGGCCAAATCTAGCTGGTTGTCTGTTTTGGGAATGAAGCTTTATTGGAATGTAGCTTTGCCCATTTTTTTAACCTACTGTCTACAGAAAAGTTGAGTAGCTGGAACAGATTGTCTGACACAGAAAGCTAAAAATATTTACTATCTGGCTCTTCACAGGTGTTTTGGACCCCTAAATTACACAAAAGGAGTCAAGTTCTGTTGTTTTCTTTTTAGAAGTACAGAGAAGCATGTTTCAGGCAAATTCCAAGGGCAAATTGGAGGGGAAAGGCTGAAGGTCATAGTAGGACAGTTAGCTAAATGCAGACTATGGTTCTCAAGGATTGGGATGTGAAAGCTGGGGAAAAGTTCAGCCTTGAAGGAGTTAGGATTTGCTCTAAGTCACTAAACACACAAGAGAGAAGAGAGATTAATGGATGGACCAAAACTTAAAGTTGAAAAGTAGGAATGTTGAGAGGGCGCTTAACCGGTGTTCAGAGATCCTCATCTCCTTGTAATGTAAAATAGCCAGGCAGTTGAAAAATTCCATCCTTTTGAAGGAGTAAGGCTTTGTGAATTCTTTCCCCCATTTCTTTTATCTTTATAACTAGCTCCCGTTAATAATCCTGAAGAATGGATAGTTGCATTTTTATTGTGTAAATCTATTTCCTGACTTGAGCTTTCTACTATTTTTTTACTTCTGTTTTCCCTCTCATTGTATCCGTACTCATTCCCCAAAATTTTTCAGAATTCCTCTGGCTTCAGAGGTTTAAATGGAGCTTCTCCAAAATCAATTGTAATGTGCGTGGTGAATGGTAATGAGTGTAATGTCTGTAGTGTAATGTTAAGTGCAGTAAATTACAAAATGGAAATCAAGACCAAAGAATGAAACATGGCTATAAATATTGTATCGGGAAGCTATATTAAAGCTGCTGTAGGGTTCAAAGTGGGTGAATATTTCTGGAATTCATGCTAACACCCGAGACATTAAAACATAACTCTCAGTATCAGAAAGCTAAAAGTGTTTAATCAGTCAAGCAATTATTAATTGCCTCCCATCCATTGGGCATGCAGAAGCGAGTAAGTCTAAGACACTCTCTTCAATTATTTGAGAGGGAAGAAATGAAGGAAGCCATTCCACTAAAGATAATAAGAGCTGCGACAATAAGAGCACTCAGGGCTCCTTGGAAATACAAAAGATGGGCATTTGTACACCAGCTTCTAGAGTTATCAAGCAGATTTCCTGGAGAAGTTGGACCTGAATTGTTTTAAAGCTGTGCTTTGCAAATTTTAGTGCACCGAAGAATCACCTGGAGATCGGGGGTGGGGGGGTTGGGGAAGCATATCCAGACTCCTCCCAGATCTTCAAGATCAGCTTTAGGAGTAAATCTGAGGATTCTGTGTGGTTTGGGTCCGGTGGTCTGTGGCCCCTACACGGAGACAGATGGGCTATAAAGGATGCATGGAGGTTATCTGGCGTTACTTGAGCTAATATCCTATTGAGATGCTCAGAACATAAAAATCTCAATTTCAAATGGTCCTATAGTTGCTTTGGGAAAATCTGAGGTTATGAACATTCAGTGCTTATGGTTTATGTATGTTTTTATGAGTGTTTTTTTAAACTTGGCAGTAGACTTTTTTGTACCTATGTGCGTCTCTCTCTCCTCAATGTGGTGGTGGTCCACGGAAGAGACAAGTGATTGGGGGACAGCAGGATTAGAGAGGGGCTGTAATTAGTGACACAGCGAACACTGCGAAAGCAGTGGCATCTGCTACAGTTGCTAAATATAATTGCCAGAGAAAAGTTTATAAATATTCATTTAAATGTATTTCTCAAAGGCTCATGTTTGGAACCACAGCTGCTGGGTTGCCTAAAGAAACACAAATGCACCACAATTAGTGCATTCTTAAAAGAAGGAAAAAAGCTTTATCTTTAATGTGCAGGCATTTCAGTAAATACCGAGGATCAGCGATTTCTATAGCTAACATTTTGCATGTCATATTTATTAGTCTATGTTACTACTTATACTTTAGATATTCAGTACTTTCTCTGATTATGGCTTTCTCAATTTAACAGTTATAAATTTAACTTGTGTCGAGTGACTAATATACTATTTAATGTCTTGTGTGATTAAGTTTTGAGTTTGCTTGCCAGAAAATTTGGCTAAAGACTGTTAAAATGAATTTCATTTTCTTTTCAAACAGCAAGCTGGAAAACTCATTTTAATATTGCAAACAACGGGATTTTTTTTTTTCTTGTATAAATGTTTGGGGTTAATCCTCCCTTTTGTTGTCTTGAAATGAGTGCAGTAATATTTATTCATTGACCACTTACACCAATATGTTTCCAAACATGAATTAAATAACAACATTCCCCTGACAATCTCATAGGGTAGGGGAGGAAAAAATTCTTTTTTTCTTCTCTCTCCTAGGTTCTCTAGATGGGCCCATGTGAATGGGACTAACAAAAGACAGATTTATAAGAGAACAACATACAAATTCATTTAATAAAAGTTTTATGTGGTATGAGAGCCTTCATAAGGAAATGAGGACTCAGAGAAAGAGTTCAATCTAAGCATTTTTTTTTAAATGTTTATTTATTTATTAGAGAGAGAGAGAGAGGGTACAAGCAGGGGGAGCAGCAGAGGGAGAGGGAGAACCAGGCTCCCTGGTAAGCATGGAGTCTGACACAGGACTTGATCCCAAGACCCTCCCCCCCTTTTTTAAGATTTTATTTATTTGAGAGAGAGAGAGACAAGAGATAACGAGAGAGAGCACGAGTGGTGAGGAGAGGCAGAAGCAGGCTTCCCACTGACCAGAGATCCTGTTGTGGGGCTCGATCCCAGGACCCTGGAATCAGGATCCTGGGATCAGGACCTGAGCCAAAGGCAGACACTTAAGTGACTGAGCCACCCAGGCGCATTTTAATACTAGGTTTGTTGAGGTGTGCAACACCATTGAAAAATGTGATAGGACAAAGTCTATGAGGTAAGAGTAGTAAATTAGAGCAAACTTGATGGCAAGGCTTATTCACTCATTCCTCTCAGCATCTCTCCATTTTCAGTCATAAAGATGCTCCTTTCTTCTGGTTATTGGAACGGCATGTTTTATTTAAGGGCATTCTGACCTATCTCAGGGGCAAAGTAGGATGTCCTTCCTGAATCTGGTGTTTCTCAAATTCCTTTGACTTAAAATATTCAATATGCCAGGGCACCATATTTTGAGTAGTGTGTCCTGAACCCTACCAATATCATCTCCTATATAGAATTTGGTGGATTTGGCAGAGGGAACAGAGGGAAGACCAAGAGGCAGTGACTCTGTGAAAACCAGCCTTAGGGGACATGCAGGTGGTTGAGAATAAGGAGGGCAAGGCATAGATTAAAACTAGGCAGATCTCAAGGGTGAAGTAGGTAAGACATATCAAAGGCTTCCTTTGCAGAGCCCAGAGCAAGGGAAAGGGCAGGATTCCTGATGGATGGATGAGAATCAGAGCTAGGCACCAAAAAACAAATCTTGTCAGCTAAGCTTGACAGGAGTACAGGATTAGGCCAAAGAAGATTTCAGCCTGTGGATTGGTTCTCAACCAGGGGACTTCTGTCATTCAGGGAATATTTGGTAATGTCTTCAGACATTTTGGGTTGTCAGAATCGGGAGGGAAGAGGAGATGCTATTGGATTGTAGTGGGTAGACTCCAGGGAGGCTGCTAACCATCCCACAGTGCACAGGATGACCCCCACATTAGAGAATTATCTGGTCCAAAATATCAACTGTGTGGACAGTGAGAATCCACTCTCCATAGCTAATGGGATGGCAGAAGACAAGGTGGTATTGAAGGTAAGCACAGGTCTCAAATGCCAGATTTGGTTTAGGAAGCTTGTGAACTATTAGAGTTCTTCAAGGGCAGTATCTTCAGGGGTAATTGCATGATCTCAATTCAGGAGAGAAACACAAAATTAAAAAGATTCTCAACCATTGAGTGTTGGAGGATTATATAACCATAAGAGTGTTAGGAAGGGAAAAAATTCCACTGCCCTTAAGGTTCTTCTAGCTGCTCTAAGAATCAAATTGACATGAGACAGATTAGCAAGAGAAAATCAAACAAAAGTTTAATAATATGTATACCTCCAGTATACCTGAGAGACACCCAAGAAAACTGAGTAATGCCCCCTTAGGGAATGACCAGAATACCTTCTGGAACTAAAGAGAAAAGATGTTGGAGGCGAGAAGTCAATTTTGGCACCTTACCAGGAAAAGCACAATGAATAAGGGTCCTTGGTCGTGATGCAGATTTTAGGAATTGGCTTCTTCGCTGGTAACAGCTTCTAGAGATTTAGAGTCATCCCCCTCTTCCTGGTAAAGCCCAGGGGGACACCCTTCCAGAGGGAGATTTTCCTTATACTTGTAAATTCTAAGAGGAGTAACTTCTACTCAGGTTTTAGAGCTTCTCTTGTGTTTGCAGTTTCTTGAAAATAATCAGCTTAAGTAATCAGTATGCCAAAGAAGCCTAACTTGAGGTTGGAAGATTTGCTCCCCTACAGTAGCTTTTATTACACTCAACTGAATACTTATGTATAATAATAGCTCCCCCTTAGCCGTGGGTGATATATTCTAAGACCCCCCTGTGGGTGCTTTCAACCATGGATAGTATTGAACCCTATATATACTATGTTTTTTTTTCTATACATACATATCTATGATGAAGATTAATTTATAGGGCGCCTGGGTGGCTCAGTTGGTTAAGCGACAGCCTTCGGCTCAGGTCATGATCCTGGAGTCCCTGGATCGAGTCCCGCATCGGGCTCCCTGCTCGGCAGGGAGTCTGCCTCTCCCTCTGACCCTCCCCCCTCTCATGTGCTCTCTCATTCTCTCTCTCTCAAATAAATAAATCTTTAAAAAAAAAAAAGATTAATTTATAAATTAATCATAATAGGAGAACAACAATAACTAATAATAAAATAGAACAATTATCACAGTATACTATAATAAAAATTATGTGAATATGATCTCTCTCTCAACATATCTTAGTTTCCTGTACTCACCCTTCTTGTGATGATGGGATGATAAAATGACTGGGTGATGAGATGAAGTGAGGTGAATAATGTAGGCATTGTGGCTGAGCAGAAGGCTACATTGACCTTCTGATTATTCGTCAGAAAGAGGATAATCTGCCATTGATCATGGCTAACTTAAATAGGAAAACAAAATCATGGATAAAGGGGGGACTGCTTATTTCTTAACAAAGATAATCAGTTTTGTGGATGGTTTTCACATTTCCCTTTTCTTATTGTTTTAGATCCACTTATGAAAGTATTCCTTCACAAGGGTATCCAGGTAAATCCACTGCATGGTGTGCTTGCTTTTAGCATTACAAAGAGTGTCATAAAAATCCTCCAGGGTTCTCTGGCATTTCTTTTACATTACAAAGCTTGCTTTAAAGACAGGCATATAACTGCCAGGATGTACTGATCACACTGTCTGGTTTGGAAGGAAAAAAATCTTTTATAGTTATGGGAATTATAATTGAAAATGGCATGTACAATTTTGTATTTTTTAATGTTGCTAAAATTGTTAAAATTCATATTCACTGAAGATTGTGTAGTTCTCATTTAAGGAGCTTCCTTTATTGGCTTTTTAAGATCTCAGTACAGCGGTCATTTGAATTTTAAGGTCTTTGATGTCTGTGGCAGAGGAAAAAAAGTTTACCCTCCACCCTCTGTGGTTCTTTGCTGAGACCACCTTGTAATAAAAGAAAGATTAACAGGAGATAAACAGAAGTGTAATCACATGTATACCTCTTGTATATGTGGGAGAGACCCTGGAAAACTTGAGTTAACACCCTGATATGGCCACTGCCATTACCCTAAATAACCATATTCAGCTAAAGACAAGATTTTGGGGGTACAGAGTCAGTTCTGGGAGGATATCAGGCAAAGCACTATAAACAAGGGTAAAATTGTTATGCAGATTTGAAGAGATTTGGTCCTCCACCATTTTCCTGGTACACTTTTGGAGACACCCTTACAAATGGAGATTTTCCTTATATATGTAAATGTATCTTAAACAAAAGGGTAACTTCTGCTGGTTTTTAGAGCTTCTCAACTCTCTCCAGTTTCTTAAAAATAACCATTTTACAATAATTCTTGTGCCAAAGAGCCATATTTTGGGGTCACATATTCTGCTCACTTTCAGCTGCATAAAGTGGATTTCAAGTATAAATGGAAACGACTTATATGTTTTCTTGCCACTAATAAACCTATTTCTTTTATTGGGTTTTGTTTTTATTAGAATGTAGGGGAAAATGGTAAGAATATGTAGGTGAAATGACAAGTTGAAAATTGTAATTTTTGGGAGTGTCTTGGCTGTTATGTTCCTATAGTCTAAGTTGCTTAGGATGAGAATGCAATGTCTCTGTAAGTTTCCCTAAATCATAAACTGTGCCTCCTTAACATACGCAAAATGAGAGATGGATTTCATTTCACTGCCCTGACTATTTGGTATTGGTATTTGGTGCCTTGAAGTCCTAGAGGCTTAGAAGCCTGGTGATTGATTTGCAATGTCTGCTGCTGGCATCAGAAAGGAGGGTGTGGGGCGCCTGGGTGGCTCAGTTGGTTGGGCGACTGCCTTCGGCTCAGGTCATGATCCTGGAGTCCCGGGATGGAGTCCCGCATCGGGCTCCCTGCTCAGCAGGGGGTCTACTTCTCCCTCTGACCCTCCCCCTTCTCATGTGCTCTCTCTCATTCTCTCTCTCAAATAAATAAATAAAATCTTTAAAAAAAAAAAAAAGAAAGAAAGAAAGGAGGGTGTGCGTGCTCATACCATGCAGTGACTGTCCTTACTAAGCCCTTCATGGTGCCTTCTTCAGCGCTGGACTACCAAGCTAAGGGTGCAACATGTTGATCCAGTATAGGGAATTGTATTTGCTTTTTCTTATTAAAAACTTCTGTAACGGGGCGCCTGGGTGGCTCAGTCGGTTAAGTGGCTGCCTTTGGCTCAGGTCATGATCCTGGAGTCCCGGGATCCAGTCCTGTAGCAGGCTCCCTGCTCAGTGGGGAGTCTGCTTCTCCCTCTGACCCTCCCCCCTTTCCTGTGCTCTCTCTCTCTCATTCTCTCTCTCAAAAAAATAAACAAAATCTTAAAAAAAAAAACCAACTTTTGTAACATGCATGGTTTCATGTTAGTCAGTGTAATTGTGGATAAGAAAGGCAAAAGGAAAAAAATTTAATTTCCTACTACTTGAGCTGTAAGTCCTTGACAAGTCCTTGGAACAGGCTGGGAGCTTAGCGGCCTCCATGTTGATACTTTGTGAGGGGCAAAAGACAATATTAGCATGAACCCTCAGGTTCCTGTGAGTCTACTTTAACATATAGAAATTCCTTTGGAAACTTCCTTTATCTCTGCCCCCCCCAACATATGTGTTAGCAACCATCCTCCAAGCTTATGGCCCCCTGATACACATCTGAAGGTTCTCATGAGTAAGGTATCCTTAGACAGTAATAAATGACCTTTTCCTAAAAATAGCTAGTCCCCTCAAGGTCCTGGATACCTTGCTTCCAAAATTCCTTAGAGATTTAATGCTATCCATAACCCCCTCCCAACTTGAACATGTATAATCAGTCACCCCTCATAACCCCAGTGTAGCACTTTCTGCCCACGGGTCCTTTCCCCGTGCTTTAATAAAACCACCTTTTTGCACTGAAGACCTGTCAAGAATTAATTCTTTCTTGACCATTCGCTCTGAACCCCAGTATCGCCACATCATTTTGTGTTCGTGTTTCATGAGTGATCATGTGTCAGGTCATAAATGTAGCAGTTTTCGAATCTGAAGGAGTCGTTAACTATACTGTCGTACCCTCTTGGCCGGTGGCGATGCAGGATGTTGGTGTTTTATAACATGTTGCTACAGACATCCTCTGGGATGACGTTAGTGTGTCTAGTTTAATTAAACATAGTGTTAGGGGAGCCTGGCTGGCTGAGTTGGTAGAGCATGTGAGTTTTGATCCCGTGGTCGTACGTTCAAGACCCTTGTTGGGTGTAGAGCTTACATAGAAACTAAACAAATAAAAACATATCTTTAAATAGTTGATGCTTTACTGTTCTTAGTAATGAGATGGGACATGGCCATGAAAATCTTTTGATTTCTGTAGAGGCTTGCTTCTTATCTCATGGCAAAATACTTCTTAAGAGTGTTCTCAAATTAATTAATTAATTAATTAATATTTATTTAAAGATTTCTGCGGCACCTGGGTGGCTCAGTCGTTAAGTGTCTGCGTTTGGGCTCAGGTCATGATCCCAGGGTGCTGGGATCGAGCCCCGCATCGGGCTCCCTGCTCAGCCCGAAGCCTGCTTCTCCCTCTCTAAAAAAATAAAGATTTTATTTATTTATTTGACAGAAAGACAGTGAGAGAGAGAACACAAGCAAGGGGAGTGGGAGAGAGAGAAGCAGGCACCCAGGTGCCCCTATAAGAAGGATTTTTAACGGATGCTTACTAATCCATCTACTCATGACTGTAGGAGACATACATTGCCTAATGCAGCCCAATAACATTTATTTGAAGATGTGGCTTAAGGCCTGAGCCACCCAGGTGCCCCTAGTGTTCTCAAATTTAAAGTCTCACTTTTTGTTTTACAAAATTTCTTTTCCCAGTATGTCAGGAGAGTATATTATCTAGTAGATTTTTTGGAGATATTATTTTTTTGGAGTCTATTATTTTCAGAAAAATAATTATACAATGAACAAGCAATTAACTGCTTTTTAAGAGAAATATAGTTGAAATTCTGGACCATTTTGCAAATGGATATTTGTGAACATTTCCATTGTAATATATTCTGAAATGAATATATATTGTGTATGAAAATAAATATTACCTATCTACACTCATAGCCGCTTGCTGAAAATTCTTGGGGGACATACTTCTCTTTTTCTTTTTTTCTTTTTTTTTAAGATTTATTTATTTATTTGAGAGAGAGAGTACAGGAGAGCAGGGTGAGGGGCAGAAGGGGAGGGAGAGGGAGAGAATCTCAAGCAAACTCCCCGCTGAGCATGGAGCCTGACTTGGGGCTCCATCCCAGGACCCTGAGATCCTGACCTGAGCTGAAACCAAGAATCAAATGTCCAACTGATGGAATCACCCAGGCACCCTGGGGACAGATTTTTCCAACCCAGTTTAAGCAAAGCATCTAGATTGAAGGTTTCATTGGGTTCTGATGTCGTATTAAAAATATGAAAATTAACACATTCCAATTAGCTTCTAGGGCAGGTTGCCGGGGAAGATGGATATTTACTGTGAGAGGTTCAATAGAAACAATGGCCTGGTTGATGGGCATGGGTTGAAAACTATGTGTCATGAGCTGGAAAATTCAGGTAGGCAGCGTTTAGGTCAGCATAACTCCGGCAAGGTTGTCTTCCAGTTTGAGAGCCACCGATGCAAGTTTGACAATGGAGTTCATGCCAGACCTTCAGATTGCTGCATCATAGAGTATGAAATGAAATTTTTCAAAATTAATTAAGCCTTTATAAATGAATTGCTCTCCATAAAAACTGTTAGCAGGAATAATTCCAGAGCAGCACATATTGTACTATTAATAATAAAACACATACTTAATGATACATCTATTATGTCCATTGAAAATTCATTTGAGCGTGTTTTCTAATGTAAATAGCATTGTTACAGTGAGATGGGTAAATAGTTTAGCCTAGACTAGGTCAGGGGGCAGCAAAACAGGACTCCCTTG
Organism: Leptonychotes weddellii; assembly: GCF_054177405.1. Taxonomy (NCBI): domain Eukaryota; kingdom Metazoa; phylum Chordata; class Mammalia; order Carnivora; family Phocidae; genus Leptonychotes; species Leptonychotes weddellii. The sequence continues at coordinate 98,804,292 of NC_138385.1, read as the reverse complement.
CTCAAAGTGGCCTGGTGCCTCCTAATTTACATATTGCCTATGGCTGCTTTTTGTATTAGAAACCGGGTTGAGTGGTTGCCACAGAGACTGTGCTGCCTGCAAAGCTGAACGTGTTCAGAATCTGGCCTTTTACAGACATTTGTCAGACCCTTGGTCTAGGTTAATTAGGCGACAATGGGGAAGAGGAGTTCTGCCCTGTCTTTCTTTTCGCTAATGCCATTTTGAATGCCTGGTTGTACTGCTTCTCATATCTGGCAGCACACTGTGGTCATTTTAAACAATAGTGATGCCTGGGGGCACCTGGGCATCTGAGTGGGTTGAGCCTCTGAGTCTTGGTTTCGGCTTAGGTCATGATCTCAGGTTCCTGGGATCCAGCCCTGCATCCTGCTCCGTACTCAGTAGGGGAGTCTGCTTGAGATTCTGTCCTTTTCCCTCTGTTCTTCCCCCTTCTCATGTGCTCTCTCTGTGTCTCTCAAATAGATAAATAAATCTTTAAAAAAAAAAAAATACTGCTGGCCTGCTCCCCTGCCCCCCAGGGATTCTGTTGTAAGTAGTACGGGGTAGGACCTGGACACCAGGATGTTTAAAAGCCCCTCATCGGAACCTCATGTGCAGTGAAGCTTGGGAACCACTGGCTTTTGGTGCTGGACACTCCTGATGGGGGGGACATTTCTCTCTGCAGGTTCGAGCTGCCCCAAAGTAGCATTGCAGGAACCATTCTTCCTACTTATGCTAGCTAACTAATGCCTGAGGTGAGCTGTCCCCACATTTCGTGGGAATAGGACAGGTTTGGGACCTGTAGTTGATCTTCAAACAAACTTCTGAGGGCTATGGCAAGGAGAGGGGAAATTGAGATTCTCCAGACTTCGTTAAAACATAAAACCCAAGGACTTCTATTTTCTCTTTTTTGTGTGTGTTTCCTTTGCCCTCTGGTGCCTATTTTTACCACTGAACAAAGAAATTCTGTTGGCAATACTCCTGGTAGTTATCTTCCATTCAAATGTCAATGGAAGATGATCTGAAGTTCTAGAAGTTTGGACATGGTCGGTTTCTTTTCCTGCATGGTTTAGAAACTAAGGATTATTTCGGAAATAATCCTATTTCTGAATGCCTGCCACATAATATTATTTTGTAGCTCTGTGTATGGCTGTCCTTGTAAACACTGTTTCTAGAACCTTTATCAGCAGTTGCCTCTGGAATTTATAAAGCACTTAATATAATTTGCTGTGAAAGCACTTTTGTTGTTTGTTTTCTTTAGCTTAATAGAGTGGCACATATGGAGTATTGGGGAGTAGGTTACATCCTATAAAATGACTTTTGAGTCTAAAGCACTTTTATCTTAGCCATTTAAAATGATTGGTTAGTTAATTCACCCTGCCAGGTACTGTTCTTATTTTAAAAATGTTGGGGGGTGGGGGATGAGGACAGGGGACTTCCTCAAGGAGGGGCCACTGGAGACCCAGAGTTCAAGGTCCCCATCCCCCCATCAGCTGGTTTCCTCCACTGCTGGGCTGTGATAAAGCCTTCTTGGTCTACATCCTCCCTGAATACAAAGCATCCCCAGCAGATGCTTTTGTAGTAAAACACAGGACCAAATCTCCATTCTTACCTCAAAGAAAACTTCTTCAAATTTGGAGAGGCATAAATGCAGATAGATCCTTCGAGAAGCTGACATTTTGCTTTTTAAAATTAAACTAGGGACTTGAGATAGGTAGCATACTCTCCCCAGCAGTTGTGAATTAATGCCACCAATGTTCTATAGGAGAAGGTGATAACCAGTGGTATGTTCTCTCAATGGTATGATTTAGCATTTGCTTGTGCTGTTTATTTCATTTAGAATGCTTTTAAAAAGGTACTGTAGAAACTTGATTAGCCAGAACAGAAGATAAATAGAAATATTCCCAACTTTACGGTATCTGGAAAGAATAAAACATTGAAAAAAAGGCCTTGTTAGTTTATTAAAAATTTTAATTTCTAGACTAAGTTCCAACAGAGAACCTCTTTCTGTACCATGGAATCATGTTTAATATTCATGACAATGACCCTGAGGAAAAATAGTACACTCAATTATCAAACGAGATTCACTTGTCTCTGTACTTTCTAAGGCAGCAGAATAAATTTTTTAAATTGTCAGAAATATTCCGTAACCATGGCTAAGCCATGTTTATTCACCAAGAACTCTTGTAGATCGAGTTTATTTTTTAGATGCTTTATCTGTAAGTGTCTCCAGCTGTAAGTATTTATTATCTCAAGCGAAGTCTTGCTTGAGATAATAATGAGACATTTTTGCCCACTAATATGATGTCGAAGAGTTTCTATAGCTGAGGCTTATCTGGATAAAGAAGTTCATTGTAGCAGTTATAAATTATAACTTAGTGGATAGAGGTATACATTTATATTAATGATTTTACTATTACCTGATCTTTGTCCACATGAGGGTTTCAGTCTAGTCAGGAGTGGGCGGGGGGAGAGTTTGACAATAAGCCGAGAATAAAAGCAGGAAGTCAAGCTGGGGATAATGCTGTAAACCAGCATTGAGCAGCCCCCAAGAGGCAGTGAACTGCTAGGCTGGGTTTCACACTTGCATAAATTAAATTTGTAAGGAAACAATGAGCCCAAATGGTTTTAGACAGTTACTAGTCTTGGCAGAGCAGGTTCTCCTTGGTTACCTTGCCTCCTGAGTTCCACAGGGTGATGTGGATGGAGGGTTCTGGGTAGATGCTGGGCACGCTGTAAGTTTGTGTCTCAGTTGAGAAACCACAGAGCTTAGAAAACTCCCAAATTATAGCCAGTTTAGAAGCCAACCTGCCCATCCTCCCTTCTAAGAGAGATTCCCTTTATCAGCCTGGAAGCTGAGCAGATCTCCTCTGGCGAGAGAGAGAGAGACTTTCCAATCCTTTAATGCCTCGGAGTACACGGAGGATCAGCATGGGGAGGTCGGGCTTCTCTCTCTTGTTCAGGAAACAAATCTGAGCCAGGGCTACCCTATCTGTAGCTTCCAGCCTGTTTGCTTTCCAAGCATCCTTGGACAGAGCTCTCGGTGCCCTTGACTGAGAAGATGTGCAGATACACCTGAATTACCTCCCAGCCTGGAAGTGAGGTGCTGTGATAGAAGCAGCTTCAAAGGTGTCAGAGAGAAGGGAGCCAACCTTAGAGCTGACACAGAAGAGAGCCAATGATAGCAGTAACTTCGGAACGGCACTTCGAGACAGGACACCATGAGGTGGGCGAAGTGCCTGCTATGTTCAGGGGACCTCAAGAAGGGCAGCATGGCCAGAGCCTCATGGGTGAGGGGGAGGTGGGCCAATCATGAGCAAGCAGGGAGGTGGGCCAAGTTTGGGAGGTGCAGGGATCGGGTCATTGGGGGCCTGAGTTGGGCTTGCTCCAGAAGTGAAATGGGAAGCACACCGGGGACCTTTGCATTTTCAGAGTCTGCCTTCTAGCCAGGCAGTGGGTAAATAAATCAGTTCAGCTGGTCACAGTACAATTTTTAAATCTGAAATTAGAAACTATGAGAGTCCCTTATATATAATATAGTATTGTTTCATAAAACTTTTTTTAAGGTTTTATTTATTTTTTATTTGAGAGAGAGAGGAAGAGCACCAGTGGGGAGAGGGGGAGAGGGAGAGGGACGAGCAGACCCCACTGAACATGGAGCCAGATCCAGGACTCAATCCCAGGACCCCAAGATCATGACCTGAGCCGAAGTCAGTAGCTTAACCAACTGAGCCACCCAGGCGCCCCTGTTTCATGAAACTTTTGTTTTAATATTTCCTTTATATTGAGCGCACATTTTTCCAATTCGGACCTTTCTTCTAAAATCATGGTGAGTCTCATGATCAATGACGTGACTGGTTGATGAAATATGGTATACATGTTTTATATATGCATGTGAAGTAGGTTGCTATGCAATATTTCTTTCTTTCTATTTTTTTTGCCATATTTCTAACTGTGAGTCACAGTCAGTATTTTACTTCTAGAGCCCCAGTTAATGGTAGCAGGTTTGCGGCAGCCCAAGGGAGGTCGAAAACCAGGTAGAATTGGATGCTCCCATTCTCTGTAGGGTTATTCAGAGGAGATAAAAGCAAATACAGTTGTTTCTTAGCCTAACTATATCAGATGAGTGTGTTCAAACCAGCAGACTTAAGCATTGACAACTAAATGTAACAAGAGGGGAGGTTGCCCATTGGACAAAGGGAGCTCAAGAGCTCAGAGGGCTTGGGGGTGTTCATAGCACCATGCACTGGTTGGGAAAGCAGGAATAAAAACTGACTTTAGCTTTTACCAAGACGAGGCCTGTGGTAGAAGAACAATGTGCAAGCCCCCTTACAACACATGGGGCAGACAGGCTGTCACACTGGAGAGCCAACCTCAGGAGGAGGAGGGGGAGGTTGCAATTCACTGGGGTCACTTTTTGACCACGTCTCATCCAGACCCAGCACGTGGCTTGCTCACTGCTTCTTCTTTGCACTGATGTCTCAGTGACCTCTTCTAAGGGGTTACCTATGTCGAGTATGCTCAGGGAGAGATCCTGCCTGACTGTGTTTTGGGAGTCTACGGACTGGGTTCCAGGGACTCAATGGAAGCCAGGCCCAGACCGTTCTTGAAGCAAGGGCGACAGGAATCCCACACTGTTGGATTGGGCTTAGGTAAATACCATCTGTATATGTCTGACGTCAGTTCCTTTAAAGGCACGCTTGAGCCTCTGTGGTAGATCATTTGATTTAAAGAGGAGGAGGAATGCCTTGCCTGGAATCATGGCATAGCGTACCTCAACTCTTCTCAGGAGAGGTTGCAAATAACTGGAAGGTATGCAAATGACCACAGGTGGGTCGAACCAAGCAGTAGAAGGATGACATCAGTATGTTTTGTCTTGCTTTGCAAGTAAAGCCTTGTGCTTTTTTTTCCCTCTCCAAGCTCTGTCTGGTGAAAGCCTATCTTCATTTCTCTGATGTAGACAGCAAGAGGGAACAAAGAACTATCTTTTCAGCATTCTGATAATGCGTAGTTCAAGTTGTGTAACCTTTTCTCAAAGAACTGAATTTAGTCATCGCATACCATCTTCGAACACATACTACAAAATAGGCCCTTTATTAATTGTCAGCAGATGATGACTAAAATTAATCAAATTGCTGAAGGCTACCCAGGATGGGTAAATTAGCATGTGATAATTTGTTCTTAGATGAATTTTTCCTTCAGACCATAGCTTCTGCCCTTATAGCTGGGCTTTACAACATGAAAAGGTATTTCTTGAGCTTGACAAAGTGACACATTTTGCTTGTGTTTGTTAATTGTTCTCTAGGATAAATGTTAGCGTTTGTAAACATAATTTTAATGCATCATGAAGAGAAACTGCCATTTTACTGTATTATGAAACAGAAGCTGCCAGTTAACTAAATGGCAGTTTAAAAATAAACAATGTGACAATGAAATTTTCCTAATTTACTTGTTATTTTGGCTTATCTATAACAAATGGACTGTTTTATGTCCTTAAATATTAAGTTCTTAAATTATTTCACTTCTCTTTTTACTGACAGACTATATATTCATAAGTAGATATGTTGATGCATACAAATTGATTACCTTCTCCTTGGTCAGTATATTTAGAAAGTAATTGGTATTACTAATACATTTTCTAATTAAGTAAGATAATGGATGTGGATTTTTTTTTACATAATACACTTTTACCCAGCATAAGCTGGTATTTTATTGTCAAAAATTTTAATATTTGGATGACAAAGTTTCTACAGATTCAATAAAATTCTGTGAGGACAGAAAACAATTTTGTTTGATGCTTTGTCAAAGCTCTAAGTTATTTAATGTAATCTCAATTGGGTTTATTTTTATGATGCTTCCCATACCCAAAACACAATTAAAATATGCCAGAATAGGAACGTATTTTAAATTAACCTAATTTGTTCTCAATTTTCCACTCTGGAAATGTAGTATTTGTTGTAAAATATGTCACCATTTCATATAGTATTTTGAATTAAAAAAAAAATTGGACTCCTGTGTAATATACTTTTTAAGGAAATGTTGTTGAATGTATTCTCAAGACATAGTCTAATTCTCGGTGATTGAGACCTGTCCAAGCTGATTAATTCCACTCCACTTTGATGCAGTTTTACTTTGAAGGGAGTGCATAACAGAGACCGTGACACACAAAGTCAAAACTATTTGCTGTCCTTTTATAGAACTTGTAATTCAGATGCAATACTAGAATTTATTTTTTAAAAAAGAAGTATTAATTTATTTTAGAGAGAGAAAGCGCATGCACTCGCAAGGGACAGAGGGGGAGGGAAAGGGACAAGCCAACTCTGCACTGAGCGTGGAGCCCAACGTGGGCCTCCAGGTGGGGCTGGGGATCCCAGGACCCTGAGATCATGACCTGAGCTGAAGTCAGATGCTTAATCCATGGAGCCACCCACGTGCCCCCAGATGCACTATTAGAATTATTTAGGTACTTTCTGCATTTCCGGAAAGTAGTCTTACTATTGAATGTTTTGCATTCCTGCCGGTAATTCTAGCATTTAGAATGATTGCACTTGCAGTCTGTGTGGTCTCTGTGGCAACTACTAACCTCTGCCCTGTAGTGCAAAAACAACCATAGACAATACGTAAACAAATGGATGTGGCTATGTTCCAAAAAACTTTATTTACAAAAACCGGCTTCAGGCTACATTTGGCCCACCTGTAGTTTGCCAGCTTCTTCAAACCCTTGTCATTCAATGAAGAGTCCACCTGCTTGGAATGTCATTATTGCCCAAGACTCCTTAGAAATTCAGTTTATCAGACCCCACCTCAGTCCTGATTCAGAATCCACATTTTAATAAGATCTGAAGGAAACTCATTTTCTCCTTAAAGTTGGAAGAGCCACTGGCCTACTGGCTCTTCAAAGAGAAGCAAAAGTAGCTCCTGAGGAAGCTCTGTGAAGTGAATCAGTGTTGTGACTGGCTTCCTACTAGGCTGAGTGCATAGGGAGCAAGATGTTTTGCTGTGGACTTCTAAAGCTAGAATATGGAGATCTTTGTATGTGGCACGAGTAGCCCCCACTTTCTGCCCTAGATATTATCACATGGTTTACCCCATTCCCTCAGGAAGAACCACATAATTTCTTGCCCTGGAAAATATTGGCTTTGGGCACTTCTGCATGTGAGAGATTCAGTGTGGTGATTGATTTTACGTACAGATGTTGATGTTTCCTTCTATTTTCTGTTCAGGCCTCGTGTCACCCAATTCTGTACCTGGCATTTGTAAGTCCCAACCTTTCTGTCATCTTTCCAGTCAGATCAACTTTCCCATTCGTTGATCCCTCTGAGTGTATCTAAGCTTCCCAGCCTCTGGGACTGGGCCACAGATGGACTACTTACCATGGGGGTTCTCATCCTTCGCTTTAGTGCCATTTGGGGCCAGATTTTTTGTTGTTGTGGGGGCTGCCCTATGGATTATAAGGTGTTCAGCAGCATCCCTGCTTCTTCTCATTAGGTGCCAATAGTCCCCTTCCCTAGCCCCTCCGATTGTGATGTCCCAGAATGACGCCAATTAATGCTAAATGTGCTTTGTGCGGGGGGGGGGGGGGTGGGGGGGGCCGACAAAATTGCCCCAGGTGGAGAACCACTTAGTCACAGGGATGCTGAGAAATAATTGCCTTCCTGCATGACCTCAGTGCAGCCAGAGGCCCCGGACATTAGCCTCCAGGCTCGAACATTCTCTGTGTTCATCCAGTGAGGAATGATAATGTTATTTTCCATGTGAGTCATGAAATGAAGAGTTAGGGAAGCATCCCAGCCCTGCCCCTTCAGGCCCTGCTCCTCCATCAGCTCCTCATCCTCCCCATGCTTGGCCTCTCTCAGCCTCCCGTCGTCCTCTTTCTTTTTCTTTTTCTTTTTTTTTTTTAAAGATTTTATTTATTTATTTGACAGAGAGAGACACAGCGAAAGAGGGAACACAGGCAGGGGGAGTGGGAGAGGGAGAAGCAGGCTTCCCGCTGAGCAGGGAGCCCGATGCGGGGCTCGATCCCAGGACCCTGGAATCATGACCTGAGCCGAAGGCAGACGCTCAACGACTGAGCCACCCAGGCGCCCCGTCGTCCTCTTTCTTATTCTCTCTCTTCATATCAGTTCTTGATCCTTTTGCATCATTATATTCACTTTAAAGAATCTCAAGTGGGAAAAGAGATAAATGGCTATTGTCTCTTTGGCATTTGGAACTGGAGTCTCTCATCATAATCTGTAAAATAATATACTGGGGACTGGGGAACAACTTGATTTTCATGGTTTAGGAATTTTCGTTCAAATTAGAAATTTGCTATTGCTTAGTGTTTATTATGTACTCCATTTATCTATATAGGGTGTTTTAGAAAATCATCATCAAACATCTTAAATCGTGTAGCTGATTTCCCTGACAGGCTCATCGCACGTTCGGCTGGTAATAGGGTTATTATTTGTGAGGAAGAAAGCTGGCGTTTGCTCAGTTCTGTGTGAGTAATGATGGCCCTTAGAAAATCTTCCTAATCTGATCAAGCATAATTCATTTACTCCTGTAAAAAAAAGTCCCTTTCTATTATGCAGTGATTAAAATATTAAGCTTCCAAATATTGAACTTTATTTTCTATTGGGTTATTTCCTGAAGTTGTGGTATGCCAATTTGTAGTTGATTCAATTGATGGCAATAATGATTTCCAGAAGGAGTAAGTCTGAGTCAGCCAGAGGACTGACTCTCATGTACTGCCCGAGATGAAGGTCCTGCATGGCAGATCTGATTGACCGTTTCCTCTGGGTATTTAGCCATTTCCCAAAGAGAAAGGGATGATTACATCTAGACCACTGCTCCTGCTAGTATGTACCGCGCCTTTGTGAACATCATGGATTGATCACAACATTCGTTCCATCCATGTTCCTTGCACAATGACTTTTCAGATGTTCCCATCAATTAGTTGGAGTCTTATTTATTCTCCCATTGAGTGAGGGATGTTCTTGTGCTTTGCTTGGAATGCAGGTGCAATTATGATGTTCCTGTTCTCAGCCAAGTCCCTAAGAGTCCCTGCACATCTCTGTCTTTGTTTTGGGACCCTGCCCAGCTCTCATGAGAATAGACCCCAGGGGACAGACAGGAGACCTCCCAACTGAAGACACCAGTCCTAGCCATCCCAGTAATTGGCTGCAAATGCTTCAGTGAGCCCAGCTGAGGCCAGATGTGCCTAGCTGAACCCAGTTCAATTGCCATCTTGAAGAGTTGTGATATGTAGTTGTTGTTTCAAGCCTTTAAGTTTGGGATGATGAGGGGCACCTGGGTGGCTCCATTGGTTAAGCGTTTACCTTCGGCTCAGGTCCTGAATGGGCTGCCTGCTCCCCGAGCAGTTTTCTTCTCCCTCTGTTCCTCCCCCTTGCTCGTGCACTCTCTCTCTATCTCAAATAAATAAATAAAATATTTAAAAACATAAATTTGGGATGATGTGCTCTCTAGGGAAAAATCATTAAAAGTGGGACTTGGGGAAAGGTATCCCTAGGGGTGCACGAGTTAGATAATGGCACCCTAATTCTGGCACAGATCTTTCCAGAGTGGACACCATTACTTCCTCCCTTGGGTTTCCTTATGCACGGCCACAGCATTCACAATTGGAAGGAGTAGCCATGAATCTAGAGTCAGCTAGAGCCTAGACCCCACTCTAGGCTCACATACAGAGAAGCCTTGTGATCTCAGGAGGGAACATGGTCTCTATCATCCTCTATATTGCTTTCACATGTTTGGATACACGCAAGTACTCAGTGGTACCAGAAATAACTCACATGAGGCTCTTGTTTAGAGGTGACAGATAAGGTTCGGCAAGTTAGAGAAAGCAAATGTGGGCACTCATTGGAGTTTGAGACCTATTCCAACAATCCAGGGCCCTTCTCTTGGAGCACCTGGGGCTATATTCAATCACTGGCTTGAGTACCAAGATCTGTGTGACTGATCTTGGCCTGGAAACAGCTCAGAGTCACTCTCAGTGCACAGCACTTCTAAATCTTGTTGGTCATAATCCAACAAGGTTCTTTTTTTTTTTAAAGATTTTATTTTTATTTATTTGAGAGAGAATGAGACAGAGGGCATGAGAGGGAGGAGGGTCAGAGGGAGAAGCAGACTCCCCGCTGAGCAGGGAGCCCGATGCGGGACTCGATCCCGGGACTCCAAGATCATGACCTGAGCCGAAGGCAGTCGCTTAATCAACTGAGCCACCCAGGCGCCCCTCCAACAAGGTTCTTCAAACTAGGTAGGATAGTTGCAAATGCTCAATAAAGAAGCTGACCACAGGAATTTCTACCCATAAAAAAATAAGCTTTTAATCCCCTTGCCCTTATCTTGTGCAGGCGTCATAAGTCAGCCATTCCCCATCCTCAGAGGTTAGACCGAGCTTTCCTTTCCAGATGCAAATCTCTTCCATCTTCACTGCCTCTGTTTGCTCATTTGGAAAATGGAATTACTTAGAAACCTTTTAATAGGATTGCTCTGAGATTTGTAGGACATGATTCGTGTAGAATCCTTTTCTACAAGTGTCTGCAACTTGATAAACACTCAAAAATATGGATACTAATTAAATCAAGAACACTCAACTGGGCGTCGGGAATTGAATTCCAGCAGTGTGATCTTCAACACAGCACCTCGGCCACCCGGGCCTCAGTTTCCTCGTATGATCAGGGCAGTCCCATTCTCTGATGATGTTATGTACACTGTCAGTTGAACTGGTGTCTGAAAACCCAAGTAAGGGAGCCCTTATATTATCAATTGTTTATGCAAGTTAGCATCTAGTAGGTGGAAAAGCTAGATAAATCACGTATTTATTCCTAATCCTGAAGGAGTAGTACATAATTATGTGAATAACCTAGTAAGCAAACTTCAGAGAGCCAGTGAATCAAAGAAGGTTTGAGGTGTAGGGAAAGCTTTTGAAAAGAGGGAAGAGGGTTGAGAAACTTGGGATTGAAAATTTGGACATCACAGAGCAAAATGTTTTTTTGGGTCCCCTTCGTGTTGGGGCTTCATCGTAGTCCATGAACCACTGGTCATGAATGAATTTTCACTACTAGAGACTCTTAAGTTGGGATGTCACTTTTTTTTAAGATTTATTTATTTATTTTAGAGTGAGATGTGGGGGGGCAGGGGCGGAGGGAGAAGGAGTCAGAGAATCTCCAACAGACTCCCCGCTGATGGTGGAGCCTAATGGAAGGCTCCATCCCAGGACCCTGAGATCCTGACCTGAGCTGAAACCAAAAGGTGGATGCTTAATCTACTGAGCCACTCAGGCTCTGGACCTCACCTTTGAAACACCTATGAGTATACGTAAGGAGAATAAAGGGGTGAGCGAAAAATTTTGGTTGCCCAGTGCTGTTCTTAACTAACATTTGATTTCACCTTTGAAATAATATTATATATATACGTATATATATATACGTATATATATATACACATAATGGAATTTTATATATGGACAGACCTTGAAAGGTTGGAATTTTGTTATTTAAAGTAAAACTTTTATTGGGCAAAGAGTTTAATTGCTTTATGCTAACAGCTTTATTTTCCTTGTTTTCAAAACAGCCAATATATAGAAACAGTAGTCTCATTAAATCTAAATCTAAGGAAACAAGTGAGTTGATTAAGTGTGGTCTTCGGATACACAATAAGTCATTGAAATGTAAATACTAACACAAAAATCAGATTAAATGCATAGTGTTTTCTAGATTACTTCAATATTTATATTGGAATTTATTTTCTTTTAGGAAACAGATAAATTGTCATTTACTTATTTTCACCCAAACTTGAATTGGAACTAATATTAATATTTAAGATACTAGTTTCATGGGTTACTTATTAATCCTGAAATTAGGTACCTCCCCTGGCATTTTTAAAAAGTAGAATTTTCAAATTGCCTAGCAACATAGTTTAACATTTATGAAGTGTAAAATGAAATCAACTAATAAGCCCACTATATTGTTTATTCTTTCCTCTTGAAGAGTTCACACTAAAAATACTGCATCAGTAAGCAAGGTGCCCTTGCATTCTGAAAACAACATATGGGCAGAGTAAATATAATCCCTATCAAACTCGCTATTTTATATTGAATAACAATATAGCCAGACATTTTAAATACCTGCAACTTGTCAACCTCTAATTTGTGGTTTCCCACAGGACTAGCACAGTACACTATATTTTTCCTAACTGCAGATGTCTGCCATTTTTTACCATAATAAACGTACCAAAAGTTTTTAAAGCATTATATTTTTCTATCCCATTTAAATATAAACATCTGCCTTAAAATTGGAATAAAGTCTATAAGTCGTAGAAAAAGTGACACATTTTGTGTGCCATATGCACTCACTCTAGAAATGGGCTAATTTTCAAGAATTATTATGGACAGGCAATTATGTGCTTGAAATTTTGCAAGCACATATGATTCATTACCTAATGCACACTGAGTATTTTTTGCATTTAGAATGTTTTTGTACAAAGACAGCCACTAGGGAATGTTCTTTTATTTATTTATTTATTTTTGTTTGTTATTGAATGCGTAGTTACAGAGATTGGACATGATAAAAGGTAACTGAAATTAGCTTATGTTTATGAAAAAAGAATTATGATGGCCAGCAATGGTAGCCTCAGACGTAATGTTGCTTAGAAAATGAATACTTAGGGGCGCCTGGGTGGCTCAGTCGTTAAGCGTCTGCCTTCGGCTCAGGTCATGATCCCAGGGTCCTGGGATCGAGCCCCGCATCGGGCTCCCTGCTCCGCGGGAAGCCTGCTTCTCCCTCTCCCACTCCCCCTGCTTGTGTTCCCTCTCTCGCTGTGTCTCTCTCTGTCAAATAAATAAAATCTTTAAAAAAAGAAAATGAATACTTATTCTTAATAGTTAACCAGGAAAGGAAAAATGTCAGAGGATGCTATATAACCTGGGCTGTGTTCTCACTTGTTAAAGTTAAAGTCTGGGCTACAGATTGGTACAGTTGTACTTTATAATTTCTGAGAAATTTGGGGTTACCTTTCATGACCCTGTGTTGTCTATGATGTCAAGCCCAGTAAACTTGTAAACATAACTTTTACAACAAATGATTAGAAACAAGATCACCCACTTTGTATGCTTTAACTAGAGCCAAGCAACCAATATTTGTGTGTGGGTAAGATTTAATAGAAACAGGGCAGTCTTTCCAATGTTCCACATAATTTTTTTTTAAAGATTTTATTTATTTATTTGAGAGAGAGAGAATGAGAGAGAGCACATGAGAGGGGGGAGGGTCAGAGGGAGAAGCAGACTCCCTGCTGAGCAGGGAGCCCGATGCGGGACTCAATCCAGGGACTCCAGGATCATGACCTGAGCCGAAAGCAGACGCTTAACGACTGAGCCACCCAGGCGCCCAGTTCCACATAATTTATATAGAAATCATGTATGCACTTTGCTGGAAGAAACATTCAGGTACGTAACTTTTTATTGTTGTGATTATCTACAAATTGTTTTCTTTTGGGTCAAAAAACCACAGTAATGTCCACTTGCTAGGACATATGTGCATGAGGTATAGGTAATGAACAGGCTTCCCCAGGTCCTTAGAGAATTTGTAGACTTTTCTGATGTGTGGATGATACAACCAACATCTGTAGTTCTTCTCTATCCTTTCTCTGGAAAACATCCCTGTTTTATACTGAGCAATGCTATCCCTTTATCAGGTGATCACTGAAAGAGCCTTTACCTCTCTTGCCTATGAAATTGCAAAATGTCATTGAAGTATCATTAGTATCTGCCTTACCCTGGAAAGTAAGTTTTTGTCTTACGTTCTTACTCAGAGAACAAGTCCTGCCTACAGTTGTTTTAAACGAATGAGTTAAGTAATGTCATCCTCCTTACTCAATTTGCATGCAAATCGATTAGTCTCAGACCCTTGGTTTCTTCTTTCTTCCTTTCTTTCATTTTCCCATTCTTCTCTGTTTCTTACTTTTAGTTTTCTTTCTCAGATTTATGTTAGGTCCAGACCATCTATCTGTCTGGTGCTGGAAACCTTCTCTCGCTCAAGGATCTGCCTCAGTAGCTATATAGTGATCCCTTCACTGAGAAATCAGTGGATCTGACCAGTCAAGGCCAATGACAAGAGCTGAATGCTATGCAAACTCACTGTAAATGTGAACTTCATATAAAGGCGTATGTCCATGGGAAATGAGGAAGTTTCCATAAGCCTCTTCTCCGTTCCTCCCTATAAATAAGTATGGCATTTATGGAACTGTATTCATTGATAAATAAGAGAATTTAGGTAATAGGTAGCTAGAAGAAGTATTGTGGCCCTTGTGGATACTTAGTGACAGTTCTAATTCTTTCAGTTCAATTCGGCACACACTGTGCACCTGTGTGTGCCACCTGTAGCGTGAGGATGGATGGTACATAGCACCTGCGCCCAAGGAGCTCATAAGTTGAAAAAGGAAAGAGACCCAAACATGGCCTAATATACCAAGTCCAGTTACTATGACTTACTTGCTAACATGAATCCTTTCATGATTGTCAGGTATTATTCTGAGCCCTGGACGTATCATATGCCCGTTAACCCTCAGAGTAACACTAAGGTTTATTTTCCCATTGTCAGATGATACAATTGAGGTTAAATAACACCTTGAAAGTCATACACTTCCATGCTTACTTCATTTATGACTTTAACTCAGCAGATACTGGTTTTCCATTTTCCTGGGGAAGGAGGTGCTTTGGGATTCAGTGCTGTGCTAGTTTGTACCACCTCCTTAACTTCTTGACTCTTCATAAAGTTGTTTTGGTTTTATCTAATAATGTTGTTTGAGATGATACATCACCCCTTCCCCAACACAAGGGATCTGGTATGGGCCTCTCTCTTCTTGGATTCTGTGCGCATTATCCTCTCATTTTCTGGGGCCATTTCTCTCCCCACTGAGACTCTTTTACCATCAACTCTCTTATCCTTACTCCAGGACCCTCAAACTTCAGTTCCTACCAGACAGATAATGGGTGATCTCCTTTCCTGTTCCTGCAGAGCACATTTCCTGTCCTTTCTCTCAGCCTCTCCACAGCTTCAAAGGGAAGCTGAGCTTCCCATCAAGCCATTCCATTAAGGGGTTTCCCCAAACAAAGTTCTTGCTCTCTCCCAAGGAGGAATGTGGCTTCCTTTAGAGTAATTAGCTTCCAGTGCCATCAGCTGGGACAATATCATGGTTTTTTTTTTTTCCTCTGTCACCTCACTTGTAACTTGAATTTGCACTAAGGCATTCACTGAGTTGCTTGGAAAGAACTCACTTTAATGTTCATTCTTGGTGACTGAGTCAGCCTGGTTGGGGTTCTAAATGCAAACCCTTATATCTCAGTGTATAATATTATTTCTCTGTGCGTGACCTACTTTAAGGAAATGAATTTCCTCAGTTTCAAAATTTATTTTTTTGCTGTTATAAAGGAGAGAGAGATGGCTGAAAGTAAGCTTGGTGGCCCTTTTAATTGCAGTCATGCTGAAGGCATCACCAGGTTTGAGGATTGATAGAATAAGGACCTGCTTTCTCTGCATCTTCTTTTAGCTACCTCTGAGATGTCCGTGACCAAGATTACAGTTTAGAGGCCACTCACGAACATGTACACAAACTGTTTCACAGCCTAGTATGAAATGGACAATGAGAGTTTCATCAGTTCTTTGTGTTCAGTAGCTTGCATAGGTTCTCATCGAGATCTGAATGTCAGTATTAGTCATGGCCTTGCCAACGCTCAACATGGTAGCCTTGGGCTGGGAGGATTCTTTCTCCTTGGGTAACTGATCGAGGCCCACCTATTAAGGTGTGGGACCCAGAGAGATGAATATTGGCACTGTTGTCCCAGACGTGCCCTCTTAGGAGGTGCGGGGGAGGGCAAGACAGGGAAATCTTTTGGTTGGGGTCTTTTTGTTTGTTTGTTTCAAATTTTTAGTTAAATTGTAGTTAGTTAAAATATAGTGTAATATTGGTTTCAGGAGTCAGATACATGTTTCCCTAAATTGGGGAGTTAAGAGTGGTGCCTGGCACGTGGCTGGTTCCTGACTGGAGCTGGATCAGCGGGCATCTCAGATATTGTTTACAGAACGCTAACGTCTCACCCAGGAAAGCTTATCTTGGCAGAAAGGCCAAAGGATCTTTCCCTGGAAAAGTCCCTTATGGACTTTTAAAAATGGGTTTGGATTTTGCTGAACAAACTAGGCCCATGCTGGGCCTGAAACGTCACGCAGTTGGTCCAGGAAAAATGTCCAACTTCAAAATCAGGCCTTTCTCTTCAACTTCAAGCATACGAAAGGAGGTTCGGGAAGGTGAGCAGTGTGCTGGATAGCTGTGAGGTTTTTTGTTTTTTGTTTGTTTGTTTTGTTTTGTTTTTAGATATGGAAACTTTCCACAGCATCCTGGGAACTTTTGTTCTTGGGAGTGACTCTAATGGTAGGTAAACCTTCAGGGCATACGGCCCTTTCTCTTGTGTGTAGCAGAGAGAGGGCCACCTCCAGCCGCCCTGTCCGGAGGTCGGGCTGGATTCCGGACGGGAGACTGGGAAGCCTGCGCTCCTGCCCCCTCCCCGCAAGCCCTTGGGAAGGACAAGCAGCAGAGCGGCTGGGCAGCCGGGTCTAGCGCCTGCTCTGTCCAAGCAGGACACGCCCGAGTGGGTCACAGCACAGCCTTCTCTCGTGAAGGCAGCTGGGAGCATTGCGGGAATGGAGGAAATAAACAGCTCGTGAGCAGACACTGTGGAGAAAGAACAGGCCGAATAAAGCCATTTAAGGCCCAGGGTGAGAGTGTCAAAAGAAGTGACAGACGGAGGAGGCCCTCTGCCACCTCAAGCCAGGACTGGCCCTAGCGGAAGTAGTTGGAACATTCGTGGGCGACCAGGTGCCAGGCTCGATCGAAGGCCTGCACCACGGCCGGCGCCGGGGGCCCTTCCTCGGTCACCGCCAAGTTCTGTGTCAGCTGCTCCACGCTGGACATGCCCAGGATGACTGCGTCCCTGTGGGCACCCTGCGGCTGGGAGTGGTGGTACATCCACCGGAGGGCGGCCGAGGCCATGCTGGGGGCGCTGCCGCCATACACAGCCTGCAGGGCCTTCTCCACCAGGCAATGGCCTCGAAGTGGTGCTCCTTCCAGAAGCGATTCCTGTAGATCTCAGCCCATTTATTCCCGAAGAAGCGGCCCACCGGCTGTGAGGTTTTGATGGCGAGTAGCAGTGGACTGAACCAAGAGGACAAACTGGGGGAGCAGCAGGTCTGCGTTGTGGGTAGTCAGCACTACGCTGACCGCGCTCCGAATGCCGAAAATTGGTGCAGGCTTGTGTGTGATAGGACAGGCAAGTGGGAAACGGAGAGAAGGTCACGTTTTAAGGGGTTGGGTTTGCAGAACATACTGAGGGGATGAAAATCTGGTGACATTGACCCAAATGGAGAACAATTATAGCAAATCAAACACAACCAAAAATTATCATTAGGTCCACACGGTATATCTTCCTTGCCTTATGATTAATACCAGAATTAAAGATGATCTTTTTAGAGGCATGTATTCATTATGAGACTTTTATGTTTATTTATTAGTTAATATCTTTTTAATTGCAAAAATGAGATAAAACATTGTCATTCTTCCCTTTGTTCCAGAACATGGGGCTCTTCAGAATTGTTAATTGAGGATCCGGAGAGAGATTCAATGTACCTGACTGGAAACAATTCGGTTAGGACTTACTTATTTTATTTTATTTTTTTAAGATTTTATTTATTTATTTGAAATAGAGAGAGAGAGAAAGAGAGCTCGAGCGGGGGGAGGGGCAGAGGGAGAGTGAGAAGCCGGCTTTCCACTGAGCAGGGAGCCAGACGCGGGGCTTGATCCCAGGAGCCTGGGATCATGACCTGAGCTGAAGGCAGACGCTTAACTGACTGAGCCACCCAGGCGCCCCTCGGTTAGGATTTATAAGGAATGCACATATATTCTAGCAGTATGCTGTGCAATATTTTTACGTGTCCTGTTTATGAAATTTGTTTGGGATTTGTGTTTGAGTTAAGGAGGTACACTATTATAAACTTTCTTGACTACATGAGGGAAAGACACTGTCAGGGGCTACTGTTTTCCTTAGTAGATGTTCTGATAACTGAGTCCTCACTGAGTCTAAGAGAGCATCCCCTCTTTGCTAGAGTGATTTATACTCTACTCAGAGTGGGTTGTAAGGTCAGCTGCGGCTTTGCAGAATGAATGTTGAGGAAGATTGACAATTTGAGAAGAGGTAATGGGGTGAAAATACTTCTTTTATATGGTTATTTGGTTTACTATTAATTTATCATGTCCTACCATAACGATGAAAATGTCTTTATAAAGAATAGTATTATTTTATTCTACATTTTTGGATTGGACTTAGAAACATAAAGAAAAAAAGGGGTATGTGCTCATATGATGAGAAGTGTCTTAGTCATGGATAGGTGTCCTAGACAGCATATAGCCCTATGGAAAAGGAAGATTAAAGGCAACTTTAAAGGGGATTAGCATATTATCTGTATAAATTCGTGTTTGACTTTGCCTGTGACTGAAGAAATCCACCTATATTATTCATCCTACAATCCATTCACTCAATAAACATTTCTTGAGTTCCCGTTGTAGGCATTGATTGAATACCTACTATGTACCATCAGTTTGTTGTGTGTAATACAAGTACAAAGGTAGATAAAACATTCTCTTATCTGGAAGAATTCACACACTGTTGAAGAAGTTCAGAAATGGTTTCTTAATGTTAGCCAAGTAAGTGAAGCCATTAGAAGGGACGACACAGGGCGCCTGGGTGGCTCAGTTGGTTAAGCAACTGCCTTCGGCTCAGGTCATGATCCTGGAGTCCCGGGATCGAGTCCCATATCGGGCTCCTTGCTCAGCAGGGGGTCTGCTTCTCCCTCTGACCCTCCCCCCTGTCATGTGCTCTCTCTCATTCTCTCTCTCAAATAAATAAATAAAATCTTTAAAAAAAAAAAAAAGGGAAGACACAGCTGTGGAAAATATACTACCTGGATGAGCTCTCCAGTCACTTGATACGGTATTTTAAGTTTTATAAGGATCATTGAGTAGCATCATCGTTGCCTTTTTTTTTTTTTTTTTAATAAGGAAAGGGAGGCTTCCAGAGGTGAATCAGCTCACACCAGAGCAAATGCCTAACCAGGAGTAGAGCCAGGATTTCAGTCTCAGGTCACTTCATTCAGGAGACCATTTGCCACTGTTTCATGCTGGTTTTTGAAGGGTAAGTGAGAATACACTGTTAAGTAAGTAAAGGAAATTTTAACCTGAGAACAGAGAATGTGAAAAGGCACTGAAATGTCAAAACGTTGTTGAATTGGGGACAAGCACTTTGGGGCAAAGGGCAGCAGGAGAAAAGATTATTTTATTGGGCTAAATCATGGTTTTTGAAAGTTACAACAGGGCACTCTGCCTATATTTGGGTAGGATGCATATAGTTATTTTTCAGATACCAGACTTTTATGTATGGACTATGGCTCGCATGAGATTTTCTTTTTTTTGAAACATTTTATTCATTTATTTGAGAGAGAGAGAGCAAGATTGGGCATGAGCGGGGGTCAGAGGGAGAAGCAGACTCAGGACCCTGGGATCATGACCTGAGCCAAAGGCAGCTGCTTAACTGACTGAGCCACCCAGGGGCCCCTCACATGAGATTTTGGTGGTGGTGGTTTTTTCCTTGTTCTTGCTTTTATGCCTTGATGATTTCTATCACTGAGTCTTTTCTTTTTCCACCTTCAACCCCAGTGATGACCTACTCACTGGTCCTCCTAACTTGTGTTAAACCTGTGTCCGTGTGTTCATCCACAATTTACACATTACTTTCTGTCATATTTTATTCTCTCAGCATTTCAGGGAACATACAAAGTAAGAGATCAGGCATAACCTGCCCAACTTCTTGCTGACATACCACCGTACCATTAGAAAAAGTTTAAGTAGATTACTTAGCATACAACTTTGGGTAGCAATCCACTGACTCAATGGTAAATGAGACTTCGAAGAGTGAATTCCGTGTTCTCTTGGAGTTGTTCTTCCCATCAGGCTTGGGTTTTATCGGGTTCCTGTCAGTGGTACTTAGGGACTGGAATCTCAGATAGACCAGTAAAGCTTAGGCTTATTGGAACCGTGTTACACCAGTACAGTGTTGATAGTATTATAAAAGTAGTTGTTAACCAGGGGCGCCTGGGTGGCTCAGTCAGTGAAACATCTGCCTTCGTCTCAGGTCATGATCTCAGGGTCCTGGGATGGAGTCCCACATTGGGCTTCCCGCTCAGCAGGGAGTCTGCTTCTCCCTCTCCCCGCTTGCGCTTTCTCTCTCTCTCTCTCTCAATTAAATAAATAAAATCTTAAAAAAAAAAAAAAGTTGTTAACCATCCCATGAATGTCATTTTTGCGGTGAAAGTCAATGCGACATTTCAGTACTCAGTTCTTTTCAAACATACTTACGCATTTTCATGAATATTTAGTTAGGAGGAAAATGGTCTATGGACTTTGGTCAAAAAATAGAGAAGGCAGGGGCGCCTGGGTGGCTCAGTTGGTTAAGCGACTGCCTTCGGCTCAGGTCATGATCCTGGAGTCCCGGGATCGAGTCCCGCATCGGGCTCCCTGCTCGGCAGGGAGTCTGCTTCTCCCTCTGACCCTCCTCCCTCTCGTGCTCTCTGTCTCTCATTCTCTCTCTCTCAAATAAATAAATAAAAAATCTTAAAAAAAAAAATAGAGAAGGCAGACTGGATTTCTGTGAGAGAGCAGAGGAAAAAGTCAGTCTAGAAACACTGAATGGTGGTTGACATTTGTGTGGGAAACTGGTAAGATGGCTGGAAAAGATGTCTGAGTGAGGATTTTGTCCTTTAGGACTAGGCCAACAGTCATCAAAGGAAACCATCTATATTCTTATATATGTTTTGGAAAACCTTGAGGTTTTAGCTGAGAAGCACAGATGACATGTCTGTTATTCTATATAGTTCGTGGATCTTGATTTTTGGTTCTTGTATGCACTGAAGCGTTTTAATTTTTGCCATCAACATCGATCTTCATGGGCTCCAAGCCTGCCTTGACAGTGCCGTTCGCTTTAGTTTTTGAAGATGTGCATCCTGTAACCAATGGTTTGACTAAATCGTCTGGTTCAAAGAAGTGACATCTTAATCTTCACTTTCACATTACTGTACTAAAAGGTATTTACCTTGAAGTCACATTAGGTGAATTGACGAGAACTTTCTGCTGTCTGCATGGTGGCTTGAGAATTGGGATCTCGTAAATTGCAAACTCCATTCTTTTATTTCTAAAGTTTTGCCTCCAGGCTTCAGCTTAGGTTAGGTTCTTCGGGGTTTTTTTTGTGTTTTTTTTTTAATTTGGCTGGTTTTTATTTTCAAGTCAAATTCTTTATTTGTAAAAATACTGGGCCTGAGGCCATGATATTTCAAGTTCTTTGAGCCTTGAATTCTGTGCCTAGGACTATCTTTCATGAAGTCTTGCTTGTCAAAGTGTTTCCCTTTATCTTCGAGGCATGAAAAAATCTCTCACAATTGCATCATTTTATTTTTATTTATTTTTTTAAGCAGCTTTTTTTGTTTGTTTTTTTTTAAAGATTTTATTTATCTGACAGAGACACAGCGAGAAGAGGGAACACAAGCAGGGGGAGTGGGAGAGGGAGAAGCAGGCTTCCCACCGAGCCAGGAGCCCGATGCGGGGCTCGATCCCAGGACCCTGGGATCATGACCTGAGCTGAAGGCAGATGCTTAATGACTGAGCCACACAGGTGCCCCAGAATTTCATCATTTTAGGAAATGAATCTAAAACCTTGATCAGAAAGTAATGATGTAAGGAAGGGAAGCAAACTGAACCATTTGTGTTTTTTCTTTATGGCTAGTTTACTGATTTTACTAGAACCCAATTGGTGAGCCCAAACTGTAATTGCTGTCTAATTCATGGGAACCTTTTTTTTTTTTTTAAGAATTAGTTATGTATTTGAGAGAGAGAGTGAGCACAAGCAGGAGGGGCAGAGGGAGAGGAAGAGAGAATCTCAAGTAGATCCTGGCCAAGGGCAGATCTCGATCTTACGACCCTGAGATCAAGCCCTGAATGGAATCCAAGAGTCGTACGCCCAACTGAGTGCGCCACCCAGGTACCCCTCATGGGAACTTTTGTATCCTGATTACGGACTCGAGAGGACAGGTCCAATTTGTTTTCCCAATTAATTATAATTGAGTCATTGGTATTTTTATTATTATATGCCATTTAAAGAGTGTTTACTTTTCAGGCCCTCTGCTGTTTTACAGGACGGTTTTTAGTGGCTTACCTTACGAAGAAACTGAGGCACAGAGCAATCAGTGTCATAAGATCACACGGCAGGTGACAGATTTAAGACTGTACTTGTGTCCCAAAACTGCGAGCTCTTGTATTTTTCTGCTATATTTGATTTTTTACTGGCTGACTATGTTTGTTGCACAGAGTTTTATATCTCCTAACAAAGTGGATGAACCATCCTTGAGCCAAGGAACTTTTAACAAAGTCCTCTCTTCGGATATTTTAATTGCTCTCGGAATTAAAATTCAAAACGTCCCGGGGCACCATAATTAAATGGAGCTGGAAGCTCAGGTAGAATTGCTTTCTGCACCAGTCCTATAGGGAAACTTTTTTAAAGGGTAATTGGAAAGAAAATATTTCATTAACAATCTATTGATTTTTGTCTCTGGATTTTGCCAGATATCTTGTATCTTTTATAATTGATATTCAGTGCAGGAGAGGAATTCAAATTTGTGAACCTGACCCACAGATTGGCTGTGTTTGAACTACGAACGCAGGTGAGCTGACCGACTGATATTCATTGTACAAACACTTGGTTTTGGGAGCATCTTCTCGGAGGTAGATACAGAGCAGGGCACTGCAAAAGGAATTCACCAGCTTCTGTTTTTAGGCTTTCACACTCTAAAAGTGGGAGAGATGTATGAAAGCCAATAGGCACATCTCTAAAACCAATTGCTAGTACTTATTCAATGTTTTTCTGAGCCAGGTACATTATCTCACACAGTGGGCACAACCCTATGAAGAAGGTGCTATTGTATTCCCCATTTTATATTTGAGGAAGACATTGAGGCCTGAGGAGTTTAAATGACTTGCCCAGGGTCACAAAAATACTGGGGGAAGTGCAAGGGCTTCAAATCAGGCTGGATGACCCCGACCTTGTACCCTACATGGGGTCATTGGTGGGTATGGTGAACTGTAGGTGATCAGCTTTACAGAGGAGAGGGCTTTGGAGTTTGGTTGTGATTAACTAGTTCACACTTGCCATCTAGATTCAGGCAGTGGGGATGGGAAGGGAGCTCCAATCTGAGGAAATATTTGTAAAATAACAGAGGTGGGAAGGTCAGAAGAAAATGTTTGTGAAGCAGTGAACCTGGTTAGGAATGCCCTGTGCATGATGTGACGTGGCCGATCGGTGGGTGAGTGTCAGTTTGTAGAGGTCAGAAAGGCCAAATTATCTGAAAACGTAGCAGACCTTTACAAAGACCTGAACATGTGCCCACTTACTACATTACTTCCTGTAGTCCTCATAATGAGCTTATGTGTTATTATAACCATTCTCATTTCGCACACAATGTGACTAGGGATACAGAGAGATGAACTTGCCCAACGTTACATAACTAGTAAGAGCTAGAGCTGGGATTCCAATTGAGGGAGTGTGGTTCCAGAAAGCATGATTTTAACTGTTGTGTGACCCTAGATATTATTAAGAAGTGGAGTGATGTAATTGGATTCAGGACCCCGAGTGAGGACCTGAAAAATAGGGAAGATTGGAACAGAAGGTTGAGTGAGTGAGGGCTGGAGAGGCCCGCTGAGGTTACTGTCACACTCTGCGTGGGTGGCACTCAGTGTCTGTGGAGGTGACTAGCAGTGAAAACACATGTGAGGTCTGAGAGATTAGTGAGGTTGGCTTAGGATCTGGAAGTAAGAGTTCTAAGTAGGAATTTTGGCCCTGCCCTTCCTTGGCCACTGTGTGACCTTGGGCTTGTGGATGAACCTCTCTGCTTTGATTTGCTCATTCACAGAGTGGTAAATGCCTCAGAGCTGGGGGAATTAATTCCATTTTGGTTCAGCTGATTGTAAGGTCTCATCAGGCCACCCATCTGGCCATACCACTGAGTTGGAAATCTGCATCTCCAACTCAGACAAAGGCCGGCAGGACTCTAAATGGACTCAGGAGACACCTCCAGGGATGTGCTGGTTGAAATTGCTTTAGTGGGGATGAGGAGAGGGATGAGAGGACGGAGGGTGGATGGAGCCCTCGTGCCTACTCCCAAGAACAGGTCAGGATTGAGAATCCGGTTCCCAGGAGCACATTACATTTTTCTAGATGCCTTCTTCCATAGTTCCTGTCTTTCTTGGGATGCAAAGCTGTGGCTGCTCTCTTTCCTGGCATCTTGGTTTTGTGTCTTCTTGGGATCCCTCCTGAGTTTGAGGGTGCAAGCTCTAATGACCCTGCTTTATTGGTCTCTACGTTTGCTATTTCTTTGCATGAAATCTCTTCGGCAGCATGACCTGCACAGCCTCGTACTTAATAAATGCACACACAGAACCTGAAATTAGGCCTTCCATTCACACTTCTTTTTCTTCTTTTTCTTGTTTTGGGGATTTTTTTATCAATTCATTAAAAAAATTTTTTTTTATTTTTAAAAATGTTTAATTGTTGTGTATTTGACTCAGATCTTTTCACTTTTTTTTTTTTAAGATTTTATTTATTTATTTGAGAGAGAGAGTGAGAGAGAGAGAGAGCACAAGAGGGAGGAGCGGGAGAGGGAGAAGCAGACTCCCCGCTGAGCAGGGAGCCTGATGCGGGACTCGATCCCGGGACTCCAGGATCATGACCTGAGCCGAAGGCAGTCGCTTAACCAACTGAGCCACCCAGGCACCCAATCTTTTCACTCTTGATGTCCCAAAGTCATTTTCCTTTCTAGGGGGCATCATGTGTTACCAGTGAAATTATGGTGGCAGTTTATTAATGCTTTCATTCTGATAATTTAATTTAGTTAGTTGAAGTTCGGGATATTGAAATGCAGTGTGTGATTAAAGGTGTTTGGAGGAGCCATTGCCTGAAGTCACAAATTTCGGCAATGGACTTTGAATTTCTTCTGTTGGTGCCATTTTGGATTTTTGCCCCAAAGGCCTTAGGTAGACGCATCACTGGTGTCTGTATAGACTCGCCTGCCCGTTCTTGCCTCAAGGCTCACCTCAGCAGGCTGTGGCATTCCAAAGAAACAAACACCACCTCAGGAAGCCTTACAGAAGCCGTGGAGGTCCTTGCTGGTCATCCCGCGGACATGCATGTGTGGGATGTCAGGGCATCACAGCTCACTGCAAAGCTCCCCGAAATCCCCACTGATGTCCTTCTCTTTCGCATATCCCCCTCCTGTCAGCAATGTTCCTGTTCCCCCTTTTCTTCTTCCTTCTTTCCCCCTGCCAGCATGGCCTTGCCCACTTTATAGTCTTAGGACATTTAGCCTGACCTCCTCTCTGTCCACCCTTACGTCCCCATTTTGAGACCTTGTCAAAACTAGTGCATTTTTGTTATTATTTATCATCATTAGGAGGTAGGGGATGAGGAATGGGAATGCAAATATTAATTGTATCATGCTAATTATTGAAATAGAACTGAGCCACCTTTAATAAATTGTGTACAGTGGATTCATTGTCGAAGAGCATTTGCGTTTTTGGACTTGAGTCAGATTTCACTGAACTTTGCAGACAGGTGGTGTTGACTGCCTTTGAATTCTGTTTCTCAGTTCAAGTTTTTTTGTTTTTGTTTTGTTTTTTCCTCAGGCTTCAGTAGATGGCAAGTGCTAAATGTACCAAGTGTTTGTAGACCTCCTTATATCTACAGCTGCTAGGGGGGCAGGAAAATCTGTCAAATTCTCCCTTGACCCCTCCCTCAGGACACACACAGCAGGAAGAAAATAGTCAGAGAAATGCTTTCCACGTTCCTTGTCTGTTTTAAGATACACATTAAACTGGGTTAATAATGAACAAATGCAAATCTTGGTATCATCCCAGTAGGCATTCAGTGGCTAGATGAGTAATGGAGGTTGGTTGGACCGATGGATGGATGGATGGATGGATGGATGGATGGATGATGTTGGACGGGTGGGTAGATTAGTGGATAGGTGAATGGAGGACATTCAGATGGACGGATGGATGGGCAGGTGCATGGGTGAATGGATGATGGAGGATGGAGGATGGTGGATGGATGGATAAGAGGTTAGAAGAGTGGGTGGATGGAGGATGGATATGTGGACTTATTTTTTTTTTTTTTTGGATATGTGGACTTATGATGGAGGACTGATGAATGGATAGATGGACAGAATGTGTGAATGGAGGTGTTTCCTCTCCTCCTTTCATGTGAGAGGTGAGTGGATGCATATGGTCTGGTTATGAATGTATGTGAGTTTGCACTTCAGATCTGTTTAGCATCAGTTCAAGAAAACCTGTCCATTTTGTCTAGCAGCTGTACCTCTGGCCCTCCTCCCAACCCATTTTAGGAAGGCTGAGTAACTTTCCCAATGACCCAGGACCAGTGAGTGGTAGACCTAGGCTTTCCACTCAAAGAATTATGAGCTGCCAACCAGGGTTACTGACGGTGAGTTCTTGGAGAATTCAGGAACCTTTTCAATTCCTCATGTTGCTGAGATGTATTTCTCCCTGCTAGTTTCCTGGTGGATAAGCCTACATTTTGTCATATGGATGCATGATTTGTGATACATCAGGAGGCCGGGAGGGATGGTAGCAAAATCTAATCTGTTTCTAATTTAGCCAATTTAGTTCAATCCTATTAATTCTGTACTGTATTGAACACTAAATCTACTCACATGTTATAAAACATTAGTAATCTCTCTAGCTTTTAAAAATACAACAATATATGATGTGCTTAAGGCGTACAAACTTGACAAAGAGCCCAGAAATATTTTTTCTCTGAATTTATAAAAAGCATTAGTTAAGCTACTTTCCGAACTAGATATCAATAAGGAAAAAGAAAAGGAATCATCTTTACGGTCTTAAGCCTCAGAATTCAATTTTGTCTTTGAAATACATTTTCAATCAGAATTTTAAAAATATCTCAATTTTAAGGAATGTATAATTAAAGGCAAATGCTCACTAAAGATTAGTGTAATTGAATTACTCACAACTATGAAGCTAATTGTAGAAAAACAAATGAGTAAGCAAATACATTCATATGTCATTGGGATGGCAAATTGATGGTGCATTGAAAGTTAACAGTAATGAATTATCATTATGATTCACCAAGGAATGAATGGAAAGTCGTTCTTGGGAAGATCAAGTTTTGCAAGAACAAAATTAGGTTGCATTGGGATTATGTAAATAAAGGACAGAAAGGGCAGAGCCCAGTCTGAAATTGTCCTATTTGGGGATTGCCAGTTTTTGACAAGGCTGAAGCATGATAGCTCAGAAGAGAGTCCCTGGTCACAAATCTCTCACTCATTCCTGCTGAAACCTTGGCAAAATTATGTGATTTCTTTGCCTGGATTTCCATATCTGTAAAATTGGCAAAATAATTCCTTCTTCAGAAAATCGTAGTGTATATTCTTTCCAGACTAAGTCTTATAAATACTCAGCTGCTTCCAGTACCCCTTAACAAAGATTTGGTAGCCTGCTTCCTAGTTTTGGCAAAAATGGAATATGCATTTTTTTAAAGATTTTTATTTATTTATTTATTTGACCGAGCGAGAGAGCACAAGCAGGGGGAGTTGCAGGCAGAGGGAGAGGGAGAAGCAGGCTTCCCACCCAGCAGGGAGTCCAATGTGGGGCTTGATACCAGGGTCCTGGGATCATGACCTGAGCTGAAGGCAGACGCTTAACTGACTGAGCCACCCAGGCGCCCCGGAATATGCATTTTTAAAATGATTTATTTGTTTGAGAGGGAGAGAAAGCTAAAGGCTGCAGTGTGTAAGGGCAGAGGGAGAGGGAGAGAGAGTCTTGAGTATACTCTGAGCTGACTGTGGAGCAAGACATGGGGCTTGATCTCTCCACCCTGAGATCAGGACCCTGAGACAAGGGCAAGTGCCAAAACCAAGTTTCAGACCCTTAACCAACTGCGCCACCTAGGCACCTCAGGATATGAATTTTTAAAAATTTTCCATTCACCTTCTTGTTTTGCCTTTTTTTTTTTTTAAAGATTTTATTTATTTATTTGAGACAGAGAGAATGAGAGAGAGCACATGAGAGGGGAGAGGGTCAGAGGGAGAAGCAGGCTCCCTGCCGAGCAGAGAGCCCGATGCGGGACTCGATCCAGGGACTCCCGGATCATGACCTGAGCCGAAGGCAGTCACTTAACCAACTGAGCCACCCAGGCGCCCTTGTTTTGCCTTTTTATTTGTTGAGAGAGGGTGCTGATTCCTTGATAGTGTTCCTTCTTTTGTTTGGAGATTTTTTTAAAATCACAGTTTTTAGTGAATCAGATGGATACTTGCTTTATTATCTTGAATAATATAGTAATATACCCTTCTGGAAAAAGGATTGTCTTACTGTCTTAAATCTTAAAAAGACTTTTTCATTAATTCATACTATAGAATTGGCATTTTAAAAAATTGGATGTGAAATTATGTGGGTTCTGTTATCCAATATTCTGAGACAAGTAGTTAACATAAGTAATGTTTTTCACTGTCTCAAAGTGGTTATATAATTTTCTTTTTATGTAATTAATTGGGAGTATTTGTGATAATACGATGATTCAGCCTAGTTAGGAATATTCTGTTAAGTCCTATAATCCGATTGAGGAAAAGCTGCTTTCTCTTGATTTGGGTACAGGAATGCAGGCTGGGTAAATCTGATATTTCTTCTGAAACATTCCCTCTCTTGAAAATATGCCTTTAATATTTTACATATTTAGTCTTTTCCATGGCCAGTTTTTATAAAAATTCTGGATAATTTATCTCCTTTTAAAAGCTAGAATTAGGGGTGCTTGGGTGGCTCAGTCGGTTGGGTGTGCAACTCTTGATTTCAGCCAGGGTCATGATCTTGGGGGTTTGGATCCAGACCCCTGTCAGGCTCTCTGCTCAGCTTGGAGTCTGCCTGGGGGTTCTGTCTCTCTCCCTCCCTCTCCCTCTGCCCCTCCCCCTGCTCATTCTCTGTCTCCCAAATAAATAAATAAATAAAATGTTTAAAAAAAAAATAAAAGTTGCAATTAAAAAAATAAACCTTATTATAAAAATTTCACCCCATAGTTTCATTAGACATACAAAAATACAGATGATTATTTTTGAGAAGAAATAAATAAATAGGAGATAATAATAAAATTTCTATTCTCCTAATTATTTTATAGAAGTTTCAAAATTTAAAATTTTCTTTTGTAGTCTAAGGTGATATCAGTTTATTTAAATTATTATTGAAATTGTTGGGCGCCTGGGTGGCTCAGTCAGTTAAGCGTCTGCCTTCAGCTCAGGTCATGATCCCAGGGTGCTGGAATCGAGTCCCGCATCGGGCTCCCTGCTCAGCGGGGAGTCTGCTTCTCCCTCTGCCTGCCGCTCCCCCTGCTTGTGCTCTCTCTGTGTCAAATAAATAAATATTAAAAAAAAATTATTATTGAAATTGTTGCTGAAAGTGAAATAGTTATTTTAGAATATTACAATATCTAATATTTTATTTCATTTTCCATTTATTTAAGTATTTTTTTCTATATATGTACACATATTTCAGTTTTTTCTAAGAATGATTATGTATTTTGAATTAATACCATTGATTTTCATTTGACATGTTCCTAAATTAGGGCATGCACATTTGACCCTTATTTTCTGCTGCGACAATTTATTTTATGAATAATTGTTTAGAAAAAACATTCGAGTATTAAGGATAGATTTTACTTAATTAAATTAGTTCAGGCTGGTAACATAAATTATTCCTTGATAGTCATTTAAAAATATTTACAAACCCTTACATTGCATGGGTGGTACCTAATTTTAACAATGAACCCAAGTTAAAAATACCTTGCAGATTTTATATTGATGAAGTGTTCTTTTCAATCAGCTTATGAACCTATCTCAGTATCTGGCTGGGACTCTCCATCTGTTGATGATGACTTCTGACAATTCTTAGGCTGTAAATAAAGAAAAATCTAAAACATACATCCGTATTTGCCATATTTCCACGAGCAAGAGGGAAGCAGGGATCGAGGATGCATTTTGTTTCTACTTCTCAAGCTAGGAGGGAGCAATGAAATTGGAGCTCCCCAGGAATTCCAGTCCAGCCGCACGGTAGAGGAAGCAGGAAGAAGCAAGTGTTTCTCATCCCTTTCTGGAGTGAGACCTGAAGACACATACCCAGAGGCTCCCTGTTCCAATCAGCAAATGCTAAAGTTAGTTCCTTTAGAAAGAAGTTGGCCTTGAATGAGTATTTGCTGTCCAGATGGCGACCAAAACTTAGACTCTGAACCAAACTAAAGAATCAGTACTGCATAGGCTAAGCCTGGGTCCCATTTGCCTGACTTCACCACTTTTCTAAATGGAATAATGGAGAAAAATGCTTTTAAGGATGTCAGGATTAGAGTGTTCTGATCCCAATGTCCTCTCATAAACTATTGGAAAAAACAACAAGAAATCTAAACTGAGAAGAATACTCTATCTTTGATGAAATCAGAGAAGCAAGCTATGAAAGTTTGTAAAACAAACAAATCCCAAACTACCAATCATGACAGGCAATTGGCACAGGGAATTAACCTAAATTGAAGGGACCCTGTAGAGAAGACAAACATCCTATGGAAGGGTGCTCCTCTTATATGCAGGAGTGCATGTTTGAAAGGATCAGTGAATGTCTGTCATAGAGCAGGAGTGGGGACTGGGTGACTCGAATAGTGGCCTGATGAAGGATAGACACTGGGCATTAATCAGCTTTGCAGCAGCTAATCTCAGTCAAAGATACATAAATAAATTTAAAAACTTGTAATCACCACAAATACATAAAAACGTGGGGACAAACAGGGCTTCCCTACAAGCCAATTATAGACTTTCTGTTTGCCTGGAAGTTGGTAAGAAGGATAAAGATGCCTAATAAGCCCTCCTTCAAATAAGTAAGTCACCTGGTTAGGAGTCCATATCAGGGTCTAGCGGTAAGGCTTCCTCCAGAATTTTCCATAGCTAACTCAGTCTCGAGGTTGCCTGATATCTACAATATTAATGTCGGGAAGACAACAGTGAAAGCCGAGAATCATGTGCTTAGCCAAGCTGTCATTCAGGTATAAAGGTAAAAGAGAGATATTAAAAAAAATTTTTATTTGAGAGAAAGAGAGAAGATGAGCGGAGGGAGAGAGTCTCAAGCAGACTCCTTGCTTAGCGGAGAGCCTGATTCGGGCCTCATTCCCAGGACCCTGAGATCCTGACCTGAGTCAAAACCTAAGAGTCGGATGTTTCACCATCTGAGCCATGCAGGTACCCCAAAAGAGAGACAATTTTGAACATGTCAGTGAGTATGACATCTGTGAGCACATCTTGAAACAAAAAATGTAGAGATTTCCTTAACCAGGAATTAATAGAAATGCTGAAATGAGTATTAAGTCTATTTCAATAGAAATATCTAAATAATTGTGGCAATTAAGAATCTGGAAGAGAATGCAAATATTTTATGTCTTCCTAATGGATCACTAATTTAAATTATTTAACATAATGAGCAAAAATTCATAGCCTAATAGAATGTTGGAGAACTTTCTGGGGTGTATTTCCTCATGATTCATAGGCAGGAATAAAAAGAAACTACCTAGAATGAATAAATTCAGCAATAGAGGCTTAAATCATAAATGTATTGTTAAAAGTAGAAAGAGGTGCACCTGGGTGGCTCAGTCGGTTAAGCGTCCAACTCTTTCTCAGCTCAGGTCTTGATTTTAGCATTGTGAGTTCAAGCCCTGCGTTGGGTTCCTTGCTGGACTGGAGCCTACTGAAAATTAATTAAATAATTAATTATTTAATAGAATAAAATAAAAGTACAAAGATAACCAGTAGAGGAACCAAAATCATAATAGAATTGATCATAAAATGTACTTAATAAATAAATAAATAAATAAACAAATAAATAAAAATAAAAAGATACTTGTCTAGAAGAACTAAAATCATAACAGATCAAAATTTTCTAGTGGAGCAAGGAGGGAAGTTAGGAAGAAGTGTATATGCATTTATTTCTCTTAGAGTTGATAGTTTATAGCCCCTTTGTGAGGTTAGTAATGCCTGAAACCAATGTTTGGATATATAATATAAAGGCAACCAATAAAGAGTTGACTACATAGAGAAAACAGAACATACACCAAGAGTGTTGAGGCTGTGTGAGTTGGAGTGTGGTAAAAGACAGGAAGAAGCGCTTTTCTTTTTGTTCTGTATCCCCTTTATTCTGTCGGATTTGATTTCTAATTTCATTTATTAATATCATGGGCCTGTTTTATTATTATTGTTTGTAAAAAAAATCAGGTAATATTTTTTTTCAATCTTCAAATTCCTGATTTGCATTAATGGTTGTATTAATTGTTTTCAAAGTGCCAAATTTCTGGATTTTTCTCTTTGCCAGAGTTCAGTAGAGGAACCTCCAGAATCATATGTGAGAATTGTTTATAGAGGCCAAAATCTGCCTTGGTCATTGTCACCTCATCTTTATTGCAAAGGAAAGTTGTTTTGGAACCACAA
This sequence comes from Leptonychotes weddellii, assembly GCF_054177405.1. Lineage (NCBI taxonomy): Eukaryota > Metazoa > Chordata > Mammalia > Carnivora > Phocidae > Leptonychotes > Leptonychotes weddellii. The sequence continues at coordinate 98,771,620 of NC_138385.1, read as the reverse complement.
TAGTGGGTAGAGATGAACTGTCTCCTATCTAATTAAATTTTCAACATCTTTTTGATTAAAACTACCCTGATAAGAACTGTATGTTGAATCAGGTTAGACATTTCAGATTAACTTTGTAATAAGTTAAAAACAGGTCAAGAGACAGGAAATGAAAACTGGAGATGAGCAAAGAAAATCTCAGTAGAAGAGGGTTCAAGGACAGTTCTTCCAGAATGAGTGTTTTTAAAATTTTTGGTATTTATCGTGATAGAGCTAGATGTGCCCAAAATAAAAGATAGCAAAAAATGAGGAGGAACCTTTTTGCCCATAATGAGTGATTATGTCACAGTTCTTTCTTTAGAGCCCTGTGAATGGAGACTCAGGACCAGAGAAAGGGCGTCCAGTGGGCAAGTCCTGATTGCGGTGGCTCGGGGAGAGGATGTTGCTCAGACCTGGACCCACCAGCCTCGACAGAAATAGGGCTCACATACATACTGGAACCAGTAGAGTGCTTGCCACTGATCAACACACGTGCACAGATTGGCCTTTAGAAACAATGGATCTAACTAATTCTAGAGGCTGCATTTGATCACGCGGGCACTTTTCTCTCTCTACCTCGGGTCATGTCATTTTAGCTCATCACTTAACATCTGCTTTGGAGTCCTATTTTTATCCATCCGCTTGACATTCTTCCCAGTAGAGTGACTTCTGCCCTGTGGCTAGAAACCAATCAGGCTCGACTCGCCAGCTGAAACTCAAAATATTTGGGGTGCTCACCAGAAAGTTGTGTGGGGACAAATTTACTGTGCAGTTGCTGACCTGTAAGCTTCACAGCTTTGCACTGCACAGGCTCCCTATACGATTCTGTATCTAATTTTGGGTTCTTGCTCTTAAGGCCGTCCCAACCAAATTGGCTAATCCTCAGATCCACAAAACATGGACAAGAAGCATGCTTCTGATGTTTTGCATGTTGCTCGATTATTAAATTTTGTTTTAGTTTTTACTTTATTTTCTTTTGCCTTTGGCCGGTCCCTTGGGAATTCAAATAGGCTAAGGAGTCTTAGCGGTAGAATGCTGCAGTGGGGTGTGAAGGTGGTTTTCGATGAGTGAAACAGTGGCGACTATTTGTTGAGTACTCATTTTGTGTTCTGAGCTAGCCTGCACAGGATTTCATTTCACATTCACGGTGCTCCCGGGACAGACACTAATTTTTGTCACTTTGGAAAGGATTTGCCAGGGACTTTTATCTAAATAGTGGTGTTGCCAGGGCACTGTGCTTATATTAATAATTACTAGAATGTTTAAATGATTTCATATCTCAAACCACTTAAAACATAGAACAGATTCACAAGGGGACCCGGTATTGTTTCCACTTGCAGAAGAAGCATGTTCTCCATTGAGAAATAACTATGTCTAACCCAAGTCCTTGGCATCAAGGCCGTGTTCTCTGATGAGTCCTCTAAAGGAGGGAGGATGTTCCCATGTAGCATCAGCCGTTTTGACGTGGAGGATAAAACTTAAAAACAGATGAGCCAGGGAGCGCCTGGGTGGCAGTCAGTGAAGTGTCTGACTCTTGTGTTTCCACTCAGGTCATGATCTCAGGTTTGTGAGATCGACCCCGGCATGGGGCTCAGCGCGGGCCTGCCTGACAGTGTCTCTGCCTCCCTGTCTGCTCCTCCCTCAGCTCTCTCTCTCTCTCTCAAATAAATAAATAAAATCACTAAAAAAAAAAAAAAAAAAAAAAGAACAGGTGAGCCAGAATCCCCGCCTGCCTTGGTTTCTGAAGGTAGACATGGCTGCCCTCTGAGGGTTGGGGGAATGGGCCTGCAGCCTGAGGGCGCAACCTCCACATTTTGATAAGAATGGAAGAACCGGCTACTGGAAAACCTGAACCACACTGCGGTCATGTCCGTAGTTTTAATTGTCTTTCTCATTTTATTCAGTTCTGCCAAAGGTTTTGTATCATCGGACTGTATAGAGTCAGTCTTGAGCTTTGGCTTTGGGCCAAGATTTTATTCCTTTGCTTCTTAATGAAAAGCATTCCTGGCTATATAGGCCCAAATCAGATACTACTAATAATAATTTAGGCCTTTCAAATATTTAGTGCATTGTCAATGTTTTTTAAGTAGCTGGATGATCACGGATGTAAATCTGTTTGCTGAAGAGCACATTAAATGATGCAAAAGAATTCTGACCAGAGCTATAAAATCTACCCATTGGTGTCCAGTAACAGAGTCAAATGTCATTGCCTGTTTTTTTCTTCTGAAGGAACAGGAATTAAAATGTAGTGAGATGAAAGATGTTTGGGGGAGAATATCACCAAATCTCACTGTATGTGTGCAATTTTCACTTATGGTAGGTTTCTCAGTTTGGTTTTTCCACGTGGATTTAATGTGCGTGAATGAAAACGATTTGGAAAACATTCAGTGTGGATAGTATGGTAGTTCCTCTAAACTCGAGGTGATGGAACAGATTTCCTCCCTGGGAATTCAGTATCCTCTTAGCATATTATGGATACGTCTTGTGCACTGAGGTTTGCACCTGCGATGTTCTAATATTCGTGGGTTAGTACTTTAAATAGTTAAAAGTTTAAAGCCTTCTTTAAAATTCATGCACTTTCATATATAGTTAAAGCATATTTTACAGCTCTCAAAGTAGCTGCAAAGTTTTAATAAAAGTATGGCAAACGGAGGCACCTGGGTGGCTCAGCCGGTTAAGCATCTGCCTTCAGCTCAGGTCATGATCCCAGGCTCCTGGGATCCAGCCCCGCATCTGGCTCCCTGCTCAGCCAGGAGTCTGCTTCTTTCTCTCCCTCTGCCTCTTTCTCGCTGTTTCTATCTCAAATAAATAAAAATCTTTTTTAAAAAAAGTATGGCAAACAGCAAATTTTATTATATTAGGAAATGGGGAAAGTGGAACAAATCAGTGAATTTTCTTCTTTCAGAATGAAAGACATATTTTCAAGATGAATGTGGGTATGTGAACGATTTGACTCCTCCTCTCCACTCCTCTTTTGGAATAGGATTGTAGTTTCCTTGTAATAGGGAGAAAATTCTGTTTCATATTAGTTTTGTGCATTAACTGCATTAGGGAGCACAATCAAAGCTACTGTAAAAAATGTGGCACAGGAGAAAAATCCTTGGCATGAGAGTCCTTGCGTTTGAATATGAGCTATAGGATGTGTGTGACCATGAGTAAGTCAAGTACTTCCTTCGCACATCGTTAAACAACATGAAGCTAGAAGTATCTGCCTTACTTGAAACCTATTCACCCATCAGAAACTCTTACTTGTTACACTAATCAAGGGTGGTGTTATTTATTGTTATTTTCATTTTTATTCATTATCTTTTAATTTCAAGGAAAAAATAATTCCGTTTTTCTAACCTATAAAAGAGGTTGACGGGCAACAAAAGGAAAACAGATAAGTTGGCCTTGATCAACATCAAAAATTTTGTGGATCCAAGATGCTATTAGAAGGGTGGAAAGTCCACCTTCAGAATAGGAGAAAATGTTTGCATAGCATATATTTGATCAGAGATTGTAATCCAGAATTTCGATTGAGCCAAAGAGGACATACAAAAGGCCAATAATTATGTGAAAAGATGCTCAACATCACTAACATTTGGCAAATGCAAATCTAAACCGCAAAGAGCTACGGATTCACACCTGTTAGGAAATTGGAAGCGTGCACACTGCTGGTGTGAATGGGAAGTTGTGCCTTCTTTGTGTCAATGGGTTTCTTTTTTTTTTTTTTTTTAAAGATTTTATTTATTTGACAGAGAGAGACACAGCGAAAGAGGGAACACAAGCAGCAGGAGTGGGAGAGGGAGAAGCAGGCTTCCCGCTGAGCAGGGAACCCGATGCGGGGCTCGATCCCAGGACCCTGGGATCATGACCTGAGCCAAAGGCAGATGCTCAACGACTGAGCCACCCAGGCGCCCTTGTCAATGGGTTTCTTATTCCTCAAAGAATTAAACCTAGAATTGCCACATGACACAGCCATTACACTTCTGGGTATACTTACCCAAGGAAACGAGAGCAGACACTCAAAAGAAAGATTTGTACACCCATTTTAAAAGCAACATTATTCACAATAGCCAAAAGGTGAAGACAACCCACGTGTTCATTGACAGATGAATGGATAAAGAAAATGTGATATACACATGCAATGAAATACATTGTTTCAGCTTAACAAGTGAGGTGTGTCTGACACATGCTACAACCTGGATGTACCTGCAAGACATTAATGACATGTGAAATAAGCCAGTCACAGATGGACAAATATTGTCTAATTCCACTTAAAAGAGATGCCTAGAGGGCGCCTGGGTGGCTCAGTTGGTTAAGCGACTGCCTTCGGCTCAGGTCATGATCCTGGAGTCCCGGGATTGAGTTCTGCATCAGGCTCCCTGCTCGGCAGGGAGTCTGCTTCTCCCTCTGACCCTCCTCCCTCTCATGCTCTCTGTCTCAAATAAATAAATAAAATCTTCAAAAAAAAAAAAAAAAGAGATGCCTAGCAATGTCCACAAGAGCCTAGATGTCCATTGATAGATGGATGGATAAAAAAGATGTGGTGTATATATATGCAATGGAATATTATGCATCCATCAAAAATGAAATCTTGCCATTTGCAGCAACGTGGCTGGAACTAGAGAGTATTATGCTAAGCAAAATAAGTCAGTCGGAGAAAGACAATTATCATATGATCTCACTGATATGTGGAATTTGAGAAACAAGGCAGAAGATCATAGGTGAAGAGGGAAAAAATTAAACAAGACGAAACCAGAGAGGGAGACAAACCATAGGAGACTCTTAATCTCAGGAAACAAACAGGGTTGCTGGAGTGGAGAGGGGTTGGGAGGGAGGGGATGGCTGGGTGATGGACATTGGGGAGGGTATGTGCTATGGTGAGTGCTGTGAATTGTGTAAGACTGATGAATCACAGACCTGTAGCCCTGAAACAAATAATACATTATATGGTAATTAAAAAAAAAAACCAACTGTGGTGACAAAAAAAAAAAAAAGGGAGCGAGAGAGATGCCTAGAGTCCTTCAATTCATAGACACAGAAAATAGCAAGGTGGTTGCCAGGGGCTGGGAGGAGGCAGCAATTGGGAGTTACTGTTTAGTGGGTATGGAGCTAAGGTTTCGAATGATTAAAAAATGCTGGAGATGCATGGTGTTGATGGTTGCACAACAATGTGAGTGTACTTAAGTGGCACAGGATTGAACACTTAAAATGTTTCAAATGGTACATTTTATGTTATATGTATTTTGCAACAGTAGCACCCCCACACAAAAGAGTCCTTGATATGCTTCACTTAATAGTCCTTCCTAGCTACTTTGCCTTGGGGAGTTTTGCAGATGGAACACCAAAATTTTAACATGAGAGAGATTCCTTGAAGAGCCCAAAAGCCAGGGTCATTCAGTAGCAACTTTGTCTTTAATGTTTGGCTTAGCGTCTATTCCTGGAGTCTCCTGGGCACCCTGGGGCATATACGATGAAGTGTAGAATCTGGACAAACAGCAATAGATGTGGGAGGGTCTGTGCCATAGGAGTGGTTCTCTATGTACCAGTGATCAAATGGATTTTGCAGCCTTTCTTGAAGCTCCAGAACAGTGCCTCAATGTGGTAGTCTTTAGAGATAAGGGATATTGAAATTTAAGTTGATCAAAGTGAAAGAAAAGGAACAATCAGTTGCACTAGGCACATTTCAAATGATTGCTAGCAATAAATTCCATTAGCTGATTAATGGATAAAAAAAAGTGTTCTATTAATACAATAGAATATTATTATTCCATCAGAAGTCATAAAGCATTGATACATGCATGACTGGATTGAACCTTGAAAATACTATCCTCTGTGAAGGAAGCCAGGCACAACATACCATATTATATGAATCCATTTGTATGAAATGCCCATAACAGGCAAATCCCAAGAGACAGGAACTAGATTAGTGATGGCCTAAGGCGGGGGGAAGGGAGAATGGGGAGTGACTATTAATGGATATGGTGTTGCTGATGGGGTGATGAGAACGTTCTGGAATTAATGGTTATTGCTTTCACGACCTTATGAATATAAAAACACCACTCAGTCCACTAACTTTATGGCATATGAGTTATATCTCAATAAAGATAGGAAGTAAAGTTATTTAAACATTATAGGTAACTGTCAAATATGTTATTATTTTCTGTGCAAATATTCTTTTAATTTACATAAATACTGTAGAATTGTTTATTAACAGAAAACATTTCTATGTGTCTAGTGACTATTGTATTTGACAGAAGAGATACAGAACTTTCCCATCACCTCAGGAGGTTCTACTTGGTAGCACTCCTCAGGATAGAAAACACTGTTTTACAGATAATGGGTTCTCACAGTATCATCCGGGCACTTCTTTCCTTGTCTTTACTGCCAAGCATGTACATTTGTTGAAATGTTGAAATCATCTATAAGGCTTGTTTCAGCTCTAATAACATTCTTCTGGGAATCTCTGTGGGAAAGAAATTGTTTTTCCCCCCACCATCTATTTCTTCAACTATTCTGATTTTTGGAAATTTTCCTTGGGATCTTTGGATATTTCATTCGTGAGGTATTGCTAGAGGAAACTAATTTCACCCCAGTAAAGGACACTTGCACTGTATTTAAATTAGACCGATTACTATTATAATGATTTAAATGTCTCTTTCCTTTTGTTCCATGCTATGTTTATGTGACTATCTCTAAGGCTTTGGCCACATTCTTGTTCTTTCAAGCCATGGCCAGGAAGGTTATCATTTTTGTTAAAATGTCATGATCTTATCTACAGTCAGGCTTTGCCAGAATGAGAAAACACTGAGTTACTGACGCTGTAGGCCTCAAAATGTCTAGATATTTCAAAGGTAATACTGATTTCATTGTGATTTATTGATTTTTGAAGATACCCAAACTTTTAATTTTTTTCAGGACTAATTTTGTAAATAATCTCATTATAAAGACACATTGTTAACATACTTCTACAAACTCACTTCATGAAATGACAGGGAGGAACCTCAAATGGATCTTTGCTGAGCGAAAGAAGCAAAAGTTGAAAAAGCTACATCCTGTATAATTCTGGCTATATAACATTCTGGAAAAGGCAAGACTGTGGAGAGATTCAAATGATCATTTGTTACAGATGGTATCAGGGTGAGAGAGAGATGAGTAGGTGGAGCTCAGGGGATTTTTAGGTCAGCGAAACTATTCTGTATGATACTTAGATGGTAGATATATGACAATATACATTTGCCAAAATCCATAGAATGTGCAATGTAAGAGTTAATCTCTCATGTTAATTTGAACGTGGTTTAATAATGATGTGTTAGGATTGGGTCATTGATCACATGAAATGTTGCACTGTGCTTCAGGATACTGATGCTGGGGAGGCTGCCCAGCGCCCGAAGGGAAAGTTTGTGGCATCTTTGTCTGTTTCTTTCTATTTCGCTGTGAACCTAAAACTGCTTTAAGATATAATGTCTCTTTACTTGAAAAACTCACTCATCTCACTAAAAAGTGATAACTGAATATGCAATTCTTTTACTTTTTTATTTTATTATCATTATTTTTGGAGGCCCCAGGCCCAATGTGGGGCTTGAACTGATCCCTCTGAGCTTAAGAGTTTCATGCTCTACTGAATGAGCCAGCCATGTCCCCCATGCAATGATTTTTCTCATTCAATTACAGTAGCATCCTGGGCATGATGTAGTTAATGACTTTTATTTTCCTACTTTTCCCGTAATTTTTTATCCATTTGAATAAGGAATTCCAGTGATGTCAAATAAATTAGTAGATACCTTTCCAGTAATGGATTTGAGAAATTATCTTATATCACGGGCAAAAATCATTCTAATTTTCCTTGGAAAAATTAGGTCTTAACATTTCAAAAAGTATTTAGCTATACCCAAAGGGCAAAGTAATCAGTAACTAACATATCGAATGAGGTCTCTTTCCCAGGCCTCGCTAAGTACTATATATGTGGTACTTCATTTAATCCTGACAACACTGTTTTTTTTCCCAACAGATGTTAACTAGAGCATGGTCTTTCACATCTGTGGTCTGAATTATAAGTGTCTTTGAGTCAGATACTGGTCCAGGTTACCCACATCCAGGAGAACTGGCCATGGCATTGGATGACATCCACTGTTGGCCACAGCAAATGAAAGCTCATGTAATTGTAGATAATCCACTTTCTTTGTGTTCACGTGTCTTGGCAATTTACTTGGGTCTTTACAATGTGTCTCAGAATAACGAGCATAGAAATAAAACAACTGTATTTTAGGACCCGATGTGAGCATCCTGAGATCTGAAGGCAGGCTCTGAGGAAAGAAGAACTTGAAGAGGGACATGTAGCCTGTCTTACTCTTTTAACGGCCTTGCTCTTTCATTGTTTTGTTTTGTTTTTTTAATGACAATATTTAGGTATAATTTACAAACTGTACAGTTCACCCATTGTTAGTGTAAGTCAATGGGTTTTTAAAGAACGTATCGAGTTGTGAAAGCATCACCATAATCCAGATAAGGATCTCTTGTGCATTTACCATCACTCCCTGTTCCTATGTGTAGTGCTGGCAATCACTACTCTCCTTTCTGTCTGTGTAGATTTAAACTTTCTGAAAAGTTTTTGTAAATAGGACTATACGGGATGTCCTTTGTGACTGCCTTCTTTCATGTAGCATAATGTTTTGGAGGTTGATACATGCTGTAACATGTATCAGCACTTTGTTCTTTTTTATTGCTGAATTGCATTCCACTGAATGGATACACCACAGTTTGTTGATCCATTCTCCACTTAATGAATATATGCATTGTTTCCATTTTTCTGGCTTTTAGTAATAATGCTGCTATGATGATTTTTTTTAACTTACTAATGCTTACTCAGATGATGTAATTAGCACACAACCTCTCATTTCTCTCACAAGCCTCTCCCTATCCCCCACACCTCCTGTGTTTGGACAAGGAATAAACAGAGACACCCCCCCCCTCCCGCCCAAGGCCAGCAAGAATCTCTGCTGCCTGGATAAAATGGCTTCTGAGTAAAGCTCCAAGTCTGTTGAATGCTAAGGTCAAAGGCCTTACACATTTGGAACAATGACTATGTTCTGTTGTATATTTTTCTGTGCTATTTGTTGACAAAGGAAATACAGTAGTTTCCATATTGGTGGCTTCATGTATCCATTTCACAGGACAGTCCGGTAAAGGCACTCATCTTGTTAGCCCCGCAATCTGTCACTTACGTGGACTTCATAATTCTTCCTGAAGACTCCCAAATCGTAGTTCTTAGGGTGGTTTTACTCATCCTTCTAAATCCCTTCCTTTGATAATTAATTTTAGAGTTCAGTCATTGGGAGTCTCTGAGAGCAGTCTTTCCATACCATAATTGAAATTCAAGGAGGAAATAAATTGTGAAACATAGAGAAAGAGAATTTAATTATAGTTCTCAAAGCAGAAAAGGATGGCTTCAAAAAGTCAGTGCTGCATGTCTGTAAGAACAAGTGGGTGAAACTGTACTAAAAATGTTCAGAAGGCAGGTATCCCATACTTGTTCTGTTTTTTATAATTTGATTTTTGCCTCACTCAATGTGCCATTCCTCATGACTTTTAACTGGATTTCTAGATAGACATTACTTCTCTAACTTCAACAATATTGCAAAATATGTTGCAAAACTTGCCCTGAAGGGAACCACTGCTTGTAAAAAAAATTTTTTTTAACAAGGGTACAGAATGCTGGAAGCTATCATCAATGCTCGATGGAGAGAATGTGATGTCTGTTTCCATGATGCTGCAAATGTGATTGCTGGTAGATCTATTAATAGCTCAGAGTTGATTTTTGACCTTGGATTTGTGAAATTAAAGAAGCTGTATAAAAATGGAGATGACCAAAATGAACTAAAGGAAATCCAAGGCACTTAACAATTTTTTCTCATGAATATTTAGCATATTGTGTTTGAAGGTGTAAATTTAAATAAGTGTGTGTGTATACATAAATTTGTGTTTTGTCATCAAATCATTTGAGAATATAAATATTACTTTGATGTTAATCTGATTGAAAAGAAGAAATCTTGTAGATGTCATTACTCTCATCTTTCCACCATTTTGTTTGTTTACAAAAAGCCATTGCTGTATATCACCTTTGTTCTGGAGGGCAAGAAGTAGAGGGGGCACTGTTCTTCTTGGTCCTCTCCTGCTTCTGCAGTTGGTTATAGTCCATGCATCTGGGGCAAGGCTGGACACCCCAGTGTCTTTATGTTCCATCAAAGTCTCCACTTTCTGTTTTGATGACCACAATGGATTTTCGAGGCCCATGGCTCAAGGAAGCCTGTTGAAGCTGCCCCTTCTGATATTTACATTTAGATTTAATGCTACTTTTCTATATTTAAGTAATATATTTTGTTGATTCAAGGTTTACTTTTGCTTTTCCTTTTATTTTTATTTCTCTGGCAGGCTTACATGGCAAAAGTTGTAAAAAATAATGGTTTAAGTATATACCATACCAGTAGCAGTCGATCTTTAAAGAGTTGGATATTTTAGATATGTACTCAATTAAATTGTATCAGCTATTTGTGCCTCAAGTATGAATGAGTTCATGTGATTTTATTCTGAATGTGATTGGGATTAAGGGGCATTGAGACCAAATTCCAGTTGCTATGACATTTTGCAAAAGATTTGCCTACTCTGTAAGTTGAGTTGGGTGAAAAAACGGTATGGTTTATTTGGCCATCTGGGGATGGTTTCCTGGAGGGCAACCATCCATGTATGTACATTGGCAAGCCGAATGTTTTCAATCCTACTTTGTATATTAAAATTAAACATGTAGGAAAAAAATGAAGGAAAAGAGATTCCTGTGTCATAACCCATTTATACAAATTCCAATTCTGAACACGTGTCAATCACTATTGGTTGCCAGTAGTTTTAGTTGTTAAGTGTGGTCACAAATTGTCAATTATTCTTACAGTGAAGGTGGGGGGAAGTGGGAAGAGTAGTCATGTAGGCCAACTGATAGAAATTCCTTTTCACCTTCCCACAAACTAAACAGGTCCTATATCGTCATCGTGCTTGGGTTAATTCCTGACATTTCTTTAGTAGTTAAAAACTGGTTGGTTGCCAACTATTTAGTGCATGCCGCATGTTCTTCCATAAAGAAGGTGACCATGTCTTCATACCACAATTTTAAGAAATAAGTATATTTAAGAATTAATTTATTCATCAGGTAATATAGTTTTTTTTCTGATAGTTCTGCTTTCTGTGTTCTTTTTTCCCTAATCATTAGGGGGTAACAGAAATATCTGTGGTACCTTGTATTTTATGCCTCTTTTGCTCAGGTCTCAAGTTATGTAAAGAAGAAACCAGTAAGTATTTTGAAGTCTGCAGACCTAAGCGGAGCTCTGAGCTTTTGGAGAATGATCACCAAAGTACTGAAAATTACTCTTGTTTTGTCATCTCAGAGTGATTTAAAGGAACATGAAATTTCTCTGAAAAAAGAAAAAAAAGTTAATGCAATAGAATAGTTGAGTTTAATGGCCTTGTCTTACAAAATAATGGAAATCTTTGAGACTGTGATCCTGACATTGCATTTTTCTGACTCTAACATGTAAAGTAATTGTAAGGAATATTTATGTATTGCTTAAGAGATGGCTTTTACAAGCAGCCAGAGCAATGAAAGTTCAGTTGGAATATTAAGGACATCTTCCCTATACAATAAGCAATAAAATAAAATTGTTATGGAGAATGGTGGGCTTGACAGCTCTGGAAAGATTCCAGGCCGATCTTGACATCGACTCTGTGTGATAATTTAGAAATCACAGGAACAGGCCTTCCTTCATGCACTAGAGCATGCAGATGGAACACTAGGCTTTACTGGGAACACTGAACCCATCTTTGTATTTGGTGTCTCATAAGATCTGATCCTTTAGCTTTTTCTGTTTGTAGGGGAAAGAGCTAGATGCAATCTTTGAACACGGTGATTTTCAATTATTTTTAGACATTGACACATTTCTGGATTATTATTTATGCCTTGGGAACTTTGGATGTACATGTGATAGAATATCAGTGTACTATGGTTGCTGTATCAAAGTGGTTGGCTTAAAATAACAGAAGGGGTTGGGGCGCCTGGGTGGCTCAGTCGTTAAGCGTCTGCCTTCGGCTCAGGTCATGATCCCAGGGTCCTGGGATCGAGCCCCACATGGGGCTCCCCGCTCCGCAGGAAGCCAGCTTTTCCCTCTCCCACTCCCCCTGCTTGTGTTCCCTCTCTTGCTGTCTCTCTCTCTCTCTCTCAAATAAATAAATAAATAAATAAATCTTTAAAAAAAAAAAAATAACAGAAGGGTATTCTCTCACAACTCTGGAGGGCTTAAATCCAGAATCAAGATGTTGGCAGGTGTATACTCCCTGTGAAGGTTCTAGGTGTGAATCCTGCCATGCCTGTTCCTCCTTGTGAGGGCTCCAGGTATCATTCCCCTTATGTAAGCATGATTCCAATTCCTGCATCTGTCTTCTACATGCCTTTCTCCTGTGTGTTTTTCCTGTCTCTGCCTCTTCTTTTTAAGGATACCCGTCACAGAATTTAGGGCCTGGTCTGTTAATCCAGGATTTTCTCATCTTGAGATCAGATATAATTATCTCGAAAACCCCTCTTTCAAATAAGCTCACCATCATCTTTACTAGGAATTGGGACTTTTATATTTCTTGGAGGGGGGGTCACATTTCAACCCACTGGACAGAGCAAAGGAGAGTCAATTAAATTAGTGTTTCGTAGAAATCTGTCCCGTTTATTTTCATTACGCTCATGTAGGCAATCTTAATCTTCTCTGGGTCTCTGAAAATATTACCAGGAAAGTTTATCATCTGGCAACCTTCTTCATCCTAACTTACAGTCACTTATAATTCTAAACTACATTTCTTTTAGTAGAATATCTTATTTTTTTTAAAGATTTTATTTATTTGACAGAGAGAGAGAGAGTACAGAGGGAGAGTGAAAGAGAGAAGCAGACTCCCTGCTGACCAGAGAGCCCCATGCAGGGCTCCATGCCAGGACCCTGAGATCATGACCTGAGCTGAAGGCAGATGCTCAACCAACTGAGCCACCCAGGCGCCCCAGCATATCTTATTCTTTCCAAATACTTGCCTTGTTGGAATGATATAGTTGTACAGGTACTGTGTCAAGTATTAACTAAATATTTGCAACTCTCTTTGAGTCTGGGGATATACAGGGCTCCAAGGACATAGGAACTATCAGTGACCACACCTCAGACCCTGAGTCATAGTCGGGTACCTGTGCGGTTCACATTCTCACGAGGCAGCATTACACCATCCGGAACCCACCCCAGATGCAGTTGTGGCTATCTGTCATTGCTGTCATTTGGCCCATGAAACCACTCAGACACCCGAAGTTTGAGTCACTGTGAGGTGGTTCATTCCATTGTTGTGGTATGTTTTTTAAAGCAGAATTTGACAGCCTCTTTAGGGAGTGAAGTGACAAGTTGTCAGCATGACAGCCCAGAAAGTGGCATCTTGCAAATGGAGAGAAAGGTGATGCCCTTGGCCTTAGCTCCACATGCTTGGATGCTGAGAGCATATCAGGTGATAGAGAGCACTTTGGAATGAGGTCAGCAGACTCCTATGTTCCATTCAGATATCTGTCGCCAGTTCATTATATTCCAGAAGTTTCATTTGTTTATATTTGTCATGTATTCGGTGTTGGAAACTTGTATGTTTTCATATCAAGCGAAAAATGAAACATTCGTTTTCCGTCAAGATAACTGGAGAATCAGATCCTCCACCGCACATACTCCCTCCTCCCAGTCTAAAATGTAGTTATATTAATAGAAAATTTGAGGTATATTAAGCCTAATAGATCAGGAGATCTATTTGAACAGATACTTTGTGACTGTGTTTATAAGTAGAAGGGGCCCTGCCATGCCTTTTGGGGGGGCCTCCTGGGGAAGCAACAGGGTTGGTCAAGAGGTAGAAAGAGCAGGTGAACTGTGGCCAGAGCCTTTATTGTGGTTTTCCTAGGAAGGCGTGGCTGAGGCCAGCAAGCGAGCTTAGGACTGGCAAATTTGATTAATTGTAGTCCGTTTTGGGGCATAGGGGTTGTCCCTAGTTTTCTCCTTTCTCACCCTGGGAGTGATTATGGGAAGAGAATAATGGCCCAGTGTGGGAGAGCCTAATAAAAGGGGTGGTTAGGGGTGTGGACTTTGTTTTGGTTGGATTGCATTTGAGAAGCGTGCTGCCTGGCAGAGGAACCCCTAGGGGAATTACAGACCATGAGGGAGGAAGAGGGCAGAGGCAAGGTCAGTCCTGGATAGCACTGGTTTGTCCAGTCAAGGAGTGTCTGGCATATGTATGTAGGGGAGATGGTAAGGCACCAATTTCCCAGAAGCTAGAAACCTGGTTAATACACATACACTTACCAAAATTATCATCCAAAAGTAAGAAGCCAGTTTGGACCCTCGATGCCTCCATTACAAGGTAGCAGCCTGGCGTGGGGAGGTTCCATAGCTTTCATTGGTTGGAGACTATCTGAAGTGTAGAGACGCTCATTGATTGGATGATTCTTCCTCTCTCCCTCCCCTTATCTCTGTCACACCAGGCAAGGAAGCTGTACTTGGAGCAGGCTTTCAGCTCCTTCTAGTCCTGGTCTAGAGGCCCCTCCCATCCAGCAGGTGTTCTACTGAGATAGGACCTTCATTGTGATTCTGTATTATTGCAAACAGCCCAAGTGACAGCAGATCGAGGGCTTGCTTCCTCTAGACGTAGCTCAGGAGGGTAGACAGGAAGCAGAAGCCAGTCGGTGGTGGCAAACTCAGAATCAGCTGCATGGGATGAAGGTTCTTTGCCTTCTCTGAAGCTTCTGGATGTGGAGCCTTTTTGTGGGAGAATTTATGGGGTAAAAGAAGCCTGACATTTGAGTCTGAAGGCCTAGGTTTCAGTCCGAGCCCTACAACTTTGTTCAGTGGGGCCTTGGTCTTGCAGCTCTGAAATGTGTGTGACAGTGGGGCACGTTGGAGGGGTTGATGAGGTGGTTTGGGCAATGGTTTTGCAACGAAGCCAGAGGTCTAGTCGTATCTTTATTGGCTTTGGTTCCTGGCTCCACGGTAGTAGAGACAGGCAGCTGTGAAATAGTGAGTTTGTTTTCAGCCCATATGGCTTCCATTTTGCTCCTGCTTTTTCTTCCATTCCTAAGCTCTGTTTACCAGGTTCTGGGGACTTCCTGCCGTCCTCTATGGGGGCCTGCCTCTTTGGGGATAGACCACGTTGTGTATTTCCACAAGTTCTTGGCCTATATGTGTCCTCCTCCTCCTGCATCCTTTCCAGTTCACCGGACTTGACCCCATTCCATGAGGCTATCCCAGATGGCTGCCTGTGTCAGCTCAGGGAAGGGGCCGGCAGCCGTGGGAGCTGAGGATGCGGGCAGGAGACAGCTTGGTGTTTAAGGGTCTTTTTTATGAAGCTTTCCACCACTTTCCTCTTGCCTCTGCCCTAGCTTATTTTCTGCTGCATTATTTTCTGCTTCGTTTTCTTATTTTCTGCTACATTTCCTCCTCCCTCATTCATTCCTGTTTTTCATTTTCGCACTCATTCATTCAATAGCTCCATGAGGCAGGCTCTGTACCCGTTACTGGAGATAGACAGATAAATAACCACTCTCTCGCCTGCCAAAGCTCAGATTCGCAAGTAAATAAGTAATGGTCTTACTTGCTCTTGTGCGAGAGAATTGTAGAGAATCAGTGCGGGGAGCGACTAACTTGTTTCAGGAAAACATCAGCCCCAAGAACTTTTGCACTGGGCCTGCAAGGCTCCGGAGGGGTTTACCAGGCCAAAGAAGGGGGGGGGTGAAGAGGTTTCTATCAAAGTAAAGATTATGTCTAGCCTTGTAAGCGTCGTAGCCAAAGGTAGCGAAGGTAGACTTAGGGTGGGACCTGGGTGCCCAGGGACCAGCAGAAGCTGCGTGAGGGAGAATCTCATACAGCACAACTGGGGACTTGAACTGTATATTGCCGCCCACTGGCATTGGGTAGGATTGTGCAGGGAAGAAAACTGGACCGGATTACATTAGGAAAACCCAACTCCAGGGGCAGTGATATGGTCCCCGTTCTGATGCACATGGGAGTGGGCATTGGCTCCGATGGGCACTCGTTTGTGTGGAGCTTGCCCGTGGCTTTGGCGGCATTGAAGGAATTCTGCAGGGGCACTGGGGATGTGTCCTGGGGCTCAGGGCTGAGACTGGCATTCAGGGAGGGCTTTTAGCCAGGGCCCCTTGGGCTGAGAGCAGAAGGGGCTGCAGGTGCCTTACCCAAGTGAAGGGAGAGCCCTACTTCCAGGCTAAGGGTCCCCTTTTGCGGAGCTACGGCACTAGGTTGGGGAGAGTTGATGGGGCCTGTGGCAGCAGTGGTGTTGGGTGGTGTCGGTATTGATGGGGATGAGGGGTGATTCAAGATACTTTCCGGAAGGGGCACCTGGGTGGCTCAGTCGTTAAGCGTCTGCATTCGGCTCAGGTCATGGTCCCAGGGCCCTGGGATCGAGCCCCGCATCGGGCTCCCTGCTCGGCGGGAAGCCTGCTTCTCCCTCTCCCGCTCCCCCTGCTTGTGTGCCCTCTCTCGCTGTGTCTCTCTCTCTCTGTCAAATAAATAAATAAAATCTTTAAAAAAAAAAAAAGATACTTTCAGGAAGTAAAACTGGGGGACATGGGCAGGGTTTTTTAGATAAGAAGGGCAGGAAGATGGTGTCAAGGACCAAGCTTCAGTCAGGTGAGGTAAGAGGCTAGGGAAGGTTTCACAGAAGGGATTTATCATGTGAAGAAGGAACCAAAGTTGAATCGGCTGCTTGTTTGTACACAGTCATTAAAAACAAACAATATCAGGGCGCCTGGGTGGCTCCGTCAGATGAGCATGCAAGTACTCGTTTCCGCTCAGGTGGTGATCTCATGGGTTGTGAGATCCAGCTCTGTGGCAGCTCTGCGCCCAGGGGGTAGTCTGCTGGAAGATTCTCTCCCTGTTTTCTTTTCCCTGTGCTCGCGCTAGCGCTCACTCGTTCTCTCTCTCTCAATAAATAATCAAATAAACAATCAAAACCAAAAAGTCCTCTTAGGAGGTTCTTGTCCCTGACACCCATTTACTCTTCTCCTCACTGACACCCTCAGACCTTTGCTTGCTCCCATGCCCCCTTGCCCACACTCAGCCTGCTAGTTGACTTGAGCTTCCACACACATGCCATTGCTAATGCATTGACCTTAAATTGCCAATCCATCCCAGAAGCCTTCTCCTCCTGGCACAGGCCAGAGCTTGGCTTTTGCCCTGGGGGTTGGGTATAATTGTGGTTAGGTGCTAGCCCCTGGGCTAGAGCAAGTGGCTACATCTCTGTGCCTCAGTTTCCCTCCCCCGACAACCTCAGAGGCAGACACTGATAGAGGTGCAGTATATAGAACAAAGAGACCTTGCAGCCCAGTGCTTAGGCCTTTACCTTTCTGGGGAGCGGGATATGAGCATGTGTATAAGAACTGACATTTTGAGGGAGAAATAAAAAAGAGGCTGAATGCAAGGTACCCGCGAAGGTAGCAAAATCAGCTAGCATAAATTATACGTGCCATATTGTTTTTAAGAACGTGAAGGCCAGTTGCAACCTGGTAAAGAAAAAAGTAAAGAAGAATGGTTTGCAGGTTACTAACCAGTGAGGGAACATGTTTTACATTTTCTGCTATTTGTTGTTTTGTTGTTGTTGTTTTGGTTGTTTTTTGTACGTCAGTAGATTTAAAACATTTAAACACAACCTGTTCTCTAAAAACAAGATTATATGTAGGAAAAGCTATAAGTTAACACCCAATTTACAAAAAGTATATGATAAATTCCGACTGAATTTAAATGTCTTCTGCCTCTAACGTGTCTCCCTTTCCCTCTCCCTCCCTCCACCCACCCTTCTTTAGAAATTAGCCCTAGAAAATTGAACTTTGTGGTATTGTAGAGAGTTTGCATTCTGTGCTTTTGGCATGCCTCCTCTTTTCATGGGGAACTCTGGTCTATGTAAGGGCATTTGAAAATTAAACTCAAAGTTCTTTTCATTTTGACAATTTTTTAATTCACGAAGTCATGCAAGTATTTGGAATCACACTGGTCTGTCTCTACCATTTTTACGAAACAGTATTTTGGAGCATGGGTTATATCATGTCATTATTTCAGGCCTTCTTTTTGTATGAATGGGTTTCAAGTTCAACACGTTTGCTGGGGTTTGATACTGTCTCAACACAAAGAGGAAGAAATCACAATGGCACTTGTTTAATGGAGGGTGGGAACCAGATTCAAATGTGTAATTACACTACATGAGGAGTGTCCTAGGGCTATGTAAAATGCCATGCTGCGTAAGTACCTTGCCTGTAGCATTCTGGGATGGCTGCAAGGAGGAGGGGTATTTAATTTGACCATTGAAAGAGAAATACCTAAGAGTTCAGGGGTTGGAAAGAAATAGGAAGTGGAAGGGAAGGGCCTTACCCGTAAAATGCACGTTGTTTTCAAGGAAATTATTTAATGGAGCCTGAGTGCTGATCAGTGAGGAAGGGTGAGGGCAAATTCCAGCAGGCCTTGTTACCATGCTAAAGAGTTTAGACTCAGTCATTGTTAGTCATCTAAATCATCAATTCAGAGTATTGATTCTCCTCCTGTATTTTATGTAATATATAATTTTTGCCTCCTTTGTAAGACTTAATGTGTCTCTTTTGGGTTGTCCTGAACTTTTGCTTGTCAAAGAGTTTCCTAGTGTCGAGCAAATGGTCTTTCTCTCCCTATAATGTTCCCGTTTAAAAGAAAACAAAATCTGTGCTGTTGCACAATAACTTAATTCACGTGTCCACAGGGAACTTGCTTCACATCGGTGCCTTTATTCATAGATGTTGAACTGGGGAAGTCGATGAAGAAAAGCGACAAAAAAGCCGAATGGGTTGGGAGTTTTTCTGAGTGAAAAGCTCCCATCAGTAGTCCAGGGATGCAGGGCCTCTCTGCCCTTGGGTTTGACCCTGTGGAGCCAGGAGCCCTTGCTGGGAGCAGGAGAACTTGCTGCAGAGGCTTTGCTGTGAGCTCCTTGGGTAGCCCCAGGGGGCAGTTCTCTGCAGCATCCCCCCAGAAGATGTCCTGGGAACAGGTAAGGATTCTGGAAGACTCCTGCAAGATGTTACAAGTGTCTGAAAGACAAAGGAATTTGGTGAGAATAAGGACAGTTTCCTGCGAACCTTGGGCTGTAATCAGAAATCTTCCAGTTTTCGTCAGCCAGTGAGCTGGTCTTTTCTACAATTGGACAAATCCAAAACTTTTTCCGGAAACATATTTGTAATATGTGTTTCTTGATTGTTTTGTGTTCAGAGGTACTATATCCTTAAGAATATTTGGAACCCAGAATGCTGCTGTATGTTTAGGGAAATACAAAAATAGAGCCAGGCTACTGTGTGGTCTAGGGAGCCAGGTGGCATATGAATATTATTACCAGGAGGAAGTTCTCTCTCCTGGTAAAGTGTGTTGACAGTTATGAGACAGAGAAGTCAGTGAGAGAGTATGTGTCCCTTTTGGCCTCGGCCCCTGGGCCCTGTTACACTAGATTGCCACAGTGGTCTTCAGTTTAGGTTTTCTTGTAAAACAATCTCCTTTCCTTTGCTTTGAATTTCATACTTTTATACCTATTTTAGTGTTTTCTTAGGATTGTTGATTCTTTGTATATGTTATCTCAATAACATGTAGATTGCAAATATATGTAACGATGAATTAGTTCCCCGTAACCCATTGCCTCATGTCCCCTGTCCCCACCAAGTCACATCCAGATCATACAGTGATGGTTAATCCGGTGATTATGGTGGACAAGATGACATGTTTGAGAGGCAAGTGTAATGACAAGAAGAGGGGGGCGGGTGGAAGCATGGGAAGTCAATGAGAAATGTGTCCCTAATTAAATGTTATTATTTTTTTTTAAAGATTTTATTCATTTATTTATGAGAGACAGAGAAAGAGAGAGAGAGAGAGAGAGGCAGAGGGAGAAGCAGGCTCCCAAGGAGCAGAGAGCCCGATGTGGGACTCGATCCCAGGACCCTGGGATCATGACCTGAGCCGAAGGCAGACGCTTAACCATCTGAGCCACCCAGGCGCCCCAACGTTATTTTCTAAATTAACTTATTTGTTTAAAGAACCAAGCCTGAAATTCCTCTATAAAGAGTTTCTTTGGGTTCCATTTTAATATTGGTATGTCAAAGATCTCAGTGAAATCGACTTGTTAGGAAGTCATGATCATGATGATTACAAGCATTTATATGCCAAACACTGGGATTCCTGCTTTGCAGAGTCTTTGATTCTCAATAGAATCCTCGAGAAACCCCCTGTTTAGCGGGGAACTGAGGCTAAGAAAGGCTCCATTATTTGCTGCAAGGTGCAAGGAGGTGGTTGAGTGGGTCTGCATGCCTAGGAGCGCACCCCACAATTTACCTACGCTTACTCCACAGGAGGCAGGAGAGATCTCCCGCCTTTGGGCAAAGAGATCCTCAGAGCTCAGTCTTCACATGTGGTTTCTGGAAAGAGGAAGCATATGCCAAATGCACAGTGGCTGGCACGTGAGATCAATATATATGCCTGTGATGGCAGCAAAGAGTAAATAGGCGTTCCGGGCCCAGATGTAGTGAATAAAATTACAGGCTGATTGGTGAAATTGAATTTCAGATAAACAACAAATAATTCTTTTTAGCACTAGTATGGCCCATGCAATATTTGGGAGATACGCTAAAACCTTCTCAGTTAAACAATAAATACCATATGTAAGTGGGCATTCTGTGTTTCATAATACAGTCCCAAATAAGAATAAATGGCGGAATGGTAGCCTGTGATAAGTGCTTGAGATGCTTCCAGAAACAGCTCTGCTTCTCTGTGCAGAAGACTCAGCCACTCAATGTCTCTTGTGCTGACCCATGAGAAGGCTGAATTCCCTCAGAGTTTCTTGATTTTATTTGGATCTCCTGTCTCTTTGCTTAAATTACCTGCCATCACATACAACCTCTCGGTATTTGACCTATGGTAACTTTTGGAAATTGCTGGACACCTGTCAGTCTTACAGTGGTGCTTCCCAACCTTGCTTGAATGTTAGTAACACCTGAGGATCTTTTAAAGATTTTGATTTATTTTTTTTTTGAGAGGGGGGTAGGGGAGTGACAGAGGGAGAGGGAGAGAGAGAATCCCACATGAGGATCTTTTAAAAGTCCTGATGCCCTGGTCCCAGCCTAGACCAATTATGTCAGTATCTCTTGGGTGGGAAAAGGCATGAATATTCTTTTTCTTTTTTTTTAAGATTTATTTATTTATTTGACACACAGAGAAAGGTTTGACACAGAGAGAGAGCACAAGCAGGGGGAGCAGCAGGCAAAGGGAGAGGGAGAAGCAGGCTCCCCGCGGAGCAGGGAGTCCGATGCGGGGCTTGATCCCAGGATCCTGGGATCATGACCTGACCCAAAGGCAGACACTTAACCCACAGAGCCACCCAGGTGCCCCAAGGCATGAATATTCTTAATGCTTCCTACATGATTCCAATGCATCACCTGGGATGGGAGCCATCCACTTGGCTCATAGGCTCACTATGTGCTTGGCCCTAACGCAAGGATGTCAATCCCTCCTAGCCCTTTCTCCATTGTTTTTTTCTAGCTTTTTCATTCCATCCTGAGTCCATCCATGCCATCTGTATCCCTCACCTTCCACAGTTGCAAAGTGGGTATGTTGAGTTCTCCCAGCTCTCTGTCTAGGCTAGACCATTGCCTTTTACTCTAGGTTCTGTATCTTGGGCCCGCACACTGTTAATAAAATTCAAAAAGACTCCTGAGAAGATCCATGGCATTTTCCCTTTTTGTCCCGGGCTGATAGAGCTGCCCTTCCTTTCAGTAGGGTTTGAGGCATGTCCTCAGAGAAGGAAAGTGAGCTCAGAGTTAGAAAATGTCCATGATTGAATAAATAGGGACATCAGTCCTAGAGCACCACAGGGCCTTGACACCATCTGGGAAGGCCTCCAGGAGAAGCAGGGGCTTGGAGGCCTCCACCCATGGCCTAGAGGTACCCTGATAGAGCAGAGATGCCCTTTAGAACTTTGGGAACCAGCCCTGCTGAGTTAGCTCTTGCTGCTGCCTCACCAGATGATTCTACAGTTACGGAACAGTTTCGTTTGGTTTTGGTATTCCTCAGGTTGGAAATGCGTAAGTTAGCCCTGGATTTGTAAAGTCAAGTGTATAATCGCAATATGCTTGTTTTCTCCAGGCAAGTTGACTCACCCACTTCACTGTGTGTTCTGCTGAATTATTGGAGTTTGTAACTGATTGCTTAGTAGAAAGAACATAATTCATTTTTTTCAGAGAGAATGTTTCATATCCCTTGCTTTAACCTGGATATTTAAAAATCAAATTCTCATGATATTCTGTTGCCTTCTTTGCATTTTAATGAAGATGGAGCCTTTAAGAGAGATCAGTCATTAAGTACTAATCAGATGCTGATTGCTTAAACTCTACAAAGTGTTTGATTTTTAAAAACCTCAGTCCCAGATAATAAATGGTGGGAGTTTATCAAAGTAAGTGGCATATACTTTTCCTCTCTATTTTGATTCAGATGTGTAACAATTTCTACCTGCTGTTTTAAATTGGTCCTGAGAACACCTTTTGTGTTAAGCCCACTCACAGCTAGAAGGAACCAACATCAACCTGACAATAAAATAATATCTCCCAACTAAACAAAGTCAAAAAGCCAATGGAACAAATTGTTCTGTCGATAATCCAAAGACGAAACTGTGTGGTCTCCTGCTATTTATAGAACTTGCGGGGAAAAGAATCCTCCTTATTGTAAAAATGATACAATTAAATATGAAGTCGGCCACTGGGAAACTCAAGAGTTCCCTTTGAGCACCATTTTGTAGACCCATTTTCCTTATATTAAAGCAGAAAATGAACCCACAAAGGCAGCAGTACTTCAAAGGAGAAACAGAGTTCTGTGTTCGCTGGGTAACCTCGGCACATGGGTCAGTTGGCTGTTTGGGCAACCTGCATTACCATCTGCATCAACTTGGAGAAGTTGATGACCTCATTATGCTCCGAATATAGAAAAACTCTGATTTTGCTGTCCCTGAATTTACTGATAGCCTTACATTTAGTTCAAGTTTCTTTATAGTTATGTTGGAATTCCACAAGGGGAACTCTGTAGAGATTTTTGGAGAGAAATTATTCTAATTTCACAGGAAAGTAGATTAATCCTTTGAATAGACGTCCAGAAAAATCAAGGTGAGTGTTTAGAAATCTTTGGAAAGCTAGGAATCATGGACTCAATTTTGAGATTAGATAGAAGCGAGAGAGGTGTTCGTCTTGGTCCGAAAGCCGAAGTTCACATGGAAATCAATTTTACTGTTGATCCATGCCAGAATGATCCATGTTGAACTTGCACCAATTTCTGGCCCTGTCTGCGCCCCCCCCGCCCCGCCTGGTCCGCTCTGCTTGGGCTTTACTATGGTAAGCCAAGTGATGCAGTCACTTGAAAAATGTAAATGGGTGTCGCAAAATGTCGTAAGCAAGATAAACAATATTTAACACAATATGTAAGTAAACATATCAAAATGACTGTGATGGCAAAAATCCAAGATGAACAAACTATCGATATTTTAAATAAAGACTGAATCCAATATGGCTGGGGCAATGGGGAGGTGAGATAGGGTCATGCACATGCAGGGACAGAGGCAGTCTGTGAGAGAGAGAGAAAGAGAGTTGGTAGTAATCTTTTCTCTTGGTGTCTGGCATATATGGAAAGGTGGCAGCTTGGTATTCACACCATCTGTGGCTCAGGGCCCCCCACTTCCCAACCCTATTCCTCCGAATAGAAGAGGTGACTTGATTCTCTCCTCTTGGCATCTCTGTTCTTGGTTTTCTTTCACTGAGTCGCCCCATCTCCTTCAATATATTATAACACCCATGAAGATGAAGATCTTGCCTTCCTTGCCTCTGAATCCCCAGCAGCTAACACAGTGTCTGGCACTTATTTGTGCCCTGCTTCCCTCTCCTCTCCACTCTGTCAGGCCTAGAATCATGTGCCCAGCCTTTGGGTGTTCCTGTGCTGACCTCGCGTCTTTCTGGGCTTGGCTCTTCTATCCAATGGCATCCGTGCCCGTGGTTGGCATTACTCTCCCCTGGGAGGAGCCAAAGAAAGGAGAAGGTCTGCCAAGGGGATAGATGGGTTTGTAGAAGATCACCCACCTAGGCCACCCGCATTGCTGGCTCATCAGAGATCTGCTGTAGAAGAGATTGCCACGAACTTAGTGACATCATCAGTACTCACGTATTCACTCACAACTCTTTAAGTCAGAAGTCCTGCGTGGCATGGCTGGATTTTCTGCTTAGGGTCTCACGTGGCTAAATTCAAGGTATCTGCCAGGATTGTGGCCCACAGCCTGTAGAGCTTGGGTGCTGCTTCAAGCTCCCTGTTTGTGGGCAGAAGTCAGTTCCTGGCATCTATAGGATGGAGGCATCCATATTCCTGACTTGTGCTTCCTCCATCTTCAAGCCAACAATGGCACACCGAATCTTCTTCAGGCTTCCAGGGCCTGACTTCCTCTTCCAACTTCTCTTTTGGCCGTTAGTGGGTATATAATTCCATTGGACCCATTCCGGCCATCCAGGATAATCTTCCTAGTGTAAGGCCAGCTGATTAATAACCTTACATTCATAACCTTACTGCAGTAATTACTTATATCTGCAGTGTCTCTTCTGCTACCTACCAAAAGCCCAGTCTGATAGCAGAAGGTGAAGGTCATGGGAGATAGCCTGTTATTTGCAGTCTTTGGTATTTTCTCAGATTCTCTCCCTAAGATATTTGGGAAGATTGGGTTCACGTGTTAAGAAGCACCGCGATATTCCTGATGAGTTTGACATCCCTCTTGTCGAGTTCTGCAATGTCATTTTGTGGGATTTCGGCTGACATTTTCCTTTGGGAAATGAGGAAAGACATCCTGAGTTCTAAGAACATGAGCCCCATCTGGTCTGGAGAAATGATCTATTACTCATTTCCGTGTCCCCTGACGGGCAGCATGGAATCTGGGCCATGGGAGGCAGTCTGGAAATGCTGATGTGAAGAAATGAGTGGATAAATGAATTGATCAATCCTGAGAATCTTTTACCAAGTGATAGAACTGATATTTTTTTTTAATTTAAAAAAAATTTTTTTTAAAGATTTTATTTATTTATTTGACACAGAGAGAACCAGACTGAGATAGAGAGAGAGAGACAGGCAGCAAGCACAAGCAGGGGGAACGGCAGGCAGGGGAGAAGCAGGCTCTCTGCTGAGCAAGGAGCCCTACATGGGGCTCAATCCCAGGACCCTGGGATCATGACCTGAGCCGAAAGCAGCTGCTTAACTAACTGAGGCATCCAGGCGCCCCAATAGAACTGATATTTTTGAACAGATGTTGATAGGCATCATTTCCTAACAGCTGTTCCATATGTGCCCACGTGTTGGAAGGCGTCCCCCGATTTTCCAGGCTATCTGTGAGCAGTCATAATCATAAATACCTTTTGAGGAAATGGGTTGGAATGTTTGCCTAAAAATGTCCTTCCCTAGTCATTGATGCTAACCTATGCATCTGTGTCTCCCTTGCCTCACCACTCCTGCTTCCCCGTCTTACACTAATGGTTTTGAATATCTGTGCAGGACTAGAAATTGAATGTGTATGCATCGGGCTATTGTTAACTCTAAGAATCCACTATATTTTATTTTAAGTTAGGCATTTATTAACTGTTTGTTTAAAAAAAATCTCTTAATGATACTTTTAAGTTCTCATTGACTTAAAGGGTGAGACTTACATCACTTGGTATTTATTCCCATGATATCAATGCATGCGCGCGCTCGCACACACACACCCGCACTCACTCACTCACTCACTCACCCGAACACACATTTTATTAGTCCATGGACGGCAAATAGGCTACAGTTTCAAAGAGACACTCATAGAAGGTAATGTTGCCCTGTAACAAATCTTATGCCCGGTTTTGTACTAAATTTGTTGTTTCTTTCTGTTTCAAAAATGTCATTCTGTATAACAGAAATCGCAAATAATAATAATAACCCAGGTCCTAGGTACCTGAATCTAGGAAAAAACAGAGAGTTCGGTCAAGCTTCATGGGTCGATGTGAAAATGCTGGCTATTTGAAAGACATCGGTTTTTGTCATACATTATTTATTGGTTGAATTACACTTTATAAATTAACATCTGTTTTATACATCATTCTCTCGTGAGTGGGATTAGCATGACATTCCAGAGATGTGCAGAAGACTTCGGTCCAGTGACCAAATAGTGTCTTGACCTGCAGATGAGAGCAGAATTCCTTGGATCGCCTTGGCATCTATTCAGCATTCCCTGTGAAATATTGACCAAGATCCAAATGGTTTCTTCCCAGTGGGGTGCTTGCCACCTTCATGGTGTCTCTGGCAGCCTCCCTCATCTCAAGCCTTAGAACAAAAGTCACAGGACAGTCTCCCTGCTACATCCAAATGCATATTCTCCAAATGCAGAGGTCCCAAAGAAGGTTCCAGAAAGTCCCTGTCTGGCCACACTGTCCTGAATGCCTGAGCACAAAGGCCCATAGTAACAGGCAGCCATCCACATTTCATCCTCAAACCATGCTCTACAGTGGGGGCAATTTGGAGGAAGAAAAATGAGCAGTGTAATCATAGTGTCTTTTCAACTCAATCAATTATGACCTATATGTGAGGGGGACATGTAAAATTAAATGTACCAAGAAGCCCGGCTTTCCATCACTGCTGGTAGCAGGTCGTTTTAATCAGATGGGATGTTGGCCGTGGCCTGGTAGGCACACGTTATTATGTTATAGAACATCACACACTTTTTGTTCAGTGGGCTTTTATTAAGCTTGTATTTAATGTTATCTATCAAAGAAGAATTAAAGCCAGGGTGTTCTCTGTTCATGAATCCATTTCTAATAAAGGCCCCCAGAGCAGTTACTTGTCAGGATAAAGCTGACACACCACAGTGCATCTGATGCTCGTTTTTCCCGGTCTTGAAAGTTGCTGATTAAAAAAGAGCGAAGCCGGGCAGAGGCCGCTCACTCAACATTTCCGTCACCCACTGCATCCCTGGGTGCATATGGCAGCTTGCAAAAGGTGCTTCTCCTAGCACAGGACATCACCGTGTGTCAGGTGCATGGGAGTGTGTGTGGCTCTGGGGCTGGCTTGAAGGCACAGTGGTTGCAGGAGTGCAGCGGGTGTTGGCAGTGGTTCAGCGGTGAAATGTAAGCTCGCCGTGTAATAAAATCTCCTGGGAATGCAGAGGATGCCTGGGCATTAGGCATGCTCCTCGTGTTTCACATAAATGCATCCTGTTCTCGGGAGCAGAGGAGCAATGCGTTTGCACTGGCTCATTCAAATTGAATGTAGGTAAAAGGAGAGTCCTAAGCAAACAGAGCAGTCTGGCATTTCTGAAGGCAGGAGCAAGGTTAAGCTGCTGGCTGCGTTCTCTGTTGTTTATTGGACGTTTATTTGCTCTCCTTTTGCACACTCCATGCACGTTGCAAAGAGGCAGTGCTGGGCAGACTGATGCCTGCTCGACTCAGGCATCCAGGCGATTCTGCCCGGACTCTTCTGGGCAATAAAGTTCAAGGCTTCATACGTGGCTTCATCCGTTGTCCGCAAGCCTGGCGTGTCTAATGTTTTGCTGGAAGAGAAAGCTCCTCCAGAGGGGGCAGTTTGTATTGTTTTTTGGTTTTTTTTTTTCCCTTTTGTTCTTCTTTATCAGTGTTCCAGCTTTAAGTTTGTCACAGCAAGAGTGAGGAGGGCGAGCCTGTAAAGAGCTTTTTGCAACATGCTTTTTCCATTAGGTTTCACAGGAGCGGAGTATCACCAGCAGCCGTGGCTTGCTTGCTCTCTAGTCTTGTGCTGTGAGGAATAAAGACACTGTGGGGCGGTGAACCTGAACTTGGCCCGTTCATCCATACTGTATAGAGGGATTGCATAGAGTGGAGTCAAATGCCACTTGGGGGTGAACTGCACGCATCAACTTGCATTCCTGCTGGATATTGTAGGAAGAACCCTTGACAGAATCCAGTAATTAAAAGGTAAACCATGAAGTGTATGCTCCGTGTAGGAAATGTGGGCTGAGGGGGAATGCATGGGCGAAGAGGGACTTATTTCATTTTGTTTGGAATGATACATTCCTAGATTTTATTGCCAGTGGATCAGAAGAAGAAGGGGAGAGATTGCAACTTGCTGTTGACTTAGAGGGTAGTATAATCCCGACATTCCCACATGCTGCTGGACTCTTCTTGTCCTCAAGCCCTCGGAGCTATATGGGACTTCTGTCCTTGAAGCAGGAGTGTTGTCAGTGGGAATCTGGGTAGAAGTAAAGTTGTCACCATGGAAATGGAAGTGCCCTCTTTGGTTTCTCGTTTTCTTTAAGGTGAAATCTTTGGAATTCACTTGGTTATTTTATTTCTATTGAGTGGCTCTGTTTGTTTGTTTTTCCAAAACCTGCTAAGAAATAGCTTTCAGAGACACAGAAAGACTGGGAAACTTCACATTTCAATCAGGTCTGTTTCTAAAGGCATATGTGGTTACCGTAATCCCTTAGGGAGAGTATGGGTAGGTGGCTGAAGTTCTAAGTTAAAGGCATGTTATCTGCTCAAGGCAGTTTAGTATTGTCTATTGTAAATCATTCTTCCACGTGTTGGCTTTACATTACGACTATGTGAAGTAAGCACTGTCTCTTAGCAATGGGTGTTCAGGGCAAGTTCATGATAAGTTTTTTGACTTTGAACTTAGCTTGTGCTTACTAAATCTCCTGGCCAGCTCTTTGATCTCTTTTACAAGCTGCATAAAGAGTAGAAGGTTGAAATTGTAATTAAATTACGCATTGTATTTGTCCCCAGGGAGCTGAAATGCAGTTATGTGGGCATGTATACAATGGGATTCTCTTGTGTCTAACAGACTGGTCATATATGCTGCAATTTTAAAATCAGTCTGCTGCTCTTTAGATCTTTGAGGTATTTTTTTTACCATCCCACAGAAGTGACTGTTTCAATTAACACTCAGATTTTTATAAACACATAATGGAATTTGTGTTACCATATATGCATGCCCATTTTTAATCCCTTTATATATGTATATATAATTCATTGATAGGAAGTCCTTTATATATGTGTGCATGTGCATATGTGTACCTTTAAGAAGAATTTGTTCAAATGATTAGATTGGGGGAAATAGAATTGGCCAGTAGCAGAGTTAAAAGGCAAGGAATAGGGTGAAGGACTCTTGGCTTATAAATATGGGGTCTCAAAAAGATGAGAGATGCTCAAGTATTCATCTACTGGTACATCACTGTAGAAACAGTGCTGGTGATTACCCGGGGATTCTTTGCATTGTGGTATGTAGATTCTTGTTCCTATACCAGAAACGGTACATCTCATTGGAGGATGCAAGGATAGGAATAGGGGAAAGATTAAGAGAAGGGGTTCAAAGTCTTTGGGGGAAATTGGTATTGGAAGCATTATAGTAGCTTCTAAATGCGTCCATGCTGACACAGGGATCAACTCTATGGTGACAGCATAGGAAAACCAATTTTGATTGCTAGTAGATGCTTCATCCTATGAAGCCTATAAGACTATCTTTTGTTTTTTTTTTTTTTAAGATTTTATTTATTTATTTGACAGAGAGAGACACAGCAAGAGAAGGAACACAAGCAGGGGGAGTGGGAGAGGGAGAAGCAGGCTTCCCACGGAGCAGGGAGCCCGATGCGGGACTCGATCCCAGGACCCTGGGATCATGACCTGAGCCAAAGGCAGACGCTTAACGACTGAGCCACCCAGGCGTCCCTATAAAACTATCTTTACCACTCTTGTTTTATTCATTGAATTTCTTATTTAAGGTATCAGATTTTTCCAAGTAATACCTTTTTATTGAGTTTTTAAAGGTATAAACATCAGTTTTATAGAATATTTTAGAGGAACATGTCCATGTGAAAAGCAAGGATGTTACAAAAGATAATTTACTAAATTCCTGAGAAATAGTTTTGAGTAGTGGCTACTGAGTTTAGAAAAGGGCACGATGTAGGAGCATAGCATAGGAGGTATCCTATCAGTTTCCCTTCATTTGCAATTGGTATTTAAATTTTGTTATCTTAATGCCTTTAATTAGTGAATGTGGAGCTGTGTAAAAGTAAAAAGTAGGGACAGTCTGCTGGGCCTATATTCTAGAATGTTTTCAGCCAGTATAGATGAGCAGAGTTTTTGTTCTGTGGACTGTTTTCCTTGAACAAAAGCAAGTGTCTGGTCCATTGAAGAAAGGTGTCCAAAATCTCACTGGCACCAAATCTTGTTGCATTGTTCATTTATTGGAGGGTCCAACCTGGATTTGTTGAAACAGACAAGAAGAGTTCCAAGATGCTGGAAGTCAGGAATGTCTGTGCTTGATTTCTTTCCTGGAGTGATTTATCAAAGCAATTTTGATTATCTTATATTTACAGGGCAACGTTTTGCGAAGAGCTCAGTGTATTGGGGACATAATCTAATTATCAGAAAGCCACAGTGAAAGAGCTCATGCTATCTCTGTTCTACAGGTGAGACTATAGACAGGCTGATAGGTAGAGCAATTTTCAAAGATGATTCGGAAAAACACTGACACATAGCTTGAAAATTGTGACCCAACATGGGTCTGAGGTCCTTTTGCCTCTGTGATCACATTACCTGACCAGTTGGCTGCCAGTGTGCACCCATGGTCCCTTAGCTGGAGAGAAACAGGTTCCATTTTGTCTTTGTAGGATCCCATTGATCCCTCTGAAATTTGTGATGGCCAAATAGAATGGAAGCAATGAGGGACACAAGCTTGTGGGGTGGCAAAAGGCACCAATGTCACTAGAGGTCTTTACAACCAATGCAGAGAGCAAAAGGACATAGATAGGACTTTTACCCCATGTTTAGAGTTGAAGAGATTTGAAGCCTCTCCAGAGTTGGGATGATTTCACTCCCTTGATACATGAACCATAAAAATGACAGTCAGGAAACATGCTTCTTTTGGTGTTTCAGCTTTTAGGCACTAAGGTAGGCCAAGCTTGCTCAAAGTTGAATTAAAACCGTTGAGTTATTAGATAAAAAATTGTTTTCATGCACTCATGAACAGTGTATTCTTTTTCTTTCCTACTCTATTAAGTGGTTATTCTGGAGGGAGCTATGTCCCTGTTACCAGATACGAAAATGATTTCACAGACGGAGAAGTTATGTCTGTCCTGTATTTTTGGTTTGATTTCAATTTAGAAGTAAGCACATCAGCAGTTGCTACTTAGTCTATCATTTAGATTCACAAACATGTGAATGACAAGGCAAGGACTTTACAGACCATTACGAATAGAGACTGTTCTGCCTATGGACAGATTGAAAATGCACTAGCAATAATGTCATCCAGTGGCAGATTTAGGCAGATGGATGCTAGGAGGATGTTCTACAAAATGGAGGAACTAGTACTAGGGCGATTTGATAGCATAACCCCCAAGAAGAAGGCCTTAACCCTGGACTGGAACCCCATGGCACTGTCCCTTGCTAGATTCGCATCTGAATAGGGGAGGGGTGCCCCAAATGGAGGGAGGCAGCCTAGAAACAGAGCCCCTGTGGAGAGCTAACAAGTCCTGAAAAAGCTTTCCCAGCAGGAGGGGAGACCAAAGAACAAGGTCCAGTGGAGGTTGAAGAAACCCAAAGGATTCAGATTGACCTGGGCGTGGGCAGTTAGGGACAGAATCATGGAGGCCAGCAGGGAACCTGGCTCTTTGCCACCATAGTGAAAAAGCTGATGTGATGCAAGAGAATTTCTGAGAATAGAACATAATGGACCCTGGTGGGGGCACCTGGGGGGCTCAGTCGTTAAGTGTCTGCCTTCGGCTCAGGTCATGATCCCAGGGTCCTGGGATTGAGCCGCCGTGTCGGGCTCCCTGCTCGGCGGGGAGTCTGCTTCTCCCTCTCCCTCTGCCTGCCACTCCCCGCCTGCTTGTGCTCTCTCTCCTTCTGTCAAATAAATAAAATCTTAAAAAAAAAAGAACATAAAGGACCCTAATATGTCAGTTTTAAAAACTCCACGAAAAAGGGGTGCCTCGGGAAAATGGGGGAGAAACTACTCTCCTTCCTGTGAACACTAGAATGGAGCCTCCGTCCTGGTAGCAGTGATCTATCTTGTTTACTGTTTTCTCCCTAGAGCCCAAAGCTGAGCCACTAACATAATAGGCAATGTTTGTTGAATAAATGATTTGCTCCTAATTCATTTATTTATAGCCCCGTCAGGAACTTATTCCACCTGACTGTTACTGGAGGTATTCTGTGTTCCAACCACTCTCCTAAACAAGACTGTAGGGGCGCCTGGGTGGCTCAGTCGTTAAGCATCTGCCTTCAGCTCAGGTCATGATCCCAGGGTCCTGGGATCGAGCCCCACATCAGGCTCCCTGCTCCGTGGGAAGCCTGCTTTTCCCTTTCCCACTCCCCCTGCTCGTGTTCCTGCTCTCACTATCTCTCTCTCTCTGTCAAATAAATAAATAAAATCTTAAAAAAAAAAAAAAAGACTGTAAACCTTTGAGGGCATATAATTATGTTATCCTAATTTTTTAAAGGCCTGTAGTGAATAGGATAGCACCTTATACTTGCGGAGGCACTTAGTAAATAATTACAAAATTGAAATTACAGCAATAAAAATAGGATATAGTTGTTATCCTTAGAATATTATGGTCAGCCTTGGTGCCTGGGTGGCTCAGTTGGTTAAGCGACTGCCTTCGGCTCAGGTCATGATCCTGGAGTCCCGGGATCGAGTCCCTCATCGGGCTCCCTGCTCAGCAGGGAGTCTGCTTCTCCCTCTGACCCTCACCCCTCTCATGCTCTCTCTCTCATTCTTTCTCTCAAATAAATAAATAAAATCTTTAAAAAAAAAAGAATATTATGGTCAGCCTCACTTAGAGCATAGCATACAGTTAGAAAATTCTCTAAAATAAAAGAATATAGTTAAATCAGTGGTTGTCGGGGTGCCGGGTTGGCTCAGTCTGTTAAGCATCTGACTCTTGATTTCAGCTCAGGTTGTGATCTCAGGGTCCTGGGCTCTGCGCTCAGCAGGGAGTCTGCTTGAAGATTCCCTCTCTTCCTCTCCCTCTGCTCCTCCCCCCACTCACACTCTCTCTCTCAAATAAATAAATAAAATAAAAACAAATAAATAAATCAGTGTTTGTCAAATAAGGGTGATTTTGCTCCTCTCTTGCCAGTAGATACTTGGAAATGTCTGGAGACAATTTTGTTGTCCCATCTGGTGGTTGGAGGGGTGTGCTACTGGCATCTAGTGGATAAAGCCTGGGGAACATTCTGCAGTGCAGAGCATAGCAGTCCAAAGAAAATCATCTGGCCCCAGATGTCAATAGTGCTGAAGTTGAGAAGCCCTGATTTAAAATAGAACTTTTATGGCAATTCTCGTGTGTGTGTGTTTTCCATAAACGCCACTTGCGGGTGGGTGGCAGTCTGACACATGTTTGTGTTGCCCAGGTTCAGAATAGCACCTGGCATATATCAGCCATTTAATAAATAATGGCTTAACTGATGAATGAATGGATATTAATGACATCAAAAAGAAAGATGCTCCGGTATCGTCTTTGGAACACCATTATCATTAGAAACGACGCCTTTCTCATCAAGGCCTCCACAGGAAGTAATCAGTAGGGTCAAGTTCAGGTTGTAAAAGCAGATTCTCAGCAGCCACACATTCATGTCTCCATTTAAGAAGGTCACAGTGCTTCAAGTCATGGAATATTAGCAGTGAAGGGGATTAGAAGGGTCATTCATTCCAACAGTCTTAAATTACAAATGAAGCAAGGGATTTGAAACCCAGGCATGTGAAATGACTCAGTTAAGGTCTCACGGGTAAATGGCAGAAGTAAGAGTAGAATGATTTCTAACTCCTAGTCTTGGTACGCCTTCATCATGCTAAGGTTGTCGCTGGTATATCAGCCTGACAAAAACTTGGCACAACCAATTGCTTTTAATGACTAGATAAAGCAGCATGCCAATGCAGTGTTAAATGTAAAACATAAAAATTCTAGCTTTATGGCATGGAAGAATTTGACCTTAAACTAATGTGCTGGTTATTTTCGTTATTAATACAGAAATTAAAATAATGGAATGTTGGGGCTTGAGGAAATCCTATTAATCTCCTGCATTCTGAAGAGGAGTAAGTTTAGGGGTGCATACATCAGCTTTATCCAGAGTCCCAGAAAGGGGGCGGTGGGGCTCTCCATTCTATGCTCTTCACCTTAATAGACTTTCCTAAATGGAATATTATTTGCAGAGGATATTACATGAAAGCAGGGTTATGTGGTCAGATAAATTTAGAAAATGCAAGGGTAAACAAACAGAAGCAGGTATGTGTGTACAAGGACACCTCTGAGATTTTCATTTATGGTCTACTTCTCCAAGACGGTCCTCCAATATATGGCTCCCGTCATGCTTACTAAGTAGGAGATCATTCATATTACCCTATCAGTGGTCCTCTGAATACAGTTTGAAAAATACTGTACTACCTCAGCTCTCTATGTAATTGACAGAAATGTGTCAGGACTGCTTAGGGTTCAGAGGGACTCTTTTTTTTAAGATTTTATTTATTTATTTGACAGAGAGAGCACAAGTAGTGGGATCTGGAGAGGGAGAAGCAGGCTCCACGCTGAGCAGGGAGTCGGATGCGGGGCTCGATCCTAGGATCCTGGGATCACAACCCTAGCTGAAGGCACACGCTTAACCAACTGAGCCACCCAGTCGCCCCTCAGAGGGACTTCTTGGTAGACTTTAGAATGGCCCATGTTTGTTCCCCTCCTCCCGATTCCTCCATGTCTTTTTGAAAAAGCCGGCCAAAGTATGTTGCCTTGGTATATTCTGTTTCTCACAGTAGGTTTCCCAGTTCCAAGCCAAGGTTTGAGAGAGTCGTTCGTGAGACCAGCCTTACAGAAATAGGTATGTGTCACGCAGGGAGACCCTGAGTTGGGCATGAGAGGATGTTGCCTTGGCAAGTCAGCTGTCATCTAGTTGGTTATCAATGATTTTGAAAACAATTACATGGAGAGGTTAAATGTGATGAGGGGAGACAGTAGGCCTAGTATCTTTTATGTTTTATAGTCTATATTTGTATAATTAATATAAGCCTATATTTTGCATGAGTGTCACAAGGTTAATATTTAAATTGACTTGTATTTACAATAACACCACACAAACTTGGCCCTGTACATAGCGGGTTTTATACAGTGAATGGGAGCTTTTCAAAAAGTGCATGTTTCAAAATATGTTTACCGTATGAGTCTTTGGTGAATTTATGGAAAGGAAAATAGCATGGATTCAAGAACAGTGAGAAAGGAGAGTCCTAGAGCTTCTAAGAATAATCTAGATTGGCATGGAGCTAAATGATAGATAAAAATATGCACCTGATCCTACAGGAAGAGTAGTTCAAAGAAAATGAGGTAGTATTGTTTGCAAAAGCTGTCCAGAGGAACTTAAAATATTGCCTTGTGTTTCTCACAAATTTCCTCTTAATGGTAACCCAAGGCCTTTAGAACTATCCTATTGATAGTATTTTCAGAAATGTGGAAAGTTTATAGGTAAACAGAATAAGGACTCTTTGCTTTCATGTGAGTTTGGAGTTGACTTACCTCTTGCTTCTCTTCATTGAACTTGAGGACATTCAAGTTCACCATGATCAAAAGCTTATTACTTAGGGAATCACATGAAGAACACGGGTATCTGTCTCATGACTGGAAACAGATTCTAGCTCTTCATAGTGAAATTGTGTTTTCTGCGTTCTGTCTCCCAACATCTGGAAGGATCTCAGTGCAGCCGAAATTTCCACCAAATGATAAAACCCTCTCCTATGATGTAGTATAAAGCAACAACCCATTTCCATGGCAGATTCTGTGAGGGGTAAAGCGTGGGAGGGTTGGCACCCAAATATAGACTAAACAGTTTTAGGCAGTGAGTGAGTGCAGGGAAATTTATGAGCAGCCAAGGACAAAAATGCGTGGATGAATTGATCAGGAGGGATTTTTTCTAATTTTCATGGCTCATCCTTGAGTTTGATAAATGGGCTCCTCAAATCAATCTGGGGTCTCCCCAACCCTTTCAGAGCATGTGCATCATGGCCGATGGCTTATTCACTAGGTACAGCCTTTACCTATTTTGTTTGCTTTGAAGAAAGAAAAAGAACCCAAGTGAATCCTCTGCTTCCCGGAGTGTTTCATAGTAGCCAACTCATCTTTGCATGAAAATGCCTTAGGCGCTGCTAGTATGTTGCCAGAGGTGCTAGTGGGGAATTAAGAGGTGTAGCTCAAGGGACAAGGACTGTTGTTTCATCAAGAGGAGTGAATGTGATGGAGTTTAAGAGAAGAAAGGGCAGGAAATTTACTATTGAAAAAGGAATTTTAATAAAGAGATACAGCTATTCTTGGGAGGGTGCACAGGCTTCTCCTCAAGAATCATTATGGAAAGTTTGTGTTTTTGTGCTAATTATTCATATTGGGAGAAAAACATTTGGTTAACATTTTGCATTTATACTAGAAAGGAATCAAAACATGCAATTATTGGCAAACAAGACATAAAGCAAAGATTCTTTGATTTTATTGTTTGTTATTTTTCTCTACTGTATTTAGTTTTTAAGTATGGGTTCGTAGCCTTGCACTATTCTGTTAACTACCAGGTTAAGAATATCATAAAACAAGAGGGAAGCCATCCATTGTTTGTGTCCATGTGAGACGAATGTCTAATGATGTGAGCAAGCATTTTACTCACACAATTTGCAATGAAATCGTGAAAAATATTTTTCACTGTTTTGGATCTTGCGAACATTCCCCTGGGATAAGGGACATTAAACTTGGGTTAACACCATTTCTGGCAAACCTGGTGATTAAAGACTGTTCATTTCTATTTTACCACATTAAATCTCTAAGCCCCTAGGAATCGCTAAGGCAGATTAAATAATGTGAAAGCAGCCGGCTGAAGGATGCACAATGGAGCACAAGGCTTATTGATTATAAAGTGAAATGAATCTCACTCAGAGGCAGGAAGATTGCAGAAGGAAAGTTATGTCTATGAAGATACCTTTTTAATAATGTGTCATGATTGAAGAGAGAACTTTAAATCAGGTAAATAAGAAAAACATAATTAAAATGAATTAATCATGTGTCAACATCTTGTTGGAAATCTTTCTTGTTTGTGGGATTTAATAAAAATTATATTAATAGTCTTACTCTTCCTAATTTGATGTACTTGTATCATTTCAGGAACTTTTGTGCTTTTTTTTAATAAAACCAGTGTGTGAGCACCAAATGAGTAGAATGGTGTGATAGGAAGCAAATTCTGATATCATCTAGAATTTTTTGCCCCCTCTTTCCCCTTCCCTTCCTCCTCATACATATGATCGATTTGTCTTGGCTGTGGTCTTCGTTGGTCTGAGAGCCAGTGTCCATGTCAAGCTGTGGTGTAACAATCTACTGATCACCTCAGTTGTCATTGTGACAGTTCTTGCTTTGCTAGCTTTACATTACTTCTGGAGTGTCAGGCCCCCCTTACCCCCTATCAGATAGTAGTTTAGTTCAACAATGAAATCACTATACAGCGATGCAATGAATGAGCTACTGTAATAAGGACATAGTGTTTGAGTGAAGGAAACCAGACCGAAGTTTCTACACTGTGTGATTCCATTGAGATGATGAGTAAAAGCAGGTTCAGCTAATGTGCATTGATAGACGTCAGAACAGTGGTTACTTCTGAGTGCCAGGTGGATAATGGACTAGGATTGTATAGGAGGCAAACATCTGGGTGCTGAACATTGTCTGTGTCTTGGCAGGGGTGTTAGCTGCCTGGGTGCGTACACATGGACAAACTCAGCTATGCACTTAAGATTTATCTACTTTATTGCATACGTTAGACTTCAGTGACACAATGTATAAAACTAATCACACATTTGATCCTGAGATGCATTCTTTTTTTTTTTAAATAGTTCTTTTTTTTTTTTTTAAGATTTTATTTATTTATTTGAGAGAGAGAATGAGATAGAGCATGAGAGGGGGGAGGGTCAGAGGGAGAAGCAGACTCCCTGCTGAGCAGGGAGCCCGATGGGGGACTCGATCCCAGGACTCCAGGATCATGAGCCGAGCCGAAGGCAGTCGCTTAACCAACTGAGCTACCCAGGCACCCCCTGAGATGCATTCTTGTGAATGTATAGAAGACTTTACTTTTTAAGCAAGAGAAGTTCTCTGAATTGTGAATAGAGTATTATTTTATATAATTAGTAATGTTAGCAGAGACTCTCCATCAAACTTCCCATATGTTTCCTCATTTCCCATTCCCATTTTATATACTGCCTCTAGGAATGTTCAGCGTTGGCTGTCCTGTGGCTCCCAAGCAGGACTGTGCCAAGATTTAACCCCAGATTGAATTAACTCCAAGTCCATTGGAGGAGTTATTGAAATTGTGACTGTGGTAGAAAGCAATTTGCAAATGGAATAAATTATTAGCTTTGATTGTTGTCTTTTCTAGTCTTTCTAGAATATTCCCCCATGCAGCTAACATAAGTACCAGGCTCCGATATTAAACGTTAGCTTTGTGAAGGAGGAATATATGTGTTGCAGGAATCAAAGGTAGCTCACCCAAACTCGGGGCCATTGTTGTTTAAGTTTGTTTTGGCCCGAGGATTCAATCTGTCATTCACATGAAAGGGAGAGTATAAATTGTGTAAATTTAAAAATTAAAAAGAAAAAAAAAACTCAATGAGATAGAAATAAAATCACTTGTAAATAATGAAGAGGTGAAGTTTTTCTCTTTACTTGAGTCATGACCACTTTTTACCTTCATGTAGGTTTCTTGAATGCTCCAGTTTATGCCAAATCTTTGAGTGATGATTACTTTGTCAATTCTTTCCCTTTAACAGAAGTGCAGATTTTTGCACAGTGTTTAATCTGCATTATTTGTGCTCTCCAGGATGTTTGATATACCTAGATAATGCAACAAAGTAGTGCAACTTCACTTTCAGAGTCGCTTTGTCTTTACACCAAGAATGTCAGAATCAATTCAATGGGACTGGGTCCTTAGCAATCACATTTGGGACTATCTGACTTCAGAAATGACTGGAAATAGGTGTTCCCACGAGTTCAGTAGTTTGTTCTTGGCTATATTGCTCAGTGATGAGGAAGGGAAGTCTCAGATGAATTACTTATGATGTTTCTCACAGGTTATGTGAACTTTCAGGGGATTTCTAGGGTCTTTCTTTCGAAAATCGTCTCCTGTTTGCTTTCCTCTGATAACATTGTAAGGGCTCAAGACGTCCTTTAAAATGTAATCAAGAAAAGAAAAAAAAGTAAAATGTAATCAAGAGCATGTTGATGGAAATCGTCTGTTAAATTCATTCCCCCTTTTGTCTCACAGAGTTCACTGTGGATCAGTATCTCTGAGGTTTCTAGAACAGCATGGAAAAATTGGTACTTGACAGAGTCAGTCTTGGAGCACAAGGCCTATAAGAGATGCTCCATCGAATTCCCTTATCTTAGAGAGTGAGACCATTTGAAACTCAGATTCATAAACTTCTCATAGACTGCTTCTTTAGAGAAATGTTTTGAATTCTTTTAATACGCAAAATT
This sequence comes from Leptonychotes weddellii, assembly GCF_054177405.1. NCBI lineage: Eukaryota > Metazoa > Chordata > Mammalia > Carnivora > Phocidae > Leptonychotes > Leptonychotes weddellii. The sequence goes on along the minus strand of NC_138385.1, from coordinate 98,731,963 downwards.
CTTTAAAGAGAATGATAATCTTTACTATGCCTTCACTGGTTAACACTCCTCCTCCCGCCCTTATTTACATGATTAAAACGGGGAAGAGGAGAGCAGAATAATACCAATCAGACTATTGACATTTAGAGTCTTAACTTTGTCATGAAGGAGAGAGAGAGCTTCTCCAGGGGCGACGTTTTGAACAGAAGTTATTGCTACCTACAGACATGTATGAATAATGAATCCCCAGCATGGTGCCCTGCCCTTGCAGAACTCACTGAGCTTCTGTGATGGCTGCAAGCAAATTAGGCAAGCTGCATTTCTGGTTATCCTCTAGATTTGCTCCTGCTTCCTGTTCCTCTGGTCTCAATGCTCTGCGCTCATCCCATCATGGCATCTGAGAGCCAGAGGAGCTGGTAGAAAGCAGCCCTTTTCTGGCCATCATTTTGGAAAGGAGGAAGCAACAGTACCATGAAGTCACTTACTAGAGGCCAGAGAGTTGGCTCAGGAGCCAGGTTCCGGGACTCCTGCCCCAGGGCTCTGACCTCCCTACCACAGGCTAAAAATCTGCTGTTGGAGCCACCTGAGGCATGGAGAGCATCTGAGTAGAGTAGGACCACAGGGCCCCACCTGTGAGAGGTCTGCACCTTGAGGCTCGGTGCTTACTGAGTACTTCCTTCTACCTCCGTATCAGCCCAGCGGAATTGCAGGCCTCTGCTAAGTAGGGTCTTACTGGATTCTTAGACCACCTTGTCCAGTACAACTTTCTGCAGTGGTAAAAATCTATGATCATTGGCCAATCAGTGCTTGAAATCAAGAGTTATAGAACTGAGGAACTACATTTTCTATTTAATTTCATTTTAATTAATCTAAAAATAAGGAGCCACATGTGCCTATGAACTGCAATCTTGGGCACAAACTCTTTTTCCTTTGTCTGTTTATCATTTTCCAAATGAGATCAAAGTGACTTCATTACTTTCCTTTTCCTTCCCATATCCTGGAGATAAAAGCATGCCTTTTATTTTATTTTATTTATCTTATTTTATTTTTAAAGATTTTATTTACTTATTAGAGAGAGAGAGAAGGGGCAGAGAGAGGGAGAGAGAGAATTGCAAGCAGACTCTCCACTGAGTGCAGAGCCCCACAAGGGGCTTGATCTGATGACCCCGAGATCCTGACTTGAGCAGAAATCGAGTTGGACGTCTAACCAGTTGAGCCACCCAGCGCCCCACAAAGCATGCCATTTATTTTAAAACATGTCTAGAATCATTAAAACATCACTTTCCATATATCCATTTTTGAAGGTAAGAAATTGAAAAGTTGATAGAGAAGATGTGAACTGTTTACGTCAGTGGTCTGGAAGACAGAGACTGTAAATCCAATTTTTAAGCTTTGGAACTTTCTTATCTGTGTCTTATTTGTCTATCATTCTTGCCTCAATTTCCCTAGTTCTTAAGAAATAAAGGACGACTTGTAGAATTACCAGATTTATCATATAATAATAGGCGATGGTTTGCATGTTTATCTGAGATTCAAATTTAATTGGGTATTTTGTATTTTCCTGGTAAACTTATTATCGTGCATTTTTATTTATTTATTTTTTAAAGACTTTTATTTATTTGACAGAGAGAGACACAGCAAGAGAGGGAACACAAGCAGGGGGAGTGGGAGAGGGAGAAGCAGGCTTCCCGCAGAGCAGGGAGCCCGATGGAGGGCTCCATCCCAAGACCCTGGGATCATGACCTGAGCCAAAGGCAGATGCTTAACGACTGAGCCACCCAGGCACCCCTTATCGTGCATTTTTAAAGCATTTATTCTGTGTTTTTATTTCTTTCTGTTTCTTCGAGGAGAAAGAAAAAAATTGGAAAAAATTCTTAGGTAAATTTCCATTATCTTTTTTTTTTTCCTTCATTCATAATTCCTTAATAGAGGGCCTCCTGCATGGCTCAGTAAGCTTCTGACTCTTGGTTTCTGCTTAGGTCCTGATCTCTTGGGTCCTCAGATGGAGCCCTGCCTCAGGCTCCTGCGCTCAGCGGGGAGTCGGGGGAAGATTCTTTACCTCTGCCCCTCCCTCTACTCCTTGGCTAGGTCTCTCTCTCAAATAAATGAATGAATCTTTAAAAAAATTTAAAAAATGAATAACTCCCTAATAGGATTTTCTTATGTACAGAGGTAATTTTTTTAAAAAGACACATGATTAATCTAAATTAAGATTGGCTTGACCTATCTTACCCTCTTGTCTGTAAGAGAATTAAATTTGTATTGAACTGAAGTGTGAATTCTAAAGAGTCATTATATTTCATTAATGTTCATTCTAAATTGTTTATGTGTTTACAGGCCCCAGTTTGAAGATAGCCAAACTATTGATCACTTATTCTTTTTTAAAGTAAGAGCATTTTTTGTTTCGTTGCTGTTTTCCAACCAATATACCGAACTTTTCATGAAAATTACTGAAGATTACATTGCTTTTTGAGTAATGTCTGTCTCCAGGAAGTTTGAGAATTTGCACATAATTTTTCTCAAGTAATCCAGTTGACAAGATAGCATTTTCACCCCTGAGGGAGTAGAAGGTAATAAAATATTTTAGTACAGATCTACCAGACACATTTTGAAAAATCAGAGCTTTTAAAGAAAATCTTAGCTGCTTGACAACTTATGAAATATAGGCATCTGTGTCCATTGTGTAAACTTTATGTGAAATCACTTTCTGTGTGTGATAATAAGAACAGGCGATATTGTTGACATCCATATAGAAATGTCATGACTTATTCATTTTGCCACGATTGAGTGATGGTTGTCAAAACTAAAAGAAAAACCATTGAAGGAGGACAGAATCATGGCGGATTCCTAGAACTTAATGTTGAGAAAGTACCATATGTCTCCATGCTGAAGCTGAGAGATGGTGGAATTAGAGGATTTTAAAATAAGTATCTAGGATGGTGAAATAGTATCGTGGCTCCTTTTTAAGGCGAAGTGACAAATGGAATTTGTTTTTACCTCTACCCTGTTACGCGTTTCCTCTTTCTTGAACTTGTCGATTCTCATTTAGGTATTCTTTTAATTGCATTTCTTTTTCTCTCATTCTTTCTTTCTTTTTTTTTTTTTTAATTTTAGAGAGCTAGAGAATGGGCAAATGCATTGTGGTGGGAGTGGCACAGGGAAAAAATCTCAAGTGGACTCCCAGATGAATGTGAAGATCCTTGCAGGGCTCCATCTCTGGACCCATGAGATCATGACCAGAGCTGAAATCAAGAGTCTGACGCTTAACCAACTGAGCCACCCAGGTGCCCCTGTAGTTGCATTTTATTTTATTATCTTTTTAAGATTTTATTTATTTATTTGACAGAGAGACAGACAGCGAGAGAGGGAACACAAGCAGGGGGAATGGGAGAGGGAGAAGCAGGCTTCCCATGGAGCAGGGAGCCTGATGCGGGGCTCGATCCCAGGACCCTGGGATCAAGACCTGAGCCGAAATCAAGAGTCTGACGCTTAACCAACTGAGCCACCCAGGCGCCCCTGTAGTTGCATCTTAAAATAAAAATTATACTTGCTCATAAATGGTTTCAAATGGTATCACTTGTTCCTGGGCCACCAACTAAAGAATTCTTCTGTGGACAAACAATGGGAGTCAATGGTTATATTCTCTCTCTCTCTCTTCCTTCATTCCTACAGCCCTTCCTTCCTTCTTCCTCTCCTTTCTTTTCTAGTTTCATCCTTCCTTTGCTTTGGTAGGGAAAAAGTCATTTGTTGTGTTGCTAACACATAACATGGAACAGCCGTGGAAGCTTGTAGTAGATTCTTGTTTTAATCCCCATGTTTGGATTTATTTGTGTTCTGACTCAGAATGCTGATCCATGGAATATATACATTGCAGAATACTTCTTTATGAAGATTTTGGTGGAATGTTGCACCCAGGATTTGCATTAGTTTTGCACACAATGTGGTGCAGATGAATGCGATTTTCGGGCATGTCCTGTGCTTCCAGCACATCATTGGAGGGCAATTCCTGGATTCAGAGAAGCCTGGATCCAGTTTGTCACATTTGAAGCATGAAATTCCCTACTTATCTGGCCGTGTTGACAAGTTTAACTCACAGACATCTATTGGTGTAGGTGTTGGGCATTGACCAATAGCAATTATAGCCCCGTACTGTTCTGTGAGGCACAATGCAGACTTAGTTAAGCTCTGTTGACAGGCATACCAGTTGATTAATTAGTTCCTCGTGGCTTCCTGGAAAACTGGGTGATTGTGAAATGGAAGTTAATTAGGCCTCGACATACACCTTTTCTTAGGGCCGGCTTAATTTGGAGAATTAAAAGGAGTTCCTTTGAGGGTATAAAAGCCATAAAATTGGCCCCTCTCTTATTTGGGTTTCTTCCCACAAAGATTATGATAAGCACTATATTTTAATTTACAAACTAACAAGTTTTCACAAAAGTAACTTGCAAATTTGTTTCTAGTTCCTCATCTAATTAAGGATGGATTTATTAAATCTTTAAATTTTTATAATGGATGTTATTAATAGGTGGTTCATTCACATTACCTGGAACATATCAAAGTTACATCTATCTACTGTTCCTTGATGTATTTTCCCTTGAAACCTTATTTGGGGCTCTGGAGCCCTTTCTTTAACTTGGCTGTCGTTTTGAGTGTATATTTCCTGAATGTCTATATACAACTTAATAGTGCTTTCAACTGGGCTGAGTGATTACTGTGTTTTTGAAACAACATGTAACCTTACAGATTAGAGAAAGGTGAAGAATTTCAGAGCTCCCTGAAGGTAAGCAATTTTTCAGTTTTAGTTTATACCACTTTTTTTTGTGATTTTCATCTATTAGAATATATTCAATTTTAGTCTCATAGTATGACATTCTTTTTATAAAAAAAAAGATTTTGTTTGTTTATTCGATAGAGAAAGAGAGAGAGAGCACAAGCAGGGGAGAGGGGTAGAAGGAGAGGGAGAAGCAGGCTCCCCATGGAGCAGGGAGCTGGACTCCGGGCTCAATCCCAGGACCATGAGATCATGACCTGAGCAGAAGGCAGATGCTTAACAGACTGAGCCACCCAGGCGCCCCCATAGGTGATATCCTACCATGTAAGCAACACAAATGAATGCAAGCTTTTTGGATGGGTTCATGGGATATAATTCAGGGTAATATGGGTGGCTGTGACACTCATAATCCAGTCCTAAAACAATAGAAATCCCGGTCTCAACAAATACAACAAAGCCCAATCAGTGGCAGGGCGTGTTGGGGGGTAAATCTTCTCCTGCATTCATTCAGTCACCAAGGCTCGGGGAAGCTTTGCCGTCTTCCAAACCTGGCGTTTCTGGGGTTTCCTTGGGCCGTGATCGTCAACAGACAAATGTGGAAAGAGAAAGCATGGAGACTTGCACATTTCAATGAGCCGGTGTGGAAGGTGCAGACCTGATTTTACCCACATTCCACTGCCCTGTGTGTGGTCCCAGCTCTTCTGTAGAAATAAGGGAGGCCGGAAACTGTAGTCCCTGGATGACCAGCTAGATCTATCCCAGCAGTCTCTGCAGTGTGGAAGGGCCATGGAGCCTTGGTAGACAGTTAGCCATGTTTCACATAAATGGTTTTTAAAAACCCTATTTATGGTAGTAAAAACTGGCACGTGATTTTCATTGACGTCTTGCTATTAACTTCCTAATGCTTCATGTTTCTTGTTTAGTCACATGATCTTTACTATTTACATGTCTTCTTAGGAAACTGCTGTTAGATTGTAGTTGAATGCAGACATTCATGGCTGCTGGACTGAGGAACCTTATAAAATATAAATGCTTACTATTATCCTTCAAGAAAATTGGTGCTCATTAAAGAAGTCACAACAGAAATGCAGAGAGAGGTGGAGTGAGGAGAACATTAATCTATAAGCCCCATTGTTCAAGCACAATCACTGGTATGAGTCTTTGGTACATTTCTTGCCTTGCATCTATCTTGGTTTGGAGATTTTTTAGAAAACTTTATTCACCCTGAAACCGTAATTACAATTTCGTGTTTTGCGTGCGTGTGTCTGTGTTTGCAGGTGTCTCTCTTTGTGCTACTTTGTAAAGGGTTTCCATACTTCTACTCCTAAAATTGACTTGTAAGAATTGTTTTTTTTTTTTGTACCCACTTCCTTACCAACATTGTGTTTTTCATCTTTATTAATTTAAGAAAATCGTCTCATTGTAATCCATTTTTCTTTTACTAGCTATCTAAACATTTGGTGATTTTCCGTTTTTGTTTTTTCTTTTAAGATTTTATTCATTTATTTTAGAGAGAGAGAGAGCTCGCAAGCATGAGCAGGGGGAGGGGCAAAGGGAGAGGGAGAAGCAGGCTCCCCCTCCGAGCAGGGAGCGTGATGCGGGGCTCGATCCCAGAACCCAGAGATCATGTCCTGAACTGAAAGCAGTCACCTAACCAACTGAGCCACCCCAGGCACCCCCCTTTTTTTTGCTTCTTAAGTCATTTTCAGTGTGTCTTTGAGGATGCTCATAAATTGCACAAGAGTTATTTCCCAGGAGGTGAGGAGCCCAGCACAACGCTGGCTGTGCTGAGTTCTGGGGCATGTATGCATGAAATAGCTCAAGCAGGACTGCCCTATGAAGTACTGCCCTGACCCCCCAACCTTGATTTTCAGAGAAAATGATTGTCTCTTTGTCCCTCACTCTCACACAACCAAACTCACCATCCTCAAGAAAGAGCAGAATCTGAGTGAGTGTTCTAGGACCCCAGACTTGTGTAACAGCTCTCTAACCTGAATCCGCAGGAGTGAAGGATTTTCAGTGTTTTCCAGAATCTTTTTATTCCAAAACCCCCACAAATTTATAAACAAAATTACATCTCTCAGAAGTAGCATTCTGTGTGTGACGTATATTTTGGGAAACACACACTGTGTGATAACAATGACAGAAGTATATAGTTGAATTGATTTCAAATTACAATAGAAGAATAGATTTCAGTCTTTCAAGCCATACAATTTTGGAAAGTGGATCAAGAAGTCATTCTTTTTATTGTAACCAAGGATATGAAATAGAACATGTCTCAGTAAGGTAGGTGATAGTTTTGGTTTCTTTCTTTTTTTTTAAAGATTTTATTTATTTATTTGAGAGAGAGAATGAGAGACAGCACAAGAGGGAAGAGGGTCAGAGGGAGAAGCAGACCCCCCGCCGAGCAGGGAGCCCGATGCGGGACTCGATCCCGGGACTCCAGGATCATGACCTGAGCCGAAGGCAGTCACTTAACCCACTGAGCCACCCAGGCGCCCGATAGTTTTGGTTTCTTAAATACCTACGTTTTCTGGTCATGTTTGTTAGGCCATGCCTTTGGCGGCCATAGGCAAAGACGGGAGATTGGGGACCTCAGCCTCTCTTCTGTCTTCTTCTCTAGCCCTTGTTGGCTCCATGGTCATTTTGCAGTGTTCTTCTTGTGAGATCTGGGGTAATGTGGATGTTTCTAGAAAAGTGCAACGTGCTGTATAAACAATTGGCTGGAAGTCCAGTTGCTATTCATATAATAGTGCATCATGTAATGAGAAATGTGAACTCCTTGCAGGATGGGATTTTGTCTGTTTTCTGTGTGGAATCACCAGCACGTAGATTAACACCAAGCTCAAGAGCTATTTGGTGAATGAATGAACCTGTTTGTTTTGGTTTACGTTACTGTTTGCTCCTTAGAAGAAGAGCGCAGCCTGAGACTAAGGCCCCTGGAGGCATCCTCAGCTCTCCAGTCTCTGCTGGTCCTTTCTCGCTAGACGTTAGATGGTGTTGGGTATGACGTCCTTGTTTTAATCCCTTTGGAAAACTCTTCCATTCTTTTTTTTAAAGGTTTTATTTATTTATTTGACAGAGACACAGCAAGAGAGGGAATACAAGCAGGGGGAGTAGGAGAGGGAGAAGCAGGCTTCCCGCTGAGCAGGGAGCCTGCTGTGGGACTTGATCCCAGGACCCTGGGATTATGACCTGAGCCGAAGGTAGACACTTACCAACTGAGCCACCCAGGCGCCCCAACTCTTCTATTCTTAATTAATGTACCAACTGGATACAATTTGGTATATGACGTTTAACTGGCGGTTCTTGATATTTACCCCTGAGAGAAGTTACCTTCTAAGTGTACCTCTGTCATGGCTTAGTAACCAAAAAGATGGAATGAATATGGGATTTTTCTGATTTTCTTGTGGGCTGAAATTAATGTAGAACATATTCTCAAATTCGTGGCAGTTTTTACAAAGACTCTTGTAAATATATAATGCTGTATGAAAGGTGCTGCTTGAGGAATTCCGTGAGAAGTAAGGGTGAAGGGTGTACCTGGCTATGGGGATTAGCAGCCGTGATTGTGATTTGCTTCTATATACGGTGTGGCTCTAAGTCTTTGGCTGGGAGATTCACATGTTATAGTAAAAACTTCATTTATATTTTGTTCTTTTTGTTCTTCCTGGCCGTACAATATTATCCCTCTCTCCAAAGTTCGTTTGGAGGATGTGGTGAACATGACCGTTACGGGGCTGTAATGTCATGTTAGGCAATCCTAAATTATGATCCCCATTTTATTTAACGGTTTTATTTATTTACTGAGAGAGAGAGCACATGGGAAGAGGCAGAGGAAGAGAGGGAGAGAAAATCCCAAGCAGATTCTGTGCTGAGCATGGAGCCCGAAGTAGGGCTGGATCCCAGGGCCCCAAGATCATGACCTGAGCTGAAATCAAGAGTCAGATGCCTAACCGACTGAGCCACCCAGGCGCACCTGATCTCCGTTTTTGTTAAGGTGAGAGGAGATCCACTTACTGTTACAGTGTGGACGCTGAAGTTTTGTCCCAAATGTTTATGCTATAACAGTTCACTTCAGTTTTTATTTGTTCTGGAACATAACCTTTTGTGGGTATTTCTTAGGTATAATAATTTTGGCTCATATTGGTTTCTTAAATCTTCATCTGAAAGGTATTTTTTGGCAAAATAGTCTTAGAAGGAAATTAGTGCTGTTATTTGCTCATGCTTCTAATTCCTTACATGGGGAATTTGACAGAGGCCTACTGCCCAGAGTACATTTATTAATAAACCCCTTTTCTTGAGAGACCTGTGTAGCAGTGTTCTGCCCCCATATTGAGGTGAAATTAAGTCCATGTAAAATAATTAGTAACATTAACCTTCCATGAGATTTTTAGAAAGTATGTTTAACCATCTGCTTCTTCATATTTGTCATATTTAATTCACCATGATGGCTTTTTGATTAGAAGATGGGCAAGCATCGTATCCTTTTGGGAAATCTGCTGAAAGCAGAGAGAAGACACCAACTGACAGAGTGCAAAGCATAAAATAATTGGAGGAGTATTAGTTCTAATGGTCCCTACCTTGGATGTCACTACACGTTTGAATGGAGCAAGCTCTATGACCTGTGTGGATCAAGTTCATTTGGTGTAAAGGAAAGTGACATTAATCATCGTAATTTCACAACTATAAAGTGTGATTTTGTGAGCATTACTTCCTGCATTTTCTACTCTTATCCTGGTATTATTAGTGTCCTTTTTTACCTAGGATGGATGCCAAACCACCACTTGAATTTATATGACTTTTACACCTTTTCAGTTCGATTTCCAGTTCGGTTTGCAAATAAGTTGTGGCCAAATGTCACGATTACCGAAGAGTTTCATCCTTTTGAAGTAGAATTTGTTTTATTACTCTTTCTGTTTTGATAGTTTAAGGGCATGAAAGATTTTGTGATAACCCTCATGTTAAGAGAACATTTGAAAGTTATGTTATAACCTAGGATAAAAGGACACAGAATCCTGAAACTAAAAATCTCCTAATTCCCATTTTAGTAAGTCTCATAGAAAGGATTAATTCTCATATTTTGTTAGAAGAACATAATTAAATTGCATCGCCCTCAGCTTAAGCTAGATCTTCACGGAAGAAAATCTGTCTTTAACAGGAAATCTAATGTTCACATTACATGTTCATTTAATTTTTTAATAGAAATACGGACAACTTAAACATAATTGAAATCAATTTATTGGTTGAACTTACAACCTTCAATATTGGTCAGTCTTGAACAGCAAATTAATTTCATCCGTTCTCTCTCTTTTCCCTCTCTCATTTTTTGCCTCTCTGGAAAATATTATTCTCCATCTGTACAAATAGAAACATTCATAGGGATGTTGGCCTATTTCAGCAGCTCATGGCAGGCTGAGTGAGGACATTCTGGGGACACTTGCTTCTAAGAGTTTTTGGCTTTTGTTAATCCTCATTTCAGGCCTTTCTTGTGTTCCAGATTTTCCTTGTTATTCTTAACCCCCAACACTCTCCCTGTCTTTGAGAGGACCAAATGTGCCAGAGATAAATGTGGAAATAAGTAAAGAGGAGTAAATATCTAACATAAGTTGGATGTGTTAGTTAAATTGGCACAGATGATAATTACAGAATATTGGTTTTAGACAGTTAATTGGCCCTTAGAAATATTATCACATGGATATTTTTTAGATATAATAAGGAGTTATGTGATACCGTAGAAACAGAAATCTGAAAAAGATTTCTCAGAAAAAGAAATCTGAAGGCTCCTATTTCCAATAGTTACAGATTCATTCATTCCACAAATAGTTTATTCGCAATTAGTGCAAAGTGTCGCTAATTTATTCATGTACAAAGTAATATCCTTGGTGCCCTGGGAGATCAAAGATAGTCAGAGCTGTTGTCCTCTTGTGCAGAGAAGGTGAAGAACAAGTGCCGAGGTGAGCACAGGTACAGTTTTTTTCCAGAAAGTCAAGTCACGCTTTGGGTAGGCATGCTCCTAGAGGATGAGAATGAGGCCATCTTGGGCCATTATGGGTTGGTGGCCATGACTGCTTGCATGCTTGGAGGTGAAACCCATGGCACCTTGGCCTGTCTTGGGGAAGTGACAGCTTTTAGATTCCCAAGGTTGTTGAGAGGAAGAAGAGGCAAAGGTAAAGGAAGATGAGGACCCCAGTTCTTCTAAATACAACCGGTATTTTGACATCGCCGTGCCTACCTTTGGCAAGATGGACCCCAATACTATCTCTCAAATCCTTTGTAATCTTGGCTTTCTCTATCAAAGCCGATTAGTACTCTCCAGTCCCTATTGCTCCCCATTCTATGAAAGTAGAGTAGTCAGGAACAGTATTCTGTGTGAAATTGGCTTCTCGGATTACATGTGACTCATGAGATCTGAGAGAAGAAATGTTCCAGAAAGAGGGAAGAAAAATCCAATGACTTTGAGTCAGAATAAAGCTTCGGGTGTTCCAGAAAGAAAGCAAACTGCTTGTAAGATTAAGAGAATTTCCCTGTCTCAGTAAATTTCATCATTACGGACACTCCGGTGAAATGTCACAGTGATCCCTGCTTCCTCTGTCCCCCTCACTAATTTCCCCACACCCCATGTGTTGACTAGATTCTGGAATTTGCCCCTTTTGTTTGATCCCTACAATTTTTCATGAAGTCTGCCTTCAGAATTCACCTGGGTCACTTCACCTGCTTCTTTGTCGCCCTTCATGCTTCATCTCTTCCCCCTTTACTAATCATTTTTTATGGAACAGCCAGAAAGTTCTTTCAAGAACACAGCTCCGATCCTATCATGCCCCTGCTCTTAATTCACTAGTGACTTCCCACTGCACCAAAAATTGGCTCTCAAATCTTCTTCAAGTCCCACATGGTTGTACTAAGCTGGCCCCTGCCTACCTTTCCTTCCTTCTTGGGGATCACGCTCCCCACTCCCCCACCCCTCTTTGCACTGCTTGTACTTGCTATTCTTTGTTTTGTAACCCATAGACTTTATTCCTATCGCAGAGTCCTATATCCTGTGTCTCCTCTTAGAATGTTTATTTCCTCAGATCTTCATACTCCGGTCTCCTGAGAAAATGCCAGAGTGTCCTGACCACTCCATCTGATGTAGTTCCCCACTTTCTACTCTTTTAACTTTATCCCATGTCCTTAGCTTTGGTTTCTAGATGGCTTTTAGGATCTTAGACGTTTGCATTTGTTGGTTTGCTTATTTATCACCCCACCCAGTGTCCCCTCCTCTCCTCCTAAGGGTGGAATATCCCTGTGAGCCATGCATATGATGTGAATCACTGTCTCTCCGGCATCTAAAACAGGACCTGAGCACTTAGGAAATTCATGTTGACTACAGGAGTGACACAGGTGTCCCTGTAACCCACCAGCAGCGCATGTGCACGATGGTGTCCTGATGCATGGATGCCGTCTGCTCCTTCCTGGCTCATCTTCAGCCTTCATCTCTGGGAGACTCAATCTCCCTCCTCTTCCTGTGGTGATACGTCTTCTCTTCAGTGAGTGCATGATGTTGGCCCATTTTTTGAGTGTGTGGGTATGCTGAGTTTGACGCCGGTGCATCAGGATGCTTTCACCAGTCTGACCTGCTATTTGTGTTGTGGATGTGGCCAGGTGTCACCTTTTTAGATCTTGAATTAAGAACATTTCGAACATAGAAATACACCATAGCATTCTCCCACCTACATAGATTCACACTGCCTTCAGATCATGCCATGCCCAGTTTGTATTCAACTTTTCTCAGTTGTCCCCCAAATATGTGTGTAAACTCAGATCCAACAATGGCCCACATTTCTAGGTTCTCATTAATGTAGACTAACAGCCTGCCTTTTGTTTAATCGCCGTGATTGAAGAAATCCTGTCCTGTGGCATATCTCACTTCACATTCTGTATAATTGCTTTGTTGTAGTTTTGTTTAACGTTTCCTTTTATATCTATAATTTCTGTTATGGGAAATTACAAGTAAAGGTCTGAGTGAAGTTCAAAGAAACTGTTGGGAAAGTTGCCATTAAGCATGTTGTTGGTATTACATCTTACAGACATTCCATCTGGGCGAACACAATTTGTCTTTGTTCCATCATTGGGTGCTGGGGATTGAAGCTAGGTCATTCTTTTGTTCTCTCTTTCTTCTTAGAGTCAGCCAATAATCTGTGGGGTAAATAGACTTTTCTTCTTAAGCTATTCCTCTGTTAGCTTCAATCGTTTAAGGCAGGGTTCAGAAGCTGTTTCAGTAATGGACCAGATTGAAAATAATTTCAATTTTGCCATCCAGAAAGTCCCTGTTTAACTCTGCTGTTATGCCATGAGTGTAGCTATAGATATGTAAACAAGTGAATGTGGGTATATTGCAATAAAACTTCATTTTCAATGGTAGGTGGCTCGTGGAATTGGCTTGCGTGTTCTTGTATGCTGCCTCCTTATTTAAATATAGGTGCTCAACCCAGGCCATTAATAACACTTGACGCATATTAAAAAATATTGATGTCAGTGCACCACACCCCCTCTCCCAGCACCCCCAAAGTAATTAAATTATCGTCTAAGCAGGTAGGGCCTTGGCATGAGTTTGATTGTGTTTTAAGAGTTTATTTCGTAGAGCAGTTTAAGGTTTACAGCAGAGTTAAGAGTATGGTCCAGAGATTTTCCGTATTATCTCCTGTCCCCACTGATACATAGCCTCTCTCATTAGCAGCATCCCCTGTCAGGGTGCTGTATTTGTTAGGATCAATGAACCTACATTGACCCATCATAATCATCCAATGTCCATAATTTAGATTGCATTATAGTTCACTCTTGGTGTTGTACATTCTGTGTGTTTGGACAAATGTATAATGACATGTATGCACCCTTCTAGTATTACATGGAATAGTTTCCCTGCCCCAGGAATCCTCTATGCTCCACATCTTCATCCCTCTCTCCCTGTAAGTCTTGTCCTCCTCTGATCATTTTACTGTCTCCATCGTTTTGCCTTTTCCAGTATGTCATACAGTATGTATCCTTCTCATGTTGGCTTCTTTGACTTATTAACATGCATTTGAGTTTCAGACATTTCTTTTCATGGCATTATAGCTCACTTCTTTTTTAACTTTTTTTTTTTTAAGATTTTATTTATTTATTTGACAGAGAGGGAACACAAGCAGGGGGAGTGGGGGAGGGAGAAGCAGACTCCCCGCTGAGCAGGGAGCCTGATGCAGGGCTCAATCCCAGGCAGACACTTAACAACTGAGCCACCCAGGCGCCCCTATAGCTCACTTCTTTTTAACACTATATACTGTTCTACTGTCTGGATGTAACACCCTTTATTTAACCCTTCACTACCCTTCACCACTTCATTTAACCCTTCACCTATCTTGGTTGCTTTCAAGTCCAAGCAATTATGAATAAAACTGCTATAGACATCTATGCTATAGTTTTTGTGTGAATTTAAGTTTTCAACTCCTTTTAATAAGTACCACATTGTACAAGTTTTGGATCATATGGTAAGAGGATGATTAACTTTGTAAGAAATTGCCAGGCTATCCCAACGTGTCTGTATTATTTTGTATTCCCACCAGTAATGAATGAGAGGTACTGTTGCTTCATTGTTATTTCAAAAAGCTCTCCATGTTAATTTCAGTGTGTAGATATTGTTGAAAACCCCTGGTTTAACGGGCGTTATCCCCACTAGAGACAAGGAATACAAAGAGACAAGGTGAAATAGATGGGCATGTGAACAAGTAAGTCTAGTAAAAGACCTACTTAAATAATTGTGAAAGAACAAGGGGTAGCCCGTCAAAAGAAGGAACGGGGCACCAGAAAAGTTTCTCTAGATTGTTCCATTGGAGCATCCTTGAATGCTGAATAGGTTTAGTTTTGTACAAATACAGTAGCCATCCCTTGTCAAATTTCTCAGAAGTCCTGTCTCCCTGGTTGATGTGACATCAGGAGTAGAATGAAGAATTAAGTCCCATTTCCAGTAGACTTTGTTCATTCACACATTGTCGTTATCCTACTCTTCTGGAATTAATATATCAATGACAAAAAGCAAGTGAATATTTATATTATATTTACTTCAATATCAGGGTTTTTTTTTAAGGAATTGAAAATAAAAATCTGATACCTAAGAGACAATGGGGTAAGTTTTATGTGCTAGAGCCGAATTAATTCTCTTAATATTTCCCAGTGCCACTGCTTCTTTTATTTATGTTTGATTGGTGAGGATTTTCAGCAGTGATGAGATTAGTATACATACATAACAGGAAGTTGTAAGTAAAGTAAAAAAAAAAAAAAAAAAAAAAGGGTTGCCTGCAATTGTGTTGGTGGTTTTCAACGAGGAGAGTTTGACTCCTTAAGGGACATTTGGCTATGTGTGGAGACAAGTTTTTTTGGTTTTTGGGTTTTTTTTTTTTTTTTGGCTATGAGTGGTCCTGGTTGTGCTACTGGCATCTGGTGGGTATGGGCCAGAGATGCTGCTAAGCCTGGATCAATACACACAACAGCCCCACCACAAAGAACCTTCCGTCCTACACGTCCGTAGAGCTGTGCCTGGGACGCACCGGAGTATTCTAATGTATCCAGACATACCGCCTTTAGGGAGAATGTTTGTCTGGTATCTTAAGGAGTACTTAAAGAATCATCCCCATATGTCAAGTTTGTAATAATCTCTGAAGTCACAGTGATACCTTTTAACAAAGTCAAGGGCGGTGTCATTAATATATCTGGCTTTCGGAAAGTTTGCTTTTGGATGCTAGAAGGAAAAAATCGTGTTAGAGGAAGTCCTGCTCCTATAAAAAAGAATTCCTCATTATATGTCTTGACCATGGGGCAATTCAGCTCTTGCCAAAGCTGGCTTCCTTGTGTTCTCTCTCTAGCACCCTGTAATAATCCCTCCCACCCCCGCCCCCATCCCCTACACCTAGCTGCTAGGTAGGTTAGTCTCTGCCTTCAGAGAAGATATGCTGAAATCAGTCTTATTATATGGGGAGTCAATCTCTCAATTCTTCCTTTGGGGTTTCTAGGTATTTCCTTATCCCCATGTTTATTTATCAACTGTAACCCCATCTAATTGTGCGGCCTGATGCTCTGTGAACGTTCAGCCATTCGTTTGATTTAGAGTAAGTCCTTCTATTGCTGCCATTTGGTATATAGTAAAGTGTGGCTCAAGAGAGTAAAATATGGCTTGTGTTTTCGTTTCCTATGGGTGATGTAACAACAAATCACCACCAACTTTTTGGCTTAAAACAACACCAGTTTATTATTCTACAGTCCTGGAGGTCAGAATTCCCATGTGGTCTTCCCTGAGCTAAAATGAAGATTTGCACTGGGCTGGTGCCTTCTTCAGGCTCTAGTGGAGAATCCGTTGTCTTGCCTTTTCCACATTCTAACGAATGCCCTTGTTCCTTCCTATGTTCCGGCCATCACTCTGGCTTCTGATTTCATCATCACATGTTCTCTCAATGCCTCTCCTGTCTTCCTCTTTCAGTTATCAGGATCTTGTGATTAAATTAGACACACCTGGATTATCTGGTATTCAGTAACTATCTCAAGATCCTAACCTTGATTACCGTAGCAAAGTCGTTTTTGCTATGTAATGTGACATATTTGTAAGCTATGAGATTAGGACGTGAATATCTTTGGGCACCATTATTCTGCCTATCTTAGCTTTAAGGTTACCAAATATGGTGTCTATTGGTCACATAGTTTATTTGTACTACACAGAGATAGGATCTGAATTCCCATACTAAGCTCCCTAATCTTTTAGCTATGTGGATAAAGGAAAGTTACTTCAACTTGCCTCAGTTTCCCTGTCTCTAAATTGGCTTTCCAATATCTACATGCTAGGATTGTTGTTGCAGGCTATAACGGAAATAATGTACTCACAGTAGTATGTGTAACTCCTCGCACATAATAATTGTTCAATATACCTTAGCTGTGAAGAGGATTAAACAAAATACTTGACAGGTCAGCTGACTTTTCTGTAAAGAGCCACATAGTAAATATTTTTGGCGTTGCAGATGAGACAGTTTCTGTCACAACTTTTCAACGCTTAAGATGTGCATACTGTAAGTAGCTACAGAGAATATGTAAATGAGTTGATGTGGCTGCCTTCCAAAAAAACTTTATTTTTAAATGCAGTCAGCATAATGGATCTGGCATGTAGAGATCACAGTTGACCAATCCCTACTCTAGAATAGCAGGACTCAACCCTAGCTACATATTGGTGTTTCCTGAAGAGCTTTTCAACAATGATAATGGCACCATCTGACATTTTCAGTTGTTTTCTAATGAAAAAATACAATTTCTCTTATTTTTCCACTCCTGATTTCAGATTAAGTGTCCATGGTTACTGCCTTGTCCATACTAAGTATTTAACACTACTTTGTTGAAAAGAATTGATCGTTCTTAGCCCCGACCTCAGCCAAATTGAATCAAAATCTCTGGGTGCAAGGCCTAGGCATTTGATTTTTGAAATGCTCTGCACAGGGTGATCATGGCAGCCTGAATGAAAAAGCTCCACGTCCCTGCTCCTGTTTCCCAGTCCACAAATAGGGCCTGTCCTATCCAGGGCACGAGATCCAGATCTACTGAATATGAGTGGGGAACATATTACATACCATTAGCACAATGCCCAGTCCACAATTAAGCCCAGTCAATCATCGTTGATCATTTTGGGTCCTTTGCTTGCCAACAATAAAATTCCAAACTGGCTAATTTTGTCAAAATTGGAAATTAGAAGCAAGATAGAGTGGACTCTCAAGGAACTCCAGGAAGATAAGTACCAGAAAGGATCAAAATTTGGTCAGCTTTCAGGTATCAGATGCTGCAGCAATCAGGAGGGATTTTCAAGGATTTTTTAGGTGGATGAACGACCTTTGCCACTTTTCAATGTTTTTTTTTTTTTTTTCTCGGAGACAGATTATACATTCCAAGGGTCTTTGAGAATGGGACACCTTGACCTCCAAGCCTAGTCCTCAGTGGGACTAATGGGGGATGTTTTTCATCAAGGCAGAAAATTAGGTGCATATTAGAAGGAGGAGATAGGAGACCATGCATTTCGCTCTCAATAGCTGGTTGTTGTGGCTGCTGTTCTTCTCATTGCAGACCTCCGAAATGCATGAAGGAGTACTCACTATGGTTAATGCAACAGTGGATGCTCATCGCGTTTCTCATCAGTGAACCCCCATTGAACAGTGATGAAAGTAGTATGTCACAATGCTTGTTCTCCAGTGGACTTCAGTGTACCACCTTTATTTCTATGTAACTGTGGTTCAAAATGGAAAAGATTTTAAAACAAATTCACTGACAAAGAATCAGTTGTATGTTTTTCAATATCGCTAAGGGAATTATTCCATGCAAAAATTCCTGAATAGGGTGGGATTTCAGTGACTATTTTTGGCTGGAAAAAAAGGTCCTTATTATGTTCATTGGTGTTCACTAAACATTTCAACTCCTTTCCTTTTTAAGTGTAGAATAGTTTCACAGTCTATAAATGGCACCCCTTCTTTTCTCTTCTAAATTTTAGGAGAGTCGGGCTTTAAAATATCTTATGGAATCTTTATGTCAGTCCGCATTTGAACTTTTAATTGAAGCTGGAACTTTATTTAACGTGGGCATATCAGATTGAGTTAATGCTTTTTTTTTTTAAAGATTTTATTTATTTATTTGACAGAGAGAGAGATAGCGAGAGCAGGAACACAAGCAGGGGGAGTGGGAGAGGGAGAAGCAGGCTTCCCGCCGAGCAGGGAGCCCGATGTGCGACTCGATCCCAGGACCCTGGAATCATGACCTGAGCCAAAGGCAGACGCTTAACGCTTAACGACTGAGCCACCCAGGCGCCCTGAGTTAATGCTTTTATCAGTTTCTGAACACATTATCATCTGTGATAATTAGACTTCTTCACGTGGTTAAAGAAGAAATCCTTCATTTTCCTTTTTCCCTAGGCCACCATGATTTACATACCCAGGTAATTATTCTACTGAGTTTAATGTAGATCTTTTTGTATGCCTTTATTTTTACAAATGAATGTTATTGTTTTACATACACTCTTCAATTTGCGTAAAGTTTATTGAGTGTTAAATATCATTGTATTTTCTGAGCCTTGGGATTTTAAGATGTTTACACTTCTGTATACTTCTGCCTTGTATACTTCGAATCTGTTACTTTTTCTAAATGCCACATAATGTTTTGTGGTATGCAGACATCTTTTTTTTTGAGATAGAGTCACTCTACACTAGTAACTTATAGTTCCGCCTTTGCCCCTTTCATGATGGAGTCATAAAAGTGTAATGAAAGGAAAAGCTACTAGCTGTGAATAGCACTTAAAATGTCAATTTCAGGTCCCTCAAAACTAATCCTTCCCACAACCCATGAAAATGTTCTTGCTTTCAAGCCCATAGGAGAAAAATCTCTGAACCCTCAAGCTTTCCTAAATTCTGCCGAGGTTATAATTTTGTTGAGGCAGTTAAATGTTCCAAATACCATTTAAATATAAAGTTTTAAGTGGTTACCATTCCCTTCTAATGAGTTGTATTGGGCTCTTTTCATGTTACTGACACCAGGAAATGGTGTCTGAATTGTCCTTTGTGTCTACCTGTCTCTTTTTTATTTTGCGATTTTAGTCTTAGAGTTTTTATCTTGTATCGCCCTGAAATATATATTTAAAAAGAACATAGAATCAACATATATTGATTAAGATATTCGTAAAAGTTCTTGCCGTTCATCACCCCCTTTGAATGCCTGTTTGAGAATCACTGATGCCAACTCTTGTTCATCTGGTATTTTCCTTTGTGCCATCTATTGTATTTTGTAGCAAGCTCCACTATTGTGTGAGATTTTTTTGTCCCCAAATTTCCAAAACCCACCCTACAAATTTTAACGTTGGGGTTTTTCTTATTTGGCATGAAAGAGGTAATAGTTTCATAAGTATTTCGGTAGCACAGTATAACACAGCTTCATCTACTCATATGGTCCTGAATTCATTTGTTGTTTTGCCAGAAGTTGTGACAACGTGTTCACTTCTTCAACAGTGAATATTTGTTTTTCTAATATCGAATTCATGGCCTCTTGCACTGTTTCAGTGCCTTTTTATGTACCAGTAAATTTCAGTTTCAATATTGAATCATAGTGTAGTCTTTTGGAAGACATTTTATGTGGCATTTAAACTTAACAGGAGTGGCATCAACACTAGACATAATTCCATATCAGTAGCTATGAGAGCATCTTTCAAACATATGCAGGGCAAACCCCACTGCTTGATCGCTCACAATTTAAAACACCATCAAGTGTAATTCTCATCCCATTTTTTTAAAATGTTAAAGTGTGGAAAATGTGCATCTTCTATAAGACTTGTCTGGAGGTAGGTACTAAAAATTCAACATGGTATCTCCATTGTCCATCAGTGAATGTAGGTCCTTGTCTTCTGCTGTTGCATTCTTACCACATGGCTTCCAATGTCAAGGTGACTGTAGGATGCATAATGACTTTGTTAGCTCCAGTCAGAAAGGAAAGTCTGAAAGGACAGAAAGCCAAGGATCTACCTCTCATTGGATATGTGTATCTTGAAAGGAGGTTGGCTAGGAAATACAGGGTTTTATCTGGGCAAGTTTGTCCTGTGGGAACAAATTGGGGTGTTGTTATTAGAGGAAACAATGGATGATGACAGCATTTTGAAAGGTGCACTCCCCATGCACCCTGATTGACAGCCCACTTCAGGCTACTTTTAATCAGAGGACAATTCCATGTGTAATGCCTGATGACAAATCTTAAGATTTCTTTTTTTTTTTTAAGATTTTTTATTTATGTATTTGGACCAAGAGAGACACAGCAAGAGACGGAACATAAGCAGGGGGTGTGGGAGAGGGAGAAGCAGGCTTCCCGCAGAGCAGGGAGCTCAATGCGGGGCTCGATCCTAGGACCCTGGGATCATGACCTGAGCCGAAGGCAGACGCTTAACGACTGAGCCACTCAGGCGCCCCCAAATCTTATGATTTCTTTCTCACCATAATATTCAATTTAAAATAAGCATATCTGTAATAATTGATATTTCATGTGGCTTAACCGCTTCTGCCTAATGAGGCTGCAAATCTGTCCTCTCCATCATAGTCACCCCACCTCCCACCTGGCTGCCCAGTGTCCAAATTCACTTACACGCAACAAATTTTCCATACGTGGATTTGATATCATCTGGTTTCAATGGCCTGGATTAGTGTTTGCTGCTTCCAGCTGATTTGGTGTTTGAGATCCCCTGTTTGAGTCCATAAAGAATTTAGTAATCGCAGCAGCTTGCAAAGAGGAAATATTTAGCGTTTGTTTATGTCCTTTGTGAAAATTGAATCTATGCTGTGGTCGGCCTCAGTTCTGGGTCAGCCATTTCTATAGCTTTGAGAATGAAGAAAACCAGCTAGAACCTGTCGTGAGATTTTCAGGGTCATGCCTGAAAATGGAAGCGAAGGCAGAGGCCGTGGATTTGGGGAGTAAAGACTAAGTGGTTCTTGGATGAGGACTTCGTGTATTGGGTTGGTGCTTGTTTGTACATCTTCTCATAGATTTATAAGTACACAAAAGCAACTAACACCCTGTTGTTCAGCATGAACCTCTGATTGAATGACAATCAACATAATGATCATTAAATGTTTTGGAATAGCTACTCTGCTGCGGGAATGAACTGGCTTCCTTGTAGCAGGACGTAGACATCAATACCTGGTAGCACTGTCCAATGCCTCCTTGCTAGCAATACTAATAATCCTGATCGTAATGGTAGGTAACATTATGGAACGCTCTCCATCTGCTCTATACTGTTCTGGGCACGTTATGTACAGTAATTCATCCAGCCCACTTATATCTCTTGCATCATACCATGTCAGTGCATACTAGAAGACTTCCAGCAGCCCATATCTGAGTCTCCGTGGCTGAGGTATTTTCCTGGGACTGTTTTTGCTGCTTTACTTTTGTCCAGGAGTATTTCAGAAATGACTGACGAGAGTTGGTATATAAATACCCCAGTTCCTTTGCTCCTCAGAAGCGGTATTTCAGAGATGGGGGTTTTCCACCATGTCCAGAATTTCCTGCTAGGGTTAAGCTACAATGTCCCACTGTGGAGCTAGTTGGATGATACTTTGTTTATTGAGTGCCTTCCTTTCACATTATAGCTTCCCCTGCTTTGCAGTACAATCTTTGTCTGGGGGTCTACTTTGTGGGAAACCCAAACTAAGATAAATACTATTATCAGCCCTGTTTATTAGATACTGGTATTTCATTAATTTTAGAAACCTGGAAATTGAAACAAAAGTAAAAGAAATGGGGGGGGGCAATCTATCACTCATGAGTCTGGATTCATCCACTGCACTCTAGGTACCCAAAAGAAATGCTTCATCAGCTAAGCAAAGTAGTGCAGAAAATTTTTGTTGCACTGTAGACTCTGATCAGATAGAAAAGGAATTGCTTTGTGGTCTGTAGATTTAGTTATATTTCCAAAGCAAAAATGTGTGGTCCCATGTGAAGTGTGTGTTGTAGACTCTTGTATTTATGACTTGGTTCCTTGAACATTTTTTTGCCAGTCTTTAAATGGGCAAACTCTTATTTTTGAGAATCTGTTATTTCCACCAATCAACCTCCTTAGGGGGTTGATTTTTAAATCATTTTGGGGATGTTCAGCTCTCCCAACCAAAAACTCACCATAATTGTCATCAATCTAGAAGGTGATGTTTTTGTTTTTTATTTCCTTCCACTCTCTTAGTGTCTGGATGATAAATGTCTTTTAATTAAATCTTATAGGGCTATGGATTTACTGTTTGTAAGATGTGACTTTCACTGTTAAAATAACATTGGTCAGTATGATGATAAATAGGAGTTTTGGTGGTCTTATATGAGTATATTTTGGCTAAGTGAAAAGGAATTAAAAAGTTATTGCCACAAAGACTTCATGCAATAATACTTAGTGATAAGTTAATACATGTTGCTTCTACCTTCTATCTTAATATCGCCATTTGGTAATTCAAATAGGGCTTTCCTAATCCTACCCATATAAGACACCATAATTCATTAACCAATTCCTATCAGTGTAACTTTTAACTGCCCGATTTCAATTTTTGGATTGTCTAATTTATTTCAGATTATAGTTGAAAAGGTCTACTATTGATTTAGCATGAAGTTTTATTTTATTTGTTAAAGATGTATTTGAATTACTTAAAAAGCCTTTAATGTGTTGAAAAAGTTGTTTCGTAGCGTAGTTTCATTTTGTTTTGTTATTTGTTCCATCTCAATTTAATCAATGCTAACATCTTCAAAATACTTTGTGTCAGCACGGAGAGCCATGGGTTATAGTATTATATATTTCCCGGTCACAAAGTACTAGGAAATTCTGGAACCCGAGATTCTGCTTCCCTCAGGTGTTGAAGCGCGGTAAATATAGGGAGGACATGAATGCTTTTTTTTTTTTTAAAGATTTTATTTATTTATTTGACAGAGAGAGATACAGCGAGAGAGGGAACACAAGCAGGGGGAGCGGGAGAGGGAGAAGCAGGCTCCCCGCAGAGCAGGGAGCCCGATGCAGGGCTCGATCCCAGGACCCTGGGATTATGACCTGAGCCGAAGGCAGACGCTTAACGACTGAGCCACCCAGGCACCCCGACATGAATGCTTTTATCAAGTGATGGAAGCTTAGAGAAGAGGGAGCCCAAAATTAGTGAAGGAGAAAGTCCAATACTGGGAGGACCTAACATTTATTAAGAAAGCATTCTGGGGGCACCTGGGTGGCTCAGTCGTTACGCGTCTGCCTTCGGCTCAGGTCGTGGTCCCAGGGTCCTGGGATCGAGCCCCACATCGGGCTCCCTGCTCCGCGGGAAGCCTGCTTCTCCCTCTCCCGCTCCCCCTGCTTGTGCTCCCTCTCTCGCTGTGTCTCTCTGTCATATAAATAAATAAAATCTTTAAAAAAAAAAAGAAAGCATTCTGTTCATCGCCTTATCGTGGTGCTTTAGTGTCTCTTCCTTTTATCTTAAACCAGAAAGCGAGTAAATTATTTTCCCATGTTGGTGATCATACCAGCGAGAACTTCGGGTTCTTCAACAACAGGTCTGTCTAACTCCACACTTCTTTTTCCATATTTCATTACCAGATGGTATTGAAAGCCTCCATGCTACATGGTAGATTTTTTTGGTTTTTGGACACATGGAAATTTGTAGACTTTTTGGGGGGGTCCCTTATATGACATTAAGAGGGCAATTGCCTGAATTTCAGCGTATTTCTAGATACTTCATTTAGAGGGTGAACATTATGAAGTTGAGGAGGATGTTGTGAGCCTGGGGAAGCATTATGAATGCATTTGTGGTCCCCAATGTTCTATGTAAGCCATTCTAAATGGCACATATGACCCTTGGTTTATCCATGTTCTATTTTGACAGCAGAATGCTGCTTGGATGGTGTGTCTACCATTGGAATCATTGGACACACCTGAAACTTGAGAATAAGCATGTCTAAATTACAAGTGTAGCCCCACCGAGCATCTTAGGTTGGCCAACGTTTCTTTGAAGAAATAATATTGTTGGACAATATGCGTGGCTTTCATAGAGATAGTTCTGAGTCTTGCAACCCTCACCTTCTTCACTTACTCTTTTCTCCCCAATTGAACATTCTCATCTCTTTCATCCTTGGTGTTATCGCAACAAGTCTTATTGATTCAGTGTATTTGGAGAAAACCTGATGAAAGGATTTTGTATCTGTATTCCTCTACTAATACCCCTTTCACCCCTATCAACTCAATTTTCTATTTAACCTGTTTTCATATGATATTTTCAGGTGATATTTTCACAAGAGGGTTTTTTTTCTTAAACTCCTCCTCAGCACACACTATGAATGCTGGAAGTGAGTCCAAAGGAGGGAGATGTATGGGTTCCTCTTGGGGAATAATTGGCTACTAGACAACAGTGATTGTAGACTTTCCCCTTAGGAATTCAGTGAAATGAAAGTTGCTGGGCTCTTCAAGAGCAGAATTCAGAAGTAGGTGAAATGTGACTTTAGGTTTTTCTATTTCCTTTCCTGTTTCTTTTTTTCACTACAATTAGAAGGGGGATATGATTGATTCCTCAGGCTCCTACCATTACTAAAATGTCCTGACTAGCCCCCAGTTGCCATTTATATGTTATGAATATATATATTGTTCGATATTTGAAATTAACTCTTTCCTGCAGCTAATTTTGTCTGTGGATGTATTTGAAGTCTTCATGGTTTGTTGCTCATGTAGCAAAACCTGCTGTTTACGAATGGTCATGATTGAGAGGAGAGCTGCTTATTATCTCCTGAAAATCTACCGGTCTTTCCCTTTGAAGTATGTTTTCTAACACTGTGGTTTACCTGTGATTGTGATCATTTCAAGGTCATAGTCCCTTAGCATTATTCACGGCAGTCCTCGGACACTGAGCTTTCAGGAAGTTTGCTGGTTTTTTAGAATTCTTCATAAACATATGAAGAAACTTACAGCCCTTTGGGTAACACATATAATGTTAAAGGGAAAGAACTAGTCCATC
>NC_138385.1:98645834-98706591 GCF_054177405.1 Leptonychotes weddellii | reverse complement strand
CCCTGGGATCATGACCTGAGCCGAAGGCAGACGCTTAATGACTGAGCCACCCAGGCGCCCCTCAAGTCAGTGTTTTACTTGGTAAACATGTCTGAGACCATGCATCCCTGGCTGCTAAGCACCATGGCGGACAGGGCTAGAAAGGTAGCAGCTTTATTTTGAGCAGGGGGCAAAGACAAGGCAGCACTTTACAGCTACACTGTAACTAGATCCTGCATCAGAACTAGTCCATCTTGTGTTAAATGCTGAAGTGCTGTTAGGAAATGCTAGTATTTGCTGAGCATCTATTGTTTATAAGTGTTTTCTATGGTCTCTTGCTCCCTGCTTTCCTCCCTTCTCTCTCTTTCTCTCTCTCTCCTCTTTTTTTTTTTAAGATTTTATTTATTTATTTGACAGAGAGAGACACAGCGGGAGAGGGAACACAAGTGGGGAAGAAGGAGAAACAGGCTTCCCACCGAGCAGGGAGCCCAACGACGTGGGGCTCGATCCCAGGACCCTTGGATCATGACCTGAGCCGATGGCAGCCGCTTAACGACTGAGCCACCCAGGCGCCACTCTCTGTCTCTCCTCTTGTTTTCTGTCTGCTTCTCTGTCTTTTTCCCTGTCCCTTTCAGTTTCTCCCTTTCTTCTTTCCCCCTCTTCCCCTCTGCCTCCTTTTTTTATTTTCTGGATGTAAGTAGTGATTGAGTTAGGAGGGCAAGATGACACTTCGTCTTCTGAGGGAAAGATCAGTTCTTGGAGGGGTGTCGGTATATTTCCTTCTGTGCATATTTTCACCTGGTCTTCATCGATGACCATCACTTTCCCCTTCCATGCCAGGTGTGGGAAGACACCTCTGACATGGCCATTAACAAATTGCACGATGTACTCTTTGAAGGCATGGAGGTTTTTCTTAAACTCGGATTCATACTTCTCAAATTACAGTTTTGATCATTAATCCCCTTTAGATCTACATAGGTTCTTATGCTTATGACCTTGGTTGGCACTCTTACAAGGTAAAATTTCATGGGACTAAATTCTAGTTTCTGATTTTTAAATAAAAAATTCATGTGGTGAGAGAATCTTTTAATTGGTGTCTTATGACTCCTTTGTTCACCCTTTTTGCCTCTTTGGCGATGAGACATGATAATAGTTGGTTTTTCTTGCTTTATGGGCAAAGAAAAAAATAAAAAGGTATCTGGCTTTTTCGACATGATACTTGCTCTAAGGGCATGGGAAGTAGATCTTGAGCCTTGAGCCACTTTACAAAAGAAGTTGCTACTATCATATATTTTTTCTATCTTTGTTTAAAATCATTTGTTTTTGAAACTCCACTAAAAAGTTTTTGACAAGGTTTTGCCTCATTTTTGCATAATCTCTTTCCATAGCCATCCAGAGACTACCCCTGCTTAACTGAAAATTTTCTTGCTTAATTTATAGATAAGGATAAAATCTTCATGACCTAAGGGCTCAGCTCAGATAGCATCTCCACCTGGAAACTAAGAGACCCTCCTCTGTATCGGATACCTCAAGTGCATTTGCTACTTTAATATTTCTTCAATCTATTCGATTTATCTCTTTATAGGTTTGCTTTCCCATTAGGCTATAAACTACTGTTTATGTTGCCAGCAGTCACCCCCACGTTGGATATTTGTAACACTACTAGGTCGTAAAAATAGTGCTAGATCTTTCTTCGGAAGGTGATAACTCTGACACATGCATTTTTCTATATTATAAATTCGGTTTTTAATTCCAGTTATTATTTTATTTTATGCCTTTACAACATTGTTTTGCAGAGTGTGAGGCTTCAGCAGACTGCGAATGGGGCTTGCATCATAGAATAGGTTAAGAGCCTCTAATGGAACAACATGTTCCCCAAGTCAGAGGCACTTCAATGACGTTTGAGACGATGGTTTCACGTGCCCTTGCCCTGGCCGCCATCTTAGTCATTGACTGATTCCCGTATCATCACTCTGGAGAAGGCTTTGGATTACTTGGGGGTGCAGAGAAGAGCAGAGATTGGGTGACTGTGAGCTGTTCTTAGTCCAGCTGATCCCTATTGGATTTGAGCTTCTATCAGTGTTTCTATTTATAAACAACTTTTTTTTTCTATGTGACATGGTTGAGATATGCACAGAAGAACGATGCTGTTGCATCCGACGTAATCATGTTATTCTCCTGTTCTATCGCATGATAATACCATTATTGCTAGTATACAAAAAGCTGAAAATAGCCATCACATTCTTGACTTTTCTCCGGAAAGGTCAGTGATGTTGCATTTCTTTTACGGTTTCTTCTAAAACCTTTTGGCATGAATTTTAGTTTTCCAGAATGGGTCACAATTTCTCAACGAACACAAATACCTTTTGTGATATTTCATGTACATTGTTCAGAGGAGATCTCATTCTGTGGATTTCATAAGAAGAAAGGGTCACTTAAGTATTTCTACTTAGATATTCTCTATGTTTTTAAAATTTCTGACCTCTCATTTCACTGCATCATGATCCTATTTTTCAGGACCTACTGTTTGAAAAGTCCCTCATCCTCCTGCCTCAAAACCTATTCTTTTACTTAAATCCACACCCAGGATTGCCTCCTTGCCCTCATTACAATGGAAGGGAAGTTTGTTTTTTCTCCTGTTTCAAGGGAAGGCTGACTTTCTGTCTTGTGCCCTGTTGTGATATTACTACAAATTGCATTGAAGAGTAGATAGGGGAGGCCCATTTTCATTCATTAAGGTGTATATTAAGGAGTTGTATCTGGAAACATGAAAAGATGCTCTTCTGACCACATGCTTTTGTTTGGGAAAATATAATTATGTTGTAGAAAAATACAGTAATTAATGGAGTTATTGATGTTTTAAAATAATAAATATTTAGATCATTTTCCACTTTTAACTTCCACTGTAGTTTTTTTAAAGATTTATTTATTTATTCTAGAGAGGGGTTGAGAGAGCAAGCAGGAGTTGGGGGCAGAGGAAGAGGGGAAGCTGACTCTGCTCTGATCATGGGGATCAACCCCCCGACCCTGAGATCCTGACCTGAGCTGAATCCGAGAGTAGGACGCTTAACCGACTGAGCCCCCCAGGTGCCCCAACAGTGCATTTTAATCAATAGATGTGAACAACATGGAAGAAAGTTTTTCGGATGGGTCATCAGTCATGTTTGGGAGAATAAATGTGTCAAGAGGCCAGTGCTATTCTTGGTCTACTTTTAGGGAACATGTCTCTTCACCTCTATTCCACTCTGTGATCCAGTCTAATGTGACTTCCACTCCCATTAGTACACTGAACCTGCTGGTTTCAAAGTCAGTGAATTCAACTGGCAAATTCATACTAGACCTGTGGAAATCATTCCATGTTATTCTTGGCCATTTTCTGGAAATGCTTTTATATTGACTCAAGGTAGTCAAGAGAGGAGTGTCAAGCCCACTCTTGGTGTTCCCTCTCTCTCCCCCATTGCATCTCCTCTGTCTCCTTATTGTGCTTCCTTTTCAGTTACCTCTCTTGAATTTAAGTGACCCTTGGGGATCTGGCGTCCTCCCATGCTCCCTGGACAGTCTCATTGCTTCACTATTTGCAGTTACCATCTCTGGGTTGATGAAAGCCATGTCTTTATCCCTGATTTTCTCCGCACTCTTTGGACCCAAATATTGAACAGCTTGCTGGAATACCAATGCTTGGATCTTCTACCAGCACCTCCATTTTAATATGTCGTGAATTGAACTTACCATGTCACCACCCCACCTGCTCCTTAATCTGTGTTTCCTTGGTCCGTCCTCCATGTAGTTACTCCATCTAGAAGTTTGGAAACAATTCTTGATGATTTCTTTTTTATTAAGCCCTCAACATCCCTCACAATATCCAAAGTCTGTGTCACCCATGTCCTCCATGCTCAAAACCATCCCACCGTCTCTAACTTGTATTAGTGCCTTGCCCTAATCCCCATGGTCTCTGCTCTGAGAGACTGCAAAGATCTAGCTGGCTCCTTAGTTAGTCTTCACAGTGCCACAGGTCTTCTGCCCACACCCCTCAGGGTGCACATTGCACCATTCAGTATTTCCTCAAGAGTCTTGATCACCTGCTTCCAGTCATCCCAGCTGCTTCATCTCTCATCTTCTCCTGCCCGTCCCGTGCTACCCAGAAGAGCTTTGATATGGTTGTGTTCTCCGTGCTCCAGGCCTGCATGCCTGCTTTTCTTTCATCCCATGCTAGCTCCCACCCCCTCCACGTGCATCTTCTCCCCCTCAAATGCGTGCCGTTCTCACTAACTCCATCTACGTCCTTTGTTTTCTAGAGTAGACTTTGTTCCCCAAGCAAGCCTTTGCTGGCCCAACTCCTGCCCTTTGTCAGAGCCTCTATAGAGCCCTGGGTGCTCTGTGATGGCATTTGTCAATCCACCTATGTAATTGCTTGTGTGATGTGACATTCAGGAGGCCAACAAGCTCACCTTTCTTATTTGTCTTGGGATCCTAATTTGCTGTCTCACCAGGAACTCTTAGTACCTACTTGTCGAGTAAGGATGTTCATCTATTCTTAAAATTATTTTTTCCTTGAAAGGTGCAGCAATTTCAATGATTTTCCATTTTCAAGTAATCACAGAGTGCCTTGAGCACAGAATAGCAATGATTTCAGAATTTACAAATACGGGATTCATGGTTTCCCCAAGCCAGCATGGGTTTAATTTCATCTACCACCCACAGGAAAGATCTAAGAAAGAACACTGATGTGCTGGGGTGGTAATTGGAGGTGGCAACATGGTGACCAGGTTCAGAACTTCCGCCTGAATATGAGGAGGGTGCTTGTGGTGAATGAGGATCTGATTTAAAAAACATTGTTTGAGATGAATGTATCACAAAAGTAATTCCATTGTGGTTTTTTTTTCTTTCCTTTAATGTCTTTAAATTATAAAACCGCTAAATATAAATATGGTGCCTGGGGCGCCTGGGTGGCTCAGTTGGTTAAGCGACTGCCTTCGGCTCAGGTCATGATCCTGGAGTCCCGGGATCGAGTCCCGCATCGGGCTCCCTGCTCAGCAAGGAGTCTGCCTCTCCCTCTGACCCTCCCCCCTCTCATGCTCTCTCTATCTCATTCTCTCTCTCAAATAAATAAATAAAATCTTTAAAAATAAATAAATAAATAAATAAATAAATAAATATGGTGCCTGTCTTTAAAACTGTTCTCTCATGGAGGTGAAAAAATGAAACTATACAATTCATCATAGGAGAGAAGTCCTACATAAATGTTATCTGGTAGGTTAGGAAGCCTGAGGGAAAAAGGCTTTAATGCTACCTTTGGGTTTCTGGGGAAGTAAAGTATTTGCAAAAGAGGTAAAATGGTTTTTTCATTTGTATATTTTTCATAGAACTATATAATTTCTAGTCCATCCCTGAAGACACTAAATCGATTTAAAGCTGGACCACATAACAAAGGTATTTAGGTTCCCGCTTTGTTTGTCTTCTTGCTTTCCATTCTCTCGCCCTTTCCATTTTATTCCCAGTATTGTGGGCAACTCAACGGACTTTCATTTACTTCAAGTCATAAACACTTATGATGTTTATGTCCGATATTTTTGATTCTTTGAAATTAGGGTTTGTTTATACAGCATTTCCTTCCAGTATTATAATTTTAGGTGATTAATCTTGGAATTTATTAATGATTATGCCCTTAGAGTTCACTGCTTTTGAAAAAGGTATGGCATATGACCACCAGCTCCTTTTTCTCTTGGGTGGTGCATTTCCTTCAAAGGACCCGCCTCATTATCTAGTGAGTGAAGCCCTTTCTTTTCAAATCTATTCAGTGGAACAAATATTTATTGTTTATTGCTGGAGGTAGACTACAGGCCATCACATTTGGTGTGGAAAACCTGATTAGATGGGGTGCCTGGGTGGTTCAGTCCCTGCGCAACGGGGAACCTGCTTCTCCCTCTGCCACTTCCGCTGCTTGTGCTCTCTCGCCTGCGCTCTCCCTCTCTCAAATAAATAAATAAAATGTTTAAAAAAATAAATAAAACCTGATTAGTGGAGTTTTTTTTGTAATTACCTTCACTTCCTTCAGTCCAACTTCCTTCATCTGAAAAATGGGAAAATTATTCCCATTTTTCAGAAGTACATTAAGAAGTAAATTAGGTAAAGCCTATTAAGTGACTAGTTCAGTGCCTGGCATAGAGGCGGAACTCAGTAAATAATGGCCTTATGAGCAAGATTATGAAGGATCCTAAGAGATTCCCCAGGATTCCAGAGTAAGCTAGAAAGAGATGTTTTGTTTCCATAAGAAGTGCAATACATAGATAACGGAGAAACAAATGAGGAAATCCGCTTTCACAGATGTGGGAAAACGTTATGCCCATGTCACTCTAAAATTAGCATTCTTGCTCTTTAGTTTTGTCTAATATTCATGAAGGTGATCAGCTGCCCAGATCTGAGTGGCAAGTCTTTGAGGTTTGTTAATTTCTTCTTGCTTGGCCCTGTAAAAAGGCAGGGGAGGACCAGAAATGGGAAAGATGTGACTTTTTGTTTAGAGCTGATGTTTTCTGGAGGGCTGGAAGGGCAATCGGCCTGCAGAGATTGTTACTGTATACTGTGAGCTGAGATATTGAGGGAAAAGCTTTCCCTGACAGCTGAGTGTCTCCAGTCCTCCCTGTGGAACACCAGGAGGTTTCCAAAAGCGAATTCTAGAGGCAACACCCTAGTGTTCCTGGCATTCTTCTGCAAAAGGATGACTTTTCCAGGTTTGGGAGAGAAAAGTATCTTTTTAAAAATTCCTACTCCTGAAATCTCATTCTGAGTCAGGTCATTGGGTCTAGTCAGGTCATTGGGTCCAGGTCATCTAACACTGTTCAAACATTGACCGCAAATTGTTGTTCCTTCCGGGGGTCCTGAAAAAAATAATGAGATTAGGTTTGGAAGAGAATGGAAACATAAATGAGTGTTCCTCCTTAATGATGTTTTTGGCTGCCACCACAAGGATTATGGGCTTTAAGCTTCTAATCTTCCACCTTTTTTGACATATTTCCTGTTCCAGTATTATTGTTGTCTGAGTAGGGGAATAGAAAAGCTGCTGAGCAAAATGAACCCTTTCAATGTACCCAAAATGTCTTTGTCTACAGTTCAGTGGCTGAGTTCAATTTTCTTTCATTTTTAAAAAGATTTTTACAATTGCTTTTTAATTACATGAGATTGTTTTTCATTTATTGAACTAATTGTGTGCTATTTATTGATGTTCTTTAATCTTGTGCATTGAGCCTTGACTTATCATTTTAAAAGAAGAGCAGTGTCAACCACTGGTGTTGGTGTGGGAGGACTTCTGCCAAGGTTCCCCGGATCTCCCCGTCTCAAGAGTTTTAAAGCATTCAGTGGCCGGGATCACAAAGGCTTGTCAGCAATGGGTAACGAATAACACCTGTTGTCTTAAACTCTTAAGCAAAAAAGAGCAAGAAAGAAAGGGGAAGGAAGGAAGATTAGATGAAAAAAAGAAAAGGAAGCCTTCAAAATAAGCCACATCCTGCTCTTTGGCTAAAGGGGCCATCTTAGGTTTTTAATAACTTTTTTATTTACTTGTTAGTGCTAACGTAGCTTTTCATATGTTTGTGTGGAAGAACCGAAAGATGTCACCAGTAAGAAATGATGGGGAGTATCCACCGTGGGTACAGTAATTGCTCAGAGAGTAGGTTTTTTTAGAGTTTGAAGTATGGCCTAGGTCTAATTCAATCAGAAATACCTGTCTTTGAAAACATCTACAGTAAATGATTAGCTTAGTCATCGTTTAACTAGTTACATTTATTTTGTTTCCTATTCTTACATTTTCAATACAATATATTATTCCTGGAATATCAGAAGGTCTTTAAAGAATTTTTTCCTATATTCCACGAAGTTCTAAAAAGACCATTTTGAAAAAAATATTTGTCTTGGTTATCACAAAAGGTTTTATACCATATGATCCTAAATGATAAAATTGAATTCTCCAGAGCAGTGCTTTTCAGACTTCAATGAGGGTGATTATTACCTTGTTATGTTGTTAAAATGCAGATTCTGATTAAATATATCTGGGTCACGTATTGAGCTTTTGAGTTTCTTATGAGCTCCGAGGTGATGCTGCTACTGTCAGTCCACAGATCACATTGTGAGAAGCAAGGTTGAAGTCCAAGTTTGAAGTTCAGTTTCCAGCTCAGTTTCAGCATACACAAGAAGTGAGTGTGGGGGCGCCTGGGTGGCTCAGTCGTTAAGCGTCTGCCTTCGGCCCAGGTCATGATCCCCAGGGTCCTGGGATCGAGCCCCGCATCGGGCTCCCTGCTCCGCGGGAGGCCTGCTTCTCCCTCTCCCACTGCCCTTGCTTGTATTCCCTCTCTCACTGTGTCTCTCTGTCAAATAAATAAAATCTTTAAAAAAAAAAAAAAAAAAAGAAGTGAGTGTGTATCCCCCTAATGCCCCAGTCTTTCCATCTGGGAAAAGTTACATTGTCACATCATGAAAATATGAAAGGTCCTAACAATTTTTGAGTTATTCGAACATTTTCTAGTCATGTGATTACAAGTACTACCTGAATTATAAGTAAAGATTATAATTTCATATTTACTCAGTCTTAGATCAAGGCAGTGTTATTTATATAATGCTTTGGTATTCTCAAAGACAGGCCTTCCTCTTAGAACAAATCTCTCCATAACTCAGTTCTAATTTTTCCCACATGCTGGGGACTGAATGTTCTTGGTCCTTCAAAATTCAGAGGTTGAAGCCCTAACCTCCAATGTGATGGTACGGGGTGGGGGGCGTTGGGGGAGGTGAGTAGGTTTCGATGAGATCATGAGTTGAGTACACATGATGGGATTAGTGTCTTTATAAGAAGAGCAAGAGATACCAGATTTCTCTCTCTTCCTGCCTCATTTGCTTTCTGAAAGCTTGGGTAATGGTTCTCACCAGGTATTGAATCTACGGAGACATTGAACTTGCACTTCCCAGGCTCCAGCACTCTGAGAAATAAACGTCTGTTGTTGAAGCCTCACAGTGTAGGGTAGTTTGTTATATCAGTGCAAGCTGACTAATATAGTAAAGGATGACTTTTATAGGTTGAATACGTGAAGTCCCTCTTTGAAAAAAATTCCTAAACTGCTCTAAAGGAGTCCTTCCTGGGGTGCCTGGCTGGCTCAGTTGCTTAAGCAACCGACTCTTGATTTCAGCTCAGGTCATGATCTCAGGGTCCTGGGATCGAGTCCCGAGTCAGACTCCACAGACTCAGCACAGAGTCCACTTGAGGATTTTCTCCCTCTCCCTTTGCCTCTCCCCCTGTTCTTACTCTCTGTCTCTCTCTAAAAATAATTCTTAATTCTTAATTTAAAAAAATCCTTCCTTTGTAGCTAAGTAGTCACTTGTGCTATCATTCACAAAGACAAAACAAGCAGAAGTCAGCTAGAACCTTGTCTTCTTGGCTAAACAGGCATATATACTGAGCTTGGGTTTATGCTTAGCTCGTTTTTTTCCTATCTTTCTATTTGGTTAGACCATATTCCTCAAAGAAATGCCAACTTCTGTTTAGTGTTTTAGCTTTGTGTTTCAACAATGTTCTGTGTACTTCGGAAGAACAACGTTCAAAGTTTTTAGAAACGGCCAGTAATCCAAAGTTGTATTGCTATTCCTTCTCATTATTGATACTGAAAAGGAAGCAGATAAAAATTACCTGTCAGAAGGTACTTCTCTTAGGTTTTCTTAGAGCTATGTGCTGTCTAAACCCTGTTCCCTGTACTCTGCTTAAGGTCTCTGTGATCATCCTATTCTAGAATGAGAATAGTTTGTGTTTTAAAAAGTAATACAAATTAAAATCAGAATTTAATAGTTTCCTGATAAGATAATAGCTGATCAATTCTTTATGTCTCCAACAGTGGTTGTCAATCACAGGCCTTGGGCATGACAATGACAGTTTGGCTCTCAAGGAGACCCTGGGCAGGACTGAGGGTGGTTGACGATTGCTGACTTCCTGGGGGTCAAGGTCAGGGATATTGGGAAATATTCCACAATGTGTAGCACAGTTTCCCACAACAAAGAATAATTTGAACCTCAATGTCACGTGTGACAAGAGTCAGAAATCCTGGTTTATCATTATTTGATATAGTGTTGCCTACTCGGTTGTGTAGCTGTGAGGGTATTATCCATGCGATTCACATTAGATTAACAAGAATTGTGTATATATTGTTTGTCAGCGAAATTGGATTCTTTTTCGTGTTTTGCTGTAGTTTGTGATAAGGAATTTTTTATGTTCTCAACACCAGAATATGTCTGTTTATACTAAACCATTAAACATTTCATTAATTTCTTTTTCAAATCATGAATACTATACAGCTCTGTCATTTGAGCACATTTATTTAGAAATAAATTTTGGTTATAACTATCCCTTGAGAAAGACTAGGTTCCCCCAGGCTACAGGGTATGATCCCTATTTCTGTCTAAGTATTGTGATGTGGCATCCAGATGCATACAGTATGGAGACAAGCTAACTTCTTTTGAATCGTGTTCATCCTCAGTGCCTGTGGACAATGTGGGCAACCTTCGTGCCAGTGTTCCCAGAGTCTTCTCCTGCCCAGGGTGAGCAGGCTTGACCAGCCCCCTCACTTTAGAGACTCATATTGGCAATTGGCCACTATTATCCATGGAAACGGTGATGAGATTATATAAAGCAAAGGCTGAGCCCTGAAATCAATGACCTAATTTAAGCCAATATGGACAGGCTTTGTTTGCAATTGCCCTTTTTATCATTTTTCATCTGAGCTGCTAACTCTCTGATAGACCTCTGTAGGCCACTCCGGTGTCTTTACCTTTAGTAGGCCTTCGTAAAAGCACCAGGGAACAATAATCTGACTCCCCATCACCCCAAACAAAGAAAAAAGACCAAGAAACAAAAATCTCAGAATGCAAGGAAGATAAAAGGAGCAATTTCATAGCCCCATTGGCCCTTAAAAATCAAATGCTCGTCTCTATTGCTTGGGGTTCCTAGCTGTAGAGTTTAGTGTTTTTTAAGTGGGTTAGCATCCTGGCTGTCACCCACTGTGTGACCTCAGGTAGGTTTTAGAACCTCTCTATGCCTAATCTCTCTGAAAATGAGTATAATAACAGCCAGTACATTGTATATGGGATGGTGATGATTAGCTCAGTGAATGTAAGTAAACTGTTTAAGACAATGTCCAACACATTATAAGCACAATATAAATATTAGCTATCATTATCATGTCTATATATAGAAACTAACTTCCGTTCGTACACCTTAGTACTGAAGTTCGTTTCGATGTAAAGATAATTAATTGCTTTTGAAACACCTTTTCCGGTACTTTATCATTGCCTATTTAAGAATGTTCTCTGTCCTTCATACAGAAGGTTATGTTTGTAGTGAGCCCTGTTTCTCCTCCAGTTGTATTCTCCTCATTCCATCCTTCCCGTCAAAACAAGCCAACCATCAAGCAGTCAGAATTTTGCTGGCTGAAACCAAGACGCAGGCCGGTGTATACTTATTCTTTCTGTGTTAGGCCAGCTCATTCACCTCCAGCTACATGTCCCAGATGAGTGTCTGCATGACAGTGTAGAGAAACTAGGAAAATAATGCCTCAGTGCAAGAGTGTAAGGAAGCAAGACCTGGGTTAGTCTCTTTTGGCCGCAGAGTGCGGAATCAACTGGAGAAAGGAACTAAAGATGGCGGTGGTGTCCTGGGACAAGGCCAATGGCTTGTCCCCACTACTGGCTGAAGCCACCCCCCATCCAGGTGCTGTCTCCAGTCATCAGTGACGGTTGCCCATGCCAAAGAGTGTGGTTTATGTCCCTCTCTGTTTGGTAAAAGATGCTGTTTATTCTACTTTGAGTCACAATTTTACTTAGCAATCATTTTAAAAGGCTGGTTATTCTAAATTGCTTATGACATGATACCAAAGTCTGTTACTACTTATCCCCTGCTCTGCCCTCCTCCCCTGAAGCAAATACATTTACCGTGGCTTATTTATTCTCTTAATTAGAAGTATATTTTTTTAACGGAATGCATGAATTGCTATCTTTTTTTATTCATCCAGGTTCAGTTGTTATCTTGTTACTTTTTATTATGACAGATTTTAACCACATCTTTACTTTTTGTTGAATCCACAGGGAGGGTTTCATTATAATGTTGATTTAAAGCCTGTTCTATCCTAAGCTATGTATCCCTAGTACATTCCTTTTCTTGAAGAATTGATTTGATTTTACAGTTGCTTTGGTTTGTTCGTTTCTTTTTTAATCATCTGGAAAAGTCTTTTTTTTTTTCATATACCCCCAAGAATTCCTAAAACTACCTCTCAACAGTTTTCCTTAGGGTCCAGGATGGTAGATAAGTGATCCGTGTTTATCTTTTTCCTGAATACCTTTAACCTCCACCAATCTTGGGCAGCCTTTCCTTTAGCGTACTCGGAAGCTCTCTTTTTAAGTGGGATCTCACATTTCCATTGTATCTTCCTATATTTTTTCATTCTTTCTTTCACTGTTTCTTGAATCTCTTTCTTTTGAATCCCTTGTTATTTCTACCTAGGCTTACTTCGTCTCTGGAGCACATCCTCCATTACTTTTCTATGAAAATCCTCTCTTAGAGGATTTAAGTATAAATTCAAGCCTGCTTGGGTTTCTGTTTTTACTATGGCCAGACCTCCTGGCTTGTCCATTGGTTGAGAACAGCTGGCTTAGTCAGTGGGGATGCAGCCCAGGTGAGTAAAGCTGTTTCTATTGATCATCAACCAGGAGACCTCTTAATGGACGGTTGCCTCGCCCTTCTTTCCACTGTAACCTATGCCTCTGATTCTTCAAACTCTTGGGGGTTCTGAGGAGGTAGTGCTTGCTTCTATCATTTGCAGTCTAACTCTTCACCAAAGTAACTAGTTTTGACCTTTTTTCCTCTCTGTTAAGTTCATTATGCTTTCCTCCAGTTGATTTCTGTAACTTAGGATAATAGTTGCTGCCATGAGATTTTTCCTGTTTTGTCAAAGGTACTGTGTGTAATGTCTTTCCTCTTCCATCTGGAAAATATGATTCGGATGCCCTTTTGTGCATTCTGACTTTTAGTTGGTAAGAGTTGTCTTGCATCTGCCTCACAGGGCTCAATTACTGGACCTGAGTGATTTGTAACAAAACTAAGGTTTGTTCTCATAATCTCATTTCCCTCAATTCTATCCTAATGAATTCTGTGGTCTTTCCTTATGAAATCATTTACCATTCTCCACAGTTGCCGTTCCCTTTCAGAGCTCAAGGAAAACAGGTACTAATGTGACTTTCATGAAAAGATCTACATCTTTGTTTCTTGTCTTGAACAGTGTTAACTCTTCATAGTTAGTTGTCTTCTCTTTAATCCCATGGTTTCTTTACACATCAGTCTCCAGAACTACTTGAGGGAAAGACATCATCTCATTTTATTTATCTGTGAATCTTCAATGACTGCAGAGTTCCTTGCTTATAGGAGGTGCTCACTTCATATATGTTCAATGCATGGATGAAGGATATTACTTTTGGATGGTGACCCTCTAAAAGACGAAGACCATCATGATCTTATTGCCTAGTTTGGTCTGTTCTGGTACCAATGTCTCCTTCAGCAGTAGTTGGAGATTGATGTTCTAAATGAGAATGGGGAGAAGTTGTTGCTGGATCGTCCTTTTGATGAATGAATTAACCGTTCAAGTTTCACAGTTTTTTCTTAGTTTTGTTTTATCCCTAATTGTTTTTTACTCATCCATTCCTTTTTTTTAAAGATTTTATTTATTTATTTGAGAGAGAGAGAGAGCGCACACAAGTTGGGGGGCAGAGCAGAGGGAGAGGGAGAAGCAGGCTCCCTGCTGAGCACGGACCCTGACATATGGGGCATGATAAGACCCCTTGATCATCACCTGAGCCAAAGGCAGATGCTTAACTGACTGAGCCACCCAGTCACCCTCATCCTTTCTTTTTGATCTTTAAGTTTTTAAGCATTTTAAGCATTATTTTCTTACATCTCTCAGATAGATGTAGCTCTGTCTTTTGCGGGGGGGGGGCGGAAATGACATTATTGCAGTCTGCTTTAGATGGAAAACATTTTCTGAAGCATTTAACTGCTGCTGTTAGTTTCCAGAACAATATTTCCATAACATTCAGGGTTCAGAAGCGTATTTATATTCAAATTGCACATAGAAATTCATTCTTATCCTTGAGTTACAAATCAAATTGCATCTTAAATATTATATTTAAGAGAGACATAGCTTTCAATTTTGGCTTTTAGGAACATATCTTCAAACCATTTATTCATTCATTTATGCAAACATTTATTGAAAACTATTATGAGTCAAGCCATTTTGGGGCTTTAGGTATGCATATAGAAATAAGATACGTTCTCTGTTCCAAAGGAGTCCTGGGGTGAAAAAAAACATAATTTACAAGCAAAATACAGTGCATCCCATCTGAATATATAATGGTTCATGATACCAGTGTAAAAGGACAGAAGTGTGATTTCTGATGACTGAACTTCAATAAAGAGGAAATAGGTAGTCTAGTTATTCTTAACAAGTTTTCAAATAACAACATAAATGTGAATCTGTTCAAGCAAGATTTAGATTATAATCCATCAAGCACTTATTGACTCCCTAATGTATATTAGGTGAGGGTCCCAATGTTTACACATACCTAATAAAACTAGTAACATGAGTTTGCTTTGATATTTACAACAACATATAGGGAACCTAGTAGGTAAGAAGGAACAGTTGGAGTTTTCCATTTACTTCCATTCCTTGGAGATTTGTTGGTTATCTCAAAGGTCTGTTCAGAATCTGGAGTAGAGAGGTCCTTTGGTCCTTTTGAAGTGGTTATTAAGTTTTAGCACACTGAAGAATGACAGTCCATGGTGGTTGTACCAAAGAACATCCACAACAACCTGCATGGTTGATAATTTTGGCTTTACATTACGTTTGCCTCTTGTGCTAAATTTCTTTCTTGGTATAGGAAGCATTTTTACTTATTCTTTTTCTTTTTTTTAAGATTTTATTTATTCATTTGACAGAGAGAGAGAGCGAGAGTGGGGGGGAGGGGCAGGGGACAGGGAGAAGCAGGCTCCCCACTGAGCAGGGAGCCCGATGCGGGGCTCGATCCCAGGACCCTGGGATCTTGACCTGAACCGGAGGCAGACGCTTAACTGACTGAGGCACCCAGGAGCCCCCATTTTTACTTATTCTTATTCGTAGCACATCATTTGAAAGCACAGAAAAATAATACCTTTGGTCCCTTATCTGGTGTGACATTTTCTTTTTACTGAGGATTCAAATTTTGCAAAAGAATGTCTGTTTATGGGACGCTCTACACTAAAGTGTTTCCTCAGAGTCCCTCACTGATTACTTCTGAACAAACCAAAGTGCAAGTTCCTCTTGAGCATCTCTTAAACTCTTTATCTTTATCCATTCCTTAGGGATCCATTGTTATGTAACGAATCATCCTAAAATCTCATACTTGAAAACAACCAACATTTATTCTTACACGATTTCTCTTGGCTAGGGATTTGGGCATTGCTTGACTTCGCTCTCTGGCTAAGGGTCCCTCACAAGGCTGCCATCTGGGTTTCAACCATGGCCATAGGCGTCTCAAGGTTTAATTGGAAAAATTGTTCTTCCAGGATCATCTCCTGGACTCTTGGTAGGATTCAATTCCTCCCCTCTATTCAAATGATGGTTTTAGTTCCTCTGCCTATGGGCCAGAGGCTACCTTAAGTTGCTCCCTCAGATTCCCTGCAGCACAGCCCACAACATGGCAGGGGGTGTCATCAACGTGAGCCAGCTTGCAACAGTGAAGAGACTGCCAGTGGGATGGAGGCCATAATTTTCTAAAAGCGTATCTCAAAAGTAAAATCCTAACATTTTTGTTGAATTCTATCATCATAAGAAAGTCACTAAGTCCTGTCCATACTCTGGGATTGTGGATTCCACAAGGACATGGACTGTAATCACGTTGGAGGTAAACATCATTGGCGGCCATCTTAGAAGTGTACCTACTACATACCTTATATTATTAATTATTTTACATCTTCACCTCCAGAAACCAAAATATAAACTCAAGGACCTGCGCTGGCAGTCCTACAGTAAATTATATGTTCACTTGTGAATCTCTATGGTTCCAGGAATATAGGGAAATCCAATGGATATTCGTTGAATGTTGCAAATGAATGTTAGTATAATTTTTCTCAATGTTTACACTACAGCATTGCATCCTTCTTCTGAAACAAATCAATACTCACTAATAACCTCTTGGATCTCTTTCCCACTCCCTTCTCCATAGTCCCCTTAGCCATAGCCATGAGGAACTTAACTTCAGTTCCTCCATCATACTATAGTTTTATACCTGAATCTTCACAGAAACAGATTCCCCATTGAAAATTCTCTTGTTCCCAAACTAGTTAGAGGTACATCTTTCATTCCTCTATCTGTTATCTATGAATCTTCAGATAATGTGCTTAATCCTTTTGTTATTTTTTCACACAAGTATCAGTTGACACTTAACTTGATTATTTTAAGGATACTAATTCAACTGACCTTTCCTGAATAGTATCTTATAGGAGTTTTCCTTTTTTTCCTCATCTCACATCTCTTGTTCCCTTATGTTATTTTAAGGAGTAGCATCATTTCATTACCTTACTTTTTGAGATATATTGTTTGTTTTCTGTTATCAATTATAAATATCAATCATCAGAAATTATTAACCTATCTTTCCTTATTCTCTCTTAGTAGTTTCTTTGAAATGATACTTCAGAGTTTAATGCTTTGTACATATTAAAAATTCCTGAGCCCTATTAGGAAACTGTCCTACAGTAAATTATATGTTCTTATCTTCTACTATCTATCTCACTTATGGTTCCATAATTAGCATTATGTGATATTATCTTTATAGGGTTTTCTAGCTTGAGAAATTAAATTTGGTTCCCAGTGAGACTGACTTGTTTTCATGTGTTTATCATATATTCATATTTCTTTGTCTTGTGAATCAAAGTTCATTCGATGATTATTCTTTTTAGTTGGGGGGTGGTGGCCTTTTTCATGGTGATCTGTAAGCACTCTTTTTATATTATGGAATCCATTCTGTACTGCCAACGTTTGGTACAATTAGCTTTTCCCAGTTTGTCACGTATTTTTGTATGTTCTTTATTGTTTTTGTTTTAAGATTTATTTATTTATTTTAGAGAGAGCGTGCACATAGGTGCTTGAGAGGAAGGGATGGTGGGCAGGGGCAGAGGGAGTCTTAAGTAGAATCTGCGTTGAGCACAGAGCCCCGCGTGGGTCTAAATCCCCTGACCCGTGAGATCATGATCTGAGCAGAAACTGAGAGTCGGAGTCTAAACCAACTGTGCCACCCAGGCACCCCTTTATTATGTTTTGATATAAAAACTGTGTTTAATTTTCATACAAACAAATGTATCAGTCTTTTTTTTTCCCTCAAATATATTCTCTTACATATATACTAAGCTCTTCACTGTGAACATATATTTAAACTTATTTTCTTTACATTTAGAGTGATTTTCTTTATTCTTACCTTCCAGGTAGGATTTCTCAAACCTGGCACTATTAACATTGGGAGTGGATAGCAGTTTATTTGGCAGGAGCGGGCTGTTCTGTGAATTGTAGCATGTTCAGCAACATTCCCAGTCTTTACTTAACAGATACCGGTTAGCAACCTCTTCTTCTTCTCCCAATAATGGAAATTGCTCCCAGATATTGACAGATGTCCCTGGATGGGATCAAGTGGGCAGAATAGTCTACAGGTGAGAATCACTGTGCTAGAATAATTCGTCATGTAAAAACAGAGCTTTTTTTCCCCCTCTTTTTAACATGAGGCCTCATGCTCGGTTTTTTTGCGTACCCCGTAATAGAAAGTTTGTGAACCTTTGATAAAAACCTAGTCAAATCCCTATATATTCAATAAAGCACATTGTAACATGTGATACATTTTGTGAATGAAAATTTAAAATCATCTTTTAATTCATTTAATCACATCCTCAACTGCGTGGTGGTTTATGAACATGTTACCATTAAGTAGGGTTTTTTAAATCAGCCTTTTTCAGCTCTGGTTTAAGTTAACTAATAACTCATGGTAATTACAGTTTCATATATAGAAAGTTAACTGCATTTTTCTGCGATGTGATTTGACTATCAGCCACAAAGGGTTGTGAAAACAATATTTCAAAAAGGGAGATTTCAAGGTAGGTATGTGTGTCATTAATATTAGGCATCCTAACTCCTTTCAAGTTTCATTGGTGAACTTTTGACTTCTGATAATCATCATTGTTAAAAAAAAAAAATGTCAAGCACCTAGCTCAGCTTTCAGGAGCAAGGAAGGAGTTCATTATCTTGGAGTTTGTTTTTGTAAATGAAGTCCTCGGCAGCACAGAATAGTGCAGAGTAAAAAGCAATCTGTTTCTGCTGCCTTGGAAAGGAGATAAATAGGATTAAGCCTGGGGATTGTCATCTCCTCCCCTCCCTGGACACAACAGTGCCCCAGGGTACAAATGAATTCCCGGGGTCTGAAATTGTGGAGATTGAATTGGCCTCTTGCTGCCAGGGAGATATTAG
Organism: Leptonychotes weddellii; assembly: GCF_054177405.1. Lineage (NCBI taxonomy): Eukaryota > Metazoa > Chordata > Mammalia > Carnivora > Phocidae > Leptonychotes > Leptonychotes weddellii. The sequence continues at coordinate 98,688,052 of NC_138385.1, read as the reverse complement.
TCTGGAGAGGTTAACCAAAATTCATAGTTACATCTTCTGAGTTAACTGATCAAAGGCAAGTGAGCAAGTTCTACAATTTAGAGGCAACCTAATGGTAACCCCGAATGGAATCTGGTTCGAAGAAATGGAGTGGCAAGAAGAATCTAGTGCAATGAAGGTGTTCCAAAAAGCACGACTCCAGAAATCCAATTCTATCACCAATATTTTCTAAAAGCTTTCTATGTTGAAAGTATAAGGGAACATTAAAGTTGGACTTAACTCTTGTTCTCAAGTAGGTTACAATGTATTTGGAAAGAAGGCAAGTATTCGAAAAGTTAAACAATAATGGATCTTAACAGGAGCAGAAGAGATCGCATGGAAATGCATCTATAATTGCCAGCCTGATGATGTCAGACTTAAGAAGGGCTTCAGCGAGTGGAAAGATATGAGGAGCCTGTGGAAAGCAGGGAGCCACTTGCACATAAGTGACAATCTCAGCTGGGTTTTCAAGAGGAAGATGAATGTGTAGGGGAGGTAGATAGGGGCCTTCCCAGACAGTAGAATCGTATAAATTTATTTAGAAGCTTGTTTGCGAGACAATGGGAAGTGTGCTCAAGAGCAGAGAAGCTTTATGTGGAAGGGGAAAAGGAATGAGAGTGCTTTTTGGGCCTGACTTGCAGAGAAGCCCTCAAGTTCATGAAAGATCTATTCTCCACAGGCCCTTGTCTACACCAGCTCCTCTTCTACCCCTGTCTCTTCCTTGTTTCTCTTCCTTCCTGGCTTGTGGGTTAATTTACATCAACTGAGTTGTGTTTTGAAGGCCCCATGAGAATTGCTGTTTCAGAGAGCCCCTGTGTTGAGTACTTAACTCTCACTGTATTCAGGAGGATAATTTTGTAAATTTACAAAATTCAGAAATTGTTATGAGGCTGCCCAGTTTGGCTTGACCCGGTGCTTGTGACTCGATTTCCCCGTGTTGGTCTTTACTCTCCTTTCCTCTCAGTCCTAGCTTCCTCCTTCTGCTGATTTCAAGATGCTGGCTGGGTACTTTTTGCTTGTCCATGCTATCAAAGTAAGGGAATGCATGGTTGACTTTAACTCTTGGGGTATTTTAATCCTTCAAGAAGCACCCAGGGATGTTCCCCAGCAGCCTTCTAGGTCTGAATCATGTCATATACCCTTTCCTGAATCTTCCTCTATCAGACTGGGAATGCCATAGCCTGACTGGCTGAGACCTTGCTTTTTTTTTTTTTTTTTGGGTAATTGGATGGATGTTCTATATTGAATGAAATGAAAACAGATAAACCAATAGATGGCTAGGTTATAAACAGATGAGATGGATAATCAATGACTGAATAAATAGGTAGATAAACGTACAGGTGGATAGTCAATATGGTGACTAGGGCTCAGACAGGCCGCTGAGCAACCATGACCAGCATGCATCCCCCCATCTTCCCTGCGATCCTGCAGGCAGCCACACCTTCCACGTATTCCATGACCATGCAGAGGTGGCGCCGGGTGAGACCTTGCTTTTGAAACCACATTTCCCACAGGAGTAATGGTTTGGACTTGATTGGTCTTAATCACTCTTGGCCATTCTTGGTGTTGGATTGGCACGTGACAAGCTACTCAGTGGAGGGTCGGAAGAGATGTTTGAGAAAACCACAAGGTCCAAGTATTCATGGTTTAACTGTGACACAACTATAGAATTTCATATACAAAGTTTGCATGTATAAACTGTCTTTGCTATTCTTGCATATTCCCTCCTCCATGTGAATTTTAAGAACTTTTAGTTAAATGCCATCAAAAGTCTTTTTCAGATGTTGAATGAAATTTTAGTTAAAGGAGGGCACCTGGGTGGCTCAGTTGGTTAAGCGACTGCCTTCGACTCAGGTCATGATCCTGGAGTCCCAGGATTGAGTCCCACATCAGGCTCCCTGCTCGGCAGGGAGTCTGCTTGCTTCTCCCTCTGACCCTCGCCCCTCTCATGCTCTCTCTCATTCTCTCTCTCAAATAAATAAATAAAATCTTTAAAAAAAAAAAAAAGAAATTTTAGTTAAAGGAGGAGAAGAATTGACCCTTGACTGAGATTTTATCCTACTCCTTGAACAAATCATGCCACTCTGGTCTCTTAATTTCTGTTAACCCATTAAACTTTTATTCATATTTGGTTCTTCTGGAATGATTTCTTCACAGCATATGTTTTTCATTAGATCCATGCCAAGATATTTGATAGTATTACTAGCTACTAGAAACAGGATTTGTTTTTCTATTACATATTCTAACTGGTTAGAATGCGGTATTTGAGGCATTTGAGGTCTTATTGATGGCTGTATGTTAATCTTGTCCCTAGGCTCCTGCCTGATTCTCATATAAATTGTAATTATGCATTGATTATCTTGACTAATATGTTATCCTTAGGTAATGAAAATTTCATCCTGTACTTTATAATTCTAAAGCCTCTTACTAATTTAAAAAATCACTTTGCTAGGTAGAATGTCTAGTACAATGTTGCCTAAGTGTTGAATATATGCTGGCAGAGAGATTTTCAGCTATATCTGGATATTCACTGCAGTACGTCTCAGAGTAGGTTTTTTCCTGTTCCTTTTTAGTGTACACCCTTTTATTGACATAGGAGAATTCCTTCTTTAATTGTTTATTATAAATTTTCCTTATGAATTGGTATTATACTATATGCTCTTATTGCTTTGATTAGGATTATTTTTATATCTGAATTCATAAATAAGTTTATTTTTTCCTAATGTTACTTTTCTTTGGTTATGTTTCACAGGTATGCTAGCCTCATTGATACAAGGTGACAGGCTTGACATCTTTTGACTGCTATAAAGCACGGTTATTCTTAGGCAGGAATGAATTTAGTAGAATTTTAGTCTCTGTCTTATAAAACCACTAGGCTTGGGGCGCCTGGGTGGCTCAGTCGGTTAAGTGTCTGCCTTCGACTCAGGTCGTGATCCCAGGGTCCTGGGATCAAGCTCTGCATCGGGTTCCCTGCTCAGTGGGGAGTCTGCTTCTCCCTCTGCCTGTTGTTCCCCCTGCTTGTGCTCTCTCTCCCTCCCTCTCTCTCTCTGACAAATAAATAAATAAAATATTAAAAAAAAAAAAAAAAAACCACTAGGCTTAGTTGGAGTTTTTGTCAGAATTTGTATTACTGCTTTAATTGCTTTTATGTTCACTCCTCTATTAAATCTTCTATTAATTCATTTGTAGGAATTTATTTCCTTGATTTTATATTTTTGGCTTTAATTTGTATAATCGTGTTTTCTAATGATTTCTGAAATCACTATAGCATCTGTTGTTATGCCCTTTATTTTTAATATTATTATTTTTGTGTTCTCTGGTTTTTTTTCCCTCTTTGTAGATATTTATGTGTTTCATTACACTTTCATAGAACCGACATTAGATTCATTGATCTATGGGAATTTGGTTGTTTTTTATTTTCCATTTTAACTTTTTTCACCTTTCATCTTATTGTTTTGGCTCCATTTGGCATTTTCTAGCTTTAACAGTTGATCACTTCATTTATTTTTAATTTGTCTCTTTTTAAAAGACATAAAAATATTTATTTACTATTTTAGTTCATCTAGCTAATTTCCATCTAGACTGATTTTCACTTAAATTCCCTTCTATATATTGTATAATATTTATCTCATTCTTTAACTTTGAATTATTTAGACATATATATTTGTCTTAAAATATTTAGAAATTGGAGTGTCTTATTTGTTGCATTGTGATGATTGGTTATGGGCAGTAGAACATCAGATATTTGACATTAAGAGGGAATTATTTTGTTCTAATACATATATGATTTTCTTAGAATCTGAATATCTGTCTTTTAGTAGATGAGTTGAACTGATCCATATTTTTTAGGGTATTGAGCTATTTTGCCTTCTTTGGTTGTGTTTGTATTTTTATGTTTTTTGTTTTCTGATTTCTATTGGCTTGATTGTATTTTGTTTGTTCCTTTTTAACTACTTAGAAGCTATGAATTACATTTTTTATTATCTATGCTTATTTTTTTAGTAATTAGCAAACATACTTTGATTTTTTTTTTTTTACTAAAATCTAAAGGTATTCAGTATTTGTTCCCTCAAACAAGACACTTTAGTTTGTGTTCATTTTCCCAATCCAGAACTTACTCTCAACTCCCTAAATAATACTCCTTTGAGTCTAGAATTTTCTTTGCAAATTATTATTATACCCACAAACACACACAGACACACATTTTCACACTCGTATTTCAAATAGTATTTATTTAGTTTGAACAATTTATTTTCTTCTTTTCTCTTCATGTATGTGTCACCCATGTCTGCCTACCTTTTATGAATTTAAGGCATCTTGGCCTCAGTTCCTATATTCTGCCATTATGGTTGGGATTATCAGTTTAAAACTTTTTGAGTTCTGGAGCACCTGGGTGGCTCAGTTGGTGAGGTGTTTGCCTTCGGCTCAGGTCATGATCCCGGGGTCCTGGGATCGAGCCCCACATTGGGCTCCCTGCTCAGCAGCGAGCCTGCTTCTCCCTCTCCCTCTGCCTGCCACTCCATCTGCTTGTGCTTTCTCGCTCTCTTTTTCTCTGTCAAATAAATAAATAAAATCTTTAAAAAAAAAGTGACTTAAAAAAAAAACAAAAAACTTTGAGTTTTACCATGTCTGAAAATGTCTTTTTTTCATACTTATTTTTGAATGATGGTTTTGGCTCCTATGTTTCTTCCCTTCCTGAACTTTCTCTCTGTAGTTAGCTCATTAAAGATATTATTCCGTTGTGTTCTGGAAAGTGGTCTGCATCCATTTGTTTGTCACAGGTAACCTCCCTTTGCCTCTTTTCCATTCTTGATGCTCTCATCCCACTTGATTTTGTGAAGTTTCGGTATGAAGTCTCTGTCTTTTAGTAGATGAGTTGAACTGATCCATATTTTTTAGGGTATTGAGATATTTTGCCTTCTTTGGCTGTGTTTGTGTTTTTATGTTTTTTGTTTTCTGATTTCTATTGGCCTGATTGTATTTTGTTTGTTCCTTTTTAACTGCATGGAAGCTATGAATTACATTTTTTATTATCTATGCTTATTTTTTTAATAAGTTTTCCTACGAGTTTACACACTTTACTTTTCCTACGAGTTTATACACTTTACTACGAGTTTATACACTTTACTCTTTTCCTATGGTTCACTGTGAAACTAGTCTATATTATGCTCTCAAAGGCCATTGGTTACCTATAATTAGAAAGTAGAATCAGAGTTTGTTCTGTGAGTTCTGTTCAAAATCAAGGATGAAAATTTATTGATAAAAAATGATGTGAGATTACCTCCATCAATCTTTTACCTAATCTTGAAAATAAGGGATAGAAATAGATAAATCAATGCTTCCTCTTGCCTTTTGAGATTTATTATCTAGTGATTTGCCAGCTCTATAAGGAATTAAAATCTCTGGGTTATAGGCAACTATATTATTTAACAACTGATAACATCAGGAAACCTATCCATAAAAGATTTTGAGATGAGCTTATAACTAAAAATATCCCCACTGTTTGAGGAAAGTCACATAAGTCATTTTAAACAGACCCAGCACACAAATATGGTGAAATGAGAAATCCGAGAGCAGAATATCAATGAAGTGGTCTTTCTTTCTCTGTCATCCTTTATGCCGTTTGGGATTCTATATGAAATTGTACTATCTCCTTGGTCATTAAAATATGCTAGCCCTTTAATAAATTTTGGGCAATAGTAGATTTATAGATTTATATGCTCATGATTCCTAATGAGGCTACGGACAAAGTGAAGCTTTTCCTATTTGAGATAGAAGGAAGCCTTGGAGAAATTCAGGTTGTCTGTCCAATAAGAGTTGTTGGATGAAGCCCTGCACTCTGGGTTTAATCTAGAACATCACAAAGACTTGTCAGTGGTGGGATCTTAACCATATTTGCTTAATGAGTTGGTGATCGGGGATTCTGTTGCTAAGCCTAAGGCACTTTCTACTTTCTCAGATGCATTCAGTTATATGCCCTTATACAACCGGTTTGGAGGAGGCAAGAATCAGAACTTGTCCATATAAAGGAGCTTTACTAAACAATAGGTGAAGAGGAACTCAATGATGTAGAAAATATTTTTTCCCATGTATAAATAAGGAAGTGAAATCTTAGTGTTGAGAGACAGTTCTCCTTGGATCTCTCACCTTCTCACATTGTCTTTCGACCAGAAACACTGATTGTCCCTTTTATATATATCCTTACCAGATTGTTTGTATAGAGAAGAAACTTGGACAACAGGGCAGTGATTTCATACAGAGTAAAGATAGATTTGTGTCCTATCGATTATAATTATTAAAGGTAATAGTTCCCGGGGCGCCTGGGTGGCTCAGTTGGTTAAGCGACTGCCTTCAGCTCAGGTCATGATCCCACGGTCCTGGGATCGAGTCCCGCATCGGGCTCCCTGCTCTGCAGGGAGCCTGCTTCTCCCTCTCCCACTCCCCCTGCTTGTGTTCCCTCTCTCGCTGTGTCTCTCTCTGTCAAATAAATAAATTAAAAAAAAAAAAAAGGTAATAGTTCCCTCCAGGGAAGATCAGAAAGTCTTTACTGTCCATTATAAAAGATTCAAGTTCCCTACATTCGGTGTTCCTGCTCTATAATGAATTATGTGCAGGTAGCATCTGATCTCCTTGTGTCTCCCACTGGGATTTAGGGGTGTGCAACTGGCATAAATGGTGGGACTCTGGCTACTGCTATACCTGGTAGAAAGAAATTCTTTTTCTCTTTGACACAACTGTCTAGTGTCTTGTGCAAGGATATATGACACTGTATCCAACGAACAGGTTACCTTGCTGATAGAGTTAAATCTCTGACCTTCTACAGTTCGTAAAGCTTAGGAAGAGTCAAAATCATCTCGCTAGGAAGTAGTGGGCTTTGAACCCATGTGCGATGAACCTTAGAGCCAAAGCGCCTGAAACCCCACTTTGTACTGGTTCACATGGAAATAGGCAGGAATAATCTCAGCAAGAGCCCATTATGTCACTAAAATGGCTTTATTACTGCATTCTGAATGGATCAAGTCCAGACCTCATTTCATTCTCTATTATAATTCTTCCGATTCTATCCAGCCTGATTCAGAGGCCTAGGAAATGGGTCATTGACAATGTATGAGGAGTGGGCCAATGTCATCTGTCAGCTGACAAGATGTTTCCATTGTGAATAGTCCACATTTTCCAATTAAGGCATTGTTTGTTTAAATGCATATTCTCAGTTGGTTCAACACACCAAGTGGTTATTAGCCATTGGAACCTTAATTTTAATTAGTTTGCCAAGTTTCCTTTTCCAACAGGGAGGTTGAAGAGTACAGAATTTTAAAGAAAATGAAATGACGGAACAAGAAAGTAGAAATTCCCACATATGAGCCAGAAAACTGCGAACTCCTTTTTGACCTTTGGAAAGCCAGTAGAATTCTCTAAGCTTTATTTTCTAATCTGATAAATGGTAATAATCATTTTAATGTGTTCCTATGAGGATCTAATTGAAAAGGATGCCAGATTTACAGTGTAAAAATACTGTTTGCCCAATTATATTTGAATTTCAAATAATTATTTAGTATTAGTATGTCACAAATACTGCATGTGACATACACGAATTCAGTGGCTGTGTACCTCGAATTCAATTTTAACTTGGTATCCTATATTTTATTAGCAACCCTATAGAAAGATAATACACATATTAAATCAACCCTGACTTGATTTCTGTTCAGATGGTTTATTAAGGAATTCTTCCCTTGAAGACATCCAGCAGCATCCAGGACACTGCTGTAGAAACTACAGAATACTATGAGTGGTCTGTATCAACAGATGGAAGGAAAATGGGAAACTGGATTCAGTTAAGAAATGGTCTTATTGGGGTGCCTGGGTGGCTCAGTTCATGATCTTAGGGTCCTGGGATTGAGCCCTGTGTCAGGGTCCCTCCTCAGCAGGGAGTCTGCTTCTCCCTCTCCCAAATAAATAAATTAAAAAATAATAATAATAAAACAAGAAATGGTCTTATTGTGTTTGTGCTGCTATAATAGGATACCATAGACTAGGTAGCTGATAAATCATAAAAATTATTTCTCAGAGATTTGAAGTCTGGAAGTTCATAAGCAAGGTTAGAAATAGATTCCGTGCCTGGTGAGATCATGCTTACTGGTTCATGGACACCTGTCTTCTCACTGTGTCCTCACGTGATGGAAGGACAAGACCGCTTTCTGGAGTCTATTACACAAGGACAGTAATGCCATCATCGGGTCTTCACCTTCTGGACTTAAATCTCCTTCCAAAGGCCCCAGATCACCTCCCAAAAGCCCCACCTTCTAATACCACCACATTAGGGGTTAGGATTTCAACAAACAAATTGGGAGGGCAGGGCACAATCCTTCCAACCCTAACAACCCAAAGTGCCAGAGGACTTTTCTCCCCCAAAGATCAGGGTCCAAATTCTAAGGACAGTTTTTTTCTCTATCATCTCACTCATTTAGCATATTGGATAGTATCTCTTCTCTATTTTATTTGCATATAACTGTGAAAAAATGAGCGAGCATTCCTTGAATCCAGAGAGGAACAGCCTCCTACTTACTGTGGTATTGAAAGCTCAGCTGGAGCCAAGTATAAACATGCAATCTTCAACCCATGAAGGGGCATCTCATGGGGTTATTACAGGGCATCATTTGGAAGTCCATGAAGTGCTACATGGCTTTGAGGGAACAATCATGGCGAGAAGTTGAATGGCCTTAAACTGATGCCCAAATTGCACATTAAGACCCTGTAATTTTGAGGAAGTCTTCCCACGATGCTGTGTGCTTTGCTTGGCCCATAAAACTCAATATTAAAATTAAAAATTGCTTACTACAGGACTGGAAAAGAAAATGTGTATGGAAATCATTGTTTATTTTATTTGATTGCTTTTTGCCTCTTCTGTTTCCTTCCAATAATACCTTCACAACAAAAGGATCCTCTAATATAATCCTCTCTCCCTTACACTCAAGTGTGAGATTCCCAGGTCCCAAAATGACTGGCTCTCAGGGAGGGTGATTAGAGGTGATTAGGAAAAAAATGTAGTCGCAAATGGAAGAGAATCAAGAGTCTTTGGCAAGGCAGATGGGAGATTGATTTTTGGTAACCAAGTGTTTACCACAGAATGGGGTCTTCCAACTCAATGCAGAACTATTATCAACCACCAGGGCCTCTATGGAGATGATTATTTGAGACTGATCCATCGGTAGCATTTTGCTACAAAATGGTTAGGGAATACATAGCTCCTTGATTCCTTTCGTTCAGATGTTTCCAAACGTAATGCAATAAGCTCGTTACATGCAGAGCGGCAGAGGTTTCTAGAGCAAGCTTACCAACTAGTGTGCCACAAGTGGGTTGTAAGTAGGGTGATCGTATGTCACCGTTTGCTAGAACACTTTTTGTTTATGACTGCAGTGTCGGCATAATTATTAATACTTGCTCTGCTTGTCATGGTACCTCTGCTCACTGAGCACAGCATGATTATAAAATCTGCCGTGAAGACATGTGGATTTTTAGGTTGGAGGAGAAGCCAGGAGACAGAAAATTAACATCAAGAAAACATCAAGTAAACTGAAATGGTGAATGCACATTTGACAAATGGAAGCTTTGTGGCTCTTCCATAGCCCATCTAACCCGGCACCATGTGAGGAATACGTAATGGAAACGGCTATGCAATGAGATACTACTTCGCCTTACTTAGGTTTCCGACCGTGAAAAAGTTCCGTAAAGACTGGTTTTAATGATGATGAGGGGTCATTTTGACCCTCATACACTGCTGGTGGAAATAGAAAACCGTGGAGCTGTTTTCAAAATCAAATGTAAGTTTCCGAAAGTGTGAAACATAGAATGACCACATGACTCAGGAATAAGGAATGACCAAATGACCCACGTGAAAGGAATACACATGGACACTCACAAGCTTGCACATGAACATTCATTGCAACAGTTTCCATGAAAGCCGACATGTGGCAACAACACAGACGTCCGTCAAATGAAGTATGGTTACGCTAACTGCTGTTTATCCCTACTGTGGAATATTCTTCAGCCATGAAAGGGAAGAAATACTGGTACATGCTACTGCATGGATGAACCTAGGGAACCTGATCGTAACTGAAGGTAGCCAGTAGTAAAAGGTGACACATTGTGTGATGTTACATATCGGAAATACCTACCATCAGCAAATCCTTAGAGACAGGAAGTATATTAGTTGTTTCCAAGCGCCCCAGAGCGGCATCTTGGGGAAGGCGTGTTAATGGGCACAAGTGTATTGTGGAGGGTCGTGAGAATGTTCTAAAAATAGCCAGTAGCGATGATTACAGAACTCTGTTAATATACTAAAAAGCACTGCCTTGTAAATGTTAAAGGTGGAATTTTATGGTATGGAAATGGTATCAATAATATGTCATATATATATATATATATATATAAAATGCAAGCCCCATATATAAGGATAAATTTTAGCTTACATTAAGGAAGGTGAAAAGAAACAGGTGTAAATAATTTTATTTTTTTTTAAAGATTTTATTTATTTATTTGACAGAGACAGCGAAAGAGAAACACAAGCAGGGGGAGTGGGAGAGGGAGAAGCAGGCTTCCTGCTGAGCAGGGAGCCCGACATGGGGCTTGATCCCAGGACCCTGGGACCGTGACCTGAGCCAAAGGCAGACGCTCAACGACTGAGCCACCCAGGCACCCCCTTTTTTTTTAAATAATTTTAATAATACAGTCTACTTCACTTAATTTGTCCAACATGCCATCTCAACATCCGTCAGTATTTCTGAAATTACCAAAATATTTTACATTCCTGGACTTGTACCATCGTATTAAAAGTCCAGCTTGTGTTATAGGCTCATAAGGACCAGTCAGTGCACACTGACCCCATTTGAAAGACTCAAGTGTCACATGGGACTTGTGGCCACCACGGTGGTGAGTATGAACTAATGGCCATTCACAGCTGTTTATTTCAAGCTTTTGTGTGTTCAGTATAATTAAGTTACATCAGAAGGCCTAAGTATCCTCAGCTATTGTGGGATCTTAGTTTAAGCGGAAGCAAATAAAAACATGATTTAATTGGGTTTTGTGTATTCTTAGGGCCAGCTTGTTTGTAACTTCTAGCACTATCTGTTACGCCTCCAAGATAAATGTGGGACCCAGATGTTTTTGCCTGTGGAGGAAAATAGCAATCCCAGAGCTTACAACTGCCTCCATTCACATTTATATTTTGGTCTTCCAGATAAGTGTGGCCCCGCCTTCGGGTGAGTTTGCTTTCTTTGAAGAACTTCAAGGTTTCATGTCATTTGCCTCGATTCCCCATTCTTTAAAAATTGGCCTAATGCTCATCTCTGCACTAACTCCGCTTGGAAACTTGATTTTTCAATTTCTGATTTTCTGTCCCACTGGTGGGTTTTTTGTTTTTTTTTTAAAAGATTTTATTTATTTGACAGAGAGAGACACAGAGGGAGAGGGAACACAAGCAGGGGGAGTGGGAGAGGGAGAAGCAAGCTTCCCGCCGAGCAGGGAGCCCAATGTGGGGCTCGATCCCAGGACCCTGGGATCATGACCTGAGCCGAAGGCAGGCGCTTAACAACTGAGCCACCCAGGGGCCCCTTAATAAGGTTTCAATAGTAGAATTAGATAATGCTATGCTCATAGACATTTTAGGATACTAAATCGTTCGTTGAAAGCCTATGATGTGGAAGACAGTCTTCTCGCACCTTCTCCATCCATTCCCTCCAGTCTTAACATATGTGAAGTTTGGTGGCAGATACCATTTGATAGCCCTACTTTATAATTGAAGAAATTGTTACTCCAAGAGGATAAGTAATTTGCGCCATTTTAACTGCTGATATGAGGCAGCATTGAAATTGGAGTTCAGTTTAGCTGTGTTCACTTGCTCAGTCCAGCGAGGTATTGTGGTGTCAGTAGTGAGCTGTTGGTGAGTGAGTGTTGTCATCATTTTGTTTTGTATTATGAAGAGTTGATTGATGGCAGAGCATTTCCTGCTTTTTTTCTACCTGTATATGTAGCACTTTGCCAAAAGGATTTTCCAGGTGTAGCGAAGAAAGCAAGTTTGTACTGATCTCATGTGTTCTTATATTTAATGGCATCTTTTGTTTGGAACAGGAAAATGGGAGATGGTTTATTACAAGCGTTCTTCAGTGGAATGGACTTGTTGCTGGTAGTGTGACTTGGTCTTCGTTCCCAAGGTTGAGTGAGGTAATGGGGGAGGGGAGAGAGATAGAGAAAGAAATAATGTCAGTCTCTGGAATTCAGAAGAGATCTGAGATGACTGTGTAGATCAGTGGCTTGAGGATCTCTTGGTCAAGAATCCTTGTTGGAGGGGTGCCTGGATGGATCGGTTGGTTAACCATCTGCCTTCCACTCCCTGCTCAACAGGGAGTCTGCTTCTCCCTCTCCCTCTGCCCCTCCCCCCTGCTCATGCTCTCCTGCGCTCTCTCTCTCAAATAAGTAAATAAAAAATCTTAAAAAAAAAAAAAAAAGCCTCCTCACTGCAAATGCAGCTTGCAATACATTTGAGGACATAAATAAATCTATGGACATGTTTACAAAACAACCAAAAGTGCAGACGACAGATACTTCAGTTTGTATGTGTGATGGACTGTGCTATTTGCTATTCTATGTATTTTTTTAATGTTATCCACCGCCCACTATAATGATTCAGGATTCTCCTAATCAGTAACCGCGTGCAATGTTGAAAATACTGCAATATGTAAACCACTGTGTACAGCACACATTTTTAGGTAACCTAAGATGCTTCGTGGAATAGATAATAAATGTTATTCAAATGTGAAGAAGATAATCAGCAGTGCTGAAACTGATTGGAAAGAGTAGATTCTGGCTTCCAAAGCCCTTCATTGGGGCTTCTGAAGTTCACAGTTGTAGGTAGGAAGGAGATGTTCAGGTTCTTCCCCACGTGGTATGTTTCTGTTCTTTTCAAGGGCATTTGGAAGAACTGGTGGGCATCATGTCTGCCAACAGGAAGAGAGCACTATTGGCATCTGGTCACTGATGGGCCAAAATATTGATGTTATGAGGAGTATGGGGCAGTGTTCCCCTGCTGAGTTTTTCGTGCCAAACTTGCCAATTTCATTGGGTATTTCATTGCCAGTAGGAAAGCCTGGTCCCCTAGGGAATGGGACATCACCAAAACAAAGACTAAATCGGAGGGTGTTTTTGAGCTAGGCTCCTGTTGTTTTAAATTACTCAATTTAGGTGTAGCATGGATACGCTCCTAATTTAGGGATAGAAGGAAAGCCAGGATGGGAGCGGCAGGGATAAGCAAGGTGGAATTTCTTATCCTTGCCACCATTGACATTCGGAGAGAGAGAATTCTTTGTTCTGGGAGCTGCTCTTTGCAATGTAGGATGTTTTGCAGGTTCCCTGGCCTTGAACCTAGATGTCAGTAGCACTGCCTTCCACACTCCACGTGAGACAATCAAAAATATTTATAAATAGGGGCTTCTGGTGGCTCATTCGGTTAAGCGTCTGACTCTTGATTTCAACTCAGATCCTGATCTCAGGGCTGTGAGATCAAGCCCTGATTTGGGCCTGATGCTCAACGGGGAGTCTGCTTGAGATTCTCTCTCTCTCTCCCTCTGCCCTTCCCTGCCTCCCACTCGTCTCTCTCTTTCTCTCTGTCTAAAGTAAATAAATAAATCTTTAAACAAGTACCTATAAATTTTGCTATCCGCCCCTGGAGGGCAATGTCACCCTTGTTAAGAACCACTTGTCTAATAAGGAGAGCCCACGACAACTTTTAAAATCAATTGCATGCAAGAATAGGGAGTTCACAAGTAGCATGCCAAGTACAAGGCTGTCTCCTCCTGTAACTCTTCTTAGTCACTGAGAACACCTTGATAAGGTGCAAACTGCTAATAATACTTGTTTCTCCTTCCCCTAGCATCTTATTTCCTATACCTTCCGTGGCAAACTGTTTGTGACAACAAGATTTAATGTGATGTCTAAGAAAGAAAGGTCAAATCCCTCTCTGCTGTAAGAGGAAATCACATTCCTATAGAACCAGTACATCAGGGTTTCTCGGTCATCTAGAGTGTGATGGGGGTAATGCTTGTTATTCTTCTCATACGTTTCTGGCTCATCAGACGATACCTAATCATTTTACATCTTAACTCCATCGTGGATCCAGGGATTTATTCTGTTTAGTTACATGTAGAATAAATACGGAAATTGCAGTCTGCATCAATTCCTGGTGAATCTTGTTTGAAGGAACAAAGACACTTGCTGACATGTAAGGCTAAGGCGTATTTGCAGGTATTATCAAATCAACATACTTTACAAATAGGCATCTTCCCTGTGGTGTTTACTTGATTTTTTGTTTGTTTGTTTGTTTTCTATTTTATTTCCTCGAACTAAATGTAGTATTGCCTTTAAATGTCTGCTTTTACAATGTAGATCTGTCCTCCCAATGAGAGTCCTACTTTCACTTCTGGGAAATATAATTCAGGTTTAGGTATCAACGGTGATAACTGTCCTTGTTTTACAAAGTAGATATTTACAGGATGGTAATTAATTGCATAAAACAAATATTGCATGAATGTCTTTAGAATCCACTGACTATGCATATCTAGGGAATGATGGAGTATTTGTGTACTCAGTTAATCAAAGTGGAAGTGTCTTGCTTCCAAATTAAACAAGCTTCTCTTAAAATTTATTAATTGAGTGTTGCTACTCCCGATAAATGAAATGATCTATGCATTTGTGAGAACTTTGTTCTGTTTTAATGATAGCTACATTTACAGCTGAGAATAATAGATATTAATTTGTTCTTTAGAATTCATGTTGTTGGTCAATAAGAAGATGAGAGCATTTATAAGAAGTAATGAAGAGGGGCACCTGGGTGGCTCAGTCAGTTAAGCGTCTGCCTTTGGCTCAGGTCATGATCCCAGGGATCGAGCCCCGCATTGGGCTCCCTGCTCTGCGGGGAGCCTGCTTCTCCCTCTTCCACTCTCCCTGCTTGTACTCTCTCTCTCTCAATAAATAAATAAAATCTTAAAAAAAAAAAAAAAGAAGTAATGAAGAAAAAAACCTACCTAATTCTTGGCCCAGAAACACTTCAATAAATAAAATGGAACCATTAGTTTAAATAAACATTGCTAAAATGTGTTTTGTAGTCTCAGCAAATTCAACCAATCAGTTCAGTTTTATTGTTTGTGAATTATATTATTTGTGCCAACCGTTAAGATATCGTGGGATGGAAAGTAAATAATATTTCTGACATATGCCTGAGAAATACTAAATTATTCAGATAAATGGGTTTGCTTATTTTTTTCTATGAAGTTTTTTTTTAAGATTATTTATTTGAGAGAGAGAGAGCGAGCGCCGGAGCAGGAGGTGCCAAGGGAGAGGGACAGAGAATCTCAAGCTGACTCCACACACTGTGCACAGAGCCTGCTGGGGGTGGGGGGCTCAATCTCATGACCCTGGGATCTCGACCTCAGCCCAAACAAAGAGATGGCTGCTTAACTGACTGTGTCACTCAGGCGCCCCTCTATTAAGTTTTTAATTTCCAGTATAGTTCATAAGAGTTTGCTTTTTTTTTAATGTAAGAAAGACTGATAGGAATTATTGCTTTGTTCATGGAAATACAGGGATCAGAGATCACTCACACTGAAATGATGAAATTTCTATTTTGTATAGTCAACATTTATATATTTGTTTTGAAGTTAAGTGATATGTTGAAGATTAAACATCTCCTGATTACACGAGTGGAGGAAGATAGATCTTATCTCAACAACAGTATTTTCCAGATTAGCACCGTTACTGGTCCAAGAGACACCCCACCCGTCTCTCCATGTCGACCAGGTTTAGAGTTACACTCTGCTCTGGTTCATGCATACAACTCTGAACATCCCTGCTCCATTCAGAAAGTTTGTCTCTCTGATGGCCAGGCAGTGTGTCTGTAACACTTAAAGGAATTAATTCTCTGACCATTTTACATCTGCCTGAGCTATTCATATATGCAGGGATCCATTGGTGGACCCTGCTATTTGAATGTCTTAGCAAAGTGATTTTAACAATACTTCTCCTAGCCAAATTGATTGTGGTCATCCTCATGCTCTCTGGGAATCATTTTGCAGATATTAACTATGGGATTAAAAGAATACACTGTATTTTGCATCCAGAAGACTCCCATCTAAAACTTCCCTACTCTCTTCCCAATTGAGTAGCTTTGTATACGTTGCTTGTACTGTTTGATCCTCACTGTCCTCAGTTAAGTGAGAGTAACCATTTTAACTGCTCTATATTTCCATATTGTATGTATTTGCAACAGTCATACATCTTAAAATAAAAGATAATACTGTCATTTCTTAGCAATTGAAAGAATGGCTAGACCTGTGGAAAGAAACATAAATATATTTCTTAATCTAATGAAAATATAATACTGACATAAATCGTATATGTACCAATAACAACACTATTCATTTATTTATATGGCTTCCATACCTATTATTTCCTGTGATTCTCACAGTCCTGTGAAAATATTAGGAGACTGTATTTGGTCAAGTTTGACTAATGAAATAAAAGAGGCACAGATGACATAAACTGGGGCTATAATGGAGAAATCTCAAATGAACATTTATTAAACACCTGCTGTGTGTCATGCTTGAACTGACGATACTTTTATCATTTTTATTACATTGGAGTTGATGCTTATCAGAGGAGTATGAAATACTTATTAGTATTCCCTACAGTCCTATAATTTGAACCCTTTTGCATATGTTTTAAGAGGAGGGAATTTGGGAAGAATTTTACATTGAGTAATTTTCCCTATACTTGGTGACATGTGTGGTGTTTTGTACCAATGGGCATGGCTGATTCTGCTTGGTGCATTAATTTGAACAATGTTACTAGCCTTCTTACAGGCATCCTGTGTACTGACCATTCAGTGAGTCTATGTGTAGTTCCGCCAATTAATGTCTAGTCTTTTCTTGGATTTGACTTCAATGGTTCACTACTCCATATCCTTAATTATAGGTAGTGCTATTTATTTGATCTGGCACTCTTTTTCCCTGTGAATAGATTTTCTAAATACGTGGTAGTTATCTTGGGGGAGAGATGGATGTATTATTTAAAAGCCAAAGGAATGATTAAAAAAAAAGAAAGAAAAATTGGAGCCAAAGACAGGAGACTAAAATATGGAAGCTGTTCGAATTTGGTTCCATTGCATGTAATAGATTGGTATTCATCAAACAGGAGTGTAAAAAGGTAGAAGTCTACCTCACCTGTTAAAGATTGGTAGGATGAGGTTCAGATGGACACCGCAGGCCCCATGGGATCCAGGGTGCTTCTACCCCTGTGGTGATTTGGTCTTAATCTCAAGTTCACCTGATGTTCTAATAAATCTCAAGTTCACTTGATGTGCTAAGATGGCCTGTGATCTGAGCACCATGATCTCTGCTCTCCAGCGAGGCAAAGAAGGATGGAGAGAGGAATAGGGAAGTGCGGATGGAATGCACCTCCTAGCTTCACCTATGTTTCTGGGAAATCCCACACAACACTTTCCCGGCAATCCCATTGGCCAGGATGTAATCACATGGCCTCAACACATTCCGGAGCTGGGCATGTGGTTTTTTTCGTGCACATATTACAAGTGAATTAAAGAGGGATTATTTTACTATGTAAGAAGGGGAGGTTCCTATTGGGAAGCAGAATCTGCCATACTTTTCCCTGAATAAGTTACACTCCGTTTAATGGAGATAAAATGTTTGAGGGGGATTTCTTTGCCCTTAGTAATTCCCACCAAAGCAATGAAAACATCTACCTTTGTTTTGGACTCAACGCTATAAAATTTATCTAAGTTAAGGAGAGATATAAATGAAGAAAGTACATTAAGCAAATAGCTATTCACCTCACTTAGTGCAAAAGCCAAACTCCTTTAAATGACAAATGGAGATGTCCCTCCACGAAATGGTCTGTTACATCCCCTCCTGCTCATTCTATTTCAGACACAGTAACCTTGAACTTACCAAGCAAGTGTGTGCCTTAGGATGTGTTTGTTCCCTGGGTGCACCACTGGGCCTGAAATGATTCCTTGGGACTTGCTCGCTTCATTCTTTGTCATCCTTCAAGCATTTCCTCAAATTTCCTTTTTTAGTAAAACCTGTTGTGATGTTATGATTTATAGACAGAAATACATATTTGGGGGCATCTAGGTGGTTCAGTTGGTTAAGTGTCTGCCTTTGGCTCAGGTCACGATCCCAGGGGTCCTGGGATTGAGTCCCGCATCGGGCTCCTGGCACAGCAGGGAGTCTGCCTCTCCCTCTCCCTTTACCCCTGCCCCCCGCTCGTGCTCTCTCTCTCTCTCTCTCTGTCAAATAAATAAAATCTTTTATATATATATATGTAAATTTGGTCTTCATCCCCCTTTCTGCCATAGAGCTCATAAAACCCTTTATAATAACAGCCATGAAATTGTCTATGTTAATGATGTCAGTTTTGGAAAGCATCTGAGGATGGGTGCTAGTTGTCAAGTGGCCCAACCATGTAATTAGAGGGTTGCACTTTTTTTTTTAATTTTAAGTTTTTATGTAAATTCCTGTTAGTTAACATACAGTAGTTTCAGGTGTACAATATAGTGATTCAACACTTCTATCCATCACCCGGTGCTCATCAGGACAGGTGCACTCCTTCATCCCCATCACCTGTTTCCCCCAACCCCCCGCCCCTCTCTGGTAAGGGTTGCACTTTCAGTGCCATCTTCCTGACCTTCAATGAGAGCAGAAGGCTAGAGGTTGAGTACAATGACCACTTATTTAATCTGTCATGTCTATGTAAGGAAGCCTCCATAAACTCCCAGAAGCATAGGAAGTGTTCGGAAAGCTTTGCTGTCGGTAAATATGTGGATATCCAGGGATAGGCATGGTCCAGAGAGGGCGTGGATGCTCCGAGTACTTTCCTGATGCCTTGCCCTATGTATCTCTTTAGTGTGGCTGTTCCTGAGTCATATCCTGTTATTATAATTAATTGGTAATCAAGTCAGTAAAATGTTTCTCGGAGTTCTGTGTCCTGCTCCAGCAAATTAATCAAATCCAAGCAGGTGGTTTTTGGAACCACAGGTCTACAGCCGGGGAGAGGCACAGATGACAACTTGGACTTGCCTGTGGCATCTGAAATGGGCAGGGAGTGGGTAGACTGGTGGGACTCTGCCCTCAAGCTTTGGAATCTGGTGCTGACTCCTGGTAGATAGTGGCAGAATTGGGTTGAGGTCTAGGATATCCAGCTGGTGTGGGAAAATTGCTTGTTGGAGCGGCCCTCTGTTCCAACCCACAGTGTAATTGGCTATCAGAATTGTTCGTCTACCTTGATCTAGAGGTCGCAGAATCCTGACTTTTCTTCATTGTGTTCCATCCCTCATAAAAGAATTAAGTGACAACACTTTGCCTTTTTTCGGGTTGTGTTTGTAAAATGGGCCAAGAACCTCCTTTGGTTCAGTAATTTTCTCTTTACATGAGATACTTTTCCCACCTGTTTCACTGAGACGGGAGGAGAGAGGAATTTCCAGAGAACGTGGTGTCCTTAAAGGACAGGGACTAAAATGGCATCAGTGTCACGAATTTTGGCTGATACCTATTTCTGTGTATATACAAATAGGCTCACAGGGTGAAACCGAGGGAAAAGTCTATTTAAATATGTAATGTCTTTGTATCTAATGTTTAAGACTATTTTCACTGTGAATTTTTAGCTTTTGTTGTAAAATCCTGTTTTCACGTGACATATCCCTTATAGCTTCCCACTGTTGGTATCTTCAGTGATGCGTGTGTGTCTCTGCATGTGTGTGCTTGAGTGTGAACTCTCTTTACTTTTCTCTTTTCCACTCTTAACATGAGTAACAAGTCTTGACATACTGAATAAATTCTTCACGTTATCCTCAGTGTCTAGACTCACGAGTTAACTTGCTTATTTTTTCTGGAATGTTTCTCCTCTTCCCCTGGAATATTTATCACTGTCTGCTCCATTCCTTCTCTCTCTTTTTTTCCTCCTAGTCTCCTACCTTCTTCCCATGGTTATAGCAGGAGACTCTGTAGGAATGCTATCAGAACTAATGTCATATAATTTTCTCAGTTGGATATTTTCTCGTCCGCTAAGTCCTTTTGCCTCATTTACAATGATAATTGTCAGTGAAAATCAGCCCCTAAATTGCAAAACTAAGACCACTAAGTACTGCTGTATCTGACTACATGACCCTGACAAGAAAACATCTGTATCTGTACAGAACAAATACAAATAGCTTATTTTTGCAAATTCTCCCATTGAAATTGTTATTCGTGAATGAGTGGTAATTTCGACTGTTTTTCTAAAGCAATTTATTATAACTTGTAATCAAAATGTGATATACAGATGGAGTTTCATGTACATCCACTTTGTCATGCATTGCATTATTATGTATAGAATCTCTCTTTAATATTTACAACATACTCAGGGCCATAAGTACTACCTTGTATTTTTTTCCGATGAGGAGAGCAAGGAGCAGAAATTATGAAACTTTGCCATATTGCACAGAAAATAGCTGTTATAGCTGGAAAATGCCAATTTCCCCTCATGGTAGTGGTCTTCATTGCCAGTGCCCTGCTCCTTTTCTTTCTCTGTTCTATGTTGGCCACTGCCATCTGTGTCCTCTGATATCTGTGTTTTAAGGTTTTATATATATATATATACACACACATACACAAACACACACACACACATATATATATATACACACACACATATATATATATAACCCTGAAATATCCTAATATCTCAGACATGGAATATCAGTTAAGAGCCAAGCCTATTTTTAATATTAATATTCATTTTGTAATGTCAAATTGTCATAACTTTTTATGTCCACTCATAAATGTTGAAATAGGCCCATGATTCAGGCCCATTAAATCACTTGTAAATTGCCACTGATGAGGCTAAAATTGCTAGTTCTAAAGATGTACTGCTGTGAGGGCTTCCTGTAGTTTGGTGAATTACTACCTCCAAACTGCCTTACTAGTTGCTCCCACGGTCTGGTCAGACCTGATGAATGCCTGCTGGTTGCTGTCGTGGTGCTCTGAATGGCAAGGCCAGACTTCCAGCCCAGCATGGACATAATTATTGCTACTTTTGATTTTGACTACAGAAGGTACAGTAGTGTTCAAAACGTGTAATTGTATAATGTGATTCTCATTACTTAAACAGAATCAAACATGTATTTTTCACTTTTTCTTAAGACTCGAGGAGCATGGAACAGGTGAATGGTTATGATCTGTTTTGCTGCCCCTTGTAAGATCTTGTGTTTATCTCCTGTGCCTTTACAAACTCCCTACAGTGTGTGGAATAAACTAAGAAAATACAGGAAAGAGTCGGGCCTTGATAATCATTCAAACTGTAAGATGTTCTCCGGCTTGAAAATAAGATACTTGTGGGGCACCTGGGTGGCTCAGTTGGTAAAGTATCTGCCTTCGGCTCAGGTCATGATCCTGGGGTCCTGGGATCGAGCCCCACATTGGGCTCCCTGCTCAGCGGAGAGCCTACTTCTCCTTTTCTCCCTCCCTCTGCCTCTCCCCCTGCTTGTGCTTGCTCTCTCCCTCTCTCAAATAAATAAAAAAATCTTAAAAAAAAAAAAAAAAGATACACTTGTAAAACAAAGTAGCTACAGAAGTTTATGTTTTAATTAGTTTTTTTTAACATAATCTCTATACCCAATATGGTGTTCAACTCTCCACCCTGAGATCAAGGTTTGCATCCTCTGTGCATTGATCCAACCAGGCTCCCCCAGAAAGTCTATGTTCATAGTAGGATGCCTGGGTTCCTTTTCTGTTTAGGTTCCATTTCGTGTTTGTCCTTGACTTTATTTACTTTTGAAGGAAACAATTTACTCGATTCCTTTTTTATTTCTTCTAAAAGGAAGGAAAATCTTCCCTCATAATTCTGAGGTAGTATTGCTTTATGTTTCCAGTGGGAATAAAAATGTAACCATAGGGCCATGGGTTCTTTGGCTAGAGTATCATCCTTCTGAATCCATTCTGAATGACATTGATGTCCATTACCTTGGGCAGATTATAGGGAGTTTGGGTTTGCCACCTGAAAAAGGTCAGAACCAAATCCTATCATTCAATTTTTCAATGATTTAGAACCACAGTTTAATCATGTGTATGTTACAGAATAATGTAAAAATATATCTTGATTTTAGTGTACCATAGTGAATCTCTGTCCTATACTTTAATGTTTCCCAACTCCTCTAGCTAGCCTATCAATATACTGAGCCAGTCGATATCTATTCAAATTTTATTCCTCTGTATTATCATAAGGGCTTGTTATTTATGTTTGTTATGTTTTGATAATAGCAATGAAAGACATATGGCAAAGTAATTCTTTGGTTGTGAATGGATTTCCTTTTTGTTCAGGAATTTTTTTTTTTTAAAGCAGATGAAAAGTAATCTTTTTTGGTTTTTTTTGAAAGATTTTATTTCAGAGAGAGAGCAAGGCGGGGGGGAGAGGCAGGAGGAGGGAGATGGAGAGGGAGATTTAGACTCCCTACTGATCGAGGAGCCTGTCCAGGGGCTAGATTCCAGGTCCCCAAGATCATGACTTGAGTCGGAAGTCAGGCACTTAGCCGATGGAACCACACGCGATGGAACCACACGTTGCCCCCCAAAAGTATCTTTATTATGACTTCTGAGAATATTCAAAATGTACGTTACTGGTGAGCTCGCTAAACATTTCTCTTCAGATGCGTACGTTTGTTTGAATACTGACATTCTAAAGAAGTTGTGTTTCCAGAAGTGAACCTCTGAATAAGCTTCTCTTTTTTGTAAAATTTCAGTGATGTAGCTTCAAGCGCTGAAGCTACTTTTTTATTTTCCTGAATTCAGTGAGGCTTTAGAGATTTGGGTTGATAACATATTTCTCCTAGAATGTGGGTAGGTGACTTTTGCATGACAAATTCCTATTTTCTAAGATAAGAAGACTTTCCTTGCTCTATAATCACTTCTAAAAGTCATGTGTGCATTGAACACAATGAGATTTCTGGAAGCACTCCACGATACTGTACGATTCTGCAATGCAATTAAGAATCATCACATGATCATGGCCTGCAGAGAATATTAAATGTCAAAGAATGGCTGGAGGGAGATTTTGTAAAGGAAAATGACCTTTTTGATGATCAAGACCAGTTCTGCGAACATAGTTTTATAACAAAAGGAGAGATGCAACCTCATGTGAGCAGAGATTTTCTAGACATATTTGTGGTGGGTTGTAAGGCAACATAGATTTGGAGCTTTGTTGCAGCTTATTAGGGTTAAATATCAATCCATTTCTCTTAGTTGAGAAATCCAGTATAATGGGAAATCCTTTTTTTCAGAGACAACTGGGTTAAATGAGTTTTATGAAAGCATATGATTTGGTATTAAGTCCAAGTTTTTGTATTAGCTCTACCTGTTGGAGTAAACTTCAAGTCACAACTTCCTTATCTTTTCAATGAAGTATTAGTATCTTACCAGTTTCATAGGGTTGATACCAGGTCTTAGGACGTGACACACATTGTCTTGTTATTTGATGAAAAATTACTTCAAGGTCATTAGAGAAAATAAGTTGTAAAATCTCTCGGCCATCAAAAGTCCCTCAGTGTTATGTTGGGTTCCCTTAAATAGCTTTGAATTGTCCACAAATTGGATGGAGCCTTTACTTTGTTCAAACTATCATGTCTCCTTCTGTACAATTGGTAATATGATCTCAGTTATTCCTCACACCAACCAAGCAAGTTAAGAACTGTATTTTTAGGGGTGCCTGGGTGGTGCAGTCGGTTCAGCGTCTGACTCTTGGCTTCAGGTCAGGTCATGATTTCAGGGTCTGGAGATCGAGTACTGCATTGGGCTCCACACTCAAAGCGGAGTCTACTTGAGATTCTCTCTCCCTCTCCCTCTGCCCCTACCACTCGTATTCTCTTGGTCTCTCTCTCTGTGTAAAATAAATAAATAAATCTTTTTTTAAGAACCTATATTTGTATGTCTTAGGTTAAATTATTTGTGTATGTTAGCTCAACTTAGAAGTGACAGGGTATTACCAACCCGGGCTCTCTGAATCCAACAGTCGTGTCCTTAAACATCGCCCTTAATCCCAGCTCACACCATATATTAGAGTAGTTGTTATTGGCTTGTTGATTGCTGTCTGCCATGCTACCATTATTTTAGAATCAGCTAAAAGGGAATGGAAGGTAGATCAACCTGATTGTGCTTACAGATTTTTAGTATGAAGTGTTTCATCACGTATACTCATATTTTATTGGCCAAAAAAAGTCAGTTGTCCAAGCCTGACTGCAATGGGGTGAGCAGATACATCTGCCCCTAGGGAAAGATATTGTATATAGTGTTCCAAATCACCCTCTATGGTTTGATAGATGATATTTATATTTCACTTAAACAGTTCAGGCTTCAGGGCCTGACTCTGGACATGTAAGTCCTTACAGCCTTTTGTTCACTGGAAGCTTTATGTTATTAGTCAGTAACATAAAGAGTCAATTAACACATATTTTGTGTGTTCAATGTAGTATATATGGTGTTCTTACAATAAAGTAAGCTCGAAAAAAGAAAATGTTTTTAAGAAAACCATAAGGAAAAGAAAATACATTTATAGTATTATGCTGTATTTATTGGAAAAAATCCCCATGTAAATGGACCAATGGTGTTCAAGGGTTAAGTGTATTTTCTTATTTTGTGAATGAATGAATAGCATGCAGGCAAGAAATATGAGAAGAATGAGAAGGAAATACAAAATGATATAGGCCCATCGGCCATCAAATTTGAAACAGGTGATTGTTTTCATAGAGGAAGGGAGAACACAGTGGATACTGTGTATTTTTTAAATTATTTTAGGTGGAATCTTAAGTACTGAACCCATTGGGAATTTGTGGATTCCGCTGTGGTTGAGATCCTTATATTTGACCGTGAGATTAGTCACTTATCATTACCAACTTCATATAGTCACATATCCTTTAAGCCCTTATGGAAAATGGTCAAATATTTGCTCACTTTCCATATTTCCATTATTCAATAAACCTAAATAGACAAAAGCACTCTCCTAAAGTGGCGTTTACTCAGTCCGCTGTCACATCTAGGTTTCAGTGAGGGACACGGTTTATTTAAGTCTACATCTATTAGTAAATCAAGTTACTATTAAGGTCATATTTAACCATTACCAAAGGAAGAGTGCTCTATTTTTTCATCGCTATTGTAAGCTAAGAGATGGTGATAGGGCTGAAACCGAAAGCCCACTCCATCCATGAAAAGCAGCCAAAAAAGTGATTTGAAGAATTTGATTAAACAAAACAAAACAAAAAAATGATTGTAGAGGCCATGAAGAGGCTTCCATCTCCTGGTTGCCTTATTTTTAGCAAGGATCCCCACCCGTGCTTCATGTTCACTATATTCTGGGAGAGGGTGGATAGACTAGGTCTTAGCAGAGTTTTCGAAAAGTGCCTGAAAAGCATCCAGTTTGCCTTCCTCGCCATGGCTGTTCTGTCAACACTGATGTAACTTCCAGCACTCTTCGTCCTGCTCTAGAGCCCTGCATGAACTGCGCTTGTTCCTCGGTCATACTTTGCCATTAAATAACTGATGAGTATAAGATGCAGCATATAAAAGTGATGCAATTTACTCCCATTCTAGAATAAGCCTGGGCCCTATGGTGCTGTTTGATCTTTATGACCCCCTTCCGGGAAGCCACCATTTTTACCACAGCCACTGTACAATGGCTGTCCACATTTGCACTTGGGTGCTTCCTTCATTACTTCTGTCAGGAGACACTGAGTGGATGCCTGTGCCTATTGCATGAGAGATGGAAGTGTGAGTAAATAGTTTATTTGGGAGATTATTCTAGGAAGTAGGAAGTTGTTTCTGTTAGGTGAGTGGGAAAAATGTGAGAGTGATAGAAGAAATTGAAAACCAGAGGAGTGCGGTAGGTTGGCATTGTGGGTATCTGAGGCGCAAACCATTGGGGAATTTCTTTTTTTTTTTTTTTTTTTTAAGATTTTAGTTATTTATTTGACAGAGAGAGAGACAGCGAGAGGGAACACAAGCAGGGGGAGTGGGAAAGAGAGAAGCAGGCTTCCCGCCGAGCAGGGAGCCCGATGCGGGGCTCGATCCCAGAACCCTGGGACCATGACCCGAGCTGAAGGCAGTCGCTTAACCAACCGAGCCACCCAGGCGCCCATTGGGGAATTTCTAAGAAGTCCTATAGAACAGAAGTCAACTAATGACATCCGGTGGGCTCAACCTGACCGGCTTTTTGTAAATAGGTTTTCTTGGCACGTCGCCATATACATTTGTGTACATTAGGACTTGGGTTGTTTTTGTGCTCTGGTGGTAGAGTTGAGTATATGTGATAGAGATCATGTGGCCTAAAACATCTAAGAGTACCTGGGTCAGCCCTGCAAAAGTTTGCTGAGCCCTGGTGCAGAACTTATCTCAAACTTGACCTTTGGAAAGGTGAAAGAGTATGTATTCATTGAACCCTTCCCAGGAGCCAAGAGTTTTTCTCACCAGTATATGAACCGCATTTAAGGAACTGAAATGTAACCTTTGAGACAGAAAAGTGGGGAGGTCATTGGGCTAGCACCCTTGAAGTGAGACCACCAGTGGACCTAGAACTATCTACCACAGCCACACTACCGGCTTTAAAAGCAGCTGTCTCAGTACTGTTACTTTGCAAGGATTAGCTTCTTCTCACCCGCCAACATTTGTGCTTATTTGATCTACATAAAAGTTGTTTTCCCTTTACCATCATTCAGAACATTCTGGTTATCATAGATATCTCATTTTCAAGTGGTAGTTGTGTGAATGTGTTTGTGTGCCCATGTACCCCTCAGGGTTTTTTTGAAGTCAGTTTTGTAAACTAAATTAGACAGACAATTTGACCAAGTTGGAATTGTATTCATTGTCACAGAGTATGGGACAGAGCTGACAGGAGCTCCAGTCCAACAGATGGCTTCTAAATAATGCATGTACCTGACAGCCAGGGCAAGCTCTATGGAGCGGCATGTCCCCCAGAAGAACAATATTCTGTTTGATGTTGCTTGAGATGCTCATTATCTGTAATTATGTACAAAACCAATACCTTCCATATTTCCTTGAAGAGATAGTTTGCAGTTGGATTATGTAAGAATTACAGGGGTTTAGGTGCTGCAGTGCCACACTGGGACTAAAAATAGAGGGACTCATTTTGAGTAGCAAAGCAGTGGACCCAAGATGCAAACAGAAGGTGAATTTTATGAAGTGGAGCCCCCTCCTTTAACATTACCCCAAGGGAGATCTTATGGCCAATGATTTCTTGCACATATCATCTGTTATAGGTAACAACCACTCATTTCATAAAATATAATGTATATTTTGCGGTAGAGAACATTTTGAGCCTATATGCATAGCAATTCTTTTAAGTGACTGCCTCTTCAGAAAATAGGAGACAGATCTTGAGGAATCTACGGTGAGTAGGGCTCTGTTACGTACTCAAACCTTCTTTTCCAGGAGCAACCTATCTACTCTAATTCTAGTGGACGAGCACAGCCTAGGAAGTTGAAGGTGTTAATTTTTTTTGTCAGTGTCCCCATGACTTACTGCATAGGAGAAATAAAATGTCATTGATTTTGAAAAAAAAAACAACATAATCCCAAACTAGGAATTGTTTCCACTCTTAGAATCGATCACTGAAAGAAAAGATCTGGTAAGATGGTCCCTGATTGTAATTGCTTAATGGGTTCTTGTCCTGATGGCCTCAAAGGTCCCAGCCCGGTAATACTTGGACTGAATGTCTTTTTTTCACACAACATCAATGAGGCTTTATTTTATATAAAACAATCTAGAGTAGAATCCTTCCCCAAACCTAACATGAATGTCACATTCCCTCACTTAGAAAACACAGAGGTTTTCACTGTCGTCTGTGCCTGAACACGAATGCTTCGTTGGGTTTCTATTGGGTTCCAGAAGTTGTGGAACTTTGATGCTGTACTTTTTATATTTGAAGACGTAGCATTGAATAAACATTTGCTTAAGAGTTGTGAATTGTAAGATTAAACGGAGGGGAGTTTAAGAAACAAATGTGGTACCTCAAATGTACAATTATTGCTGGTTGTAGGTATTATTGATAACATGTCAAAATAAGGATTTCGTATTTAATGTAAAAAACAATCTCTGACAGTCATACGATTCTTACCACATCTCCTTGGAAACGTAGAAATGACACAGAATATGGATATCTTCTGTTGTTAGATTAGCACCATGGATTCCATGGGTTGGTTGAAGCATCAAGTTACCTACACCATGCCCTCTTTCTTCCTGTGGAGAAAACACAGTGTTCAGTTGCATTTTCTTCCTAAAAGGTTGTAGGTATTTATAAACACGTTTAACTTAGATTCTACATTGGACTTTTTGAGTTCTGTTCCCAAATGAGATGGTGACTGTATTTCGAACTTGTGGGATGGGAGGGAGGTTAACATGGTGTCAGGGGATTTCCAGTCTGAAGATTCTTAGATTTATCAATATTAATCCCAACGATATAAATGGAGCACTAGCAGTGGGAATAGAAGTCTTTTTCTGAGAATGAGCCTTTTTGGTTTGCCTTCTCAGCATTGCCTGTGAGACTCAACAGGCAAACAAAATGTTTGGCCAGGAAAGAGAATAGTTTAACATTTTTCACAATGTTGCTTGTTCCCCTCAGAATTGAATGCAATGAAAAAGAAATAAATGATGAAGATCATACTACTAAACCATGTGATTAAGAAACTCTTTTTTTATTCGCAAATAAAGGTGTGGTGTTCATTCCCGAAGCCTAATGGAGATCTTTCTGGTTTTCGTTTTGATTTCCAGTCACCCAGAAGTTTTTTTTCCTATCCTCTGTTCTTACTCTCCTATAGCCTCTGAAAACACATTGGTTTGGTGTTTTTTTTTTTTTTTTAGAACATAATAAGTGCAAAAAAAACTTCCATTTTTGAATGGCTGCAGTCTTCAAATCACAGAGGGAGGCAGGAAGGAAAGCTAACAAGAAGCCCTATTATAGTGAGGGTCACAGAAAAAAAATTTTTTTTTTTTTTTTGCAGCTGCCTGAAGACCATGCTTCAGGGAATGTACAGGGAGCTCTAAATCACTGTGCAGAGCTGTTTCCATCCTCCTCAACCAATAAATAGCCCCAAAAGTAATGGTCAGAGTCGTGCAAGAGCTAGCTTGGCTGGCATACTGGGAAGGATGGGATCCCATTTAAGGAGCATCAACATGCGTTTTACCAGCCTTGATGTATTCCAATGAGCTCATTTCTGGAGAGTCCTGGTTGGCTTCGTACCCTTTCTTCTTCTGCACTTAGAATTGCATTTGTCTCCAATAATGGAGTGAATTCAGTGCATGCACGTGTGCTTGTGTTGCTATAGAAACTTCATCCTGTGCCTGCTACTTGAGTGCATGTTCGATAGCTTGCTCAGAAATACTAATTGTGCGGCTCTAAGGTAGTTTTTGCGAATATCAGTGAGCAGAGACCTACGCTATCTGTCCGTATGCTCTGGATAAAAAAACAAAAGTAGTTGGCATACACGGTCCTTCACCAGTTTAAGAAAGTACAAGAGCTTCAGCTCCAACACATGCTCCATTGAAAGAAGCCGACTTGTGCCATGCATTCTATCTTGTTAATCAAATTTCCATCATAGTTTCCCTTTACAGCCAGAGACTGCATTTCACTTCAGGCTCAAAGGCTCATTGAGCCAAACTCACAGTCCTTCTATATGGTACAGCAGTGTGTGGGGTCTACTCAAAAAGTACTCATTTCCCGACAACTGTTTCTTCACATCCTAGTAGCCAACCACCCTGATGGACACTGTAATTGCCTGTCCCTGTTGGAGGAGCCCCCGTCCTGGGTGATGGTGAAAATGTCCAGGCTTGATTCGCAAGTGATATGTCCCTGGTTCCGAGCGCGAACGTGCCTGGTCCGACATAGCAAAATAGATTAAGATGAAATTCTAGCTTCTGAGCCATCAGGAAAAATGATCTGTTTTCATTTTAAGAAATGAAAAGTGCTTGTTGAGTTTCGGCCAAAAGATATAACACTTCTATCTTTTAATTAAGATGACAGGTCACTGATTGTCCTGCAACATTAAGTTAATCCATTCCAATGTAATGCAAACAAGGGGGAAGGCAAACATGCATGGTGGTTTTTTTGTTGTTGTTGTTTTTAATTTATTTATTTGACAGAGACACAGCAAGAGAGGGAACACAAGCAAGGGGAGTGGGAGAGGGAGAAGCAGGCTTCCCGCCGAGCAAGGAGCCCAATGCGGGGCTCGATCCCAGGACCCTGGGATCATGACCTGAGCCGAAGGCAGAGGCTTAACGACTGAGCCACCCAGGCGCCCCGCATGGTGTTTGAACTATTTCTTTTCTGCAGGAGTAGCCTGGTAATGCCTTGTTGAGGGATTTTTATTTTACAGCATGTGACACTGAATCAGAGCTACCATAAATAAAACTCCATATCCAAAGTCAGAAGAGGTCCTTGTGTTCATCACACTTGCAGGACAACAATTTCTAATTTACTACTGATGTCGTACAAAGTACTAATGTATTTGTCCTGTTTTTCTTGGAAATCTGTGTTACGCAGGGCACAGAGTAACAAATGGACAGTTAAG
Source organism: Leptonychotes weddellii (assembly GCF_054177405.1). Taxonomy (NCBI): domain Eukaryota; kingdom Metazoa; phylum Chordata; class Mammalia; order Carnivora; family Phocidae; genus Leptonychotes; species Leptonychotes weddellii. The sequence continues at coordinate 98,657,373 of NC_138385.1, read as the reverse complement.
TCAGAAAATGGAATGGTCTAAATAATTGGAGGTGTGAGTCAGTGAGTTTGTATGAGTTTGTGACTTTTTGTGAATTACTCAGAAATCCCATTTACTCCCATTAGCCCTGCACGTGACAGCTGCCTTTTGGGCTGTGTATGAATTTTATCTCAGTGCCACGAGAGCATTGAAGGAGCATTTCCATCATTCCATTTGTAGCAATCGTGTGTCAATTTTTCGTCAAGAATAAATAAGTGGTGGGACACCTGGGTGGCTCAGTCGGTTAAACGTCTGCCTTCAGCTCAGGTCACGATCCCAGGATCCTGGGATCAAGCCCCGCATCGAGCTCCCTGCTCGGCAGGAAGCCTGCTTCTCCCTCTCCCGCTCCCCCTGCTTGTGTTCCCTCTCTTGCTGTGTCTCTCTGTCAAATAAATAAATAAAATCTTAAAAAATAATAGTAATAAATAAATGCTCTAACTACTTGAGATAGTATTAAAGCACTAGACGAAATTATGCTTTTAAATAGGAAGTGTTTTTGAAGAGAATACTAAAGATATTTTTTGCAATCGTGGCAAAAGCTATCAACAATAATGCTACAATGGACATTTAACAGGAACACGGAGGTGTCTTGTCCCTCATTGGTAGTCCTGCCCTTGTGGCTTTTATGAGCCAAATTTATGTCAACTGATCCTCAGAGCTTATTGAATGTCTGTATTCAGGCCCCATGAAGAATCAAGGTTTTGGCCGCTCCTGCAGAAAAGAAATAGTTCATTTGGGTGAATCCATTGAATTCTCAAAAATTCCTTGTTTGTTGTTGTGTGTGCATGACTTGAGGAATATAAGTGGCATATGGGACCCAAATGGGACCCAAGTGAATAGAATATTCTATCCATATCTTCACCCTCCTAACATGGGATCCCATGCATGAATCACCTTGACATCCTGTACTAGGAAGATATGTGATATTTTATTCCCTTGATGGTTATATAGAAATTCCTGGAGATGTTCATAGGGAATGAAATGTCCTAAAAACACTCTGCGATCTCACAAGGAAAAGTGCATTATAAATATATGTCTAACTCTGATTCACACTGTTTGGAGAGGACACTCTGGAGGTTAGCAGGGCCAAATCTGAGTCCTGAGGCCAAATATTTGCAAAACCTTCAACCAAATTTAGAGGGGGAACAAACCAGTGCCTTGGTTGTTTAGTAAAATGTCAATTTTGAATGTGATTTTTTTTAGTTCTTTTTCATGTTAAAATTAAATTGAGTCATACCATTTGCTTAGAATGACCTGGACATTTTTTGGTGTAGTATTCCAGAGGTAAAATTTTAGTGAACATTCTGTGGGAAATTAGGAAGTAGAGCTTAATAATTTGGTCATTTGGATCTTACATAGATTAATCTTTCTTTCTTTCTTTCTTTCCTTCCTTCCTTCCTTCCTTCCTTCCTTCTCTCCTACCCACCCTTCCTTTTCTTTTTTATCTGTTCTTCTTGGTTTTCTTTTTAAAAAATTATCTTGGCGGGCACCTTGGTGGCTCAGTCGTTAAGCATCTGCCTTCGGCTCAGGTCATGATCCCAGGATCCTGGGATCGAGTCCCACATCAGGCTCCCTGCTCGGCGGGAAGCCTGCTTCTCCCTCCCCCACTCCCCCTGCTTATGTTCCCTCTCTCGCTGTGTCTCTCTCTGTCAAATAAATAAATAAAATCTTTAAAAAAAAAATTATCTTGGCAAACTATCTCTTCAGGAAGAAATTGTTATTTGCCCAGGTCATTATACTTCAGGTTGAGGTAGATTGGCTTTTATAATTACCTTCTTGAAGCTAAGCACTGGCAAATACTCAGAAGCAAGGTGATGAGGATTTCAGCTTTTAAATATGATGGATGAGGAGTTGTAAATATTTGAACTTCTTTCAAATTAATTATCCATTTTCGACTTATCGTTGGGTAATGTATGCAGAGAAATAGGAAGTCATCATTAACTAAAAATAACCAGTAATGTCTGACCTGACCTACTACTGGGAGTGTAGTTTTTCAGCTAGCTAACCTGGAATAGTGGAAACATTGCTGAACCTGGCTACAAAACTATTTGCTCTTTATTTGGGGACTAGGACAGTTACCACCTCTCAAATGGAAATGGTTTTTCACCTCCGTGCTCCTATATTTAGGGTCAGATGAAATGGCAGGTGTGAAATACTTTTTAAAGGAAAAGCTGTGATCCAAGTTATTCATATCATGACTATCAACACCATACATGCATTTCATGTGTTGTAGTGGTAGTTTTATATATTTATGTTTGTATTGTATACAAACGTAACCTTACTGTGAAATCCAGTCATGAGCCAATCACAACGAAGCCACAATTAAGACCAGTACAGTACTGAGTAAAAAACCCTTCCCTTTAGGGTCACTGAGGGACTAGTAAAAATTATTATCTCTGAGAAGGTAGGATTCTTAGGCTCTCTTTCTATTTAAACATACTTGGAAATTGGTTTAACAAAGATATATTCTTTGTTTTCTCCCAATGTAATAACCATCTAACTAATGATCAAATGACATTATTTTCAGAATAAATAAATGTAGTTACAGCCATTGATGGCCCCCCTTGGGAATGTGTAAGACCCAATTCTTCTGTACGACCCCATTCACTAAATTGCTATTGCGTAGCAAAGAAATGAATTTTTCATTAACATTGTTGATTGACTACAATAACTGACGTTTTCCTTCCAGCAACAAAGATAGAATGGCCTGATGTCTTTGTGGTTAGGTTTACACATACTAAACATCAAGTCATTATTTCTAGTATCGTTATAATTATTTGTGTTTATTTGAAATACAATACGAAACCAATGTATTAGAAAACTGTCTCCAAAATTCCTTTGGGAAAGCAGTATTATCTTTTTTCTTAGACCCCATATGAAAAGATCAAGTTGGTATAATAAGGTCTCTAATTCAGATTTCCCCTGCTGATGGTATTTCTATATATCTTTTACATAGGTTAAGTAGGTCTTCTTCCTTATCCAAATCTTTTAGTATCTCACCATTCTTATTGCAAACAAATTCAGAAACCTAGCTTTATGCTTTGAATCCCTTCATTGGTTACCACTCTTATATGAGTGTTCCTCCATCCATCCATCCATCCGTCCATCCATCCATCCATCCAAGCAACACATACTTATTTAGCATGTGATGTCATTTACTAGATACTTTCAAAGACCCTAGTTCAAAGAATCCTTTTCCTATTGATACTTTCTTCATGAAAACTTGTCCCCTGCGCATCCTATTAACACAGCTGCCATTTTTCTAACGTACACCATTCATATCAGCACTTGGACCTTCACAAATTTTCTCCTCACCTTGTCTTTCCGAGTTTGCATGGATAGGCTGGTAGTTCATGATCCATGTGAATTTTGACCTCACTGACTATGAGAAGAGGGGCTTCGCACCAGGGGCCTTGTTGGTGCCTGAGCAGGAGCCACTTTGCAACAAATTATATTCCACCCTAAGGGAAGATGCTCAAGAATTAAGGAACACAAAACCTGTTTTTAAGAAGGTTATGACTACTAGAGCAAGAACAAATACAATGAGAAACACCTAAAATACTCTCACAGAAGATAAATGAAAATAATTCGGTTTTAAAGAACTTCAGTATCGTTCACAAAATTGTTTTTTATCAGAAATTCAGGAGATGTCCATTGGAGACTTATCAGAAGAGCCTCGTAGCTGGCTTGCATTGCTGTGTTTGGAATGGTAAGGGTGAGGGCAGTTTTGATTTGGCCGTTCTTAAGCACAGAGGAGAGTTCAAGCATCATCAGAAGCACAAATGTGGAGAGATTTGTTTGGCACACATTTAGGCCAATTAATAGGGAGATTTTGTGTTGTTGAGTTTGAGGTGCTCATCTTTGTCCTTTCATTAAGGGAATAGTGCTCATCCCCTATTTGTAGTCACCACAACCTTGGGAAGTTGAAGGTGGCCCCACACAGAGTTGAAGACTCACCATTGCGGTTTCATTGAATGTCAAGGTGGATTGCCCTGTAGGTGAGTGGAAAGACACTGATCTCTGTTTTTGGCATTCATTAACTCACTTAATTCACCTCCAAGCAAATGAGAATATAGTTTTCATGTTGCAAAAGGACACCAATGCTGAATTATTTGCCACAACAAAGCCCAGACTCAACCTCACTCCCAACCCCTCCATCCATCCCTAGAGCTGGCTTCTCCATCTTGGCACTCTTAACATTGGTGCCTGGATCCTTCTTTGTTGTGGGGGGAACTGTCTTGTCTACTGTAGGACGCTGAGCAGCACCTCTGGCCTTTACCCGCTAGCTGCCAGTAGTAGCCCCCCGTTTGTGACAATCAAAAATGTTTCCAGAAATTGAGAGGTGTCCTCCAGGTGGGTGGAGCGGACAAGGAGGCATAAGCAAAAGTATCCCTCCTTAAAAAATACTGTATTCTAGAATATTAGAAGGGTTTTGCAACATTTTCTGTAAGCTTTTATTCTCCCAGTTTTAGCCACACTCAAGAGTGCAAAAGAGAAACTGGAAACCATTATGAAAGCTAAGTTTGTACAAGTTTTAATTCTTAAGGCAATCACCCAGTTTTTTTCTACAAACGTGATGTTTATAACGTGGAAGTACTGTTAAAAGAAGCATTGTTTCCAGTACAATACGTGTTGTGAGGGCAGCATAGAGCCTGAGAACCCTCGTTATGGAGCCCCACATTGCGAAGGGTTATCCTGGGTTTTACCTGCATGGAATTTAAGAAGCTGTTGCTTTTGCCATAAATCATTCGGAAGCCTCGCCATGCTGGGAGCATGAGAAAACTGCTGGGTAGACATCAATATTTTCAGCTGGGTCATTTCCAGCTGCCTCATTGACTACAAACTCCAATCCTGAACATTGAAAGCTCCTTGAGAATAGGGCCATGTGTTCGACACAGTGGGGTTATTAAGAAGCATAACTCATAATTAGGAATAGATGAGTTGGTATTACAGTCATTTGTTGACAAATATTCAGCCCTTGTTACGTAGAAATAGAATACTATAATGGGTGTATGTAACTATTAACCATCATGATTATTTGTTCAGTTATCCTCAAAAAGTTTTTCATATTGCTTTTGTGGTAATAGGAAAAAATCGAGTTTGTAAAGTATTTAAAAAAAATAATTAGGAAGATGGTTGCCACAACTCTAGAACGTCACACCATTCGAATCCAATCCCACTCCTGCTACATACAATTTGCTGCATATAACGACCAGTGTGGCCTGAAATCTAGGAGTCTCGCTCAGTCATTGGAATCACACCCAATACATGCACACCACAAGAACGCTCATATATTCCCACCCTTGGTATCGGATACAATATGTGGCTTGAACCATAAAATATATAAGCTCTTAAAAGCAAATTTTAATATGAAAGCCCCTCATTAAACTTGGATCTTAATTGTGTTTGCTCAGATCAGCACAGGGTAATTAGACACTGATGGTTATGCTGCTTTAGAACGGAGCCCTAGAAAACACGACATCTCTTGCTCAGTTTTGAGTCAACTTTTGGTGCTATCTCAGAGTACCCATCTGCAAACTGGAAAATAGTATTAACTCTATGTTCGGATGACTGTCATCCACTCGGTTTCAAAGTTCACTGAAATACTCTGCTCGCGCTCTCCTCGGCAATGTTAAAAACTCACAGACATTGAATTTTGGCAGAGGGCTTGGGTTGAGGAAGACTTGATTTTATGCAGTTCTTTCTTCCAGATAATCTACCCATATCTAATTATTGAGTTATTCGATCTTTCAGGGAATATTGCCTTTGCAGATAATTTCAGGAGAGGTTGTATGACGAGATAATTAGATCAGTAGGGAAGCCAGAGTTCTTTCTTTTACTTCCTTTAAAATGAAATGAAAACTTTGCACATTTACACATTTCCCTTTTTACTGCTTTGTTAGTAATCATTGCCCATCTCTTATTTATGGCAACACAATGTATAATCTTTTTATACAAACAACTGCGTGTGCATGAGGGGGCATGTGTTTATAGATTATAAGGGCCAAAAGCCATCTTAAGGTACTTGTAGCATTTTCTTTGTTTTTTCCTATCTCCAAGCAGAAACGTGTAAAAATAAACTACATGTTTGGCTCCCTTAGAATGCTAAAATAATTTCAGAGTTTCTGCCCTAGGGACCTCCCCTGACAGATTGGAGCACCCGGCTGCCTGTAGTAAGATAGGGACAGGAGGCTGAGGAGCATGTTCCCAAGCTCTTAACTTCCCCGTGTCCTTGGAAACACTTGTCCAGGAACATATTAGCGGGCAAAACTGTCTTGCTTCTCAGGGACTTGTAGTTCAAGTTTCAAACAAAATGATGAGCTCTGCGTGTCCCTTGGCCGACATTTTCTATTCACAGGGGATGGCGGTCTACAGTTGGCGAGCTGTTGGTTCCCTTGAAGAGACCATTCCAAATTCAGGTGTTGGCTGGTCAGGTCACACCCTGCCAAACCTTGGTGAAGGGGTGGTGGTGAGGGGAAGGTAATCCGTTTCTTTGACTTGACAAGAATGGTGTAGTTAAACACAAAATAGTAGGCACCCTTGCTTTCAATTAGACAAACCTGGGTTGAAATTTGGGCTCCACTGACTTAGGAGTTAGAGTACTTTGGACAAGTGGTCTAACGCTTTCTTCATGAGTGGAACCAGAATAGGAGTAATGACATTATAGTGCTGTTGAGATAATTAAAAGCAATGATTGTTATAATGTGCTTTAAAAGAAATAAAAATGTAGACCAAAATGTCTGAAGACTTCGCTAATGTAGCTAATTGGGACACTCATTCACATCTTTGGTCACATTTTTGAATTTGTCAGAACCACTTGCTCCATTGATCACAATGGGTGGGGAGGAACATGGTGTGGCTGAAAGTTTTTTCCTTATAAAGTTCTTTTCTTTTTTCTTAAGATTTATTTATTTATTTAGAGAGGGGAGAGGGGCAGACGGAGAGAGAATCCAAGGGGACTCCGGGCTCAGTGAGGAGCCTATTGCAGGGCTCTTCGGGGGCTCTGTCTCTGGACCCTGAGATCATAAGCGGAGCCAGAACCAAGAGTCTGACACTTAACTGACTGCGCCACCAGGCGCCCCCCCCCCTTTAAAGTTCTTAAATGGTATTAACGAAATGTAAGTGAAATCAGCAATAATATAGAAGTGGAAAAAGTAGGATGGTTGTGGAGCTGTCCAAGGAACCAGGAAAGCCTATGACACCAAGAGTGAAGTTAATGGGTCTGCTGTCTCGCTCATTTGCTAGAGCATTCGAATCTTGATCTTGGCCTCCTGAGATCGAGCCCTTTCATTGGGCGTACAGATTACTTTTAAATACATACATACATACATATATACATACATACATACATACATACATACATAAACAAACAAAGAAACCACACTTAGGTTTCTTCCCCTTTGTGCCTCTACAACATGGAACAGCAGGAGATTATTAACTACATATATAATAAGATGTTAGTCTCAGGGGATGAGTCATCCTTTTGTGTTGGGGAAACAATGAAGGATGAGACTCTAAGGAAAGGTAGGGAGAAGTAAAATAATGAGGCCTAATGTGATGTAAATGAGTCTGTCCATTCCTGGTTCTATATGTCTAATAATGCAGCTGTCTTTACCCTCTGCTGTATCTACTGGGAAATAGGTCCCTAATTTGCAGAGTAAAGGGCAGAATGATGAGATAAGTCTGGTGAGTGGCCTCAGCTCCTGAGTGAGGCCCTCTTTCCAAGTGCACATTTTGATCATCATGACTATTAGTGCCTCTGTGAAATATTGCCAAAAAGAACAAGAGGAGCCTGCCAGAAAGAGAAATTTCCTAGGGCAAGAGATGAAAAAGAAATGGAACGAAGGGTGAGATTAAAAAAAAGAAGAACAGAAAAGTAATTGCAGGAAAGAAATTAGAACAATTACATAAACAGAGATTGGCTTCAAGGACACATGGCCAAAATCCCAGAATCAGAGGAAGGCAGGCACTGTGTTCGGAGAAAAACACAACAAAAAACCTTTGAGAGTTACAATGTCGAATTCTCCAGTGGTGATCAGAGAGGTTCGAGAATAGAAGCTTCAGGTAGGCTACTTTCAAAAAGAAAAAGAAATGAAACTGGGATAGGAAAATTTCCAATTTCCCTTTGACTCCTTTATCTCTCAGAAAAGAGTTTTCCATCATAAGATCCTGGCTATCAATGGGAGAAATGCACATAGCCTCCTACGGAACATAATTAGTAATTGTGGTTTGTACAGTTTACGAAAAAGCTTCTTGTATGCCAAGCCTCTTCCTTTTCAAGTCCTTCACCTGTGTTCTCGAGAAAGCTACTATCAGTTTGCTTCTTTCCACTACAGTGAGATTGGCCTGTATCACTTTGTCTTATGCATCATGACTGATGGCTGAAATACTTTGTGTGAATAAAGCAAATGATCTTAATGACTCTGGGAACCCCCATCAGAAACATTTATCTCAGCAGTGGAGCTAACAGAGACTGTGAGCCTGTAAATAATGACGGATTGGACAACCGGCTTCTGAGCTTCCTTTTTTTTAAAAAAAAAAAAAAAAGCCTTAGAACAAACATATGTTCTGATGTGGCTGTTTTCATTAAATAATCTTTGCAGTTGTTCAGTTGTGTTCTTGTTTGTTGCAGGGTAAATGAAATTTGTCTTTTTCTACAAAAAAGCATCATGAGCTGCAAAGAATAGGTGATTTGGGGTCTTGAGACACAGTCCCGGAGCTAGATACATCACTGGGGCAGTAATATAGAATACCTTTGGGGCAGTCATTCTTCCTTGCTCTTTACTGTCCAGGGGAGGAAGCAGGAGAGAGGCTGAGTCTCTGGAAACAGCCCTTCCTGCATACTGGCTTCTTCAGGTATGTGTGGGGAATTTGCCTAAGTGATTTTGGGAGCTTGCCAAACCTGCGGTATGGGCCTCTTCTTCCCCCTCGGCCCACGTGTGCCCCCAGCCCCTGTGCTTAGCCTCTCCCCTCCCAGGACAGCGATTCCACATGTGTACCTGATTGAAGGGCTACAACCAATTTCAGTACTTATCCTCCTATGTCAGGCCCACCCTGTAGAAGATACGGCCTTTTACAAATCCATGATAGACATTTCCGTCCGTGAATGAAGTGCTGGTGGAGATAATGAATGTTAATCCTTCACAGTAATCATGACCTAGGAGGATAATGTGACAGCAATTCTTGATTCGTAATGTAGTTCTTGTTGTTCAGAGAACATACATGGAGGTCTACTATGGGTCAGCATGGGTGGCATCCTGATCAGGGGAATAAGGTCCGTGCTTCAAGCAGCAAACAGCCCCCAGAAAAGACTCACAAGCCACCTGGCAAATTAAGAAAAAGAATGGGAGATGTAAAGGAATCTGTCGGAGGATCACTGACTGTCTCCCAAAAATCTAGAGCAGCATAGTCCAATAGTAATCTGAGCTCTGTGTGTTATTTGAATTTTTCTGCCAGCCATATTTTAAAAACAAAAAGAAGCTGGTGAAATTAACTTGAGTAATAGATTTTGCTGTACCCTGTATATATACAAAATAGCCTTGTTTCAATATATAATCAATGTCTGGGCGCCTGGGTGGCTCAGTCGGTTAAGCGTCTGCCTTCTGCTCAGGGTCCTGGGATCAAGTCCTGCCTGGGGCTCCCTGCTCAGCGGAGGGTCTGCTTCTCCCTCTCCCTCTGCCCCTCCTCCCACATGTGCTCTCTCTTGTTCACTCTCTCAAATAAATAAAATCTTTAAAAAATATATATATATATATAATCAATGTCTAAACAGTTCAGGAGACATTTTGTTTTCCTCTTTTCCTATTAAGTCTCTGAAGTCTGTGTTTTACACCTGCAGCACATCTCAATTCACACTTGCCACATTTGCCATGTTCAGTAACTATATATGGTGTGATTGCCTGGCAGGCTCAGTCGGGAGAACATTGCACTCTTGATCTTGGGGTTGTCAGCTCCAGTCCCATGTCAAGTATTGAGATTACTTAAATATAAAATCTTTTCAAATGAAAATAACTGCATGTGATGTGTGGCTACCATATTGGATAAACCAGGTTGACAGAATGTTTCTTGGAGGATGAACCATTAGGCTTTGGTCATTTGGGAGAATAGCAATGGGAGCCTTGGAGAATGCTTCTCGGCTTGAGGAATTAGGAAGTTTCAACACTCAAAGCAAGAGAAGGTAGGTGTCTTCCAAGAAATACATGAAAATCACTGTAGCCTCTCTTGGAAGACAAGGGTTGACATCTTTCCGAATGGGGTTATTAAGTAGAGGAGCAGGTGGGAGGGAAAGAACATTTTGGATGTATTGAATTTGATTTACCTGTGGATGACCAGGTAGAGGAGTGAGATGATAAAAAGTATGGGAATTTGGAGTCTTCAGTGTGTATTGAGTAGAATAAAGAAGCTTCAGCAGGGAGGGGAGAATTTTACAGCATTTTCAAGTATGGGTATAGCCAGTGCCATTTACCCTATAGAGTGTGTGGTTTCCATTGAGTTCTTAGTTTTTCCCATTCCCCGCAGAGGAACAAAGTTAGTTATGTGAACCATCAAAAGTTCATGTCCACCAATTTTACTGTATCTTTCATACCTCATTATCTTCTATAAATAAAGTGGGGGTTTCTTGTTATGGTAGAATGACATTTGGATATAGGATGCCAGATCTTTAATTGCAATATTTATATTCTAGTCCTTCATGAAATGAAGACCCATTTTGTTTCCTTCAGGGGAATTTTATACATTTTATGTTAATAGGCAAGTTCATTTATTAAAATGTTTAGTTTTTACTATGTAATTTTTTCTTCCATGCCTGCGTGAAGTAAATTAAATTTATGCATCATACTGAGGTACCTCATTGGCTCAGTCCTTGGAGTATGTGACCCTTGATCTCAGGGTCCTGAGTTGGTCATAGAGCTTATTTAAAAAACAATTTAAGCATCATACCTACTAGTCTTTTCTATCCAAATTGTTTCTAAGTTTAAAAATTTTTTTCTAAGTTTATATATTAACTTCTTTTTTATTTTTTTAAGAGTATGTCCTTTTTTTTTTTAAGATTTTATTTATTTATTTGACAGAGAGAGAGAGAGAACACAGGAGAGGGAGAAGCAGGCTCCCCACTGAGCAGGGAGCCCGATGCAGGGCTCGATCCTAGGACCCCAGGACCATGACCTGAGCCGAAGGCAGATGCTTCACCGACTGAGCCACCCAGGCGCCCCCTTCATTTTTTCTTTAAAGATTTTATTTTTAAGTAATCTGTACACTCATAGTGGGGCTTGAACTTACAACCCTGAAATCTAGAGTTGCATGCTCTACCAACAGAGACAGTCAGTTGCCCTTATATATTACGTTCTGATATAGAATCTGGGGATGACAAGATTTAATACTGTTGATTTGTTAGTGGGGGAAAACCAATGCAACTGCATGCTTTGTCCACAAATATTAACTTTAAATAAATTTATTTTAAAATCGAAAAAGTCACCAGCATCTTGGGAACTCTTTTGCTCCAGGATATTTGTGACTAGCAGTA
>NC_138385.1:98610554-98645734 GCF_054177405.1 Leptonychotes weddellii | reverse complement strand
CTCTCTCGCCGTGTCTCTCTCTGTCAAATAAATAAATAAAATCTTTAAAAAAAAAAAAAAAAGACGGGCGCCTGGGTGGCTCAGTCGTTAAGCGTCTGCCTTCGGCTCAGGTCATGATCCCAGAGTCCTGGGATCGAGCCCCGCATCGGGCTCCCTGCTCGGCGGGAAGCCTGCTTCTCCCTTACCCACTCCCTCTGCTTGTGTTCCTTCTCTCACTGTGTCTCTCTCTGTCAAATAAATAAAAAATCTTTTAAAAAAAACAAAGAATTGAATGTAAAGGAGTAAATTTTCAAAGGAAGAAAAAAGTTAATTGCTTGCAAAGTACAATTACTGCCTCTTCTTCCTGCTGGGTCCTTGGAGCCCAGCTAAGATTGTAAAATAACAGATGAAGGGGGGTGCTGGAACAGAAGGAGAAATACACAGCCCATAAACCAGCATGGCCATGGCTGAGCCTCGGGGTTGTTTGCATTGCAAAGGGCAGAGACTGTGTTCTTTATCTCTACTATGGCTTAGAAGATTCACCATCGATCGGTAGTGCTAATATCAAGTATTTTATGGCTGCAATTCATTATAGAACCTCTTGAAAAGCCCTGTGAATGAAAATGGCTCTTACAGAGCTGCCAAAAGCACCATTTGGTTTCTGTTAATTTAGTTACAGGTATAATCAGATGCTTGCTTATTGCTCTCAGTCATTTCGCCATCCTAAATATCACAGCTTTCGTTGTGCCCTAGAAAAACTCCAGTTTATTTGCAGTCAACTATATTCATTGAGCTCTATGTTTAGGCAAACCCTCATGCTGGTCATCCCCGACTTACTCAGATACAAGGGGGTTCAGAACCTTTAAGAGAACTGTATTTCTATAGGATATAGGCTCGCTTCGAACATCTCATGAGTCATCACGTCCCCTGTGCACCAGCCTGGTTCTCACTCGCTCCCTCTCCTTGTTCTCTCTGTCTCTGTCTTTGTTTCTCTCTCTCTCTCTCTCTCGCCTTCCCCGACCCCTATCTTGAGTGGACTGTAACACAAGATGAAATCGAAGTGATGTCAGGATGGTAATTAATTATTAGTCTAGATTATGGGTTGGCAAAGTCTTTCTGTAAAGATCCAGATAGTAAATATTTTAGCCTTTGCAGGCTGTTCACTTGGATTCTTCCACATTATTCAACTCTGCCATTTTCTCGAACAAGCAACCATACACTATACTAAAATCAATGGACATGGCCATATTCCAATAAAGTTGTATTCACAAGAGCAGGTGATGATCCAAATCCGTGGCCTGTAGTTTGCTGTCCAGTGCTCCGTGGAGTAGTGGGGAGACACTATTACTACACCTGGTAGTTAAGCCTTTGTGAAAGGAGGTAGTACAAGAAACGGTCCTCCTCGGATATCTAATGTTTTTGTAGGGCTTTTCAATCTAGTTTATTCTTTGACGTTCTCAAATTATGTTATGTATAATAGTTAACCTGTCATCAGCTTTTGTACATGGTCTGTGAGAACTGGGACCAGGTGATCAGTTTGTGGTCTTAAACGGTTTAGTTGAGTTGTAAGATACAATTTGTACTTAATAAATTCTTTCAGAGAGGAGTAGGGTAGGGTCTTCAAGGGAAGTTTCCCAGAGTGTTGAATCTCTGTTGTGCTAAGGAACCAAAACCACAGCCAAAGCTGAGGGCCCCGCCATGTCTTGTGTGCTCTCTCTATAGTTGTGGATGCTGATTAGAGCTTCTAAGATAGACACCTACTCCAGAATCTTGGCCAGTTAAGCGAATCCTTTGAATCCAGAATGTACGTCAGGCTCTGTAATTTTCAACAGAAATGATTTAGTGCTCCATTTAATGCGTGCTCACCATGCTCATATATTAAATGTAAGATAACCATGACCGTGAAGTGCCACTATTATTCATGAGACATACTTTCGTTTTCTTTTCTTTTCCTTATTCAAACCAGTTATCCTGGGTCTGCCAAGGTCAGTGTCAAGGAAAGACTAGATATTGACTTATATCCTTCCAAATACCTGCCAGACCAACCTCGATTTCAAATAATTGAAATCATTTGACTGGGAGTCCCAAGTCTAGCAGTGATAGTTTACTTTCTGTTCTCCACACACATGTTTAGGTCTGCTACTCAAGTTGGGTTCCTTGGACCAGCACCATCACCGCCACCTGGGAGCTTTTGGAAATTGAGCACCAACGTACACTTAATGAATCTGAACCTGTCTTTTAATGAGATGTTCAGATAATATGTACGCATGTATCATGTAGTTGCTAATATCTCTTTCCTAGAGATATAATCGATAGTAGTATGTATTATCATTATCAGAAGACTAGATTTTCAGCATTTGTCTAATAAAAACTTAGCATGTCGTACTTGCTTCCAATATAGCGCTTTCCAATAATTTGTAAGTCTGCATGCTTTGTAAATAAATATCTTTCTTGCTGTGGAAGTAAATACTCCATGATGTAGCAATATTCAGAGCTCATGGTCTTTCCCCTGTTCCATGTCCTTTCTTCTCTATGACACCTCTTAGGGAAATGTCATGATAGTTTTTGTTCTGATTCATAAAATGATCCTTTGTCAGTACATAAAAAGGTAGCAGAGTTTACTTGTGTGCATTACTTGAGCTGGGACAGAGAATTTCTGGATCTTTCTCTCTGTTGAGAGTTAATTTACTTATATTAGGAACAGTTGGAATGAAAAGTATGAATGAATGCCAAATGGAAACTGGAAAAGATGGGCAAAAACTAAGCAACCAAATATTTTTAGTAATGGCACCATTTATCTTGCGAGAGTTTTTATTATAATATTCACGATAAATATAATTGTTATCTAAACTGTTATGAAAATGTGAGTGTAGAAAGGGAAATGTTGATAATTTTTCAAAATGTATGTGACTTTCCTTTCCCCTGGGTTTCAGGTTGACTCCGGCTCTCAGAGACTTTCCAAATACATAAATGATCATTGTGGTTGCCCCACGTGCGTTCTGGAGACCTCCTGCCTCGGTTTGAAGCCCATGCTCAGCATCTCCTTGTCCCTTATTTATTTTTTATTACATTGTTTGTTTTTTGAAGGCAGTGGTCTTTCATCTTCATCTGTCGCGGTTCTCCCCATGCAATGGTGCTTATTAGAAGTGATTTTGAAGGTACAGAACCAAAAGAAATATGAGTAAGGTCCATAAAATATTACCGGAAAGTTCTCTTTTCATCCTTAGCATATATTTTCTCCCTTTGATCTTCACAGTTGTTTAACGCACCCCCCTCCGGCCCCCCGCAACAAAAAGTGGCAGGGGAGGCCCTGAGGGAAGATAAGTATTTTTAAATGTATGTGTTTATGTCTCCTCTGAGGCTTTTGTGCTTTCTATTTTCATACATTTTCAGTGACCTTGGCGATGCGCAGATACTGAGAAATCTAGTGAAATAATGTATTCCCCTTTGTTATCTAGGTGGCGTGTTAATGAAATAATTTTAATTTTCTGCACTTAGCATCACGTGCACATTTGTTGCTTCTATGTTAATAGTTTAGAAAATGAAGAGAAGCCTTGTAAATGCGTGATGAATTCAGGGTTGTGATGGAGACTGGCAACAGTTACATAACTGCAGGAACAAAGCCCAGAATCTCTGTATTAAATGACTCTAAATGAAAAGCCATCAGAAATCTTCCTGGAATTAGATAAAAATAAAGTAACACTAGGTTGATGTGTTTTGTTTATATTGTAAATAACCCATTAACAACATTGCAAATGCAGTCTAACTCTGGGGAACGAAGCCAGACAACACGTTTTAGTGCGTCAGTATACTTACATATACTTAAATGTGCTGTAACATTCTGTCTTACCTTGTTAAAGGATGTCAGCAAGTGTCCTATAAACACCTGTTCTTTAGGGATTATAATTCAGCCATAAATAAAGAAGTCCCCAGCAGACTCGGACATAGCAAACCAAAGCCAAGCATGCTTTTGATTGAAAATAGACTCCTTCTAGCTTGTAAGATCAATGCCCTTTGGTTGTTTAGAATATGTGAATAAGGCTAAAACCATGGTTATGTTATTAGGCATCATACTATTTGGTGTTAAAACCATCTGATAACTTCACATTTGAAAACCCTAAAACAATCAGCTTGTGATACTGTTTGTTTAAGCCAAAAAGAATCTTTATTTGAACTCTGGAATGCAACCACTAGAGTGAGTTTTCTCATTTTGGTTTTAGACTGCCTACATATTGCATATTTGAAATACTATTCATCCAGATAGTGGTCCTATTTATAAGACAAGATAAATGGTTCAGAGATTTAAAACTCCCCATAAATAATCAGGTAAGTGATGGATTGAAGTATAATATTTTATCCTTGGCTCAAATGCTGTTTAAAATAGGAATCTTGGGGCACCTGGGTGGCCCAGTCGGTTAAGCCTCTGCCTTCAGCTCAGGTCATGATCTCAGAGTCCTGGGATCCAGCCCCCCCATCTGGCTCCCTGCTCAGTGGGGACCCTCCCTCTCTCTCTCACTCTGCCCCTCTGCTTGTACTCTCTCTCTCTCTCTCAAATAAATAAATTAAATCTATTAACAAAATAAAAAAAAAGGAATCTTGTTCACTGTTTTTGACTGTCAAACTGATATCTCTGTGGAAAAATAGTTTTGTAGAATTTGTCTATATGGGTCTCTTATAATTCTGTTAAAGATTATGGCCTTTGAGAAAAAGACCTCTTTAGTTTTTGAAGGTGAACATTTTGAATTTTAATGGAGCCTCAAATATCATGTGGGTCAGCACTGTTATTTTTGAATAAGAAAAGTGAGGCACGAAATTATAAGTGACTTTTCCACAGTGTCACTGTAAGTCACATCAGCGAACTCTGGCCTGTGTGCCAAATGTCAAGTCTTTATTTTCTAAATAAAGTTTTATTTGAATAACAGCCCTTTCCACTAGTTTACATATTGTGTGCCTGCATTGATACAATAGTAGAGTTCTCTACCTTTAACTCAGTTACCATCTGACCCTTCAAGCTGAAAATATTTATTGCCTGTCCCTTTACGTGAAAGTTTGCTCATCCCTGTTATCAATCGCCAGTGTAGAACTTTCTGGCCTTCCTGGCTAGTATTCTTCCATTTATATTCTTTCTTACTTTGAATTCACGAAAGGTACATATAGAGTCCTATCAGTTCCTTCCTCTGTCTCTCCACTTTCTTCCTTTTAGTAATCTCTTCCTTTTTATTTCAAAGTGAGGATCATTTTTAAGTAATATTTTAGTGCCTCACCAAGAAATTTTTTAAAAACTTCAGTGGAAGGGGAGATTGCATAGCTAACAGATACACTTTTAACCTACCATGCTGAAAGTCCTAAAGCAAGGCTAAGAAGGTTAAGAAAACTACAATCTGTAAAAGCAAATACTTTATTTGATAATCCATAAACATTAAAAACTGATCAAAAGGGGGCACCTGGGTGGCTCAGATGGTTAAGCATCTGCCTTCGGCTCAGGTCATGATCCCAGGGTCCTGGGATTGAGTCCCGCATTGGGCTCCCTGCTCAGCGGGGAGCCTGCTTCTCCCTCTCCTTCTCCTGCTCCCCCTGCTTGTGCTCTCTCGCTCTCTCTGTTAAATAAATAAATAAAAGCCTAAAAAAAAAAAAACTGATCAAAAGATATGTGGGTATCCTCAACAAACAACGAAAATATAACTTTCACAATGGATAGCTAACTTGGGAAATGTTTGAAGTTTTCATATACAGTTCATGAGGATGTTCAATGGGAAGCCAATTGGATTTGGCTCAGCTCGGTGAGTAGCAATATTAGGTTATGAGTCATCTATTAAAAAGTCAAATGTGAACATGAATCGGCCTCTCAAAATGGTGAATCTCTGCAAAAGTGTTTAAACAACACATTGTAAAATTACCTTAGGCCACTTGGCAGATTTTGCCAATGTTGGGTTTTATTTATTTTATAATCACTGTCAAGTTCTATGACAATGCATTTGGTGGGTCCTCAGAGCATTTTCAGCTTCCATATTACAAGTGAGAGAAAAGGACTGACCCTTAGACGAAGGAGGAAAAAACTATTTAATTTTCAGTGTGGGTGAAATAGTTGTCTTGTGGGCTAATTGAGGGGTGTAAGGAAGAGTTCTTTGTCCCCTGATGCTTGAATTTCCTAGCATGGGACTCCTACCTGCCAAGTTTCAATGAACCTTTAGTGTGCACGGAGTTTGTACCCTGTGGAAGTTGGGTGAGCTGTTCTCCTGCTTATCTACGTCAGCATTGTTATCAATTCCAAGAGGGCAAGCATCCTATCTGCATACCACAGCTCCTGTCCCATAGAATGAATGCCTTGAAATCCCACAATGAAGTGTTTTGAATGATTGAGGGAATCAGTTTAGTGTCATGAGGGCACTAGCTGCTTGAAACAGAAAAGTTATTTAGACTACCTTATAACCCAGAGAATAGGAACCACATATTACAGGGTTGCTATATTTTACACACAGTGGACCTTGCAGAAAGGACTGGATACCATGAATGGTCATTGATGGACTGGAATTCCCTCTTTGTGTAGAGGCTTAGCTCGTACAATGCCTTATGTTTCACTCTGAATTTTCTGGTAATCCAGATTGACAAGTCTTTCCCCAAGTCATCAGCTAAACTAAACTCTTCATTGTCTTTCCAAAAAATATTTTGTCACCTCAGATCCTTGAATGGAAGAGGAAGGACAAAAGGTATAGATACATGTCTGCATTCCTCAGAAAATGAAATCAGCCTAGTCTCCCTGTGCCCTGGGCTCATCGCACATGAAGACGTCTGTGAGGGGCCTTCTTGTTGAGGTGGAAAGTTGTTTGATTTCAGAGCCCTTCTTCGGGCGCCTGTTGGCTGGTGCTTCTCTTTTCTCTCTGCCTTTCCTGCCGCACAAAATGTCAGGGCCTTTGGTAACTATTCAGTTTCCTCATCATAAATTGTTGGGCACTTTCTGTTGGTCCTCCTTTCTGTTTGTTCACAAGTTGATACATCATGTTGTCATCTTGAACTCTGCTTTCGAAAAATCTTAGGATTCTTTGGGACCCTTTCTGCCTTGTCCCAGACTCCCGCTAGTATCATGGTCTTGCAGAATAGCTTCTAACAACTTGTGTGTCAACTAACAGTATCTGTTGGGCAACTAGCCTTGCTAGGCATTTTGTGAACTCTAGGAGTCTCGTTTATATAGAGTCTATTGTGTCATTTACGAATATTGGTCATCATTGCTTTTCGGGGGTGGGGGTAAAGGTGGCATCATATTTTCTTGCCTCATTTTTATGACAATTTTGCATCCTTAAATGAGTGTTTAATAAAGAGACAGCATAACTAGATGCAAGGCATGTAGAGCTAGTTTGGATACTGAATCACACCAAAAAAACCTACAAAAGTAGTTGTATCTTTGGGGAAATTTAGATATGGAGTATATGTAATAGTGTATTTATATTAAATTTTAGTGTGATGTGATATTGTGGTTTTACAAGAGTATGTCATTTTTCTTAAGTGATAGATTCTGTAGAATTTTCAGGGGAAGTGTCCTCATGTCCATTAGTACATAACGGCTGTTAGTACATATCAAATGATTGAAATAAATATTTCAAATTCAGAAAGAGAGAGACAGAAGACATTTTAAAAATGTTGCAAACTAGAAATAATTGGTCAACCTCGAGTAGTGTTTCTCAGCGTCCACACTATTGACATTTGGGATCCAGTTGTTTTTTGCTGTGGGCCTGTCCTGTGTACTGACTGTTGCAGCATCCTTGGCCTCTACCCGCTAGATGCCAGTAGCATTCCACCACCCCCAGTTGTTGTGACCAAAAATGTCTCTAGATATCGTCAAATGTCCACTGGGGGGCAAAATCATCTCTTGTTGAGAACCACTGCTCTAGAAGATTACAAGGATGGCTGTTGTACTCTTTCAACTTTTCTATGTGATTGAACTTTCTCAGAATGATAAGTCAGGGATACAATCGTTGTGGCTATGAGCTCACTATCAATGAAGAACCACTTCCTACTTCGGGATCCTTGATCTGGAATAAATAAAGAAGCTTATATCAATGAAACTAATCAAGGCCTAATAATTTAACATCATTAAGTTTGGACCCTCTGAACTGCACTGTTGTCTTTACAAGAAAATATGAGGCTTTCCCGAATGCCAAGGTAGGGAGGTGCTGTTGATTATATGGTGTTCTCTTCTGGGCTGTAACGTCCATCTCTTGTAATCCTGGACCCAAGCGGGCACTATCATAGTGCTCATTTTGGAGGATGCTACAGAGTTGACTGCTATTCATTCGTTTGTTTAAACAAATCCGATTATAAAACAGTTTCCACGTGCGAGATTATGCACTGAATACTTATGTAAGGAGTGGTCATGGATTTGGATGCTAGGCTTCATGGCCGTTGCCGACCAGAGAGGTGAGGGTTGTTGGCCTAGGAGTCCCATGAATCCCATGTCTGTACATTCTCATCATGCACAGATACATCCGCCTGGCCATTCAACAATAGAAGGCAATATGAAGAAGTTAGGTTACTGCTTTCATGTGTTTAGATCTCCCCTCCAAAAGCAATTGCTAAAATTCCCATTTCTGTACAATTTTGAGGCACTTACTAAACCAAGCATAGCAGGACAACTTCTGTATCAGCTCACTGAACACACAGTACGTATTGCACAGCTACCGTTGTCAAATGCTGTGTGAATTCCAGAGATGGAAAGATGAAGGAGATTTGCCTCTGACCTTCCGAAAATCAGAATTGGCTACGCAGTATAACAGATAAATAAGAAAGAATTCCTATTCAAGGAGGCAAAGCAAATGAGACGATTTCAAGTTGCCATAAGTATATGAACATGCAAATGTTTGATTTTTTTAAACTGTATGAGCTCTCAGGATCTTATAATGTAGGAAGACATGTATTCACAGAGTTATTGGTAATTACATAACGTAGCTGCTACCTCCGTAGTGCAAACTGTCATTTCCAATCATTATGGGGAAGTGAGGTAATCATTTTAGGGTTGGGCTATTCAGGGACTACTTTATGCGGGTAGTAGCATTTACAATGAGTTTTGGAGCATGGGTCAAGCTTTACAGGTATGTAGAGGTATGAGGGTTTGGAATGGAGGAAGAAGTGTGTTTTAGCCAGAGGCCATCGCTTGGAGTATGAACATGAGAACCATGTTTTCAGGGAATGATTAGGGAAGTTAGTTTAAAAGTCACAGAATATCATTACACAATGTGCGTGTGATGCCAGGTTACGAAAACAAAAGATTTGGTTCAGATGACTGGGGTGTTTATTTCCTATGTTCATGAGTCTTATTTTCAGCATCTGTGTTGTTCACTGATGAATTGTCAGCCCCTTGAACAGCATGCGGCATATACTAGGTAATCAGTATTAGTTATGCGCGTCAATATGTGCAAGCGATAATGGTAGTATCTCATTTTTGCAATTAATCATTATACTCCTTTCAGTAGTCCTGGCAAGGTGGTTAGTATTATCCTTAGCTTTCAGAAGATAACGCTGATGTTTCGGGAAGGAACAGGAACCCACTAAGTTTTCGATTCAAGGTTCAATGTTGCTCTGTCTGAATCTAGATTCTATGGGTTAGCCTTATGTGGAATTTTTTACTTCTTGATATTCGTGAAATGGTAGATGGCTGTCCACATTTCTTCATCTTGTCTATCTTTTTTTTTCACTTTAGGATCTTCATAAATCTGTAAACAAAGCAAATTGTCAATCTATTTTTATAGGTGCATGGTATCTTACTGTGTGTTTGTGTCATAGTTTATTTAATCCATCTCATACTGATTGGGTCTCAGAGGGTATATGCATTTGCCATTTGGATAGAAACTGCTAGATTGTTCTCCATAGGGGAGTGTTGAAATGAACTCTGAACAGTATATTATAATGCATATTTCCTTAC
Source organism: Leptonychotes weddellii (assembly GCF_054177405.1). Lineage (NCBI taxonomy): Eukaryota > Metazoa > Chordata > Mammalia > Carnivora > Phocidae > Leptonychotes > Leptonychotes weddellii. The sequence continues at coordinate 98,635,842 of NC_138385.1, read as the reverse complement.
AGCCTCTTTCACACCTTGTTTTCAGACTTTCAATACTGCCTTTTGACAATTTCTTCACTGAATCCACCAGAAATCCATATGGAATCTTATCCATTTCTTTTGTTTAAAATAAAATTTTATTTATAAAAGTAATACATTTTTCTTATAGGATATAAGGAAAGACAAAATCACACTGGAAACCACGCCCCCCCCCCCAAAAAAACCCACCTCAATCCCACAACTGATGGACAGCGACTTTTGATCCCTCCTTCGTACAGTTTTGTTAGGCCTATGTACATAGACTTTTCCTTTTATGTAGTCGATCATGCTGTGGTCACTCCTTTTGTAATCAATTTTGTTCATTTAACTGTAAATCTTATAGCAAACAGTCTTCATGTACCATTTGGGTTTATGCCTGAATGGTATCCATTGTTGGATTAGCCATCACAGTGGCAGCCAGCCCCCCCTTTTTGACCTGTCATGAGATTTAAAAAGGAATAACCTATGAAAGTTCCTAGAATGGTTCCTGCCTAATAGCATTTATTAATCTCATTACCTTGCCCTCTTCCTCTCATAGACTGTTAAATGCCCGAAGGCAGGAAGCCGCAGTTCTAATGCCTAGGATTCTGTGTGACTAGCATCTTGCACCTTGGTTTCCTTTATTAATTCAATTCATACTGAGTCTCTCTTATGTGCTAGATACTAGTGTTAATAATAGAGTATAAGGGTGAAGAAGACCCCCTTCACAGGTGTGCGCCAGGCTTAGCATACCCAGTTGACATCATGTGGTTACCTGGGAGATAGGACTCTGAACCCAGTAGTAGTTCGACAGCATTCCAGCAAAAGTGGCTCTATCCTTGATTGGGTGAATGTTCCTACGTAGAGCTCTGTGTTGCCTTTCTGGGAATCCTTGGCTACTGTGTCCAGTCTCTATCTGCTTTATTTGTTATGGTACAGGGCTAATTATAATTGTCCTTCTTGATTCACAGAATTAGAGAATTCAGCTAGCTAATACATACAAATGCACTTCGCAAAAAAGAAAAGTTTAATTTAAGGCAAACCTTCTTCGTCTGTCATTAATGGCCAGCACTGTGTGCAATGTTTAGGGACTCTTGGTATGTGAAGCAAATGAAAGCGAGCTAAAAAATTTTTAAATTTGGTTATTAAAATTATATCCAAATGTCTTTTATCATAGTTAACCTCTTGATTAATAATACATTTTTGTTTGAATCTAATGACTTTGGAATGTATATATTGTGTATGTTTATGCGATTTGTCAATATTTAAATGAGCTTTTAACTAACTGCTATTCCCCTTTTACTGTATATTTTTGTATTTCTTGTTAAAACAGAAGTGAAATCTTAGAAATAATTGTTTGGATGATTTTTACTTCTGTCTGTATGGCTTTGATATTATTCTTATCTTACCAATCAGGCTTTCTGCACATGCACCTGCACTCGATGTGTCTAATAAAGGGCAGTTGGATGGAAAACTGTTGCCTCATGAGACTGACATACTGTGACTTCTGTACTACAGCCTGATTGAATGAAGAGAGTTATGTTCTGAGACAGCACAATGCAGCTAATTCAAGATGTGTCTTTGTGTCAATAGCATGATTGACTGGAGCTAAAAGACTTGGCCAGTCAATTCCTCCCTGAATCATGGAGACGCGAAACCCTGTCCCAATGGAACCCTTCTCGTCCAATTGAGGCACAGCGAATCGGTCATTATAGGAACAAGGCTGCCACTAATCATGGAGCTTTTTGAATTCATCCAGAGCATTCCTTTAATTTTTTTTAAGATTTATTCATTTATTTTATAGAGAGATTGAGAGAGAGAGAGAGAGAGAGAAGGAGAGAGAGCGCTAGTGGGGCAGAGGGGCAGAGGAAGAGGAAGAGAAAGATTCTCAAGAAAACTCCTCACTGAGTAAGGAGCCTGACCTGGGAACTGATCCCAGGACCCTAGATCATGACCTGAGCCAAAGTCAAGATGCTTCACTGACTGAGCCACCCAGGCGCCCTCAGAAGCATTCTTTATTCATTTGTCTCAATCCCTCTCTACTTCCTTTACCTTAAACCAAATGGCCAGTCAACCCACAAGATACTTTGTATTTAACCTGCTTGTGTATTGTGTGATGTTAGGAATTCTTGTAGAGTTTTGGATACTGTAATCCAGCCACCACTTAGAGCAATACAAATGAGAACGTGCTTTACATTTTGTAACATCATCTTTAACACTATATAACTTTGGGGTATTCTGAAAATAATCTCTGTGAGTCCAAAGAGATAAGGATGATCAAATTCTGGGGAAGAATTGGATTTTATTGGATTTGTAAGTTCATTGTATGTCCGGGATGAGTAACTGAATAGATGTGGCTTAGGTTTTACAGTATCTGAAATGGATAGAAGAATTCATTTTCAATACCAGTTTCAAACGCAGGTTAATTCTGACTAGTCGTCCAAAATATTACCAGGTATCTAAATAAGCCCATATGTTGAAGTCACACTTCATAATGACACTGTGTAAGTAAGAGGAATTTAGGGCAGGAAGCCCTGGGTTCATCATAGACATTCTCCTAACTGGCTGTGTCACAGCAGGAGGATCTGTGCATGGGGAGATTTTTCGGAGGCTATACCCTCTTCCCCACCATTTCCATCCCTAGTACAATCCATGAAACAGACAGTGCTTGCCACAACATGTGGTCTCCAGTCCAAGTCCATGGCTGCCCATGTTTCCCTCCAGTGAGGCCATTATGGTGCCTCCATTGGCTATGGGGTAAGTTATACATTCTCTCTGAGGTCCATTTCTGCATCTTTAAAACAAAAACATGAATGCTTTAGCAGGCATTTTGTTCCATGATGAAGCCAACTTTGCATCAAAAGAAATTCTGTATGTAGAAGTGGTGTTTAAACTATGAGGTCAAATACTAAAATTACCTTCATTACGATGATAACCACTTCTAACACAACAGCATTTGATGAGACTATTCTCAGTGAGTCAACCACTGGACCTTAGTGCTTGGCACATATTATTATTTATCTGCATAACATCACTGAGAGCTGGATGTTGGTGTTTTTATTTTTACACATAGGACTAAAACCCTGAGAGGCCAAATGATTTACCCAAAGCCTTGAAGCTTTCAGTGGCAAACCTCTGTTTTGAACTCTTTCATTGTGATGGAAACATAGGTTCTGCTTATCTGAATTCGCCTTTAAGTGGAAACTTTGAGAATGTGTGGGGTGTTCTGTGTGTTTGTTTTTCAACCAAAGTGTTTTGAGCCCCAAGTATCTATCAAGGAAAGTGGTCAGAACTGTACGTTCATCATTTTGTTTCTTTCGCACCACAACTTTAGGAGCTAAGCAGGGGCACTGATGTCATTTTGTCTTTGTGTTGGGGGTGAGTTGTGTCCTGGGGGAAGTGTAGCAGCATCCATGCCTTGTACCCACTAAGTGCCTGGGGTGCCTCCCCTTGCCCCGTTTGTGCCCACCTCACTTGTCTCCAAAATAACGTCTTCCTGGTGGCAAACCCCCCGCAGGTGAGAACCACTGAGCGAGACTAAGTCTGTCTTACAGGTGATGAAAATTAAGTAGGGCGAGTTTAGAATCCAGGGTCACAAAGCTCGTGAGCCGCAGCATTTGAATGGGTTTGCGTCAGGACTGTGGACCCAGACCTCACCCACCGTCCTTCTCCCAGAGATCATCCCTTTCTCTCCTCCTGAGTTGTGTTTCTAAACCCCCACCCAGGTCACTGTATTGGCCTGCCCATGGTTTCTAAGAGCCCGCCTTCTCCCGGGGCAGATTGGCCACCCGGATTGCGTCCGGGGCTTGGAGGCGGGCACACAGGAGGACACGGGGCGTGGCTTCCACCGCTGGTCCCTAAACCGGTAGTTCCGCAGCTCTCCCTCTCCACTTCCTGGCTGCTCTCACATCCTCTCCTCTCTGAAGATCTTTTTTGTCCAGACCCTTTTCGATCTGTTGCAAACAATAGATGTGAGAAAGCACAGCATTGCAAAGCGGTTCAGTCAGCGGCCAGGAATTTCTGGAATGACTGAAATAGCCCCGGCAATGTAGGTCGCTATTTTGAAGGCTGAGCTAAGTGTTTGAAAGTGGTTCACACAACCGTGATCTCAGGGCTGCAGTGACGGAACCTGCGGTTGCAGACAGTCTCAAGGTGGGGCCTGAGAGCAGTGGAAATTGGCTTCTCTACCTAGGATCACACACACAGCTGGGGTTACTGGTTCCTGGGCCAAACTTTCTGATGTTTCCTCTGCCTTTAGAACAGCTGAACTCAACTTGTGACCCGGGAAGAAGGTGTAACCTGGCTTGATTCAGCCCCTTATTACCCCGCTCTTGCCAGACTGGAAAAGAATAGAGGACTGAGCCATTCACCCTTCTTCTATTTAGAGAACGAGTATAGACACCTATTCTTGCCATACCCCCAAAGTCCCTTATTGTCTCCCGTCTAAGTTAGGTTGGGATTTATTTAGCAGAGACTTTCTGGCACATACTCTAGGAAGTGCCTTACAAAACTAATTGTTCCAAGGACCTGGTCCTCTTACCAGCATTTATAGAGGAGTAGCTGGGACCAAGTGGGTTAGAGGTTGAAGAACTTGTTGAAGATTGTGGAAAAGAAATGGCAGGGCTTGGATTAAAAGAGAGTCTGATTCTAACTCAGTGGTTAGCAAAGTTGAGTGGGCCCCAGCCTTGCCTGCAGGCTTGTTAAACAGAGGTTTGCTTGGTCAGCCCCATCACCTCAGCGTTTTGTGTTTTGATAGGTCTTGGGTGATGCATATGAATTTGCATTTGTGATAAGAGGCCTTGGTGTGGCCGCTGCTGTCCCTGGGGCCACACTTTGGAGAACCCACTGCTGCAAATTGACAGGCTCTTGAGCGCCACACCGGGCTGCTCTGATTCAATCAGCTCAAATACAAATATAGAATGACTTTGATCAGTGGGTGGCCATCTTGGGGTGAAATACCAATGCCTAGGCTTCATCCTCAGATATTCTGACTCAAGTGCTTGGCCTCCATCCCAGGCATCCGGACTTAACAATTTTCACCATGTGATTCCAACCTGCTGCGAGGCTTCATGTTGGAAATCAGTGATTTGGGCTGTGGTTAGAGAACTTGAATGCATATGGGAATTACTTGGGGATCTTGATAAAATGCAGATTTCACGTCATGCCAAGAACCCAGTAGATTCTCATGCCGTTGGATTTTCACACAAACTTTGAGTAGCAGGGACTAATGTTCCCCAAGCCCCATGGCTCCTATAAAATACAGGATATCCAGTTGAATCTGGATGTTTATTTTTTTATCAGTATTTCCCAATATTGCATGGGTCACACTTATGCTAAAAATTATTCATTACGTTTCTGAAATTTCAATTGACATGGACATTCTTGTTTTCTTTCGTTTCATTTGGATTGGTAAATCTAGCAATCCTATCCAAAAGAGAATTATGTGAATTGCTTGTTTCAGCACACACATGTACTCATTCACTCATAGATGCCTAGTTCTAACCCAGACCTGCTAAATCGTAATTTCTGGGGTCTCATTATCTTTATAGTTACCAAGCAGTGTGAGGTGATTCTTACCAGCTAAAGTTGGGAAATAGATCAACCCCTAACTCATGACTACTTGTAATCCCCCTGTCACTCCCACAGACACGTTAGGAGGGTGTACTTTGGTTTGAGGCTAGTCAGGGAGCTGAGGGTGCTTCTTTAGCACATCATAGACTCTGTGAGAGTAGTATTCGGTCCCACTACTAGGTGAGGGTAAGTCTTCAGAATTCTGGGCTATGATATTTTAGTTCCGTGGATAAGCTGTCTTCTTTGATTGTGGAAGAAAATCTGGGTATTCAATTATTTGAGGTGCTAGAGTAGAGTTTGCCGATAAAATATAGGATGTCTAGTCAAATTTGAATTTCATATAAATGATGAATCCATTTTTTAGTATATAAGTAACCCCCAAATATTATGTGAGATCTTCTGATGCAAAGAAAATTGTTGTTTACACGAAATTCACATTGAACATGATGTCCTATGTTTACAATTGGCAATTCTGGCAACCCTGGGCTGGAGAACATTCTTGAAATGATCTCAGTGGGGCCAGCCTGCTTATCATCCTCAGTCCTGCTGGCTCCTGAGCAGCACTGCAGGTTTCTACTTACAGAACAGTCTTTGAAGTGGTCAAGAGCACCACAGAGGCTAATAGGAACTTGGACAAGAAAAGTGAGACCTCCTTCAAAGAGGAGCAATAACAAAAGGTATCAGTCCTTGGGAAGACTACCCAGGATCTCCGAATAGACTCTTTGGGAGATTGGGGGAAATAAAGGGCATGCATCTCACACTGGGACCCAGAGTCAGTATTTTTTCCCAACAGGAGGAGTTCTGCACAGAACTGTGTCAGCGAAGGTATAATATCTGCATCAGAGAGGCCTCTGGTACAAACCAGTAAGTGAACTCTACTTTTATAAGCACTGGCCCCATGTACTGCTCTGCAAGATGCTAACTCTTTGCATTCCTGATAGAAAAGACTGTCTCTCAGCAGTTCTGGGATGGGCACATTTGTGAGTGGTGGAGGGTTTGGTGAAGACACAGAGGTTGGAGCCAGGAAAGGAGGTCCCTAGTAAAGGGAGAGCAAACAATCAGCTCATAAGGTACGTATTGTTGGGTGGACCTCCAGCAATCCCACTCATAGAAGCAGGAGCCAAATCTTTCTATAATTATGACCTTTGTCCTTGATTTTTGTTAAGACTGTTATGTTTAGATACTTAGGGTGTTATTTTTTTGTTCTTTGTGCATTTTAATTTGCTAAGTTGTACTAATTCCTTTCCAACCCGTGTATTTTATGTCAACACATTAACAGACGTAATGACATATCTGATTTTAATTATTCAGTTTTTTAATATCAGCTGATGTCCTTGAACTGAAGTAACTAAATTAGCATTTGTAAATTTCTCTAGTATTCGCGCTTCATTGGGTGTTTTATGACCAACGTCTTTACTGGAAAACATCTTCATGAACTGTTGTTTTCTGCTTTCTGAACATACTGTACAGGACAGGATGTACTTTATAATAACATTCAGGCCTACTAATATTGTGTTTTACACACCAATTACATTAGGAAGCCTGTGTCTTTCTTTTAGTGATTTAGGCATTGGTGGCCGTGGCCAGTGAAAGAGAAGAATACCTAAAAGAAGAGACCGTTTGTTTTTAGTAAGTTAGCCCTCTCTGGCAAGAATTAACATTCTGATACAGTGCATAATTTACTCATCCAGTGTAAACAGTTGCATTCTCTACATGAACAGTCTTTCACTAGAGTATTCCTTGTGTTACCTCTTACTGTACTACTGCTTTTGGAAAACTTTTTAATAACAGGATATGGTGTGTTCATCGCCTAAGGGCTTGTGTTCTTGGTCCAACCTCAGAAAGCTCTCCAAATGTGTTCTCTGGTACTTCAGAGAAATTGGCGTTTATTTTTTTTTTCTTTCCATGGGATGGCAAATTCATGTGTTCTCTAACTGTAGGGAAGCAGCCCATTTTTATAAAACCTCCAGAGGAAACTGCCCCTGCTGACTTTTGCACAGAGAAGAGGAACAGAAACTGTTGCCTTGTCTTTTATTTTAATAGTCTAGGGGCGAGAAAGAATCCTATGGTGGGATTTTAAATTTGCCAGACCTGTATTAGATTTGTGAACTTTGCTCACCATGCTTCATGAAGGATGTGGGAAACCAGAAAGGAAGTTTAAAAAACAGCAACAGAGGTGGTTGAAATTATGCAAGATACTTCCCATCGAGAAGTCTTACCGAAAACGGGCTTGTTTCCCCTGCAGAGAGGTGTTGGGTTATGATCAGATGTGTGCGTTGGGTGTGACGTGGGGGTGAGTTGCCCTGTGTTCTGGGGGATTTGGAGGTGCCTCCCTTCAGAAAAGCTGACACCCTGTCTTTGGATGCTTGCAGCAGGGGGGCTGCTAGCTTTGGACCGCTGCCCACACAGGGCTGTGCACCTTGTGCGTGTGGTCCCTGGTGCCCTGTCAAAGGCTCCCAGGTTCTCTACTCAGATGCTGAGTGCAAGGCCCTGGAAGTGTGAGCACTGCTTTCCCCCCACCCCCACCCATCGCTTGGAGACCCCAGTTTGCAGTCTGCAAGTGCCTGGAAGATCTCCGAGGCCATCCAGAAATTCACGTCGGGTGGGTGGACCGAATGATGAAGGATATTGGCCAGTCCAGAAACGGCAGTTGATATTTCCTCTTGTGATTTTGCTCTGAAGCAGTTTTCAGTGTTGTTGAGCAAACGGTAGAAGTTCTGGAGGTCCTTGGTTGCAGAGGAACGGCCAGAACTCAGCAATGCTCCAGAACCTGGGCTTTGCCCTCTGGTTGGAGATTGTCACCGTGCCGTCCTGCCTGTCGCAGTTGCTTGTCACATGCAGTTACTTCACCTTTACTCTTGTGCTTGGGAATGCAGGCTTCTAGACGGTTCTCCGTAGCCTACCCTTCCCTTTTGCTGATGACTGAAATTCAGGGTTTGAATTGAAAGTGTAAAAGCTAATGTGTGGATTTTCTCTGCAACTTAAATGGAGAGTTTGTCTCTGGGTTATATCTCACTTTGACTGGAACGTGGTTAATACGAGTGGAAATTCTGTGCTTTGGTTCGGGGAGGCCAGGAAATTGTGGCTTCAGGTTATTTGCTTCATATCCATAAAAACAGCCTTTACATATATGTCTTGATATTGCGTGTGATATCTACTTATCTGCCACACTTCCTGATGTCTGGTATCAGGAGGCATAGTGTAATGGAATGTGTGCAAAACTTTTGTTCAAAATGGATAATGTGCCCTTCATAATGTTATTTAATCTTTCTGAGCCGCTCGTTGTTTCCTCATCTGTAAAATGTAATACATGTAATGGAATACACGTACTCCCCTCACAGGGTGTCTGTGAGGAAGGAAGGAAGACAGTATGAGGAAAACCGATGAGCATGGTACCTGTCGTAAAATCACGCGTTGTATTTATTCATTTAATCAGCTGAGGATATAGCCCCCAGTTGAGAGGAGCAAACCCCGTGCTCCTTCTGGAGTTTGTCTCAGAAGAAATGTTCAGGTGTCAGGTGTAATGATGCTTTTCTTTCTCTCTCTCTTTTTTTTTCTCTCCAGCCACAGGACGAAGTCTTCTGGCTGGCCACCTCCCTCGGGCACCTGGGGCTTGAACCAGGCGCCACCCTATGGATGGGAGATGACTGCGAACCGGGATGGCCGAGACTGCTTCATCAAGTAGGTGGAACTGACAGCTTGAACTGTGAAATCTTCTTCCTGTTCTTTGTCTCTATTTCCAGCCTTGACTCAGAGAATTAACATGCCTCCCTTTGGGGCTCATAGACATGTGGAGGTCATCGGTCAAGCTGCTTAATCTCCTCTGTCTTCTATGTCTTGTGACATGCAGTTGCTTCATAGTGGGTCGCGTGCCATGTTAAGCGGATAATTCTCACTACAGTAAGGTCATTCTGGGAAAGAGCAAAAGTGTTCATTAGTAAATCCGAGGCCAGTTGTACCCACTGTCTGAGGCTAGAACTAAAGTTTGACATGGAGGACTATCATTTCAGTTGCTTTGTAGAGTTGGTCAAGACAGGAATGTTGCTGGGTCATTCGTAACGAAAAACATGAGCTAACAGCATTATATGCGTTCCTCTCGCTTACACTGGCTAAGATTTTGGACTTTTGTGGTGCTTTTTTTTTTTTAATGGGTTAAAATGTATATAACATAAAGGTAAATTTTTCTAACATTTTCACATTTTGGGGTATACAATTCTGTGACATTTAAGTACATTCAGAACATTGTACAACCATTAACCACTCTCCATTTCTAGAACTTTATCATCATGCCCAACAGAAACTCTGTACCCATTAAAAAATAATTTCCCATCCCCCCCACCCCCTGGTAAGCTCTGTTTTACTTTCTGTCGCTATGAATCTGCCTATTGTAGATATCTCACATAAGTGAAATCATAAAGTATTTGTTCTGTGTATAGCCTATTTCACTTAGCATGATGTCCTCAACGTTTCTTCCATGGCGTGGTATATATAGCAATTTCGTTCCTTTTCAAGGCTGAATAATGTTCCATTGTACATAATCCATTTTATGGATAGCCCTCATTTGTTTAACCATTCATCTGTCAATGGAAATGAGGGTTGTCTGCACCTTTTGGGTCTCATGAATAATGTTGCTGTGACCAGCGCTTTATAAGTATCTGTATGGGTCCCTGCTTGCAATTCTTGTGGGTATATACCTAGCAGTGTAATCACTGGATCATAAGATAATTCTATGTTTACGTTTCGGAGGAACCACCAAAGAATTTTGGAGGCATCAGTGGCTATAGGTCTCTGGTTTTTCGCAATGGTATGAGTCTTCCTATTGCACTTAGCAAAAAAGCAAGGATCTGCCCTGCTTTCTTTTACAACCTATGTGGAATATTCTTAAGTATGAGAATTTTCAAAGTAAATTCTAGATCAGTAAGCACGTTTGATCCTAAGCTAATACAGTTGAGTTGAGACTGGATGCCAAGGGAAGCATTTTTCAGACTACAGGCTGCATTTCTTTGTTCTCGTCAATCTGACTGTGGACTGATAAGCAGACAGGGTCACTATGAGGTGGGGGATCATGTTTATAAAGATAAAAATCTTTGAAGATTGCTTTTTGGGGGGCACCTGGGTGGCTCAGTCATTAAGCGTCTGCCTTCGGCTCAGGTCATGATCCCAGGGTCCTGGGATCGAGCCCCGCATCGGGCTCCCTGCACTGCAGGAAGCCTGCTTCTCCCTCTCCCACTCCCCCTGCTTGTGTTCCCTCTCTCACTGTGTCTCTCTCTGTCAAATGAATAAATAAGTAAATCTTTAAAAAAAAAGAGAGAGAAGATTGTTTATGGGGATTTGGTCTCTGCACAACCCAGCACCTCCAGGTGATTATGGGAAGCTATCTATGCGAAAAACATATGAATGTTTTGGTCAGATTTCCAGTCTTTGCGGCCCAAATCTCTCCTCTTTCTTGAATTTCCTGCAAAGGGGAGAGCAGTACTCTTCAGAGTACAATTTGTTCCTGAGGGCCTGGCCTTCGGGAAGTTTCAAGTTGCCCATGAACATGGCCCACTACAGGGAGCCTGTGTGCAGTGGTCCTCTGGCTCTTCGAGGCTTTCTTGAGGATGTGCTACCATAGAAACTACACTGGAATTGGCCGTGGGAGTAGAATCTCCCAGAAAGCACAAAGACTGGAAGAAAGACCAACAGTTTTGCTTATACCCTAGATTCTGAGTTGTTCATTTCGTACGGTTTCCCCGAGTGCTTTATAATGCTGAAAAGATGATATTTTGTCATATTACATTGTGCTATCCATTTTGTAACATCGTTATGAATTCATGTAATTGGCTCAGTTGAGGTGGCCTAGATGCTTTGACTCAAAACAATAAGAATATACTTTCTAAAAGATTCAGATTATAAATTTATGGAGGTGTATTGTAGACTTTTCCAAGGCAAATGCATTTTTCTTTTTCCTCGTTGGATTTGGGCTCCCGTGCATTCCAAACCAGTTGATCAATAATAGATGGAAACCCAAACCAAGGCCTGTTGGTTGTAGATGCCAGGAATCCCAGCTAGCCCTAGCCACATGCATTTCCCTTCATGTCCTTGACATTTTTAAGGGCAAGCCCACCTGTGAATATACCATTTACACTGGCCTCCTACCGGCTGTTATAACCTGTAAGAGTAAATCAGCAACTTCATAGAGAAAGTTGCACTGATTACTAAATAGCAGCATTAAAAACCAGTGTCCCCAGTGTCACTCTTCCCAAGCACGTGCTCTTGCACCCAAGCTGGGAGAGGGGCGGAGGGAGCCAGAGAGAATCTCAGGCAGGCTCCCTGCTGAGTCCAGAGCCCAACACCAGGCTCCACTTCAGGATCCCGAGATCATGACCTGAGCAGAAATCAAGAGTTGGCCTCTCAACCTACTGAGCCACCCAGGTGCCCCCAACTCTGTAGGGTTTTTTTTACTGGAAAAGTAAGTTTCCACAGCTCTCTCAGACTCATTGTTATCAGATGTGAAGAACAGTACTTACTTCAAAAGTGTTTGTTCTTTATCGCCAGTGGGTTTTATAAATGAGAATCATTCTGGTGGTGGTGTTTTCTTATCTACTGAGTACTCTCCATTACAAAGAAATACTCTAATTACTCAAGTTTCTGTCGAGCTCTGGTTTGCAGTGTGGAGTATATCTCTACTCATTAGTTTTGTGAGTTAAAAGAACAATTTGAAAATTAAGCTGTGACTAGTAATTAGCACCTTTGCATTTAATTTCTCATTCTTTTACATATTCTCTTTGAAAGATGTTAGATGTCTTCTTTTTTTATCTTGTCTTAGGATCCAAATGATATCCCAAATCAGACAATTGGTTTTGATGGTGGTACAACTACTTTCAAGTTATTAATGAAGCTATGGGAAGATCCAGGCTTCCCATGTTCAAAGTTAGAGTCTTCTAGCTCAATAATGAGCTAATTCTATCTTGATGAGTCCTTCAGAACACAGCCCACGGTAGTTAAATGTGTTCAAATTTCATGTTCCTTTTCCCATCCCCAATTATTTAGAGTGGAACCAATACCTCATATTTTATAAAAAAAACTGGTAATGCATAGGGTTAAAAAATTTTAATGCCATTATGCACATATTAATGTACATTTGTATAGCATTATATAGACAATAGACTATTGGTTATCAGTGTTTGCTGCACTTTGAAATAGGTTCAGGAACTGTAAAATCCTGATGTCTGGTTGTCATAGTCTGATGGGGGTTTATAATAATCTATGAAAGACTGGGTGGCTAAAATACAGAACTTTATTTCTCACAGTTCTAGAGTCTGAGAAATCAACGATCAGTGTGCTAGCAAGGCCGGATTCTTGGTGAAGGCCCTCATCTTGGCTTGGGATAGTTGTCTTTTCTCTGTACCCTGATATGACAAAGGGAGAGGGATCCTATCTCTATGTCTCTTCTTATAAGTTCCCTAATTTTATCATGCAAGCTCTACCCTCATGACCTAATTACCCCCCAATTGCCCCACCTCCAAATACCATCATACTGGGGATTAGAGTTTCAACAAATGGATTTTAGAGGAACACACACATACTCTGGATCTTGGGTAGAGCCAAGTAATAGTTTCAGAAGCTCCCCAGGTGATTCTAATACACAGGATGGATGGCTGCCCTACATTATTTAATTGATGAATATTGTTCCCATTTCCAGATGAGAAAAGCAAGACTCAGACTCATCAGATGGCTTTCCAAATGTTTACACGTGTACCTAGTCACAACACCTCGTATATTCAAATATACCAAACTCTGCATTAGGAAAGGACAGCTTTTGTTGCTATTGTCAGAAAAATATGAAATACATTTGTTCGAGCAAAAGAGAATATCGTTTACGAAACATGGGAGATGTAGAAGAAGAGTTTGTCAGTTTCTTATTATTACCGTGTAAGCAAGGGAAGTGAGAGAGTTGGACAGGAAGAGAGAAACTGGAACGGAAGGAATGGACTCTCAGGAAAGAGTGTCCTGTTAAGAAATGGGTGAGAAAGGGAGAAATGGAAGGAAAGAGAAAGTAAGAACTATAAAGAGTTTGATGCACTCTGTGATGTTTGCTGTAAGAACAGTATCGAGAAATAACAGATGTCGGGGGGCGCCTGGGTGGCTCAGTCCTTAAGTGTCTGCCTTCAGCTCAGGTCATGATCCCAAGGTCCTGGGATCAAGCCCCGCATCAGGCTCCCTGCTCAGCGGGAAGTCTGCTTCTCCTTCTCCCACTCCCCCTGCTTGTGTTCCCTCTCTCACTGTGTCTCTCTGTGCCATATAAATAAATAAAATCTTTAAAAAAAAAAAATAACAGATATCGGTGTGGTTGTGGATCTAGATGCATAAAGCTTAGATATAGTTGTAGATAGAAATATAGATATTAACATAGCTCTTGGTTCACATACAGATGTAGTTGTGGATATAGTTATAAATGGATATAGAATATAGATATAGATGACCCATATATGTGCGTATAGAGAAGTGTAGATTGGAGGCGTATAACCTTGTCTGCCCAGGAGAGTCCTGGTTTATGAGTATTGTTCTGACATAATTACAGACAGCACCTCCTTTTGCTCTTAATGTGATCTGATTTGGATAAAGCAAGTTTAGAAAATTCTTGCGAGACCAAAGGTTTCATTAAAACTTGACAAGTGACCTGGGAGATGGTGAGCTACATTGAGGAATCTTCTTTTTGGGGAAAAGGTGAGGTTCCCCAGAAGTGCGGATTGCCACATCCTCTGTAGAGTCAGACTAGCGTTTCTTCCACATCATCAGACTATAAAGCCCCGGTTGTTTTGGCTTTGTATTGGAGTCTAATGTATTGGACTTAATGCTAAGTCCCTTGTATTCCATAGCCTTATCACCGCCCCTGCGATCACGCAGCCATACCCTCTCACCTCCTTTCCCCAGCTTGCCCTCCCCATTCAGCATCCTTTAGAAATGGCCCCATCCGCCTGGTCGTCTGGTCATGTGCTTCTTTTAAAAGCACTTCTTGGCCCACCCAACATACATCCACCAAACATTTATTGAACATTAGTATATGCTGAAGATACCAAGATCACTAAGACAATTTCTTACCTTCCGTGATCTTAGAGGATGGTGGAAGTGATAGTCCTGCCATCATACTCAACTGTGCAAGATCTGTTTAACTTCCTTAGAGACATATAATACGTGTCATAGAGAATAGGGAACTCTGTGTGCTCCTAATATCCCATTTTTTTCATTAAACGGAGTAAAAACACTCTTGTTGGACTGTGAGGGTGTGGAGGGTTAATACAAAAAAAAAAGTCCTTCATAAATCTGGAACTTTGGCTTTTGAAGATTGAAAGGAAAATTAAAACATGGTCAAAATTAATATTAGAACACTCGTTGGCAAGATAGATGTTTATGAAGAGCCAGCCCAGTTGGAGTCTGGGGATAGCAATCGGGGGTGGGAAAGGAGACTGGAGGGTCATTGCAAAAATACATGCCCTGATTTTTCAAGTTCTGCATTTGAGAGGCTTCCTTTTCTTCATCTTCTCCTTCTTTTTTTTTTTTTTTTTCTCCTCTTCTTTTTTGGCCTGTTGGATTTCTGGCTACCTTCCCCCTGTAAGCCTACAAAAAGTAGCCCTGCATGCTTATTGGACAAGACACACTGTTCTTTTACTCTGCCAGCAATTCCCGTGGTGGGCAATTAAACCGAGTCACTATCTTCTGTAATGCAGGAGAGTTCAGTCCCGAAACCTGAATAGTGGAGGTTCGTAATGAGGTGTGGAAACTTCCACTTTGTTCTCCAGGATGGACATTGCCCATCGTGGGACAAGTTTAGCCATTCCCCTCTGCCAGTCAGTTCAGGGGTCAGTGTGAAAGGTATTTTTGACTTACCTAGTTCCAGAAAAGAATCATCTGAGGAAATGCAAGCAGCTTGTGTGTCCCACCTCCCTGTTTTGTTAACCACAAGCATAATTGTCAAGTCATGTGATAGGAGTCTGTCATCATGGGAAATAGAAAGAGCAAATCCTTACTTCATCCTTAAGTTTGAGGCCGAGTAGTTCCCCTGGCTTTACCTAGTATGTTCCCAAGAGGGCAAAAGCAACTGATTGTCCTCAAGCACTGTATGGCACTTCTAAGGTTATTCTTGGGGCGTTTTTTCCCTTTATTTTTACCCCAAGATTTCAGAAGAGAGTCTGGCTCACGTTCTGTGGGTAGGTTCCTTCATTTGTTCTCTTTCATGAGTTCTTTTAATCTTTTCCTTCTCTAAAAATTTAAAGTTGTAAAGTAGAATTTGGATATTGTGGTAGCACCCACCATCCCCTGTAAAATTTTCATATTTGAAATGGACGTCAATTTCCCACTTCATTAATCCGACATTATTAATAGACATCCAACAAAGGACAGATGGATCTGAGTGATTACATAGGTTGTTACCTTTTGATTCTGGGAATGAAACACAAGTTTTTTTTGTGTGTGTGGAAATTGAAAGGTGTGCCAAGGATGGAAATAGGAGAGATTTATCTGCGTTGGGTTGCTATATTATTTTGTGACCTTTTAACTGTTAAAAGAGTTACAAATTGGCATGATGTTAGAAAAGAGGCAGTTTGCCTCCCTTTTTTGGTATTTGTGATGAGGAGTTCTTAAATAAAACATATTGCTTCCAAGTATACACAATGAATTCTTCATAAAATGCAAATAATTGCCTCATGACAAAAGCAAATGCCATTGAGTTAAGTGAATTCCTGAGGAGCCCAAGCATCCAATTAAGCGAGGGAGGTATATTATAATTTTGGAATTGGAGGAACAAAGTAAAAGTGATAATATCATTACATGCAATGAAAGGTAATTATGTCCTGTCAACGCACAAGCTTCCCTGGCTGAACATTAGGGGCTGTTTATTCCCTTCATTGAAGCAGATTTGTTTTCTTTCTAATCTGACAAAGCACCTATCTGCTGAGTTAATAATTACTGCTCCCAGCTGGAAGGTAAGTCTGCAGAGTTGATGGAAGGGCTTTGAAAAGTAAGGCTTTGGAATGACTCTGTCATTTCTAACTTGGCATACGGCGGAAAGGGGCTGTGCTACGCAGTCTCCCCGCTAGCAGAGTCTGTTTCCAGCTTCTTGTGCGTTCGTTCTCGAGCTGTTGCTGCTTTACTTAGTCTGTCCATCTCTCTTGCATAAATCCCTCAAACCCCTGGCTTCTTTTGTTCAGGAAGCCAACGTAGCTGAAGGTTTTGTAATTAACCTGAATTTCCTTGGGCCACTTACTGACAAAGAGTTGGGACATGCACGTCAAGGAGAGCTGTGGACAGCAGGTTAGGTGGTGATCAGGACTGGTTCTTTCTTCTCCTTATTATTATTATTATTTATTTTTTATTTTTTTTTGCAGCCTCTAGGGATGTACCCAAAGTGGGTCACAGAGGCCATTCGGAATCACAGGGACAGCCAAACTGAAAAGCAGAAGCACCTGGGTGACCAGGTTTCTGTCACAGCCTGTAATTGAAATGCTAGCTTGAGGCTGTTACCACCTCTTGATTCTTTTGAGTGGCCTTTGGAGCTCTTCTTTCTGGCTTGAGCCAACCCTCGCAGAGAGCAATTTTGATGTCCTCACCTAAGGCTGGGGCACAGGCAGGAAATTCTGGCCGGTGCCAAATGCCAACTGGCCAGTGTGGGCGTTGTTGCCAAAGAAATCAGTTGAACTTAAGAGGACGTGGTATCACGTTTGTGGCAGGTGTCTTTTCATGACTGTCTGCACCCCTGCATCAGAGAAGAGGAGGGCTGGATATACAGTGCCTTGCTGTGGTCCCCCGGGGGTCGGGAACCATGCTCCCTGCCAAGCCCTTGTCCTCTCTAGCCTCTCAAAGCCTGAATCAATCCTTGTTAGCAATGGCCGTTTTCTGTAGAGGAGTCTCTTCCATTGCAAAGCTGATGAGAAGGGGATTGCTTTATTGCACCAGCAGACACACACATCAGCCTGAGTCACGAGTAGGCAGGTCACTCCGTTGTTTTCATGGAGCGTGTCGCTCAGCTGCTCCAGGAGCTCGAGGTTGGCGATAGCAGCTCAGAGGGTGGTGGCTGGGAGAGACTCTCTAAGAAGACTAGTTGATCTTAAAGGATGCTGGTCAGTACACGGGGCCAACCCCTTAATTGTCCGCACCCATTGCAAAATGAAAACAAGAGTCCCCTTCCTCAAAGAGCCAGATAAACGTACTAAAATCTCCAGGGTTTCCCTTCCTTTTGTGGTCTATCAGTATTTCATAATTTTTTATTTGCCATTTACCACCATTCTCATTAAGTTAAAATTAAAAGTTTTAATTTATTAGCATGAATATTACTGATGATCCTTCTATGGTGCAAAGTGAGCTTTATATGCAAATATGAGAGCTTGCACTTGTATGAGAATCAGTGAAATTACACAATTTGTATTTCATAGCTTATACATTTATGCGTATTTCATTCCAACCCAGAAAGTCGAAAGGGTACACAAAATTAATTTAACGGTGTTTATTTAACTTCTCAGTGTGAGGACACTCTACCAAAGCTCCCTACTTTTGGCTTGCTGTTGAGCATAATAAAATTGAAAAGGAAAAGGTCCTATCTTTCCCTTTCCTTCTCTATCATCATTTTCAGTAGGTTGACGGCCAATACAGGGAAAGAAGACAAGTCAGAAAGGATATGACAGGATTGCTCGTTCACTCACATTTCTTAGAAGACTATAACTGCTCAAGACTGATTAGCCTTCAGCCCTCACCTCCTAATCTCACCTCCTGATTTTTTTTCTTATAATTTTTTTCATGTGGCATTTTCAATAAAGGCCTAGCAAAGAGGACAGATTGCTTCTAGCTCTTGACTCTCTCAGAAAGTCATCTCTTTGCCCTGTTATGGATGGGTTTTCTCACCAAACGATACACACTTTTCTCCTCCACTCTTAGCCTTTATTTCAGCAAACTTTTTCTGTAAGAGGTCATATAGTAAATATTCTCGGCTTTGGGAGTAATGTGGTCTCTGTCACAACTCAAAGCAATTGACATAATCATGGCAACTCTACCATTGTAGTGTGAATGCAGCCATAGGAAATATGTAAACAAATGGATGTGGTCGTATTCTAATGAAACTTTATTTACAAGAAGAAACCAGGGGCCACCTTTGTCCTATGGGGTGTAATTGTTTTCCAAACCTTACTCTAGAATATCTTGCATTTGACCCCATTCTTGTATTTCTGATTCACTCTCTGATAAATTTATAAAACCCTCCCATGAGATGGGAAGTTGCCATTTATTTTATGTATGACGGAAATTATCGTAGACATTGGAAAGTGTCTTTTCTGAGGTCGTACTATGAGCAATGCCAACTTCTGTGGTATGTGTACTGTCAGTGGGAACTTCTTGCACAGCTCTAACAACCACTGCCTACCTCTAAAGAGTGTTGTAGGGTTCACGTCATCAAAATTCAACAGAGAAATAAAACCTTCACTGTGAGAATATCATGACTCCCTCCTTCCTGGTGATGGGGACTGGGGGAAAGGAGTCTGCTGATGACAGGGTTTGCAGCTGCTCCCACCACCACCCAGCACCTTTGTGGGAGGGGTTGAACGGGGAGCAACAATAGCAGCATAAAACCTAGTCACAATGGAATGCCAAATGCAAGTGCAAATAATTATTAGGAATGTGAAAATTACATAGCAACTTGTTGTCACCAGTGGTCTACAGAGAAACAGCCCTATTGTACTTTGAAGAAGTTAATTGTCCGTAGTGTTTTTGAAGTAATACTGCTCATTTTACTTGAGGAATTTTATACAGCTCCCAGATAAAAGTCCCCGATTCATTTCTGGTGATGTTCTGTTCTAAGTTATTCTCTTGGCTCCTGTGATACCACCCCCTTCTTATTCTCCAAACTCACTCCTTCTCTTGTCTCCTCAGCTAGTTCTTATTTTTTAGTTTAATGATTAAAGTTCAGTTTCCCACATTATTAAGCCTACATTTCTACTTAGATCTTATAAAAAATTAAATGGATTTGTTAATTTCCTTATATTGATGCCATTTAATTTCAGTCCAAAAATTCCTGGAAACTCATGACTGTTCCTCTACAGGGGATTAATCAGGGTTGTTTTCACTGCATTCTGGGCAATAGTAGATGGTTAATAAATATTTGTTATAAAAATGTTTAGATGTATATATATATAGAGAGAGAGAGAGAGAGATGGATGTAGATGGATGATGAATTAATGGATACATGAATAGAACTATTTCTGAAGCACTATGTTCAGTACATTGTTAGAAAAAATGATGATCGATAAGTCAGTGAGTTAACATAATCTCCTGTTAACTTTCTGCTTTAGGAATTTCACTAACAGAATTTGAGCACATTGATAAAGCATATATTTCCTAATAAAACCTTGAGACCTTGAAAAATCTTCACGTCCTTGTCACTGATTCATAGCTTATTGTGCTTGTTTATAGGATAGTCAAAATTCAGAATGTAATGAAGGTGAATTTCTGGGGTACTGTAATTACACTGTAAAGCACAGAAATTGGGTGGTAAGAACTAAAAACTCTTGGGCTAGGATCCCAGCTCTTCTCAGTACTAGGTTTTTTTTTTTTGTTTTTTTTTTTGAGGGGAAGAAAAAGAATTTATTTTACATAAATGAATGAAAAATAATTCAAGAAATAGTAAATAAAATTTAATATGGTCTCATGCGCCCTAAAGGAGGTGGTGCCCGATTTGGAGGTGTGATTGCTATGTCCAGATAGTCTCCTATTTGGAACTTCTGCGACTGCAGGGTCATGGAGTCATCAGTCCCCTTCCTCCCAGACATGGTGCTGCCAATCTCCTTTACTCGATAGCCAGGCCTTTTAGGATCTGTAAAAACAATTGCAAAATTGAAGTGTGTGCCCTTCTTTCTAGCTTCTGGGTAGACTTCTTTTACTAAACTAGTCAACTCTTTCAAAGTTGCATCCATCCAAGTGTAGATCTGCAGCTCGCTGGACGGTACGTTTCCGCGGGAAAACTCGTCCATTCGGTGGTGGCGGCCGTTATTGGTGGTGAAAACACGCAGCAACAGCGGGCACGTTTTCTCCCGATCGATCGGTTTCTCCGGCTCCTTCTTAATTTCCTCCTGGGTAACGCGCGACTCCACCGCCATCTTCCTCCTATGGCCCGCGAGACGCTCCCTCAGTACTAGTTTTTATTTGCCATTTACCACCATTCTCATTAAGTTAAAATTAAAAGTTTTAATTTATTAGCATGAATATTACTGATGATCCTTCTGTGGTGCAAAGTGAGCTTTATATGCTAATATGAGAGCTTCCACTCATATGCAAATCAGTGAAATACACAATTTGTATTTCATAGCTTATACATTTACGCGTATTTCATTCCAACCCAGAAAGTTGAAATGGTACACAAAATTAATTTAACAGTTTTTATTTTACTTCTCAGTGTGAGGACACTCTACCAAAGCTCCCTACTTTTGGCTTGCTGTTGAGCATAATAAAATTGAAAGGAAAAAGTCCTATCTTTCCCTTTCGTTCTCTCTCATAATTTTGAGTAGGTTGACGGCCAATACAGGGTATTGTATGTAATGGTGGGTAATCATTTGGATACCGTGGGCCTGGCCTCACTTTTATCATTATAAAATAGTGTATTTGCACTAGAAAGCAGTATCATTTGGTAATCTAACGAGTTACAAACAGCAGAAAATTCTTAACAAATTTGGCTTAACCATGAAACTAATTTTTTGGTTTATATCACTCCAGTGTAGTGGTAAAACGCTCATAGCCTAGACGAGCCTAAGAAGGTAGGAGTACTAAATGTGATATAATATCCTGGATGGCATTCTAGAACAGATAAACGACATTAGGTTAAAATCTAAGGAAATCAGAGTGAAATATAAACTTTAATTACTAATAATGTATCAGTATTGGTTCACTGATTGTGACAAATTTACCATGCTACCGTAAAATGTTAACATTAGTCAAACTGAGTGCCAGATGAATGGGAACTCTGTAGTTTTCTATAACTGTACAAATGTTCTAAAATAATTTGGATATAAGAAATACTCAAAGTGGCGGGATATCAGCAAGATAACAGTCCAAGAAGCTTTGTAATTTCACTCTCCCACATAGATACTGTGTTTCTATATGGAGCAATATACCATATACCAAAGGCTGGAAGAGATTTTTTTTCCCAAATGCCCAAGTTCAACAACGACAAAAAATTGTGGTATACTAAAAAACAAGGAAACGTGGGCCAAGCAAAGCAACAAAATTAAATGCTTGAAATGGACTCTAATGTAATACACATCCATGTGCATTACATGGCTTTGTTTCACATGTCAAAAGACCAGTCATGAAAATGTTCAATGAGCTAAATGAGAACAGAGTTAGCAACTAAACGAAATAAGGAAAACAATGCATGAACAAAATGAGAATTTCAATAAGGAGATATAAACTATAAAACACCCCAAATGGAGGGGCGCCTGTGTGGCTCAGTCGTTAAGCATCTGCCTTCGGCTCAGGTCATGATCCTGGGGTCTGGGATCGGGCCCCGCATCGGGCTCTCCGCTCCGCGGGAAGCCTCCTTCTCCCTCTCCTACTCCCCCTGCTTGTGTTCCCTCTCTCTCTGTCTCTCTCTCTGTCAAATAAATAAATAAAATCTTTAAAAAAAAAACAAAAACACCCCAAATGGAAATTCTGGTGTTGAAATGAAAGGTACACTAGAGGAGTTTACAGCAGACTTGATAAGGCAGGAAAAAAAA
The DNA here is from genome assembly GCF_054177405.1 of Leptonychotes weddellii. Classification (NCBI taxonomy): domain Eukaryota; kingdom Metazoa; phylum Chordata; class Mammalia; order Carnivora; family Phocidae; genus Leptonychotes; species Leptonychotes weddellii. The sequence continues at coordinate 98,613,541 of NC_138385.1, read as the reverse complement.
CTGCATGAAATTGAAGACAGGTCATTTGAAGTGGTGGAGTCAAAGGAGCAAAAAGAAAAGTAGTAGGAGGAAAAATGAAGAGAGCCTTAGAGACCGTGGGACACGAATCAACATTATACGCATTAGGGAAGGCCAAAAAGAGAAGAGGGTCAGAACTGGGCATAAACATTCTTTGAACAAGTAACCATGGAAACTTCCCAAATTTGAGGAAAGAAATATACACAGTAATTGAAGAAACTAAACTCAAATAACATAATTCAGGATAAATCCAAAAAGACACACAGCCAGTCAGATGATAATCAAACTGTAAAAGTTGAAGGCAAAGAGAAAATCTTTGACTGGAAGAGAAAAACAACCCATCACATACAAGGGAGTTTATATAAGGTTATGAGTGGATTTTTCTGCAAAAACATTGTAGACTACAACGAGTGAGATGATATATTCAGATTGCTGGAAAAAAATAATTTTCAACCAAGAATAATATATCCAGGAAAACTGTCCTTCATAAATGAAGAAATTAAGACATTCTAAGAAAAATTCTTTAAGAAATGGTGAAAGGAGTCCTTTAAGGTGAAAGGAAAGGATGCTATACCTTAATGCAAAGTCAAATGAAATTATGAAGTTCTCCAATAAAGCTAAGTATGTTGACATAAATAGCTTCCTCTATTAATAGAATCTTCATGGATCAGTTCAGTTTTAATTCCTACATAGGATTTAAATGATAAAGACATTGAAAAATAACATAAATCATGAAAATGAGTATACAGTATTTAAAGATGCGATTTGTGACATCAGTAACATAATGTGCCAGGGGAGGGTAGAACTTTTTGAGTGTTTTTTATATGCAATTGAAATTAAGTTTTTATCTGTTTGAAATAGAATGGTATAATATTACAATGTTTTATGTAATTGTAATGATAGCCCACAAAGAAATTATCTATAAAATAGAAGAAAAAGGGAGGTGGTAATAGAAGGAAGGCTGGACAAAAAGATACAATTTAAGTAGCAATAGTATGTCCTTTTATATCAGTAATTTCTTGAAGTACAAATAGATTAAACTCCCCAATCAAAGCACATATTTATTAAGAAGGTATTTTAGAAACACAGAATCTGACTATATACCATGTATAAGAAACTCACTTTTGATTTCACAACAATCAACGTGAAAGTATGGGAAAAAATTACATTTAAATGGTAACCAAAAGAGCCAGGGAGTGGCTATGTTAATATCAAACAAAATCAGTTTTATTTATTTATTTTTTGTAGATTTTTATTTATTTATTTATTTATTTATTTAAGAGAGACAGAGAGAGTGCAAGCATGAGCAGGGAGAGAAGCAGACTCCCCGCAGGGAGCCCCACTCCGGGCTGGATCGCAGGACCCCAGTATCATGACATGAGCCGAAGGCAGTCACTTAACCAACTGAGCCACCCAGACACCCCCAAAATCATTTTTAAATAAAAAACTATTACAAAAGACAATGCCTTAAACTTATGAGTGAGGAAAAAACCTATTACAAAAGACAAAGAAGGATATTATATTATGATAAAATCACAGTTCACATAATCATTACAAATGAAGAAGACATAATCATTACAAATATTCATACAATGAACATACTAAGCTCCTAAGTATATAAAGCAAATATTGACAGAATTCAAAAACATATAGCAACACAGTGATAGTTGGAGACTTCCAATAGCCCACTTCAATTGTGGATAAAAGAGAAAAGATAAATTAGGAAATAGACTAATTGCACCTAGAAGTCATATACAGTATACTGTACCAGATAACATCACAATATACACATTCTTCTCAAGGAACCTTTCTAACATCATCCAAGATAGATTACACGTTAGGCCCTAAGAGAAGTCTCAGCAAATTTTAAAGTGTGAAACTATTCAAAATCTCTTTTCACATTAAACTGGAATGAAACTAGAAGTGAACAGAAGAGGGAAAAGTGGGAGACTAATAAACATGTAAAAATTAAACAATGCACTTAACCTACCAATTGGTCAAAGAAAATGTATCAAGGGAAATTATAAACTACCTTGTGAGAAATGTATATGAATACATATTAAAATTTAAGAGATGGCACTGAATTCAGACCTAAGAGGGAAATTAGTAGCTTCAAATATACAAAAGAAAACCTTCTGAAATCTAAATGCTACCTTTACACCTGAACAAATTAATCCTAAATCTAGCAAAAGGAAGGAAATAATAAAGATGAGTACACAAATTAATGAAATGGAAAATTGTAAAGCAGGAGACAAAACTCAATAAAACCAAAGTTGTGATTTTTTTAAAAGATCAAAATCATTGGGCGCCTGGGTGGCTCAGATGGTTAAGTGTCTGCCTTCAGCTCAGGTCATGATCCCAGGGTCCTGGGATCGAGTCCCACATTGGGCTCCCTGCTCCTTGGGAGCCTGCTTCTCTCTCTCTCTCTCTCTCTCATGAATAAATAAATAAAATCTTTAAAAAAAAAAAAAGATCAAAATCGTTGGCAAGCTATTATCTAGTTTAAGAAAAAGGAGAGAAGCCTTCAATATCTAAACTCAGAAATGAAAGAAGTTTCATTAGAATCATTGTCACACAGAATGGGAGATGATATTTGCAAATGACATATCAGATAAAGGGTTAGTATCCAAAATCTATAAAGAACTTATCAAACTCAACACCCAAAGAACAAAGAATCCAATCAAGAAATGGGCAGAAGACATGAACAGACATTTTTCCAAAGAAGACATCCAAATGGCCAACAGACACCTGAAAAAGAACTCAATATCGCTCGGCATCAGGGAAATCCAAATCAAAACCTCAATGAGATACCACCTCACACCAGTCAGAAAGGCTAAAATTAACAAGTCAGGAAATGACAGATGTTGGCGGGGATGCGGAGAAAGGGGAACCCCCCTACACTGTTGGTGGGAATGCAAGCTGGTGCAGCCACTCTGGAAAACAGTATGGAGGTTCCTCAAAAAGTTGAA
>NC_138385.1:98382593-98610054 GCF_054177405.1 Leptonychotes weddellii | reverse complement strand
TGTTAAGGAAAAAAAGAAGAAGAAGATAGCAGGAGGGGAAGAATGAAGGGGGGGGAATCGGAGGGGTAGACGAACTATGAGAGATGATGGACTCTGAAAAACAAACTGAGGGTTCTAGAGGGGAGGGGGGTGGGAGGATGGGTTAGCCTGGTGATGGGTATTGAGGAGGGCCCGTTCTGCATGGAGCACTGGGTTTTATGCACAAACAATGAATCATGGAACACTACATCTAAAACTAATGATGTAATGTATGGGGATTAACAAAACAATAAAAAAAAGATGCACACACACAAAAAAAGAATCATTGTCACAGAAATGAAAAGGAATATTAGAGAATACTTTAAACAAATGTATGGCAACAAATTGAATAACAGAGGAAATGGGTAAATTCTTTAAAACACACAACCTTACCAGTGCTGAATCATGAAGTAATAAAAAAATCTGAACAGAATAATTACTAGGAAGAAAATTGGATCAGTATTCTAAAACCTTTTAACAACAAAAAGTTGAGGACTGGTTGGCTTCATTGGAGACTGCTACTAAACACTTAAAGGAGAAGTAACATCAATCCTCCTAAACTCTTCCAAATAATTGAATATGAGGTGGCACTCATAAGCTCTCTCTGTGAGGGTTGCACTAAACTTATACAAAATCCAGACAAACACATGACTAGAAAAGGAAAATACAGACAAATATCCTTGGTGAATATTGATCCCCAAATCCTCCAACAGAATACTAGCATCGGGGCGCCTGGGTGGCTCAGATGGTTAAGCGTCTGCCTTCGGCTCAGGTCATGAACCCAGGGTCCTGGGATCGAGCCCCGCATCGGGCTCCCTGCTAGGCAGGGAGCCTGCTTCTCCCTCTGCCTCTCTCTCTCTCTCTGTGACTCTCATGAATAAATAAATAAAACATTTAAAAAAAAAAAGAATACTAGCATCATAAATTCAACAGCCCCTTAATATCTTTATATATAATGAATTAGTGATATTTTTTTCTATGGGGCGCCTGGGTGACTCAGTTGTTACGCGTCTGCCTTGGGCTCAGGTCATGATCCCAGGGTCCTGGGGATGCAAGGATGCTTCAACATACGGAATTCAAGTAATGTGTAACTACAGCACATTCAGAGAATGAAGGGAAAATTGACATGATCATGTCAATTGATTGAGAACAAGCATATGACAATATTCAACACCCTTTCATGATAGAAGCACTCAATAAGCTTTGAATAGAACGATATGACTTCAACATAATAAAGGTCTTATGTAAAAAGCCCACATGTAACATCACTCTCAGTGGTTAAAGCCTGAAAGGTTTTACTCTACCATCAGGAACAAGAAAACATGTCTGCTCTCAATGCTTCTAGTCATCATCGAATTGGAAATCCCAGCCAGAGTCATTGGCCAAGAGAAAGAAATAACAGGCTTCCCAATTGGAAAAAAGAAATAAAATTATCTCTGTTCAGATTATATGATGTCATATTGAGAAAATACTAAAGATTCTACACACAGAAAAAAAAAGTATAAGAAGAAAAAAATAATAATAAAGCTAGAACCAGTAAATATATTCATTAAAGTGTGTTATAAGATCCACATAGAACAATCTGTTATGTTTTTATACCCATTTAATGAACAATTGCATAAGGAAGTTAAAAACAATAATTCTATTTACAACTGCATCAAAAAAAATAAAGTATTTTTAGAATGAATCTAACCAAGTAGGTGAAAACCATGTATACTGTAAACTACAAAACATTGCTGAAAGAAATTAAGGAAGACACAAATAAATGCAAAGATGACGTAGGTTCATGAATTGGCACACATGATATTAAGATGTTAATAATACCCAAAGTGATCTACAGATTTAAATCAATCCCTGTCAACATTCCCATGGCATTTTTGCAGAAATAGAAAAATACCCTAGGGTTAATGGAAAAATACCATCCTAGGGGTACCTGGCTGGCTCAGTCAGTACAGCATGGGACTCTTTTTTTTTTTTTTTAAGATTTTATTTATTTATTTGACAGAGAGGGACACGGCGAGAGAGGGAACACAAGCAGGGGAAGTGGGAGAGGGAGAAGCAGGCTTCCCGCCTAGCAGGGAGCCCGATGTGGGGCTCGATCCCAGGACCCTGGGATCATGACCTGAGCCGAAGGCAGCCACTTAACTGACTGAGCCACCCAGGCGCCCCATAGAGCATGGGACTCTTCATCTCAGGGTCATGAGTTCAAACCCCAAGTTGGGCACAGAGTTTACAAAAAAGCAAAAATATCCTAAAATTCATATATAATCTCAATAAACCCTGAATAGTAAAAATTTTTCAAAAAAGCAGTAGACAGCTGTAGTAATCACTCTTTCTGATTTCAAAACTCATTATATTATAAAGGTATGAAAACAGTATGGTACTAGTATCAATATAGGCTTATAAACCAATGAAATAGAAAAGTAATAAATGGGGTCGCCTGGGTGCCTCAATCCTTTAAGCGTCTGCCTTTGGCTCAGGTCATGATCCCAGGGTCCTGGGATCGAGCTCCACATCAAGCTCCCTGCTCAGTGGGGAGTCTGCTTCTCTCCCTCCCTACCCTTGCTCTCTATTTCTCTCTCTCAACTAAATAAATAAAATATTAAAAAGAAAAGAAATAAACCTTTATGTATTGAGCTAAATGATTTTTGACAAGGGTACCAAGATCACTCAATGGGGAAAGGACAGAATTCTACATATGGTGTTGAAAAATTGGATACCCACAGAGAAAATAATGAATTTTCAACCTGATCTTAAACCATATATAAAAATTAAAAAATAAGTTAAAGACCTGAACTGAAGATGGAAAAGTATAAACTTCCAGAAGAATATCTTTATAATATTGGATTAGGCAATGATTTCTTAGATATGACACCAAAGGCATAGACAACACACGTTGAAAAACAGAGAAATTGGACTACGTCACACTTAAAATCTTTTGTGCATCAAACGACAGTAATAACATAGTGAACAGATGACCTAAGGCATGGCAGAAAGTATTTATAAATAAAACAAAAAAATTTTGTCAGTAAATTTGGTAAATGGGCAAAGACTTAACATTTCTCCACAGATGATATATGAATGGCCCAAACAATCATATTAAAATATGGTAAGTATCACTACTAATTAGAAATATGTAAACCAAATCCACAATTAGTTATCACATTCATTAGGGTGATTATTATCAAGAAAACAAATATAAGAATTGTTGGCAAGGATGTGGAAAAAAAGGGAATCCTTGTACATTGTTGCTAGTATTGTAAAATGGTGCAACCACTACGAAATACAGTATATTGGTTCCTTAAATAATTAAGAGTAGAAGTAATGTATGATCTAGCAATCCCACTTTTGGGTATATTTCCAAAAGAATTGAAAGCGGAGTCTCAAAGATATTTTCATAGCCAAGTTCATCACAACAGCCTTCCCAATAGTCAAGTGCCAACAGCCCAAAAGTCCATTGATCGATGGATAGACACACAAAATATGGTAAATACTTATAGTGATATAATATGCAGTCTTTAAAAGGAAGGAAATCCTATGGCATGCTACAACATGAGAAAGAGCCTTGAGGAAATTAAGCCTGTAAAATGAGCCAGTCTTAAAAGAAAACATACTGTAAGTTTCCACTCATAGATATATATAAATCAATTAGCGTTTACCAGTGTCTGCGGTAAGAACAGAACGTTGTTGTTTAATAAGTATAAAGTTTTTGTTCTAAACAGTATCTAGATCCTGGAAATGTTTCACAACAATGTATTTGTATATAACACTAGTGAATTGTGCACTTTAAGATGCTGAAGAGGGAAGATTTTATGATATGTGTTTTTCACCATGATAAAATATGTATATATATGTGTATATATATATATATATATACACATATATATGTTTGTGTTTGTACATATATATATACAGAGTACTAGCACCAGCTTCACAACAGGTTTAAAGAGCACCCAGAGTTATAAGAGCTTTTTTCCCCGTCCCTGGATTCTCTCTGCTCTGCCTTCACCCTCCAGTTTCATACCTCATGAATGCAGCCTCCCAGCATTCCCCATGTGTAGGCCACATACCCCAACTTCAACAAATCACCATGGTTGGACATATGGGAAATGTTGATTGACCTAAAACAAACAGGGCTTACCCTGAAAGTGCGAGTCGAATCAATCCTTGCCTTACCACTTGGGAGAGAGGTCGTTTTCACACCAGGCATCAGCAAACTTTTGTATTGGGCTATATTATAAATATTTGTCCTTTGTGGGTCATATCTGGTTTCCACTGCAGCTATTAATCTCTGCAATTGTAGCATGAGAGCAGCCAGAGACCTTAAATAAGGGAATGTGGCTGCATTCCAATAAAACTTTACAGATACTCAAACTTGGATTTCATATAATTTCATCTATCATGAAATGTCATACTTACTTTGTTTTTTCTTAACCATTTAAAAATGTAAAACCGTCTTAGCTCACAGATGGCTGGTAGGATTTGGCCCACAGGCTGCAGCTTGCAGATTCCCTGTTCAAGATAATCTGTCCAAATGCCTTTTAGCTCTTGAAAGAAGGCATTTGTGTCTGAGTTGCAACAGGCATTTGGAAGGTCATGCAATCTCTTTCCCTTTCCCCTTGTGTACTGAACTGTCATAATTTCTTGGTTGCCATAAGACAACAATTTGCACATACAGGACAGTGTACTGTTAAGTATTAGAGATAATGACTCTTCTCAACTATTAATTGGAAATTAAAGAGATACCTTCAAATCTGCAGGCACGATGAATTAGGTTAAAACTTGTCATGTTGCAATGCAACTGTTCTATTTTTGTTGACTTTTACTCATGTCCTTTTGTCTAGCTTAAATACTTAGTAGACTAAAACAGTCTTCGGAAAGATCTGTTTCTTAATAGCTTTATTTTCCAGTCATTGATCAGAGTGCCATTATGTAAATGATTGAAGTAAGTAGTCAAAATGTGGATTTCAAGATCTTTAGTGTCAGAGGGTGATACTGGAGAGAGAGGAATTAGAGATAGAGCTCAACAGTAAGGAACAGAGGAAGAATAAAGTCAAGGAAGCTTTTAATTTCCTACAAGGGGAGAGTTTGGCTGGATCTCTGGAGGAAGATGAAAAGAAAACAGGCTTGGGAGAAAGCAAACTTGATTGGAATAGCTTGGTGCTGTGGGAGGGCAATGATCTGTTTTAAAACTAAAATTGGCAACCGTGGAATGATTTGGTCAAATGTGTTTTGGCAGCCTTGGAATTGTTGTCCAAATACTTTAGCACATATAATGACTTTTTAAATTTGTTCACTCTTTATGACCCTCCTACTTCTAAAAAAAAATGTGAGCCTCAGCTCATTTGTGGAGCTCTCAATTTGAATTAAAATTGCTTGGAATCTTGTGTACCAGCTTGTGGCATCTTTGTGATATTATTCAAGGTTTTCAGGGCCCTGTGAGGTTGGTTTTCAGGGCCCTGTGAGGTTAGATTTCAACTGCAGTTTTGCTCTTCGGCCATGCTCCAATTGCAGGGGCCTGAGTTTCAGGTGGTTCATGCTCAAAGACACGTAATTGAGTGGCAGTCCTCTTACTAGTGGTTTCCCAGTTGTAATTTTCAAACGGTCAAAAGGCCACGTAGGGGGACAGGACTACGACGGGCTAGGTGCAATTCACATGCATTGATAAGAATGCATGTATCAAATAGAGATTTAACTGTATAGTTCTTCACAAAGCTTACTTGGTTTAATACCAACATATTAATATAGACTGCAGAATTTTATTCTAGCAATTGCTTGAACAAGAAGATTTCCCCGGGAATAGTATACAGTACCTCCTTTCAAGCTCTCTTGAGCTTCATGATGAGATATACTCAAGGAAAGTAGAGAGTGTTAGTTTGGATCCTAAATCTAAGTGTTCCCATGATGGTTTTGCTGATTTTCTGTCTTCTCTAGCCTTTGTTGTTGTATTTTTCTTTACTTTCTTTTATTTTCTAAATTAGAGGATTCCCTCCTTGCATAATGACACAAGTTTCGTCTTTTAGTGTGCCTTCTGGGGCGCCTGGGTGGCTCAGTCGGTTAAGCATCTGCCTTCGACGCAGGTCATGATCCCAGGGTCCAGGGATCGAGCCCCTCATGGGGCTCCCTGCTCTGCAGGGAGCCTGCTTCTCCCTCTCCCTCTGCCTGCCACTCCCCCAGCTTGTGCTCTGTTTCTCTCTCTCTCTGTCAAGTATATAAATAAAATCTTTAAAATAAATAAATAAATAAATAAATGTGTCTCCTAATAGTAGCTCCTCCCTAAATTATTCTATGACATGATTCCCTTTTAATTTATAGAGTATAAATTGAATTTGTACTCTATAATCTCATAATGACTAAGAAAGCATTTGGTTGGGGTTGGTAGAATTATAAATAAATTAAAAGTTATTAGTGTCTAAGCAAGATCCTTATGGACTCTCAGGAAAAAAAAGAGAGTTTTAGTTTTAGTTTTATCTCCTTCTGTTCAAATAGTCTTTAGGTTTACATTACCCATATCCTTTCCAATTCTTGATTTTTGTATTCCAAATAATTGCATTTATAGGAAAGTGACTTATAAATAGTGTTCTTGGGCGCCTGGGTGGCTCAGTTGGTTAAGCGACTGCCTTCAGCTCAGGTCATGATCCTGGAGTCCCTGGATCGAGTCCCGCATCGGGCTTCCTGTTTGGCAGGGAGTCTGCTTCTTCCTCTGACCCTCTTCCCTCTCGTGCTCTCTGTCTCTCATTCTCTCTCAAATAAATAAATAAAAATCTTAAAAAAAAAAAAATAGTGTTCTTATTTAGTGTTTTTATTATTGGTGGAAAAAAAGCTAAGATGGAGGAAATCTTGGTGGTTATGAGTACAAGCTATGGATTTAGGCTGCCTGGCTTTGAATCTTTCACTTTCTGCTCATCTGATGTTGGACAAGATACCTCATTGTTCTGTCTTCTTTTAGTCATCTGCCAAAAGGGCATAATAGTAGCTCGTATTTGATTGAATTTTAAGAGGGTTAAATGCCTTATTCATGTTATGTGTTAAGAACAGTAAATATTCGGGCGCCTGGGTGGCTCAGTTGGTTAAGCGACTGCCTTCAGCTCAGGTCATGATCCTGGAGTCCCGGGATCGAGTCCCACATCGGGCTCCCTGCTCGGCAGGGAGTCTGCTTCTCCCTCTGACCCTCCTCCCTCTCATGCTCTCTGTCTCTCATTGTCTTTCTCGCAAATAAATAAAATCTTAAAAAATTAAAAAAAAAAAAAGAACAGTAAATATTGAAGCATTGTTATTATTATTATTATTATTTTCATTGGTCATAGATCGAGTTATAGAAAAAGTAAGGAAGCGCGCTCTCCATGCAGACATCAAGTTAAATATCATCACTGGGAATGGTGTCTTGAGGCATATGATGTATACTTTTCTTTTCTAATCCCTGTCTTTTTTAAATAAACATACCTCTAAAGAAAGCATTATATTAGTAAGGTATATTAGCATTCTACAGAAAATTAGAACCCATAGGATATATAGACAGATATAAATAGAGGTTTGTTTTGAGTAATTGACTCATGTGATTAAGAAGACTGAGAAGTCCCATGATCTGTTATCTGCAAGCTGGAGATTCCAGAAAGCCGTGGTGTAATTTCAGTCCATGTCAAACTGCGTCAATTTTGTATGTTCCTGTCTGAGTCTGAAGGCCTGAGATTCTGGAGCACCAATTTCCTTGAACAGGAGAAGAGAGAGATGGATGTTCCAACTCAACCACAGTGAGCCAACTTGCCCATTATTCCTCTGTTTGTTCTGTTCAGGCCCTCAGGGGATTGGGATAATGCCTATCTACATTGGTTAGAGTGTTTTTGTTTATGCAATCTCCCAATTGAAGTAGTAATCTCATCTGGAAACATCCTCAAAGACATATCTAGATGTAATGTTTTAGCAGGTATCTGGGCATGTCTTAGCCCAGTCTAGTTGACAAAAAATGAGCAGAGCTCAAGGGAGAAACTAACAAAAATGCAATGATGGTAGAGGGCGATAATGCCCCACTTTCACCAGTGGATGGATTAAGCAGCCAGAGGATTAGTGGGGAAATAGTGGTCTTTAATAACACTGTAGACCAGGGGTACCTAACAGACATGTGTAGTGTGTTCCTTCCAGCAGCAGCAGAGTACCTGGTCTTCTCAGGCATGCATGGAGCATTTTCCAGGATGGATCAGAAGTTGGACTTCGGTACCTGTCTTGACCAATTTGGGAAGATTGAAATCATATCTACTGTCTTTCCCAGACAGAGTGGTATGAAGCTAGACACCAGTAGCAGAAGGAAAATGGGAAATTCACAAATGTCTAGAAAATGGAATGCACACTCCTGGACAGCCAATTAGTCAGGGAAGAAATCAACAGGGAGATATTAGTGTATCTTGAGATACATGGAAATGGAAACACAAGACGACAGAACTTGTGGGATGCAACAAAGGCACTTCAAAGAGGGAAGTTTATAACAATAAGTGCCTTTGTTAAGAAAAAAGAAATGTGGTGGCATTTCTTTTTTCTTAAATGAGGCAACCCAACTGAGGAAGGAGAAGAAGAATGGGTTGGGCAAAGGCATCGAAGAGGAAGGGAAATGATAAAGACTAGAGTCGAAATAAGTGTAATAGAGACTAGAGAGACAATAGATAGAATCAACAAAGCTGTTTTTTGGAAGGATGGACAGAACTGAGAAAGCTTTAGCTAAAATAACCAAAAGAAAAAAAGAGTGAACTCGGGTGAATAGAATAATGAATAAATATGGGACATTGCACCTGATAACCACAAAGGCATAGAGGATTATAAGAGACTGCTATGTACATTTATATACCAATGAACTGGATGATGTAGAACATGTGGATGGAAACACACAGCCTGCCAGGACAATCATCAAGAGATAGAAAATCTGAATAGGAAATAATGAGAAAGAGACTGCAGAAGAATTCAAAACTTCCCAACAAAGAAAAGTCCAGGACCAGATGGCTTTATGGATCGATTCCACCAAGTATTTAAAGAACAATTAATGCAAATTCTTTTCAAATTTTTCCAAAAATTGAACAGGAGGGAACACTTCCAGACTCATTTTATGAGGCCAACACTACCCTCATACCAAAGCCAGATATAAACACTACAAGAGGGGCGCCTGGGTGGCTCAGTTGGTTAAGTGTCTGCCTTTGGCTCTGGTCATGATCTCGGGGTCCTGGGATGGAGCCCCGCATAGGGCTCCCTGCTCAGCAGAGAGCCTGCTTCTCCCTCTGCCTGCCCCTCCCCCTGCTTGTGAGCGTGCGCGCTCTCTCTCTGTCAAATAAATAAATAAAATCTTAGAAAAAAAAACTACAAGAGAAGAATATAACTGCATACATAAAAAAAATCATCAAGAAAATACCCACAGATCTAATTCAACTGCACATCAGGAAACAAAAGCAGTATGCAAAAACTAATTGCTTTTTTATGCACCATGATTTATCTGTAATTGAAATTAAGAAAACAATCCCATTTAAGCACATTGATAAGATTATACACGGTGACCAAGTAGGATTTATCTCTGGATACAAGGATGGTTTAACATCCACAAATAAATAAACATCATACACCACAGTAACTGAGTAATGGTAAGAATCATATGATCAACCCAATAGATGGATCAAAAAACATTTATAAAATTCAGCATTCTTTCATGATAAAAGCTCTCAATAAGTTACGTATAGAATGAATGTACTTTAACATGACAGAGCCCATATATGACAAATCTACAGCTAACCTCACACTCAATGATGAAAAGCTATGAGATTTCCTCTAAATCAGGAATGAGACAAATAATGCCTAGTCTCACTACTCCTATGCAACATAGTCTTAAATGTTCTAGCCATAGTACTTAGGCAAGAACAAGAAATAAATGGTATCCAATTTGGAAAAGAAGTTAACTTGTCAATGTTTGCAGATGACAGGATCTTACATATAGAAAGCACTACACACACACACCCCAGTAGGAACTGTTAGAATAAATGTATTCAGTAAAGTTGTAGAAAAAAAATAAATTACATAAAAATCAGTTGCATTTTTTTTTATTTGAGAGAGAGAGAGAGCACAAGCACCAACGTTGGGGAGGGGCAGAGGGAGAGGGAGAAGCAGACTCCCCGCTGAGCAGGGAGCAACTCGGGACTCGATCCCAGGACCCTGAGATCATGACCTGAGCTGAAGGCAGACACTTAACTGACTGAGCCACGCAGGCACCCAAATCAGTTGCATTTCTATACACTAAAAATAAACCATCTGAGGGACCCCTGGGTGGCTCAGTCGGTTAAGCGCTTCCTTTGGCTTAGGTCATGATCCAGGGGTCCTGGGATGGAGCCCCGATTCGGGCTCCCTGCTCAGCGGGGAGTCTGCTTCTCCGTCTCCTGTCCACTTGTGCTCTCTCTCACTGTCTCTGTCGCTATTTCTGTCTCTCTCTCTCAAATAAATAAATAAAATCTTTTTTAAAAAATTGAAATAACCTAATTGAAAATGGGCATAATACAAGCATAATTGTTTTCTCAAAGAAGGCATACAAATAACAAACCGATATATTAAATCACTCATCATCAGGGAAATTCAAATCAAAACTGCAATGAGATATCTGCACATCTGTCAAAATGACTATTATAAAAAGATGAGCGAGAACTGTTGGCGAGCATGTGGACAAAGGGGAACCCTCGTGCATGGTTGGTCAGAATGCAGGCTGCTATAGCCACTATTGGAAACACTGTGGAGGTTCCTCAAAAATTAAAAATAGAACTACCATATGACACAGCAATCCCACTTATGGTTATGTAGCGAAAGGAAATTAAATCAGATTCTTTAAGACATGTGTACTCCCCTGTTCATCAGAGCATTATTCACAATAATCAAGATCATAGAAACAATCTAAATGTCCATTGAGGGATGAATGAATAAAGATGTGGTATATGTATATGATGGAATATTATTCAGCCATAATAAAAACGGAAATCTTGCCATTTATGACAGCCTGGATAAACCTGGAAGTCATTATTTTAAATTTAATAAGCAAGACAGAGAAAGACAAATAGTTTGTGATTTCAATATATGTGGAATCTGAAAAAGTCAAACTCTTAAAATAGAGTAAAATGGTGGTTACCAGAGTTTGGGTTAGAAATGGGGAAATGTTGGTGAAACGTTACCAACTTTCACTTTTGAGATGAATAAGTTCTGTGTATCTAATATAAGCACTGTTATTGTAGTTAATAATACTGTATTATATATTTGAAATTCACGAAGACAAGTTCTCATTTGTTCTTATCCACCTTCCCACGCACACAGGAAATGGTAACTGTGTGAGGTTATTTATGCGTTAATTAACGTGATTGTGATAATAATTTCACAATGTGAATGTTTCTCAAATCATCGTGTTGTGTGCCTTTTAAAAGCAAAAATTATAGGGCGCCTGGGTGGCTCAGTTGGTTAAGCAACTGCCTTCGGCTCAGGTCATGATCCTGGAGTCCCGGGATGGAGTCCCACATCGGGCTCCCTGCTCAGCAGGGAGTCTGCTTCTCCCTCTGACCCTCTTCCCTCTCGTGCTATCTCTCATTCTCTCTCTCTCAAATAAATAAATAAAATCTTTAAAAAAAAAATAAAAGCAAAAATTATAAAAAGGAATTTATTTAAAAAGATAGAAAAGAAAAAGAAACTTCAGTTGGGAATGCATGTAATAGAGCTGGCCATATTAGCATCTAAATTACTGAGGATCCAGTGTAATGTGCTTCCGAGGGCTGTTTGCATTTTATTAAAGGTACAATGTCTTTAACCATACAATTAAACCTAACAGTGAAAGTTTTGGTGTCAGTGACCCCCCTACTATCTTTCACTTTCTTGCCCACCCACCAACCCACATTCCTATGCACATAGATGTACTCTTATCCCTGTTCACCCACTTTGGTCTCATCAATGTAATAGAGAGGAAACCCCTGCGCATCAGATCCAGATGATCCTCAATCCCATGATGCAAACCCTGCCACCATCTTTGGAACCTGATTTCCTCTGTCATGCCATCTCTTTGCTTAATATTTAGTATCTATGATCCAGGCAACTTCAAATCAGTACTGATTGATTGATTGATTGATTTTTAAAAGATTTTATTTATTTGAGAGCGAGAGAGAGAGCAGGAGCTGGGGGAGGAGCAGAGGACGAGGGACAAGCAGACTCCTACTGAGCAGGGAGCTGGACACAGGGCTCCATCTCAGGACCCTGGGATCATGGCCAGAGCTGAAGGCAGATGGTTAACCAACTGAGCCACCCAACTGCCCCTGATTTATTGATTTTTAAGAGAGGGTGAGAGAGGGGTTGGAGAGAGAGAATCTTAAGCAGACTCAATGCCAAGTGTGTGAGCCTGACGCTGGGCTTGATCTCACACCCCTGAGTGAGGGTTCATTCATGACCTGATGAAATCAAGAGTTGGACATTTAACCCCCTGACCCACCCAGGCACCCCTCAGATCAGTATCTAAATATGGAGAAGTTAGTACATTACAAAATTAAAAATATAATAAGATGAAACCACTTTTCCCTTACAACCTGCTTTGTGCCTATAATTTCACTTTCTCTATGTACGTAAAATCATTGATGATATCGCTGTGCTGTCTCCTCCTTCACACTGCTCTATGTTACTGAACCCACTAGAGCCTGGCCTGCTCTAATTTCCCCAATGAACTGCCTTCACCAAGGTATTAAATGTAGTAGACACTTTTAAGTAAATTAATTAATGCTGGGGCGCCTGGGTGGCTCAGTCGTTAAGCATCTGCCTTCGGCTCAGGTCATGATCCCAGGGTCCTGGGTTCAAGCCCCGCATCGGGCTCCCCCTCGGCAGGAGGCCTGCTTCTCCCTCTCCCACTCCCCCTGCTTGTGTTCCCTCTCTTGCTGTGTCTCTCTCTGTCAAATAAATAAATAAAATCCTAAAAAAAAAATTAATTAATGCTTTTGGGAAACGGAAACCATCATATCAAAATGGTGATAATGGATTCAATGCAGCAGTGTCAAAGCATCTGGTAGAGTTACAGGTTTCAACATCAACATTGACATATCTCAAATAGAAGGTTGAATGGGAAAACAGGTTGCTAAAGAATACCTGGAAAATATATACTGACTATGGATATATACAGCTATAAGAGAGGTCTTTGTTTTCCGTTATTTAAATGTAACTTACGTTCCATAACATTGACTTATTTTGAGTGTACAATTCAATGCCTTTTAGCAAAGTAGCAGTTGCGCAGCTGTTACCACAGTCTAATTTTAGCACATTTTTACCACTCCCAAAATAATTTTGTGCCCATTTGCAGTTACTCCCTGTTCTCACCATCAACCTCCGGACAACCACTATTCTGCTTTTTGTCTGTGTGCGTTTGCTTTTTCTGGACATGTCCTATAAATGGAATCCTGTAACATACGATCCATTGTGCCTGGCTTCGTTCACTTCGCATAATGTTTTTACGTTTCATCCATATTGGTACCATTGTCAGTATTCCATTCCTTTTTGTGGCTGAATACCATTCCATTGTATGGATATTTCACATTTTGTTTGTCTGTCTGTTAGATGATGGACATTTGGGTTGCTTCCAGCGTCTGATCGTTCATGTACAAGTCTTCGCCTGTGAATATATGATTTCATTTCTTTTGGTGGTTTACCAGGGGCGGAATTACTGGATCATATGTTAGGTCTATGTTTAACTTTTAGGGAAACTACCAATTGTTTTCTGTTTCTACATCCTCACCAATACTTGTGATTATCTCTGTTTTTGAATACAGCCATCCTTGTGGATGTGAAGTGCTATCTCATTGTTGTTTTGATTTGTATTTTCTTGATGATTCTTGATATTGAGGGCCTTCTGCTATGCTTCGTGTCCATTTGCCTATCTTCTCTGGAGAAATATCTATTCAAATCTTTTACCCATTTTTAAATGGGATCATTTACGTTCGTATTAATGAGTTGTAAGGGTTTTTCATATATTCAGGAGAAAACCTCTGTTTTTATTTCCTGAAACGTTTTGAAATAAATTTTTATCTGTCTGAGAGTGCTATAGTGAGGTGATTTAAAGTTCCCAGGCCCTCACAGTACCTCCTTCTAGGTACGGCACTGATTAACAATTCCCACAAGCACATAAGCCATCTGCAGGCTCCCCGGGTGGTTTCGTTCCCTCAGTGGGACCAGCTCATCAAAGTGGAGTTTGTCTGTGTCAGTCTCCCAAAAGAAAGAAGTGGGTCTCACATTAGCCGTCATCTGCCCTGAATTTTAATTTTAGGCACCTTCGGTCTTCATGTTTGCTCGCCACCAGAGTGACAGGAGCCCTTCACAAGATCCTTTCCTGGTGTATCATTCTTAATACATGCACACGTTTGCCTCTTCATTCACCATGAGCCCCTTGGGGCCAGAGTGGAAGAGTGCATAAGCCACTGACTGCAAAGAAGTCCATTTCTAAAGGACTTAGGAATCCTAATGTCAGTTCCCCTCACCACTCGTCTCCCTCTTCGTCCTATTCCCTTTGCCCTTCGGTGGCAACCTTCATAACACAGTCTCTAAATCTTTTTCTCACGTAAGCATTGGCCATCTCGTGGTCAAATGTGCATTAAAAGTGCCTTTGACAGCATTGCGGAAATTGTGCACTCGTGAAGCACCTTGGGTTTCCAAGCGAGATCATTGGTGGGCGACAAACAGAAAAGTTTTCAATTTCTAGAAGAAATTATATGAGGAGCCAGTCTGATTTTCCACTAAGGCAGAGAGATTTCTTATGCTTTAAAATAATCTTGTTGTCTTGTGCATACGTCAGTATACATACATTAAGAGGAATTACTTGCATGTGGACCTTGTTAAATTCTTCAATCTTTCACAACACATTAGGTTGTAAATGTTCCTCCTGAGATTCCCAGGAGGATCAGTCAAAGAATTAGATCAAAAAACAAGAAAAAGTGCTGCTTCTTATCTACGGTCTGTTTTCATTTGCTACGTTCAGTTAGTTTCCTGGGTTCTCTTATAACCAAGATAAAATTTGGGGAAGTTCAAAAAAATTAGTAAAGCAATCCCTGAAGAAAATAATGGCCTTAGTTTATCTTTTTTTTTTTTTTAAGTCGTGAACTCACTATCAGTGCGTCTCCTGAGAGATAAATATCAGATGAGTAACTACAATAGCTCCACATTTTTTACTTCCTGGAAAATGACATGTAAGTGGCATCTTTCTACCCACGTCCACGCCTAGAGAAGTCACCTATGTTGCCTGCTCTGTAGCCTCATTTCTTCCCCTATTAATTTACATTTCCCTTTATTTTATTGGCCCTGCTTCTGTTACTCTAAGAGATCCTTGTTAATCTTTTGGGCTTAGGGCTTGCAGTATTAATTGGCCCCCACCTAACATCAGAGATCTGACTTACAGTTTGTTTTTTGACTTCCTTCTTTGTGAGGCACAAGCAAATCACCCTCCTTGGAAAGTGGATTGTTTTGTTTTGTTTTGTTTTGTTTCTTGGTGTGTTGGTTCAGTTGGCTTTGCATTTCTGAGAACTCCTCCAATCAACAAAATGATCCTTTTCCCACCTTAACCATCATCTGTATAGCAATAAAATGTGTACAGAGTCCCACTTGGAATTGGGTCACCGTACGTGAAATACCTATGCACCGCTTAGTTTCTTTTTTTAAGATTTTTTTTTTTTTTGAGAGAGAGAATGAGATAGAGAGAGCATGAGAGGGGGGAGGGTCAGAGGGAGAAGCAGACTCCCCACTCAGCAGGGAGCCCGATGCGGGACTCGATCCTGGGACTCCAGGATCATGACCTGAGCCGAAGGCAGTCGCTTAACCAACTGAGCCACCCAGGTGCCCCTCATTTAGTTTCTAACCATCTGGAAGTGAACCCCCCACGAGGTGTGCTACATTCATTTGTTCTACTAGGAAATTTTACTTCAAGCACTAAGACGCCATAGTTGAAATTTCTCCTAAGGTATTTAGATGAGGCGTCTCACATTTTCATCCCAATGTAACGTTCAAGCCTAGGAAATGCTTTTGGCTTAGTGGGGAAATTGAAATGCTTTCTCATGTTATCACTATTGGCTTTTTAAAAATGTTACATGTTATCCATCAACCAATTAGTCACCATGAATGTATCGAGCCGTTACTGCATGCCAAACGATGTGTTAGGAAATAGGAAAAAATACAAAATGTTGCCCTGGTTTCAAGGAGCCTCAGTTTGTTCATCTATCTGTTTATTCATTCAAGAATGTTTATTAAACACCCAGTGTGTGTCAGACACATAAGTTAGCTGAGGCCAAATAAGCATACTGTGTATAAAAGCGCTGTGCAGTAGATCAGAAAGCACAAAGCCTCCAGGAGGAAGTAGCTGGCAGAACTCTTTATTTCACTCTTAATAGCCAATCTTCTGGTGACTTCTTTCACTTCTGATGTGACTGCAGAGCCTCCCTGACCTGACCTTGTCTGCACCGGGTTCCTCACATTACAAATACTTGCCAGGGTGAGAAGAAAGATAACAGCGTTGCTAAGTGGCTGTCTCCTCTTTGACGTATCTTAACCTTTGTTCCAAGGGATAATTCTTTACAGTGTAGATGCATAGTGTATAAAAATCCAGCATCGGGATTCCTTAAATATATCTCACCTCTCAAAGACTCTTTTGCCTACTCCTGTTTAACCCAGCATCCACGATTCTCTGTAACTATCCTTGAGTCATTATTATTTATCAACCCACTCAGAGCGGTATGCTTATTGTATTGGTTACCTGTGCTGCCGTAACTGATGATCCCAAGATATCGTGGCTTAAAACAACATGCATTTATTTTCTCACAGTTTCTGTGGGTCAGCAGTTTGGACATGGCTAAGGTGGTTCCTTTGCCCCAGAGTTCTCAGTAGGCTGCACTCCAAAACTTGGCTGATGCCTGGGGTCTTATTTGGAAGTTAGAGTGGGGAAGGATGCACTTCCTGACTCACTTAGTGGTTGTTGGCAGGGTCCACTTCCTTCACTTTTGATGGGCTGAATGTCTCAGTTCCTCATTGGCTGTTGGGCCTGAGAGGCTGCCCCAGTTGCTTGCCACGTAGGCCTCCCTAGCAGAACTGCTCACTTCATCATAATGCCCCATCCAAGAAGGCCATAGAGACAGTCTGCTAGCAATATGGAAATAATAATTTGTACAATCTAATCACAATCAATATATCTCCTGAACATTGCATATTCTCTTATTTAGAAACAATTTGCTCAAAGGGAGGAGATTATGCAAGGCAGTCAATACCAAGAAGGAGAGTGTGTTTGCAGACATCTCTTAGAAGTTAGATCCATAATTATTTCATTTAGCAAACTCTTTTTTTTTTTTTTAAGATTTTATTCATTTATTTGACAGAGAGAGACAAAGAGAGAGAGAGAACACAAGCAGGGGGAGTGGGAGAAGGAGAAGCAAACTTCCCGCTGAGCAGAAAGCCCGATGCAGGGCTCGATCCTAGGACCCTGAGATCATGACCTGAGCCAAAGGCAGACGCTTAACCTACTGAACCACCCAGACACCCTCATTTAGCAAACTCATCATTTATCCATGTCACCACTAGGGTGGAACTGTGATAATAAGTAGCCCTTGCCCTCAAGTATTTCACAATCGACTTCCAAACATGAGCATGTTAACCTCTAACTTTAACTTGGAAAATGTTACAGTAAAATCAAGTTCAAAACCCAATGAGCATATGGAAAAGAGGGATGTCTTTGTTCATGATTGATCCCACCATGGGACTCCCATTTTCTCTCACAGTTAAAAATAAACACGCTGTCACTTTTTCTGTGGAATTTTCTCTGACACTACTCTTTTTCCCCCAACTCAATTCCCAAAAGAGTCAACCTTTTTGAGATTGTTGTTACGAAACCCAGTGAGTAGGAATGGCTTTCCAGGTGTAAAACATAGCGCAATGAAAGGCATGGAGAGCTGGTGCGATTTGACACATTCCAGGAGCGATGGAACTTCCAATATGGCTAGAATGTTGGGGATATGTTTAGGGAAGGGGAGTTGTTAATAGCATAAAATATGTCTGGAAATATGAAGTACGGTTATAGGGAAGAGAACTTGAGTGCTATAACGTGGGGTGTGGGCTTTAGTATATAGAAAGCAGAGTGCCAGTGATGTTCTCTAATTAGTAGAATGATGTGCTGAGATAGATGCCTTAGAAATGAACTATGGGGGGAGAACTGAGCATTTGCTGGAGATACTAGATAAAAGAAGGAAAGATAATATTCCAAGGAGAGTTTGATGATGATGTAAAATGAGATAAAGAAAAAAGAAGGCCATGGAAATGGAATGGTCAAAATTAGGCATTGTTTTAGGGTTGGAGTTGACAGGATTACCAGATTCAAGCAAGAGTTATTAGGAATGAGGGAGGGATCTGGAAGAGCCAAGGATTTCTATGGAATTTCTATTATAAGAGCATTAAAGCCTCTAAAAAGAAGAACCATGTCTTATTTGATAACAGAATCTCAATATTCTAATGGTGCCTGCTAGTTGAATGTTGGCAGTCAGTGGGTTGACAGATGAGTAGATGATGTATGTGAGATGGATGGATGGGTGGCCTGGGTCTATTGATGGTGTTGTTGAACATCCAAGGGAACACAGTAGAGAAATCAGTTTTGGGGATATATAAGGAAATGTGTAGAAAGAAGTAGTAAGAACCTCAGATGGCTAAAGTGACAGTGGAAAGATTTAGGAGAGCAATTAGAAAACTAACCCATGTTTCTTCTTTATGTTCATCCATGCTTTCCTAGTTTTCATCAAGAACTTGTTATTCCATCTGCTTCCACAAATTTCAAGAAAGAATAGTTTCCTTGGAGAACCAAACTCTTTAGGCAGATCATATGGACATTTTGGAAACCGATTAAATTTCTCATCACTGTATTCTCAACATGGAAAGCAACTTACCAGTCTGGTGACTAGTGCCATTTAGCATCCCTATAGTTTTAGTAAGGGACATGGGAATATTGAAAAAATGCTTCCAGAAACTCAAATCGAAAAAGTTTCTCTTTTCCTATCCTACACCAATCTTCTTACCTTTAATTTTCTTTCTTTCTTTTTTTTTTTTAAAGATTTTATTTATTTATTTGACAGAGAGAGACACAGCGAGAGAGGGAACACAAGCAGGGGGAGTGGGAGAGGGAGAAGCAGGCTTCCTGCAGAGCAGGGAGCCCGATGCGGGGCTCGATCCCAGGACCCCGGGATCATGACCTGAGCCGAAGGCAGATGCTTAACGACTGAGCCACCCAGGCGCCCCCTTACCTTTAATTTTCTATCACTGGCATAACCATACTTCTTGACAATCTTCAGGTTTCTGGGACATCATATTTTCTGAAACAGTGCTTCTCACACTTGAAAGTGCTTCATCTAGAGATCTAGTTAAAAGGTGGAGTCTGACTTTGAGGTCTGAGTTGGGGCTTGGCAGTCTTCTTTTCCTAACAAACTTCCAGGCGTTTCTGATGCTGCTGATCCATGGATCACCCTTTGAATGCCCAGGATGGTAAGCTACCATTCAATATCGGTGACTTGGCTGACATCCTCCATTTTTGGTGACACAGGTTGTAAGCTGCCTTTCAACACATAATTTCATTTACCTCCTGCCATTACTCATAGCCTCCCTGTGTGAATTTTTATTATCTATCCCTTCCCTGATGCTTCTAGCTCGTCCAGCTTAGTGATAATATGTGAGGATAGCTCCAGCACGCTGTCTTTACCTTCCTCCAGATCCTTAGTGAAGCTGTCAAAGCTGACCTCCCCTCTCCCTCCACTTTCCCTCACCATTTCTTACCTTAATGCTTTGTTTCCAGTCCTTAGATTTTGTCTTCAGTCTCCTGTTCCTGAAAGTCTTCAAACAGGCACAATTAATTAAGGGGCAGAGGTCAGGGATCTAGTCCCTTTTTTAAGTAAGAATTTGGGATCTGATCATTTGCAATCTTAGGGAGATCAGCATTGTGTGTAACAAAAACAAAGGAGTAAAGGAGTAAAGCAGTCCTACTAGGGAGTGCTGGTTTAGCTCAAAACAAGGCAGCTCTAGTCTCCACCTTTGTGCTAAACAATTACATGACCTTGAGGAAATTGCTTACCCTTCCTGAGCCAATGTTTTGTTGGTTGTAAAATAGTACATTAAATTTAAATGATCCTCTTTGGTCTGTTAAAATTGATTACCTAGTGGCTGATTGAGCCTCATCTCCTCCTGATATGTCTAAACTAAAGGGGAGCTTCCTAACATGAGGTTCATGGATCTCCGCAAGAACTCTGTGAAAAGAAGTCAGAGAGTCCATGAACCTTGATTCCCTGGAGAGGAGGTGTGTGGAATTATATTTTTACTTTCACTGCCCTCTGGCTGTCAGTGAGCATTTTCCTTAATCAGGAGTATAAATGACAAACTATAGTAGTATTTGCAGTGTGTGTTACTTCATCACCAGTAGAAAACACAAATGTATTTGATATCACATTACAGGTTTTGTAGATATCATAATATCGTGATATTTGCACTATGTCAACATTTTAGTGTTTCTTAGACCTTCTACCTCTTTTCATTGAACACAGTAATGAAGAGTAATGAAGAGGTGCATCCATTACTATAGGCCCATGTTTGTCAATAGGGGGAGTTTTTGCCTCACCGGTCACATTTCACAAGGTACAGAGACATTTTTGATTGTTGCTACTAGGAAAGGAAGTTTTAGTGGCATCTATGTAGTCATGGAGGCCAGGGATCCCGCTGAATATCCCAGAATGCACAAGACAGTCCCCTTAGTAGAAAGAATCATCCAGTCCCATAAATCCATGAGACAGAGAGGCCTACTAAAAGGCTTTTAAAAAAAAATTATGATAGCTGTATTTTAGTATAATTAATTGCCTTTGTAATCCTGTGTATTTTATTTTATGCCTTTACACACTTTGTTCTTAGAAGAGTCTCATAGGCTTGCTAGACTGTCAAAGGGGTCCATGGCACATTTGTTAAAAGAAGAGAGTAGGGGCACCTGGGTGGCTCAATTGGTTAAGCGGCTGCCTTCGGCTCAGGTCATGGTCCCAGGGTCCTGGGATCAAGCCCCACATCGGGCTCCCTACTCAGCGGGAAGCCTGCTTCTCCCTCTCCCACTCCCCCTGCTTGTGTTCCCTCTCTCGCTGTGTCTCTCTCTGTCAAATAAATAAATAAATAAATAAATAAATAATCTTAAAAAAAAAAAAAAAGAGTAAACGTCATGTGAAGTCAGATCTTTTAGTTTGTAGACCAGGAAACTGTAGCTCAACTATCTGACCCCCAAGGTAGCCTGACACACTGGAATAAGATAAGGTTCAAGGGCCTACTCCCGCCATACAGCTTATGGGACTTTGCCCAAATCATTTTCATTGTCCTTGTCTCGGTACCTTTGGGCCTCTATAACAAACTACTGGAGACTGGGTGGCTTGAACAACAGAATTTTATTTTCCACACTTTGAAGCCCAAGATGAAGGCACTGGCAGATTCAGTGTCTGGTTTTGGGTTCATAGATGGTATACACCTTCTAGCTTTGTCCTGAACATTGTAGGAGAAAAAAGTCTAGGGGCACCTGGGTGGCTCAGTCATTAAGCATCTGCCTTCGGCTCAGGTCATGGTCCCAGGATCCTGGGATCGAGCCCCGCATCGGGCTCCCTGCTCGGCGGGAAGCCTGCTTCTCCCTCTCCCACTCCCCCTGCTTGTGTTCCCTCTCTTGCTGTGTCTCTCTCTGTCAGATAAATAAATAAAATCTTAAAAAAAAGTCTATTCCTTGTGTCCTCTTTTAGAAGGGCACTAATCCCAATCATGAGGACTCCACCCTCCTGACCTAATCAGTTTCCAAATGTCCCGCTTCATAATACCATCAATTTGGGGCTTTGGATTCCACATATGAAATCTGGGGGGATACAACCATTCAGACCATAGCATCTTGGAATCAGTTTTCTCATTTACAAGATGGATAACATTGTTCTTCACCCAGAGTGAGCAAACTGGGGCCGAATGGCCAAATATAGCCTGCAGCCTGTTTTTGTCCATAAAGATTTATTGCAACACAGCCCATACCCATTCGTTTATATATTATCCATGTCTGCTTTTACCCTGGAATGGCAGAGTTTGGTTACAACATGGAGCATGCAGCCCACGATCCCCAAAATATTTACTGTCTGTCCTTTCTCAGAAAAAGTTTGTTCGATGCTGACTTAGAATATAGCTGTAAGGATAAAGGGACACCGTGTGTAAAGATTTAGCTCATTGCCGGGTCCAGGCTGAGCCACCTAATAGGATTTTTGTCACCTTTCACTTGTTGATAGAAGATCTTTGTTAGTCTCATGGGAGCTTTTATTCACAGAAGGGACTCTTCAGGGGCTTGTTTTGTTCAAATAATCATCATGCAATGCTTTAAAATATAAATAAATTTATTTAGAGTTCAATTTTAAATGAAAAGACTATTATCTTAATAGTTCAGATTCTTTTAACTATCATAGGACTATTCAACACCAAATTTGTGCAGATGCTCTAACCAAGAAATATTAATATGGTGATTTTCAGTCTCTCAGTTATTTCTCTTTTCAGTTCTCAACCTTCCCAGATTTTAAAGATGCTCTTGCACTTAGCAAGTCAAATGCAGTGTCTGTTTCTGAGATGACTTTTGACCCAAGATTTCAACACATCCAAGACTATTGTTTTTGTATAAACTACTGTATTGTCCCATGAAATCTGGGGGTTGCCTTCTGAGCTTCCTGGAAATTTTGAACAACAAGCAATCTCAGCCAGGACCTCAGCAGGTTCTTGTGAGGAATCCTAATGTGTTGTGCTATCCCTGTCAGCCTGGGCGATGTTGGGGAGCGCAGGGCTTTCTAGGGGTGTGGTCAGGCAGCCCAGATCCCTGCAGTTGAATTACATACAAGACCTAGTCCTTTCTTCTCCATGAACACACAGACCCCACTCAGCTTAATCCACTCAATTGGAATTTGCATAGTTTTGCCTCTATGTTAGTGTAAATGCCCTTTGTGTGTAATCATAGGATTTTTGAACTGGGGGCAAAATATTGTTTCTTTTATATTCTCAGCACCCACCAGGTTCTTGGATTTTTAAATCTGATCCTATTGAATTCTCTACCCCGCTGCCTAGCAAGTCACCAACACTCCTGAGGCTCTTATATTAGCATATCGGATAATAGTATTTTGTTGATTCTAGAGTCATTCTCTGCTCCTTCGAACTCAGCCATTCATTCCCTCTGGATCTGCTGCAGAATAAGCGCTTTTCTCATTTATGTCTTCCTGTCATCAGGACCAAAGTGTAAGATACATCAAAGTCTCCCTGGATGCTGTGTGCCCTAGGGCAGTCACAGTGAGCAACTTATAAAAAGTATAATAAACCCCTGAGATTTCCAAAAATAATTCAGATGGGCATAACTCACTTGGAAAGTGTTCAGCACACACTGCCAGGTTAGGGGGAAGGGGCTCTCCATGCTTCCCCCCCCTTCAAACTTGTGCTATTTTAATAAGACCACAAGACTTGTCTAGGCTGCATACTCCCGTAATGAGGCTTAGTTTAGAAAGATCAAGGTAATGATGTTTAGTGATAAACTGCAAGGGGACAGGCAGGGAGGAGGGGAAAATAGTATGGAGTAATCTTTCTGTACTTTAATGCATGGGCCAACCCTTTATTAAAATAGTTTTTCCTGGGGTGCCTGAATGGCTCAGATGGTTAAGCATCTGCCTTTGGCTCGGGTCATGATCCCAGGATCCTGGGATCGAGCGCCCCACATCAGGTTCCCTGCTCCACGGGGAGCCTGCTTCTCCCTTTCCCTCTGCCTCTCCCCCTGCTCATGCTCTCTCTCTCTCTATCTCTCTGTCTCAAATGAATAAATAAAATCTTAAAAATAATAATAATAAATAGAATAGTCTTTCCAGTTTAGGGCTCCACAGCCTAAGGAAAATTTGAAAAAAATGAAGACGCATCCCAGCCAGTGGCAAATCTTGAAAGCAGAGCTGAAAACTCCCTAAT
The DNA here is from genome assembly GCF_054177405.1 of Leptonychotes weddellii. NCBI lineage: Eukaryota > Metazoa > Chordata > Mammalia > Carnivora > Phocidae > Leptonychotes > Leptonychotes weddellii. The sequence continues at coordinate 98,586,018 of NC_138385.1, read as the reverse complement.
TATCAGTTAGCCCCTTTACTTATCTTTATCATCCAACAGTTAGCTGTTGTGCTTAAAAGCAATGCTAGGAACAGCTGAAAAAATGGTTTCAGGAGCAATGTCATTTTAGTCCTCGTGTTGAGCCGCAGTTGCAGTATGTCAATAAAAGAGTTGTCCAAATTTTTGCATAATGCTTCCTAATGAATGTTACTTTTATGCCAGCCATCATTTTAGGAAATATATTGTATCCTAAATTGTGAGAGCTTTAGTTCGTGCCAACTGCCTTTCTTCCTGTTCTCAGTAGCCCACAGGCAGCTCTATTACAGTGTGTCCTTATTACCAGAATGTTTTCCAATTAGAGGTTTGTAAGCCTCAAATTGGAAGGTGGAATGTAATTTTCCATAGAAATAATGTTAAAAGTGGTGGCAACATTCCAGGCTAGCCAACAAAAGGTACTTAGTTAACATATAATTTAGCTGTATTTAGGATTATGGAATCTTTTTCCCATATTTTCCCCATGCGACATTGTAGTACGATCCATTCATTTCAGCTCTCCATAGCCACTGGGGCAGAGGTGGCAGATGAATCCACCGAGGAAAAACCTCAGAGCTGAATCCAGCTGAGCCTTTACCTGCCACTGACCTCATCCTCCACTAAAACACTAGTATCTGACTTGTATGATCATGGTTGTGTTTACTTGTAAATATGACAAGAGCAAGGAGCATCTGGGTGGCTCAGTCAGTTAAGCGTCTGCCTTTGGCTGAGGTCATGATCCTGGGGTCCTGGGATCAATTCCTGCATCGGTCTCCCGGCTCAGCAGGGAGCCTGCTTCTCCCTCTGCCACTCCCCCTCCCCCGGCTTGTGCTCTCTGTCTCTCTCTCTCTCTCTCTATGTGAAATAAATAAATAAAATCTTCTAAAAAATCATTAAATATGATAAGAGCAATAATAAAAAGATAATATTTATTAATATGTGTCCGTCACTGATCACAATACCCTTACAACTATCCTACAGAGTGGTGCTGCTTGTCTATTTCACCAGTGAGGAACTGAGGCATAGAAAAGCTTGTCCAAGGTCATAGAGCTTTCAAACAGCTGAACCAACTGAATCGCAGGTGGTCTGTCTTCAGACGCGGTGGTCTCGGTTGCTACAGTGCGGTGGTCAGCAAAGTCTAGCGCACCGTCGCTTACTGTGTGGCATTGGAGCTAAAAATGGTTTTATCCATGTGTAAAGGGTTGGGAGGGGGGAAGAAGAATATTGTGTGACATGTGAAAATGATATGAAATATAATTTCCTGTTTTTGTACAGACATATAGCAACACAACCGCTGGAACACAGCCCGCACCTATTCACGTATATATTGTTTTTAGCCGCTTTGGGGCCAGAAAGGCAAAATTGAGTAGTTGTGACCCTGTTGCCTACAAAGCTTAAAATACCATCTGCACCTTTTCAGGAAGTTTGCCAATCTCTGCTATAATGCCTGAAAAGCTCTCAGGCCCGACGTCTGTATTATTATGAATCCTCAATAAATACTGGCGGAAACAAATTTGTCTCCCTCCCATTGTTGGAGGTAGTGCACAGTATTCTCCCGTTTAGAAGATGCCAGATGGCCCAATCCCCAATTTCAGGACCCTGGTGACTGCACCTCCTTGTAAGCCCCCACTGGCTTCCAATGTCAAGGCTCTCTCAAAGGCTCTGGTCTTGACACTTTGCTTGTCCTGTTGCGACAGCAGTTCTTGAGATAGTCACTGGTGGCCCATTAGGCCAGAGGGCTCCAGGAAGACCAAAGGCATCTTCTGGGGGACTAGAGGGACTCTAAATCCAGCTGCCTGGGAGGGGCTTAAGGTATTGACAGGAAAAGGGGCGTCTGGATGGCTCAGTCATTAAGCGTCTGCCTTCGGCACAGGTCATGGTCCCGGGGTCCTGGGATCAAGCCCCGCATTGGGCTCCCTGCTCGGCGGGAAGCCTGCCTCTCCCTCTCCCACTCCCCCTGCTTGTGTTCCCTCTCTTGCTGTGTCTCTCTCTCTGTCAAATAAATAAATAAATAAATAAATAAAATCTTTAATAAAAAAACAGTATTGACAGGAAGGTACACTTCAGATCCATTCCTAAGCAGAGTGTACCTCCCCAGCCTGTAACAATGTATTCTCTATAATTGAGAAATTTAACATCTAGCAGAAGTATTTAGTAGTGAGAGGCTCTTGCACATGTATATTAAGAGATTGTACAAAAATATCCAGAGCAGGGGCGCCTGCGTGGCTCAGTTGAGCGTCTGCCTTCAGCTCGGGTCATGATCCTGGGATCCTGGGATCGAGCCCCACATCACGCTCCCTGCTCAGCGGGAAGCCTGCTTCTCCCTCTCCTGCTGCCACTCCCCCTGCTTGTGCTCTCTCTCTGTCAAATAAATAAATAAATAAAATCTTTAAAAAAATATTCAGAGCAGCATTTTAATAGCAAAAACCTGGCTACAACCCCAATGGTGATGAGCTGGAGAAGAAATAAATAATTGTGGCTCACTTCATTGTCCTCCTCAAATCTTTACTCAGTTGTTATATTAAGAAAGAATTCTATCCTGTTTCTCTCTCTCTCCCTCCCTCTCTCTCTTTTACACACACACACGCAGGCGTGCACTTCTGCGCAGGGAATGGAGTCAGCAGAAGATGCATTATCAAATACGTGGCTCCTGTGGGCTCTGTCCTCCTCTGGGGAACTCTAGAGCCAGTGTAGAACAAGACTCACAGTTGCGCCAACTGGGGGACAGGCGTCCATGGTATTATCATTGGTGGAAGGATAACTACTTGGAAGCATGAACACCTTGCCAGTTATTTCTCAGGCTGAGGTGACCCTGTTGCCAGAAGAAATACCCTTAGGCAGAAAGTATTAAACACTGTAGGGTAAATGCCCGTGGACCATGGGTGCAGTGTTGACATCCATTTCGCTTTCGTTCCAGCTGAGGCGCCTCTGCTCAGTGGTGACCAAGAGCACGCCTACATCACCTGAGTCTCTGCTCTAACATATAGAGGAGTCGATTCTCCATGCCCCCCACCTTTAAACACTGGCATTCTCACTAAAACTTAGCCCAGTGAAATTTGAGGTCAGATGTAACCTGACTCATGCCGCTTTTTGGTGTATCCTCTGAGATCAGTGTTTTTGGGAACTTGAAGTCTAAGTAAAGGGATGAGTGAATTTCTATGGAGTTACAATTTATAAGTCAATTATTAAGGATTTTGAAAATCTTGTGGTCTAAAATTACTGTTATAATACTATAAATGATACAAGTAATTGAAAAAAAATTATTCATTTCCTTTGGCCCAGGAGAACTACTTCAGGGATTATATCCTTGGGATGTAATTATGAACGTAGAAATGTTTCATATATAAAAATAATTTTTGGGATAATTTTCATATTAAAGTAAATGGAAAGCAACCTTAATACCCAACATTACAGTAAACATTAAATAAATATATGATAGATGTATCACAAGCTATTTTTCAACCATTGAAATTATCTTTATAACGAATTTTAAATATGACAAAAGGCTTATGGCATAACGATAAGGGATAAAAAAAGTATATGGGAAGTATGATTCCACTAATTTATATAAAATGTTTAAACAGAAAATAGTGGAAAAATACAGTAAAAATAGAAAATACATGGAAAGATACACTAAAAAAATAAATAAAATTTTAAAAAAAGGAAAGATACACTAAAACATTAACAATGGAGTATAGAATTAGGTGTGATTTTTTTTTAATATAAAGATTTTATTTATTTATTTGAGAGAGACAGAGAGCAGGAGCTGGGGGAGGGGCAGAGAGAGAGGGAGAAGCAGGCTTCCTGCTGAACAAGGAGCCCGATGCGGGGCTCGATCCCAGGACCCCGGGATCATGACCTGAGCCGAAGGCAGACCCTTAATGACTGAGCCACTCAGGCACCCCCATTTTTTTTTTAATCTATATTTTCTACCTTCTCTCCAGTGATGAGGTATGGCTTTTGCAATAACAATGTGAACTTTAACAATGAAGTAGGTTGGCGCAGGATAGGTTTAATTTATCAAAGAATGAAAGAAATTATAAATGACAAAAACACATAGTTCTTGAATGAAAGACTTTGGGATTAAAGTTTCTAACTGTACCTCATCCATTTTAATAACCTCTAGATGTAAATCACTTTTCAGGGATTAAAAGGTACATTACAAGAATTTTTCTTGCATTACAAGAATTTTGCTTATTTTTATTTTGTTTTGCTTCATTTCTTGGAAGTAATCTCTAAACCCATCTTGGGGCCCAGACTCATGACCCTGACATCCAGAACTGCAAGCTCTATTGAGTGAGGCAGCTAGGCGCCCTGTTTTCATTACAAGAATTTTAAATGACACATTCACACGTGTGATCTTTATATATTTCTAAGTATCTGTAGTCTCTCTCTATATCCTTATTAATTCTAGAATAGGGGGAAATTAGATCTTAAGATTCTGTTTGTTTCATCTTTAGTTAGCTTTTTTTTTTTTTAAGATTTTATTTATTTATTTGACAGAGAGAGAGAGACACAGCGAGAGAGGGAACACAAGCAGGGGAAGTGGGAGAGGGAGAAGCAGGCCTCCCGCAGAGCAGGGAGCCCGATGTGGGGCTCGATCCCAGGACCCTGGGATCATGACCTGAGCTGAAGGCATACGCTTAACGACTGAGCCACCCAGGCGCCCCTTTAGTTAGCTTCTTAATATGGTTATCCTGAAAAGAAATTTTGCCCCATTGGATGTACGCTCCACTATATTATTATTATTGAAATTCAAGATGACGAAAGAGATCACTTCACTAACAACAAAGCTATCTCATTGATACCTGGGCATTGTAAAACAGGAAAAAAAGATAAGTTTAAATGAAAAGGATTTTATAAGGGGTGTTATAACCCTAAAGAGGGCCTTTTAGTAGTATACTATTCCAGTTCTCTGGGTTATGCATTCCCATCTCATGTCATTCAATTATTATAATATCGTGGTTTAATGCTTTCTGAAATTTGAACCTCAGGAAAGTTGACTTGCCCAAAGTCGTGTAACTGCTAAATGCTATAGTCTGGAATCCTATCCAGTTATATGGAAAATGTGCATTTCACCCATTTTGGCCACATGCCAACATGATGACACCTAATATAACTGCAGTGAATTCTACCCTCTACTGTCCTTTGGTTCTCATTAAAGAGTGTCACTCCATTATGGCTTCCTTTTCTGATATTTTCTCCACCTCTCTGTGGACTGCTTGAATGAGAAGTAACCTAATAGGAATGTGTAGGGAACTGGGCAGCTAGCCTAGAGCATGGCACACAGTCAACGCCTGAATGGACAGGAGACAAGCTACTGATGGTATGTAGTAGACACTGTCTTTTCCGTGCGGGCCAGGCAGAAGATTAGGTTTTCACCATCATAAGGAAGGCATGGATCTGGAAAGTGGTAGGCTAATCCCTTTCTGAGAAGCAAAAATGAGACTGGTGATGAAAGCAAATAAGGCCCCGGCAGCCCAGCTCAGGGGCTTGACTCCTCATTATGAGTTTCCCTTGGAGGCAGCTCAGAACCATGGATAGTGCCCAGGACTGTAAAGGTTTGTAAGGAGACTGCTTTCCTTGGAGTTCCAGCTTAATTTTTTTTTTCTTTTTGCAAAAGTTTGACTTCTTTGAAAAACTTCCTGTTTTCGCCTCTGTTCTCAGGGATCTCATATGCAGCATGAGGATGATAGAGCTGCAGCTAGCAAAAGGTGTCCACACACACAAACATTCCCAGATTATCAGCTTTAAAAAACCATTACTTCTAGGGACGCCTGGGTGGCTCAGTGAGTTGAGCGTCCGCCTTCGGCCTTGTGATCCTAGTCCTGGGATAGAGTCCTGCATCGGGCTCCTCACTCAGTGGGGGGCCTGCTTCTCCCTCTGCCTGCCACTTCCCCTGCTCGTACTCCCTCTCTCTCTCTCTCTCTGGCAAATAAATAAATAAATAAAATCTTAAAAAGAGAAAAAAATCACTTCTAGCCAATAGTAGTAGGAATTCCACAGGTTGTTTTGTGTCTGTTGGGGATGGGGAAATCAAGGAGTTATGGGTCCCACCTCCAACCCCCCACCCCCCCCTACCCTCCTGCCCCATAGCTTTCCTCTCCTAGGTGAGCTCAGAACTGCTAACAACCCAGCCTCCTCTTTGGAAGATTCTGAGAAGAAAAAATGTCATTTATTTCACAAATCTGATTCCTACAATCCGAATCCAAAATTCTATTTCTTACCTAATATTAATATTATTTATTTTCCATTAAATTATATAGATCTTTTTCATTTATATTCTATAGCTGCAAATTAAGCTTCATTTTCTTGATTAATTCCTACAAATTTTGTATTTTGTAGAAGGTCACTAATACAAAAGCCCAGGATGTGTCTTTGGAGAAGGACTTATTTTTCTTCACTAAATTTGCGAACCTCTGCATTTGGTTCTGAGTCAGAGTTACAAAAAAGATTTAATGGGCTCCATGCTGCTAGCCCTCAGTACCTATTGTTGGCAGTATCCACGGCCAATATACCGACATTTCCCCAACTGTGGTTCACTGAACACTCGTCCAACAAAACACTCTGAAAGCAAAGGCTTCCAAGGAATAGAAGTTTGGAAACTCTGCCTTACTTTCTGCCTTTTTTTGGAGAATCATAATGCTCCCTAGCATTATATGTTCTGAATAAAGAAATCATTTTCACGCCCTTCAACCCAGCATTTTCCCAATCCTTTGAACCTCAGAACTGCCCCCCCCGTTTTTTTTGGTGCTAGTACACATAATAACTCCCTGAGCCACGATTTCCTATAAAACTCTATTATATGCATTCAGTTTACCAGAATAGCAATGAGGGGAATAAGGCATCTAATGCATAAAGTTAGTGAGACTTACATCTCTTAACGTGAGAAGGTATAATTTTTTGTAATCCTAGCTTAAATGTTTCCCTGTGACAGGGTCGATTTTAGTTAGAAATTGCATTTATGTCTTTCTTAAATAGAACATTTTAGAAGCTGGGGAAATACTTTTCCAACAGGGAGGAGATGGATAGCGCGTTAAAAAGTGACAGGTATGTAGTAGAGGCTTCAGACTCCTGAGTCTTTCAAACCATAATTAAAATTTCTGCTATTGATAGACAGTTAGTTCTATTAATATTCTAGGGTAGAGCTCTATGTTAGGTGTGGAACACAACCAAGCTCAAATTCCTAGACTAAACTCACACATAATGAACTTAAAGGTGTTAGTTAGCATCTTCCTTGAAAAGTAAAACTCATACAAATAAAATAAATAAATAAACAAGAGCATTATATCTGATATTTCTCCACAGGAAAGAGTAGAATGATTTATTTGGGATTCACTGAGGTGTGGGATTGAATATTGCACCGTAGCATTGCCAAGTGCAAGAACCACCGTTACTGTGTTTGCAGCTTCAACTTTGAGCGCAGTTTTCCAACCCATTTGTTAAAGAGTATTCATTTTCAGAGCCAAATGATGTAGCAAAAAAAAATTGTTCTCCGTATATACACAGCCTTTTTTTTTTCTTTTGGTCCTTGGGTGAGGAAGATTGATTTCATAATACTCCTCAATTCGTAGAACATTAATCATTCTTGATTCACATAATGCCCCCCCATATGCATGCTCATATGCATATCTTTGTCTCTCTGTGTGTACATATTCTCCTTCATAGTGAGTATAATAGATAGGAATATAGTATATATAGTCCCATGTATTTATATATTAGTGGATTCCATTTTTCATATATATACATCATCTACATATGTGTTTTTGTGAATATTTATATATATCTTTTATTTTACCCTCTCCTAGGGAACAACTAGAGATGTTTAGTTACATTTCTGTGCTTTAAATTTAATTGAAATGTTTCCTTTCTTTACACTTAGTCACCAACTCAATTCACAGTTATGTTCTTTTCTTTCACTTTGCTTTTATTTATAAAAGTTCCTTTTTAGGGGCACCTGGGTGGCTCAGTTGGTTAAGCGACTGCCTTCGGCTCAGGTCATGATCCTGGAGTCCCGGGATCGAGTCCCGCATCGGGCTCCCTGCTCAGCAAGGAGTCTGCTTCTCCCTCTGACCCTCCTCCCTCTCATGCTCTTTCATTCTCTCTCTCAAATAAATAAAATCTTTAAAAAAAAAAAAAAGTTCCTTTTTACATTCAATCTGGTTCTATAAGTATTTAAAACCTATACCTGGTCCTAATGTGCAATCTCTAAAATGAGATGTATTCAAAGATGAAATTTTCTCTCTGTCCATTCCACCTTCTTCTGTCTCTCCCTCAGAGGTAATATTTTACTTTTTTCTAGTTTTTATTCCATCCTTTGATTAAGGATAAACTAAGGCATATTAATAATTTTGAGTTTGTTTTAGCAAAAATCGATTCTAGTTGGGAAGAGCCAAACCGGAAGTTGTTAGGAACACTCCAGTGACAGGAGCTGGGCAAAGACTTCTAGACAAAAGGCAGGAGCAAAGTAAAGGAATGATTGATTGGCTGTAGTTTAAAGCCTACGTGGCTCTTGTGTTTGATTGTTCTTAGTGTACTGATTTTACCGACTTGCGGCATTTAAAGGCTTAGATCTCGGTTTGCTTAAGTAGGCCGCCTTGGCATTGGAGCCAGGCCAGTCTAATGGCCTCTTTGTTTCATTAATTTAACACCTATCTTTGGTTTTAAAATAAACAGTAGCATACTAAACATGCTTTGTTCCACCGTGATTTTCACTTTACCTTACATTCTGGAGATCACTCGCTAGAGAAATACAGAAGAAGTCCTTGCTCTGTTTTGCAACTGCAGACAATACTAATGGACATTTGGGTTGGTTCTAGTTTTGTACTACTACAAAGAGCACACTAACTTTGTGACATTTATCCATATTGCAAAATATACATCTAGCCCTCTATTTTTACCTACAGCATCCTCCTCCACATGTGAGTGCCTTCAAATCATTGCTCCTTACCCAGGACCCCAGGTCTTTTTTTTTTTTTTAAGATTTTATTTATTTATTTGTCAAAGAGAGAGACAGAGAGAACAGCCCGCAGAGGGAGAAGCAGGCTCCCCGCGGAGCAGGGAGCCCAACGCGGGACTCCATCCCAGGACCCGGGATCATGACCTGAGCTGAAGGCAGATGCTCAATGACTGAGCCCCCCAGGCGCCCCAGGACCCCAGGTCTTTACACAAACTCTCCAAAGCTGTAGCTGGCACTGAACTCACAGGCCCAAATCCTGCTACATTAACGACTAGGTCCAAGAAAGCTGGAGTCGGGCGCCTGGGTGGCTCAGTTGGTTAAGCGACTGCCTTCGGCTCAGGTCATGATCCTGGAGTCCCGGGATCGAGTCCCGCATCGGGCTCCCTGCTCTGCAGGGAGTCTGCTCCTCCCTCTGACCCTCCCCCCTCTCATGTGCTCTCTGTCTCTCTCATTCTCTCTGTCTCAAATAAATAAAATCTTTAAAAAAAAAAAAAAAGAAAGAAAGCTGGAGTCTTGGTTTCCATTATCTTGCCCAGCCCCCTCATGAAGAAACATTTCAGGAGAAACATCTGTTTCATTTAAGTATTTAAATAGCTGTGCTTCTTTTAAACGCTGTGAGTTTTATCTTATAGACTCCGTGAGTTGTATACCTGGCTAGATTTCCCTCCATGTTTGCTTCGAGAAAGTTTAGTGCCTAATTTATGACCCACTCAGCAATATATAAAACTACATGACTGTATTTTCCTTTCTTTTATTAAACTAAATTTTTAAAAAGTCAGTATTATGGTAAACCTAGTTTTTAAAAATGTCAAGTAATTTTAATTCTGTGAAGCCTAAGTCTTGCTGCAAAGCTCCCATTTTGTATCTTGTCCTTGTCAGGATTCTAGGAAGATATATGCAAATATATCTTGTTATTCCATTTAAAAGGATGTTTACAAACATGTATCTGGGGCGCCTGGGTGGCTCAGTTGGTTAAGCGACTGCCTTAGGCTCAGGTCATGATCCTGGAGTCCCGGGATCGAGTCCCGCATCGGGCTCCCTATTCAGCGGGGAGTCTGCTTCTCCCTCTGACCCTCCCCCCTCTCATGTGCTCTCTCTCTCTCATTCTCTCTCTCAAATAAATAAATAAAATCTTTAAAAAAAAAAGAAAACATGTATCTGACTGCAGCTTTCCAATGTCCTGTAAAGTGTATTTCTCTAAAGTGATGACATTTTGAGGGGATTCCAGAAAAAAATAGTGACCTGACCTTAGAAGCTGTGGGGTCAGGGGTTTTATATTGAAAAATATATGCCAGGGAGTTCAGAGGCCTTATTAGGGGGGGGAAAGTAGTTATCTTTGGGGTTGTTTTCATTATTATGAATTCGTGCTTTCCTTTGTATATTTATAAACCAAAGAACATATTAAGAGACATATACATATTTTAGAATTTGGCAAGTAGTTAACTCTGCTTTATTTTATTTTATTTTTTTTAAAGATTTTATTTATTTATTTGACAGAGACAGGGACAGCGAGAGAGGGAACACAAGCAAGGGGAGTGGGAGAGGGAGAAGGAGGCTTCCCGTGGAGCGGAGAGCCTGATGCGGGGCTCGATCCCAGACCCCGGGATCATGACCTGAGCCAAAGGCAGACGCTTAACGACTGAGCCACCCAGGCGCCCCGTTAACTCTGCTTTAAAAAATGTAATACCTGTGATAAGTATATATGTATATTTATATTTAATGTTATATTTTAGCTTGTGTTTATTTTCATATCAAAAAATATGATCTAGGAAATTCTGCTTGTGTGTAATAGAGTATTTTATATAAATGTTTGTCATATACAAACATAATTTCTTTAACGGGCATCTTTGACAAATTAGATACACTCTGGAAGTGTGTTTTTTTGATTCCAGGAGGAGCTAATCTCCAATGCCAGGCCCCCTGATGTATTCAGGAGCTGCCCCAATGCAGACTCTGGTGGTTCATATGCAAAGAAAAGATTAACAAAGGGGTCATTGTTTTTCAAATCGGAGCCTGGCCTGTTAGTAACTCTTGAACTCAATTTGTTGCGGAATGATCTATCACTGCTGCTAACTCAGGAATCGAATTGGTTTGGTGAGCCCTGTAGCTGCCACAGCAGAGTGCTGTGTCCTGGGGAATCCTGAGGGGTCTAGACAAATCGAAAGCATAGCCTCTGGCTGGGTTTGCGAACAGTGTTGCCAAATAAACTTGTCACAAGAGAAACCAATAACTCAAGAAATGAGGTTTGGAACAGAGAAAGCCAGAGATTTACTTCGGGTGCCTGTGTCTCAGGGAGGTGGCAGGCTGAAGCCTTAACAGCTGACTTCTCGGCCTGCAAGATGGACACCTGGAGTTGTATAGGAAAGCTTTGGGGCCGTCAGTGCAGGCAGGGAGCACAGGGTGGGGGGGGAGGGGGTTGGAGGAGGATCAGTATGTGTTCAGCCCATAGTCATGGGCAGGGAAAGGTCTTGTGGGGTGTGGTCTTCAATGCATTCTGTTGCTATCAGTACTTTTCTGATCCGGTGGTTGGGTTGTTCCGGGTCATTGCAAAACACCTTCATCAATGCCCCAAGGAAGTGCGATAAGAAATAAGCACAATAAGGGGCGCCTGGGTGGTGCGGTTGGTTAAGTGTCTGACCCTTGGTTTCGGCTCAGGTCATGATCTCAGGGTCGAGAGATCGAGCCCCACGTTGGGGCTCAGTGTGAAGTCGGCTTGGGGTTCTCTGCCCCTCCTACTCATGCTCTCTCTAAAATAAATAAATATTTTTAAAAGCTGGAGGGAGCTAGAGTTTTTAGGAGAAGATGATAAATCAGTATTAGAAGCCTTCTATGGATCAAGTTCTCTAATATTCAGTAAGCTTATTTAATTTTAACAGCATCTTCTGGGTTGGGCTTTTTTTTTTAAAGTTGCATTTTATTTTATTTTTTAAGATTTTATTTATTTATTTGACAGCGAGAGCACGCAGCAGGGGGAGCAGCAGGCAGAGGGAGAAGCAGGCTCCCCGTGGAGCAGGGAGCCCGACGTGGGGCTCGATCCCAGGACCCTGAGATCATGACCTGAGCCGAAAGCAGACGCCTAACCGACTGAGCCACCCAGGCGCCCCTGGATTAGGCATTATTTCCCCCTTTTCTGGGAATGAGACAGACAATAGTCTCAAGGAGATGAAGTCAACCAAAGGCATATACTTAACATCGGCTCCTTTTTACTCTATCCTTAGTCTGAAAGATACCAAAAAGGCAGTCTTTTGCCACTACATTGTGCAATAAGAGATGAACAGGATGTCAAACTTTGCATATTCTTCCCCAAAGTCACCAACTAAACCATTCATGAGTGACAATAATGCCTGCCATTTGTACATTCCTTCATGGGTTGCAATTAACCTGTATGCATTTCATTTGATCTCCACAAGGTTGACTGATCATGCAAAACTGTCCCATGCTCTCCCCTTTAAAAAAAAGATTGAAAGCACATAATCTGGAAGTGAATAGGAATAGGTTCCTGCCTAACAAGTCAGTGATAAAAAGAAAGAGAAAAGAAAGTGGCCTTCAGACATTTAGATGAGCATCCTGGTTTCATAAACAAAACAATAGCAACACTGTTATCTGTCTCTGCAAGTGTAAGGTTATAATGAAAACCAGATATTTTGTGTTTTTACTTCAAGACATCCTTGGGAAGTTATCTGCCTTTAAAATAGAAACTGTTTTTTGCTAAATGATACCTGTTACAGCATGATACATGTCAACTTTCTTCAAAAGGAGATAGACAAAATGCTGACAGTTCTTTTCCCTTACACATAAGGCTAAGCAAAAGTAATGTCTTTTGAAAACAGCAGCCTTAGTTATTAAATGGATTTATTCAAATAAGGACAGCATTAAAATACCCTCCAAAATGGAAAGGGGCAAGTTCAGGGCATGAGAAGGCTGGAGAAGAGGAAATTTCCTCTACCATGCAAAGGTTTTTCCAGCTGGTCTAAGAACTAAATTGACGTGAGACAGATTAACTTGAAAAAGTCTAATTTAATTTCATTCATACAGGAGCCCCTCAAATTTGAGAGGTTCGATGACAGAAATGTAAAATGAAATAGCAGTGCCATCCTGAGCTAACAAACAGGATAGGGGCCTGGGGCTTCAATGGGAAGAAGAAGAAGAGCAGGTGTGTGGTAATTCATGTTTGCCCTTCCATACAGACAGGTCACTCAGATAAAATGTATCGCTGGTAATCAATCTCAGTCTAGAAAAGACCCCAGTTTAGATTTTTCTAGGTTGTCAAGGGAGGGGCAGAAGTTTGTGTTTAGCCCATAGGGTCTCAATTGCCTTCAGCTCAAACTACTTCTCGTGCCAAAGGGGCACATTTTTTAGAGACTTGCTTTGAACCTCTTCAGTACTGCATTATAGATTTTATATTGGCATCAAGATTGGAGCCAGGAGGAATAAGGTAAATGGCAGAATTTTCAATTTGGAAACTGACAACATTTGCCTGTCCATTATCCAAGATAATTCTAAAGCACAGAAAAGTCATTTGGGCTGCACATCCAATACGCTGCCGGATTTGGGTTGAGAAATGGTTTATTGGTTAACTAACTAAGTAATAAACATACCTTCTAGCATATCAGTAGTATGTTTGAGAAAATAAAAGCAAACGAGAAATAATGGTGGAGTGGAAAGAATTACTTATAGAAATGGGTAGGTAAAGTGGAAATAGTAAACAAGAATAAGGAGGTTTGGAAAAGTGGCAGAAGAACCTTCCCATTAGGGCATAATTGCTCACTCTGTTGAAATATTCCTATAACTCTTATTTGAGCAAAACTGCCTTCCTCAAACAAACATTTAGTTACAGAAACTCTTACAGTGTTGGGCACTTGTGACTTGCTTGGTTGAGCAATGATTTTAAATTTTAAATTTGGAGAAGAGAAAGCTGATGTGTTCAAATTAGATATTGTTCTCGGAAAAATAAAAACATCTACTCTATTTTCGATATGCCCTTCCTGTTTTCGGTGCAGTAAGCCCAAGATCTAGTTCAGAGAGAAAATAGAGTTTTCTTTTAGAAATGCATTGTAATTACAGTGCATTCAAATAGATCTTTTATTGAGTTAGGAAGTGACAAAATTTATTAAGTAACAATTCACAGTACTTTTTCCAAAATCCACTGACAAAAATACTGATTTAACTCTCACAATAGAATAACGGGCAGTAGATGCAAAGTTCCCACAGGTGGGAACTGTTCCCTTTAAATACAAAGGCCTGTGATTTTGTAATTAATATTTTTCCCTTGTCAAAATATGTATTCAAATATATAATTGTGTTTTCTTATCCAAAGTTCATTTAGATGAGTTGTCAAAACCACATATAAGACATATAAGAGGGGTGAAATCTCATGGGTATGCAAAGAGAAGCAGCCTGGATTGAGAGGAAGGACAGTCAGCAAGCGGGAATTTAGAAGGAACCAAAATAAACCCACATCTACTGAAGGACCTCAAAGGAGGGATATTGACTAGACTTGACAGTATTTTGGCTTCATAACAAGGACTCTTAATTTTAAGGAGAAAAATGTAAATAGCCCATGATTTCTTGAACAACACAAAAAAGCTATGGTGTAACTTTTGGAAAATCCTACTAAGAATAACAGGGAAATAAAATTTTGAAGCTAACAAAATTCAGTTTCATTGGCTGCAAATATTTATTATGTGCAGTGATTCTCAATAAATCTTTGCTGTATTTTTATAAATTTGACATGACAAGTGTCTGGACAGTAATTGGTGTGTATATAGTTTTTGTACTGTCCCAGCATCTGAGAGTAGGAGTTCTCCCCAGTGTTTACATCTTCCCTTATCTTTTTTGACAGCCCCACCATTAACTTCTCAGTCAAATGGAAATTGTGAATATTGCTTTTACCTACTTTTACTTTTCATGGCCTTCAGGAAATTTGCAAGTCTGTGCCTAAAAATCTACGGATATTCTCCTTTTTCAATTAATTGAAGGACTGCAATGATTCAATGTAACATTCATGATTGAAATAATTTTTCAAAAAATATATAAATAGGGTAAAACATATTTCAATCTCATATTCCCAATGGATGTAAATTTCCTGGAATAGAGCCTTCGCTACAAGTCATAATAAATTAGAAACTTCACAAATTTTGAATTGCACCTCAGAGAATTTTCTGTTTCTGTCAAATGAAATCACCTATTGTAAACACTCTTATCTATACTTAATTTTCCTCCAGGTTGCTAAATTAGGAATCAATTCATGTCATATTTTAACACAATCATATTGACATACTTATGAGTATATCTTTCCTCTTCAAGTCTAGGTTTTAATGAAATATTTTTTAAAATATCCTGTATTCTCAAAAAGCTTTAAATGTGGTTGTCATAAACCTAAATCAACAATATAAAGTAGTGTGTGTGATGCATCGCAAGTGCAAAAGATTGGCAGTGTTTTCAGAGTTTGACGTATCAATCATTATAATTATAGCAGCTAATATTTATCTGTTCTGGGTACCATGTTAATTCTCTCCACCTACATCCCTAAAACATAGCTTTTTGTTAGTCAAGGCTCTTCCGGTTGCAAGTGACAGAAATTCCAACTCTAAGTGCTTTGAGAACAAAGAGGGTTTTGGTGACTCATTTCCAGTGGTAGGTCTGGATCCAGGGGCTCCAACAATGTTACCAGGACTCGGTATCTTTTCTTTCTCCAAGCTGAGTTTCCCTCTGTCCTGGCTTCATTTTCAGGCAGATTCTCTGGACCACTGTCAGTTTCGGGGATACATGTTGCAAACTTTGGATCTGGCAGAAAGAGTGTTTCTCTTTCTCAGTCTTCCCTCCCATACAAAGTATAGGTCTAACAATCTTGATTTCTTTGGTATCCATTCCTGAACCATTAACTGTGGCGGGAAGCATGGGATGGAGGGCCAACTTAGGTGTGAAATCTGTATGGTCACACAGGACTCTGCACTTAGAAGGGTCCCATGCTTGCTCTAATCCTCCACTACATTGAAATTAGTATTAATTTTTGAACAAGGAGTCCTCCGTCTTCGTTTTATTTTATTTTTTTTTTAGTAATCTCTATTCCCAAATGTGGGGCTCGAACTTGTGACCCTGAGATCAAGATTTGTATATTATTGCAACTGAGGCAGCCAAGCACCCTGCATTTTCATTTTAAACTGCATAGCATGGGGTTGCCTGGGTGGCTCAGTCTGTTGAGCAGCTGACCCTTGAATTCGGCTCAGGTCATGATGGAGTGGGCTCAGCGGGGAGTCTCCTTGTCTCCCCCTCTCTCTGCCCCTCCCCCTGCTCATGTGCGTGCTCTCTCTCTTTCTCTCTCTCACAAATAAATAAAGTCTTAAAAAAAAATAAATAAATCCCACAAATTATGTCACTGGTCCCAGTGGGATGTGATCATTGTCTAGGCCTACATCATGTGACTACCAAAGGAGCCAAATTTTGGGGGTCACCTCAACATAAACATGGGTTAAAGGGGTGGCAAGTGGTTCTTCAGAGGAAAACTTTTGAGAAGGAGGAATGTGCCTGGCAAAGTCAATTAGCTGTCTATTCAAAATTAGATACCTAATAATGGTGGGGCAAGACTGCCTGCTATCTAAAACACAAACATAAAAATTATGCCATGGGTCTATTATATATTTTCCTGATCTATGTCATGGAAGAAAAGGAGATTTCCAAGGAGGAAAGACAACCAAGCCAAAGCTGATGATGCCATGAACACATTGTTGAGATGGAAATACCTTTAGGAATTTAGAGGAAGAGTGAGTTAAAGCATCTAATATGAACTTCATGGAGTTGCTGGCCCAGTGAAAGATATGACTGTGCAAGTGAATTTCAGGCTGGAATGCTGGGCGTTGCCCGTAAGAAACTGCCAGCTAGAGCTTGGTTAGTGCTGGGAGGAGCAGAAGGGACAGGCAGGGAACCAGATAGAGGGATTCGGTTGTGACCCTATAGACCAGGCATTCTCAGTGGAGGCTGATATCACTCCATCCTGGGCAAAAATTGCTTTTTAGAGACAAAAATCTTTTATTCTTTTCATGTATAAAGCACAGATACAAATATAGTATATAAACAATTTAAATAAATCTTTGATGAAATTTCATGCGTGGGCGGTGGTCTATTAGGAAAAATGTCTAAAGAGATAGAAAGGTTGACAAACATTGCTTTAGACCAAGGCTTATTAATTTGGGTCCCAGACACTTCTGGAGAATCTGATGACAGTAATGAACCTTGCTCCTAGACAGTGCATACACAGAATTCTGCATATTATTTTGCAGATTCATACATTCCCCACTAAAGCTATATGCACCAGGTTGGTTTCTGATAACAACAATGAACTTGAAATCATTGAGCAACATGGTGACTCTTTCCTGGCTCTCAGAGCATTCTATTGCAGCTCATTTTGTGAGCCAAAGGAAATGGTATTTTAAAAATTAACATTGAGGTGATATACAGTAAAGATCGGAAGTAAAAGGAAACTATGACACATTATTTTTGAAAAGAATTTAAAAAACAAAGAAAGCTGGCTCTGTGAATATCTCTCCCTCTCTCTCTCTCTTTTTAATAAAGCAAATGTTTATTTATATATATTTTTTAATATTTATTTATTTGAGAGAGAGAGCACAAGCCCGAGGAGAGGCAGAGGGAAAGAGAGAGAGAAGCAGGCTCCCCACTGGGCAGGGAGCCTGATGGGATCACGACCCGAGCCAAAGGCAGATGCTTAACCAACTGACCCACTCAGGCGCCCCATCTCTCTCTCTCTTTTTAAGAATTTATTTATTTGAGAGAGAGAGAGACAGCACGCGCGCGTGCGCACACGAGCAGGGGGAAGGACAGAGGGAGAAGAAGCAGTCTCCCCACTGAGCTAGATCCCAAGACCCTGAGATCATGACCTGAGCTGAAGTCAGATGCTTAACCAACAGAGCCACCCAGGCGCCCCTGAATATCTCTTTAAGAGAAAAGAAAGCTCTCACTGGCTAGATGACAATTAGATATTAAGCAACCATCAAGCCAAAGGGTGAGTAGATGTCCCTAATTGTAGTAGGTATATTGACACTGGGAAGATAATTTTTTGTCTGTTGCACATCATCCGACCCAAGTCATGTACCCATCCTGCATGCAGTTATCGCATGCTACCTGTGACCAGTTCAGGCTCTTTAAGCAGAACAAATTCGTTCAAGGAATTCTACCTCTTGTTTCATTAGTTTAATATACACAATTTGGGTTTAAAAACCTATCTTGGGCTTATATGAACCTATGTGTGTAGAGGGTTAGTTATTTCCCAGAGATGTTTGACATTAAATGATAATCTTTCTATAACTTGGAAATATTCTTTTCTTAAGATTCTGTCTTCTTTTGGGGATTTCCTCTTACATTTTACAAAGAGCTGCCTAACTCAAATGATCTCATCAAACTTTTGACTCTTGTGCACTATGATAGCCAGGAAATTTACCCACGTTGCTATTTTCCAGTACTGGCCATTGGAAACCTCTCTCTAGCTGCATTTCCCTCATCTGGACAATTATGAAAATACTTGCAGTCTGTCTACCTTAGAGACTTCTTTCTCGATCTCTGTGGAACTCAGTGTGAAGTCTTATCATCTCCTCAGGAGGAAAAAATGTGCAAAAGAAGTACAAAGTGTTATGATTAATTCTTTTTTCTTTTCAGGGTTGTTAGTTGAAAGATGAAACAAAATGAAACACCGGAAATTGAGTTGAAAATTCACATAAACACACCCTCTGTGAACTGACCTTGCGTGCTGAGACCCAGAGTGAAAAACCACTGAAAGAACAGATTTGACTAAAATCTGTCATGAGGCATGTCTGGGCAGAAGTAAATCTTGGTCTACTCTTTCTATTTGCTTGCATTAAAGTAAAGACATTTTTCCCATGGAGCTTAGGACGTTTGGTGTTTCTCATCATGGGTGATACTCAAAATATTTTAATAGCATTAATAGAATGGACACAGAGAAATCAGGGGAGATCCCAGTCAACAATGACATCTTATCGCCAAACCAGGGGGTGCCTATGGAAATACATCTCGGTTTCCTTGGGGTATTTGTGCTCATTGTTGAGTCGGAAACAGTGAAGTGTCTGAAATGTTATTCTCAAGCTAACAAATCAGCCTGTCACCATTATATGTTTATACACACATGCGTGCGCACATACATCCCCCCTCCCCAGGCCTCTGGATCAGATATAGACTGTTTGCTCACAAAGAAGCTCTTCCCAGAGCCCCAGTTCTGTGAGGGCAATTCAGTGAAAACCAAATGTATCTAGCTGTGTGTTGATGCTTTCCAACACAGAAGAATGCCAGAATTATGAACCCCAGAGCTTGTATAGGAACTACTAACACATCTATCCATTTTCCCCTCTAGAGAGAAAGGATTTCATTGCTCTGATCTGTAGACAGATGCCCTCGGGAAGAGGAGGCAAAGGTCTCTACTTCACCACTGTGGAATGGAAGCACAGGGCTCCAGGCCTACTGGAGACTTTGTCCTTAGGGAGGCCTCGATCCTTCGATCCTTCGATCCTTCGATCCTTCCGGTTGCTATTCAGTTATCCTTTAAACCAGGTGCCAGTGCTGTTTTCCTAGTAAGCCTTGACCATGCCAAAACATGAAAATATTCATGGAGTGTTAGTTTTTTATCTACTTGAACTACACCTTGGAAATCCCATGGAATTTGACTTCCCATTCCTGGTGATTCCTTTAAATGCTTTCCAGATTGGAATAGGTGTGCTGATTAACACATTTACAGAACCCGAGTTTAACTGGATAAATTTTGTAATCCAAATGACGCAGATTTCTATTTTATGGCAAAACTATAACAAAAGATAAAACATGCATTGATAAGAGTTTATCCCATCTGGCAAAACGAAATTCTTCAGCCATGTGTTATTGCGTGAAGATGATTTTTTTGAACGTAGGTGAGGTTGGTGGGGTCCGGAGCCGAGGACCAAGAAGGAATTCTTGAGACGTCTTTGGTGCAAAATGGTGGCTTTATTAAAGCCTGGGGACAGGACCCCTGGGCAGAAAGAGCTGCTGCACTGGGGTCATGAGGGGTGGCTGATTATATACTTGGGCATTGGGGGTTAGGAAAAAGGGAGGTTTTCAAAAGAATTTTTGTACGCTAAAGAGGACCTTCAAGATATTGGAGGCCTTGCCATTGTCAAGTTAAAGTTGTTTTTCCCTCTAGTAAAGCATTAAGGTTAAGACAGTTGGGAGTTTCCTTCTGGAAGTTAGGTTATTGATAAGAATGCTTTTTCTTGTAAATCACTAAGACATTTCTAAACTGAGGGAGACTTATGTTTTGCTAGACTGTGATCTCTATTAGTTTAACCATTTGGGTTTTTTTCCTTCCCTTAGCTTTAGGGCAGCTAGGAGTGCCTGAGGAATGTCTCCCATATCCCACCTTGGGGGCGGGGGGCACTTAGGGGTGTCAGCTTGCCTTCTGCTCCCTCATCAAAGACACTTTTTTTTTTTTTTTTAAGATTTTATCCATTCATTTGACACGGAGAGAGAGAGCACAAGCAGGGGGGAGCAGCAGGCAGAGGGAGAGGGAGAAGCAGACTCCCCGCTGAGCAGGGAGCCGGATGCGGGACTCGATCCCAGGACCCTGGGATCAGGACCTGAGCCAAAGGCAGATGCTTAATGACTGAGCCACCCAGATGCCCCTCAAAGACACTATTTAATTGTAAGTGCCAATGCTATATATAAATGCAGTAATTTCCCCCAACATGAGTCTTGTCCAGAACCTGCAATTTCACAGTTTAATATTTAATTTTACTAAGCAGGTACTTAGTGTAGTAATAAGTACAATCATGGCAGGTTAAGGCACATGACTCTTACTAAGGCCCGCATTAACCTGAAAGAATTATATCATTTTCCAATAAAAGGAAGCAGGGCTCCTTGGAGAAATGGTGATTTGGAGACTCGAAGAGGGAAAATACAAGATGAGCCTAGAGCATCTTGTTGTGCTGGAACGTTCGGAAACATTTTTAAAAAAACAAATAAATGAAGACAAATCAGAGGGACACAGAAGTTGACCTTACAGGGCGCCCAAGGGCCAGACCTGGACAATTTCAGTGACAAAATAATAGTGTAGTATTACCTTACCACCCAAGGTAAACATAAATAGACACGAGTCCTTACTGAAATAAATGAACAATTTAAGAAATAAATTAATGAGAAAGGAGACAAATCTTCCTTGCAAACAAATGCTGAATAATTTCTGTAACTTCTTTCTCCAGGAAGTGGAGCTTAGCCCCCTCTCCCCACCCCCTTTATTGGCAAGGAAGCTGCATGTTGTGACTTGCTGCCAAAGAGTCGAATATGCAGAGGAAGGAAAAACAAACCTTGGCAAGCACTACTAAACCAGGTGATCAAGGTTAATATCAACAGTGATAAGTCATGTGGAGAGCATGTACTGCTGACATAATGTAATAAGAAAAGCATATCACCACAGTGATGTTCTTTCCAAAAATCCATAACCTAGTCTAATCGTGAAAAAAAATGTCAGGCCAACCCAATTCTTGAGACACTCTATCAAATAACCGACCAGTACTCCTCAAGACTGTCAAGGTCATGAAAAATAAGGAAAGACTGAGGAGCTGTCACACACCAGAGGAGACTAAAGAGATGTGACAACCGAACATAATGGGGCACCCCGAAATGCATCCTGGAACAGAAAAAGAACAGTAATGGGAAAACTTGAGAAATCCAAATAAAGCCCAGGGTTTGGTTAATAGGAACATACCACCATAGGTTTCTTAGTTGTGAAAATGGGGGAAATGGTGAGGGGTAAACTGAACTGTCCGTGCTATCTTTGTAACTTTTCTCCAAATCTAAAATTTTTCCAAAGTACAAAATGTCTTGAAATGATGCAGTGAAGCTTTAACCCGTGAATCTGAAGCACAGTCTTCTAGATCATATCAGTCATGCCAGAGGCAGGGCATTGAGTCATTGCAGACAATGATGATGGTGTATGAACTGGGGCGTCTGGGAAACAGTGTTGAAGTCAAGGGGTCATGAAGGCCTAAGAGCTCCTGAGCACCTACAAGCCAGGGCCTGAAAACGGTCTCCTATGGCTCAACCCAGCGCCTTACACAGCATGTCAGCTAGCGAGAGAATCAGAATATAATTCCATAGGTGATAATGTGAATACAACGGGGCCTTGAAAACTCCGGGAAATGCAATGCAGCCAAGTGTGCAAAGGATTTGTATCAGGCTTCAGGTCCTCCAACATGGAGGTTGGGTTTGTGCCCTTGCTTGACCTCGTCTGCTCCCAATCTCCTGCAAACCCTAGAGAAGACTCCTGTTTTCCCAATAATTCTTGACACCAGGCATTTTGTTTTCTATATATGCTTTTTCATCTTACCACAGTGACTCCCTCCTGAATACTCAAAATTAACATGCTAATTTTGTTCTTAGAAAAATAATTCACTTCAAAAAATCACAAACAACCCAATGTCATAATATGTATGTATGTATGTATGTATTGTTTTATTGTGTGATTATTTTCTTCAAGCCGACAGAAATGAAATGAAGGAAAAATCTCTTTTCCCCATGGAATTTCAAGACGGCAAAAAAAGCAGCAGCTGTAAGATGAACTGTCTTAAATTTCTAAAATTTGAAGGAGTAAGAATGAATAAGAAATTACTTATCTAACATCTTTATTTCACCTTTCTCTTGAGGTGGGAGGGTGGGAGGGTGGGATTTTTTCCATAGCAGATCATATTAATAACTGCTCACTGTTCTTTGGATTTAGGAATTGACTCTTTTGTTTGAGGAGTATTTGGGAATCATTTAGAAAGTGGCAGAAACTTTTTCCCCCAGATCACACCCTAAACCCATGCCCTCACTTAGCTCTCAGTGATGAGAAAGCCACCTTTCTTTTCTCGCTTGCAATATAAGCATCCTTCGTTCTTATCTTGGCTATAACCCAAAGTTTACTCACAGAAAATAGGAATTAATGCTGATTTCGTTCCTTTCATTTCAGTATATTCTTCCCACAAAGATAGGTAAGCCATCAGACATTTTCCTCTTTGTCCTAGATTTAAAAGGAAACAATTTTTTTCTTCTTCACTAAATTCTCCCTCAGCTAGCTCTGTCACCCACAGACACATTCGGAACTGCTGGTGATTCCCATTGTCCGAGTTATAATAAATAACTGTATTCTTACTGTTCGGGGTTTCTGAGGAAGGTGGACTTCTGCTACATCAGGCTTCAAGGTCAAAGATTTGTACAATAGTCCTCTTCCAGCAGCCCTCCACTGCTGGTTTAGAGCCATTTCGATTTAAGATAAGGGTTTTATTTGAAGTGAAATCTCTGTCTCTTTGTGATGTTTCTGTGGCATAGAATTGATTTTTCTAAGAAAATAGAATCTAAAATTCCTTGCTCCCTCTAACCATTCACTCCTGCATGCACACGTGTGTGCACTCGTCCATTCCTTAAACACTTGGCAGCTACTGTGTGTTAGGATTACAAAGTGAATAAACCAAGGGGCCCTACACTGAAGAGTTTACTATTTCATGGAGGGAATCAGTATCCTACAAGAAGATAATCACCATACAGTGCGGCCAGTGCTAAACTCCAGAAATGACCAGAACTGGAGAAGGTTTGAGTAGATGAGATGATGCACACATGATGAGCACGAGTCCTCTATGTAGATAAGCCTCGAACTTTGGGGAAAGAGGGACTAGCGTGGACTGTCGGGCCCATGACAGGGCTTACGTATTCCCTATGCTAGGATCCATGTCCCTGGATCTTAGTGAGGTGCCATGCCAGATTATCGTGGAGAGGACTATTTGAGGCAGGTTCCTTTTTCAAAAAAAATATTTTATTTATTTATTTGAAAGAGAGTGAGACAGAGAGAGAGAGCACAAGCGTTGGGGGGAGCGGCAGAGGGAGAGGGAGAAACAGACTCCCCACTGAGCAGGGAGCCCCATGCGGGGCTCCATCCCAGGACCCCGCAATCATGACCTGAGCCGAAGGCAGAGAGACGCTTAACTGCCTGAGCCACCCAGGCGCCCCTGAGGCAGGTTCTGAAGGGCCGAGTTTACTATCCAAAAGACACTGGACTTTTCCTCTATAGCTTGTGAACGAATAGAGGTTCCTATAGCATAGATAGTCTCGGTGTATAATAATGTCCTCATATCTTTGACTGTTTTAAGAACGACCCGATTATGTGTATTCAAAGCATTATCAACATTTCTAGAAAGACTGTCTAAAAAATAAATCTCCTAATGACAGCCACAAAAATGGAGAGGCCTCTTTGCTGCCCTCTAGAGGCCACCAGGGCTCAGTGCCTTTTGAAAATATTTGCATCTGCATCACACTTCATTTTGTTTAGCAAGAAAATATTGGCATTCGGAAAAGTTTCAGATAACCAGATCAATGTATAGCAGCTAGAATGAGAACTCAGTCAAGAAAGGTACTATGTGGTATTGGTAATTCCTTGCATTTCGAAGTCTTTTATCTTTTAGTTCTATAATTCAAATAATTTCCCAGCATAGTTTATTTATCTAAGGGTCATGCTTTTTAAACCTTAAGCTGGCAATAACTAGTGCAATTAACAATAATTGTTTCAAAATTTAAATAGATTAATGATCAAATACCAAAACAAATTTAAAAAGCCAACTGGGAAAATCCCTTTGCCCTGCATATGATTAATAAAAGGCTAAATTAATACATCTTGACATTTTCCATGTACCCCTCTCATCCTTTTTATTTTTTTATTTTTAGTTTTGAAAGATTTTATTTATTTATGTGAGAGAAATCACAAAGGGAGAGGGAGATTGCAGAGTGAGAAGCAGACTCGCCGCTGAGCGGGGAGCCCGATGTGGGGCTCGATCCCAGGACACTGAGATCATGACCTGAGCTGAAGGCAGTCATCTAGCCAACTGAGCCACCAAGGCGCCCCTCTCTCATCTTTTGTAAATGCTACATAGAGGGATGCCTGAGTGGTGCAGTCATCTAAGCATCCGACTCTTGGTTTCAACTCAGGTCAGGATCTCAGGGTTGTGAAATTGAGCCCTGCGTCAGGCTCTGTGCTCAGTGGGGAGTCTGCTTGAGATTCTCTCCCTCTCGCCTCTCCCCTCTGCTGGTGCGCGTTCACGCTCTCTCTCGGTCCCTCTCTCTC
This sequence comes from Leptonychotes weddellii, assembly GCF_054177405.1. Classification (NCBI taxonomy): domain Eukaryota; kingdom Metazoa; phylum Chordata; class Mammalia; order Carnivora; family Phocidae; genus Leptonychotes; species Leptonychotes weddellii. The sequence goes on along the minus strand of NC_138385.1, from coordinate 98,560,906 downwards.
TGTCTCTAAAATAAATAAATGAATCTTTTTCAAAAATGCTACATAGAATTCTATTTTATGTGAATTTTGTGTCTCATTAAAATATTTATTTGAGGGTACATTAGTAATGGTTGATAATGATGTCTTCTGGGCATTGGACTGGGATCTGAGGAACTGGGGCAAGTTCCATATTTTTCATTTTATACTCTTCTGTACTATATGAATTTTTCTCCTAAAGCAGGTTTTACTTTTATCATTTTAGAAAGCCAGTCTAGGATTATAAATGAGAACATGATTCCTAGCCTGTGACACAGACAATTTAATGTGGATTGCATACAAACAAGATGGACATTTCAGAGTTACATGGTCTACAAAAATCACATCTAAATTTCAAAAACGAAGAAGTTCCTTGAGAGTGGAAGTTAGGATATGTCAAGTGAACATTTAGGTAAACTACATTGTGGTAAAGAAAACTAGTGATGCTAATGCATGTTTGCATTCAAATGCTTTTAAGCTGTAAGTCAGACTCACAGTGTAAAATTTCTCTCCTGATTGAGGCATTCATCGTATAATAAGACATTTTTAAAGAGAATAAAATATTAATATTAAGGTATTTTCTTCTCTCCGCCACCAGTTATCAATAAGCAGAATGGGAATGATTGTATTCACACGTATCAATGAGAGATCAACATTTTTTTTTACCCACGATTTAAAGTCTAAGAAATTCAGGTAGAAACTTGAAGAAAAGGATTTTAAAAGAACATATTCCTAATTTTTTGTTTCCTGCTGTTAGTTTTTTACTCCTCTTGTATTGGTAAAATAACATTTATTTCTGGTATTTTTTTCGCTTTGTCTAGTGACCTGAGAATGTAGTTTAAAAACACAATATATGTCAATGGAAGGAATTGAGCAAGAGTAAAGGTGCTTAAATCAGAGAAATTGTAGGAATTAGTTTGGATGGTTCACTTTAGAAGTAAAAGCCTTACGTTCAGAACTAATATAACAGTCATGTATCTCCAGCACTACCTGGTACAGCATTAGACATATTAGTAGTTACTTAATCATTACCCATTAAAAGATAATTTTCAAGACAAGGGAAAATCATGACTCTCGTACAGATTTTTTTTTTTTAATTTTTTTAAAGATTTCATTTATTTTTTTTTAAGATTGTATTTATTTATTTGACAGAGAGAGACACAGCGAGAGAGGGAACACAAGCAAAGGGAGTGGGAGAGGGAGAAGCAGGCTCCCTGCCGAGCAGGGAGCCCGATGCAGGACTCGATCCCAGGACCCTGGGATCATGACCTGAGCCGAAGGCAGACACTTAACCAGTTGAGCCACCCAGGTGCCCCTACTCTTGTACAGATTTAAAACTAACCTGTGTAACAGATTTCATTTAACTCATTAGTTAGGAAAGTGCTGTTATGTTACAACTACTCCGAAGGAGAATCCAAGAATAGATACCCGTGCAGATCAGAAATATCGATGTAAATATGCAAATGGAGGCAAAATCAGCTTGCACAGTCGGGAAGGCTGTCAGTAGAATTTCCCTGGCCTTCCAGGATGGAATTTGCACGTCTATCTGTGGTCAGGAATGATTTTGCATTGCTATCTGTTATCCATGATTTAAAGAGTTGTAAAATAGCTACCATAGAATCAGGTAACCAGGAATGGTGTGTTCTGGGTGATGTAGTTTTTTCCACTGAGGCACAGGTTCCCACCCAATTGTTTTGTTTTTTTTTTTTTAATTGATCTAGATGTAGATCACATAGGCAGTCCTTGGGGTTGCCATCCAGGTTTGGCTGATTTCAGAGCTGTTTGTTCTTGCCCGGAGGAGTCTCCTTCCTAGCCCATCTCTAGGTGCCATCCCACATCCCCAAATGGCTCGGTGTTCTGCACCAGCTTATCATGAGGCCTTTCAGGTTCCTTCCAGCTTTGTCTCTCTGGGCTCTTTTTCCTCCTCGGCCCTGCCCTTGAGAGCCTCCCTGGACCTACAGGCCTGTCCCTAAGTGCTTACAGGGCAGTTAGATGTCCTTTCCCAGACGCCTAGCGTGCCCACTCAGCCGAAGCCCCTGGGCCTCCCAGCGCCTCTTCTTACCCTCGCTGGGACTCATCTTTGCAGCTGCTTCTCCTTTGCTCTCCCCTGTCTCCAAAGAAAACGACCTTGAAGGGACACACTGAATTTCCTGTCCCTTTGCTGGGGAGGGCAGCTGACTCAGTCTTGGAGACACGCTCTCCTCCCCCAACGCGCCCCCTTGAAGGAGAGGCCCAGGGGTGTCACACTACCTCCAACATTTCATTCAGAATTCCCTACTAACTGGCATAAATAATCTGTCTCCCTTCCCCACATCTTTTCCTTTCTTAATGGAAATCCAGCCGCTGCCCTGTAGTGCTGCGCTCCAGCTCCCCCTCTGAGCTGCCTTAGGTTAAAACCCTGTGTCTTAAAAGGAGCTCACTTCTGGGTCACAAATACGCCCTGAGTAAATTTAAATTGCTTCCATTGCCCTCTGTTCGCGTGTTGGCCTTACCCTCCTAATTTATACTCCTCCTGGTTTGTTTCACTTTAAAAAATCGAATAGCACTTTATGGTTGTTTTTACATTGTTATCGCTTTGGGTCCGTGTATATTTCCCAAGAGCTGCCAGGGGGTGAAGATACTTGCCCTGGGCAGGACTCGGAATTTTCACCCAGGGCATCTCCTGGTAAATGGGAGCCCTTCCCGCCAGTGCCTTAGGGCAGCATCCAGCCGCCACCTGCCTGAGCAGGCAGAACTCAGCTCCTCTGAGCTTCACCACCAAACAGGTATCTTCCTTCAGCTTTTCCTCGCAACACCACAGTACAAAACACAGAAATACTGTTATCTCAGTAAGTAAAACTAAATGTCATTTTTGTTTGAAATGTCTTGAAGTAACCTGCATCCAAACCTAAACTCTGAGGTCAAAATTCTCTCCCCAGTCGTTAAGCCTGACTTTCGTTTATTGAGCTATTAAACTCTCTTCTCCCACAATGAATAATTCACTCTTCAGCCAAGCATGCCTGTGAATTAATTAAATGAAAACCGCACAAACGATCCTAAGAAAACCCTTATTAACTTGCATATAAGACATATTTATGCTGTTTACAGATAGCTGTTGCTATGGAAACAATTTGTTTCTTAATTTTTGAACAGTTGGTGCACGAAGTAAGTATGGGTCTTGGGTAATTTCTTTCGAGTATGCATTTATATGACATTGAACATGGCAGTGGCTTAATGAGAAGTAGAGTCGGCTGGGTTTGCCCTCTCCTTTCCTGCCTGTTTCTCCTTCCTTGCCCGAGCCGTTTCAGGCTTTCTATAGTGATGAACAGCTCAGAACCGTCATTCCGTCTCATAATTGTAGATGATCAATTATCATTCCCCTTTGTAATTGGCAATCATCAGGCCATGTCCTGGCTTTTCTGGAGTGCTCCGCTAGAGGACCCCGGCCTACTCTTTCTTACCCTTCCAGGCAAGCATCTGTCTCCGCCTCTTCGCCATCTGAATGGTTGTGTCTACAGTTAGGTGGTATGATAAATCCTCTCAAATCTGGGGAACTTTGAAAAGCGGTTGCCTAATTACTGTTGTCCACGTGACTGAAAATTCCCACACTCTAAAACTATGCTCAGCTAATCACGAGGTGGCCAAAACTTTAATTTGCTTCCACAAGGGTTATTTTGTGTGGTCAGCAGTGAACATCTGTGTAAAGTAATAGTGATTTTATTTCTATTTCTCTTAAAGGCAATATTTTCTAAATTGAAGAAAACAGCAAGAAAAAATTAATAAGCTTCATGAGCTTTTTCACTTCAAATATATAAAATTCTGAAACAACTTGCCTTGTCTTCAAAAGACAGTTATTCCAAATGTTCCTCAGATACTCTCACCGAGAGGGCTCCCTAAAGAAAGGAATCTGTGTTCCCAAAAAAACCAATATACTGGTTTTTGAGGTTCACAGTGTGTTGTTTTTTTTAAAGATTTTATTTATTTATTTGAGAGAGAGCAAGAGAGCACAAGCAGGGGGAGCCGCAGACAGAGGGAGAGGGAGAAGCAGGCTCCCCAATGAGCAGGGAGCCCGATGCAGGACTCGATCCCGGGACCCTGGGATCATGACCTGAGCCGAAGGCAGCCGCTCAACCGACTGAGCCTCCCAGGTGCCCCCGCAGTGTGTTTTAGACTTTAAAAATCACTGATGATTCTTGCAACAATAACAAACCCCGTTTAGTTTACTCTTACTTTTTCTAACTTAGATTGGTACATTGTCTCCCAGATGAGAGACCCTGTGTTCAAGTGACATATGTTAAACTGAGCTTAGGAGGCACTCAAACATTTTCAAATCTTACCATATACATTCTAAGTTCATCATATTAGGGTTCCAAAAACTCCTTAAAAGGTATGATCGAAGGAGAGGTGACTAGGGTCTCATTGACGAGAGCAGAATACGTGCTGCTTTTAGAAAAAGACTTGCCCTTGTTCTAAGATGAAAATTAAAGATAAAGTCATTCTTTATAGCATGACTTCACAGTCGGGGTACTATGGACATTTGAGGTCAGACGCTGCTTTGCCGGCGGGCCTGTAGCTATGGGATGTTGAGCAGCATCCCTGGTCTGGACCACTAGAGGCCAGGAACCCCTCCCATCCCCAGTTGGGACAGCCAGAAAAGTCTCCAGGCACTGGCAGAGGTACGCTAGGGGGCCAAACTGCCCCCCTGTGTGAACAGCTGCCTTAGAGCTTCCTAACAGTGGATAACCACCAATTCCTTTTCCACGGGAAATATTCCAACTTGTTCAAAATGTGGCTTGTTCCCTTCGAGCAATATCTAATATTTAAGGTGGAACCAAATAAAACATTTGAAGGTAGTTGCTTAATGTAATTGAGAGGTAAGGCCAAGAAATCGCCAAAGGGAACCTTGATCAAGTGCTTTGGTTTTGTACCTTTAAAGCATAATGGGGGCGCCTGGGTGACTCAGTCGTTAAGCGTCTGCCATCGGCTCAGGTCATGGTCCCAGGGTCCTGGGATCGAGCCCCACATCGGGCTCCCTGCTCCATGGGAAGCCTGCTTCTCCCTCTCCCACTTCCCCTGCTTGTGTTCCCTCTCTCGCTGTGTCTCTCTCTGTCAAATAAATAAATAAAATCTTTAAAGCATAATGGTGCTCTACCTGTCTTACTTATTAAAAGGGACTTAAAGGGCAATCTGCTTTTGTTCATAGATCACTGGTGAAATGCCACTTAAAAACTCTTCCAGTTGAAAAAAATCTCAGAAGCCAATGAAGGATAACAACTGGAGCAGCCCTATGTAAAGGGCAGCTTAGAGAACAGAGGGTAGAACAGCCCCCCGCCCCCCAGAGACTTCCTGGGAGACCAGACTCCCCAAAATTCTTCCTGCTTCTCGCAGTTTTAAAGGACTAAATTCAGGGGCACCTGGCTGGCTCAGTCGGTGGAGTGTGAGACTCCCGATCTTGGGGTCCTGTGTTCGAACCGCTCGTTTGGTGTTGAGACTAAATTAAAAAGTCTAAATTCATTTACAGTGGTAACGTGGACTCCTAGAACAAAACTTCGCTTTTTAACACAGGCTTTCTCTGACTTCAGCTCCAGCCCATATTCTGGGCATCCCGTAAGTTTACCATTGATCAGGGGTCCATATAGTACCAACTCCCTGGGGAAAACCACTAGAGCAACGGTTCTCAAAGTGTGATCTCAGGACCCTCGGGAGTTTGGAAGACCCATTAGGGGGTCCGTGATATTGAAACGATTTGCATAATAACGCTGAGATTTTAGTTGCCCTTTCCGTCTCAGTCTATCACAAGTATACAGTGGCATTTGCTGCACGTGTGATCTTACAAGAGCTGCAGTAAGGAAGTAGAGTTGAGCAACCAGCTGTCTCGTGCTAATCCAGGCATTAGAGAGATTTATGGAAATGGAAAGCAATCCTACTCTCCTCACTAATCTTGTTTGCAAAAACAGTTATATTTTATAAATATGTTGTTTGTGTTACAATATATGGGCTTATTATTATTTTAGTATATTAATAAGTACTTTTTTATTTTTTATAGATTTATTTAGTTCAGAGAGAGAGAGAAAGCATGGGCGGGGGGTGGGCAGACGGGGGCGGGCAGGCAGAGAGAGAGAGAGAGAGAATTCCAAGCAGACTCTGAGCTGAGCACGGAGCCCAGTGCTGGGCCAGGTCTCACAACCCTGAGATCACAACCTGAGTTGAAACCAAGAGTCGGACGCTTGACAGACTGTGCCACCCAGGCGCCCCAATATATTAATAATTATTAACAGTTTTTCACAGTTTTTATTTCCAATGTGGTGAAGATCAATAGATACCACCCATATAAATGAAAGCTCTGTGAGGTACCTAGCAATTCATAGGCAGAGAAAGAGGGGTGCTGCGTCCAAGAGTTTAAGAAGTATTGTGCTAGAGAACGAGAATATTCTGCTGGGTGTGTGTGGACAGGGAAAGATCAGACTAAACTCAAAGGAGCCCGTAGCATGGGGGAGCATTTGAAATACACATTGAAAGGTAGTTTAAAGTCTCAGGGCTGGGATTCATTAACATCTTCAACCCAATAAAATGCCCCATTAAAAGTCAGGTTTCTCTTCTGACACTCTCCTATCTCCTGAGGGCACTCATTAAACAGGAAAATCAATAAAATGAGTCTCCTTCCTGACAGCTTTTGCATCGTCTTCACCTTCTACTAACTCATAACTAGAAGCTCTGATTTCACGAGAGGGAATGCAGGTCCCTCGGCTGTCTGGTTGTCCTCTCCACCCGATCCATCGTTCCCTCCTGGAAGTGACAGATTAAGGAGGTCCCTCAAGTGAGGCTCGCTGTTCCTGGAGAACTCATTAATATGCATGATTATTTAAATCTGTGGGGAAAACAAAAACAAAAACCAGAAAGCCCACGTTAGCCTGGATCATCAGGCTTTCCTGTCCATCTCCCCCGGAATCTGGCAGGTCATCTCTCCTCTCTTTTCCCCGTTTGTTAAGTAGGTTATAAAAACCAGCCGAAAACCTTTGTTTCCTGATGGGCTAAACAGGAAGCTGTAAATTAATTTTTAAACTTAAAGACCTAGATTTTCAACACTGTGTCTTATCTCTCTTGTGACCCTCTGTATCACTTAGTCCTCCTGATCAAGTTGAGGCCCAGGTGGGGGAGCTGGGATCCTTTACCTTGGAACACACAGCAGGTCGGTAACATCCTTAGCCTCGAGCTGTGTTCGTGTTTCAAGAAACCTTTTAGCACCGAACCCAGTGCTTCTTACATTGCCCTTCGAGGATCTGTTCACAGCTACTAACCCTTTCCCCCCGAAAGATACATTTGGTAGGCAGAATAAGGGCCTCCCCCGAGAGTCTCATGCCCTGGTCTCCCAGAGTCTGTAAATATGTTCCAGAAAATGGCAAAGGGGCAATCTTGGTTGCAGGTGAAATCAAGGCATCTAATCAGCTGACCTTAAAATAGGGAGATTGGCCTGGCTCATTCAGGTGGGCCCGCTGTTGTCACAAGACCCATTGAATGAGCAAGGCGGAAACAAAAGGGTGAGCTTCAGAGTGATGGAATGTGAGGAAGAATTGACTGGCATTTGCTAACTGAAAATGAAAGGAGGCCACAAGCCAAGGAATATAGGAAAAGACCAAGAAACAGATTTTCCTCTGAAGCCCTCCAGATAGATAGGAACCAGCCCTACAGACACTTTGATTTTAGCTCAGTGAGCCCCCCTTCAGACTTCTGACTCCAGAACTATAAAATCATAAATTCGTGTTGGTTGAAACCACTGAGCTTGGGGCAACTGGTCACAGCAGCCTCAGGAAACCAAACCGTGTACATCCATGTTCACACACCCAACTCTGTGTACATTTCCAGGGGGGCCTCTCTGCAGAGGGATGACCATGACGCGTTCCCCAATGTCATTTTGTGGCTAGCCGTAGACTCCAAAACCCCTGCCTTCTCATTCACAGCCAAGTTCAGAGTTAAAATGGGCTGGTTATATGTGCTTCTCATAAAAATAAGGGCTTTACCTTCACGTTGGATGGATTTCTTTCTTTCTTTCTTTCTTTCTTTTTTTTTTTTTTTAATAAAACCAAAATCAGAAAAAGAGGTTCATTTCAGACTGTTAATGAATCATGCTGAATTTGGGGAGGGACCATAAAAAGGATTCCTGCTCCGAGCAGAGCCCACATGAATGCAGACATTGAGGATGTCTGGGCCTGCAAGGACTCTGGAGGCAGTCCATCTGTCCAGGGTAACTTTGCTTTTTATCATAGTGCATTTTCAGCTGCTGAAGGCCTGCCTGCAGGGGGCGTTTGTGAATCTGGAGAGTTGTCAGTCCCTTCCTTCACAGCAGCACCCTCAGGCACCCTTGTGGGAATCCAAGTGAGAAAAACAAATCCGTTGTCAAGGGTGCAGGAGGCTGGCTGCGTCCTGGCAAGAGGAAATGAACAGAGGGCACCTTCTCGGGGGTGTCCTGGGGTGCCACGGGGGGCAGCCCACTGCCGCAGGTGTCATGTTGCAAATCTCAGAAATCTTGTTTGGAATCTAAGGAAACGAAGATCATTTAATTTGAGGGATTCGTCACTTTTTAGCCACTTTCTGTCTGTAGTAAGAAAATGTGTAGGCGTGGGCATTCACTCCGAGGCCGGTTTCATGTGCTGTGTCTGTCATTCGGGCTGGCCAAAGGTCTTCGAGGGACCATAGTAAACTGACAGACTCACACAAAACCCCCAAATGATATAAAGATAGTTCTAGATATAAACTCTATGTCTATTTAGGTCTCTGTTATAATTGTCTATACCTAATGAGTATTCTGAGATACATATGTGTGTGTGCTTATGTCCATGTTTCTCAATTGTTTTTCATTATTTCCCCCCAAGGAGAAGAAGCTTTCGTCAACAATTTAACAAGTTTTTTCCTAATTGCCCCTCCATTTAATAACAGGTATTTATGCTGTATATAAGTTTATGTATTGTATGTGTATCTGCACTTTATATGTAAAAAGAGAAAGATTTTTGCTTCGCAAGAACCAATTCCCACCCCCCTGGAAGCGATATCACTCGTACTGAGAATGTGTAATGCACGTGCGCACGTGTATGTACGTCTGTGTGGTCATCTGTGTCCTACCTTATTGCACAGAGGAGTTAGAATGCCAAGTCAGACGGTACTTCCTCATTCACAGTGGAAAGTGTTACTTCCCAAAGGATTGAATATTCCCACATTCCAACCACCTACCAGGAAAATGGAAGCAGTAGAGACGGGGAAAAAAGACTGCCTAAAGACCATTGCACCAAAGAAAGTAACGTGGGTAGTTGTGCAGAGTATTTCATCCAAGGTACAGAAACACCTGACAAACTATCCCTCACTCGTAACATATAAAATCTTACGTTAGTGAGAAAATAGACCTAACTCTGCAATGTATAAAATATTGCTCTCATCGACAATGCTGAATGAATTTTCAAAATCTGTTTTTTCCATTCTGCTGTTTCTAGACACCCTTCAGAACACCCTTCCAATTTTATGATAATACAGCAATTGTCTCATATTTGTTACAATGCAGTTCAGTCGTTGATAGCCCTTGAGAACCATCTTCGTTTTCTTAATTGGATCAGACCGCAGATTCTAGTATCATCGGGGACACATTGCAGAGCCATCTACTGAGAGAGAGTTACCCCAGCAGATCCATTATATGTTGTCCTGAGTAATTTCAGCTTCAGGGGTAACCGTTTGCTGACCTTGTCTCAAATCCTGTAGTTCCCCAGTGGAGCCCACGTGCAGTGATCATGAGTCAGGGAGTGGACTGAGAATACCCTGCTTAACCCCACAGCTGATGAATACATTTTCATCAATACCTAATAATGCTTTTTGGATATTTTATTTTTAAAAATCTATGGATTTTATGGACAAAATCAGTTTTAATCCATCAGGAGCTAATTATTTAGTGCCTTCTTGAAATTTGTATTGGACAGAGAAGTTAAATCTAGTTCCTTCCATGAATGCTTCACTGCAGTTCAAAAATACTCTCAGTAAGCAAAATAAAACTCAAAACGCTTCCTTGTTCTGGGCTTTAGTAAAAATTGAGGTCGAAAGAAAAAGATGTCGAAACGAGGAGATAAAATGTCTTTGGAAAATAAAATAAAACTTCATTCCATGTGAAGGGAAGTTATTGAAACAGGTGACAAGTTCAAATTTCAGATTTCTTTAAAAATAAAAGTGGGTTTCCATTTCCAGTATGGCCAAAGAAACTCCTACGAGACTGATTCTCTTCTATATAATAATTATAAACTCTGAACACGATAGGGAAAAAAATTTAAACACCTACCACAGACATTGGAAAATTGACAAAGGTAGCAAGATTCTGGAGTGGCGTTGACTCTTGGAAGAAAGGAATTGCAAGATATGTTTGCCAGTTTTTATGGGATCATGACCTGAGTCGAAGGTAGATGCTCAATTGACTGAGCCAACCCAGGCACCCTGAAAATGTGAATCATTCTTTTTTTTTTTTAAAGATTTTATTTATGTATTTGTCAGAGAGAGAGAGCGTGAGCACAAGCAGGGGGAGCGGCAGGCAGAGGGAGAAGCAGGCTTCCTGCTGAGCAGGGAGCCCGATGCAGGATTTGATCCAGGACCCCGGGATCCTGACCTGAGCCGAAGGCAGACGCTTAGCCGACTGAGCCACTCAGGCGTCCCAAATGTGAATCATTCTTAAGAAAAAAAGACAATCCATAGAGACCATTATTGATGATGCAAATGGGCATAACCATGCTCAATGACCTAAAATTAAATATATGTATGGTAAATGAAAAGCTTGGAAATCTCAGCAGAGAACTAGAATTCATTAAAAAAAAAAATGGAAGTTATGGAATTGAAAAATGTGGTATCTGAAAAGTCAGTAGAGCACAATTACTTTAAGATTTATATAATAATATACACTAGTGCCAGATAAATTGTCAAGAGCTCTTGCTTTAAGTAACAGCCACAGATCATTTGTAGCCTGCTTGAGAATTTTAATATATATATTATACCAATGTGGTATCTCAAGTTTTAAGAAAAGATTAAAGGATCTAATGCAGTCTTTTATTGCTTACTAAGTTGTTTCTTAAATCTCTTTTGTTTTTCATAGAGTACAGTAACAAATTTGGTCTAATCTATGTCCAAGTTATTACAGTTTTTGAGCAGGACAAAAATTGGTATAATGTAGCTATGAATTCTTACTATTCGACAGTGGATTATCTTCTTCCTGTCTTTAATTTGTGTCGACAGTAAAACTTGTTGTACTGACTTTTTTTAAATCCAAGAACCCCACGGCATTGACTGAAGAAGAATATATTAATTCTCCTTCGCCTCTAGAGATGGGATACTCGAAAGGTGTGTGGTTATTGACTCTGGTTATCTGGATCTAGTTTGCTTGGGAGGAGACATAGTTTCCCAGTTTCTCGCCAGTAGAGACACTGTTTAGCCCAGCTCATCTTTTGCTGCTGAGCCAAATCACAGGTCCGGTGGTCAGCCTATGAATTGGATTCTCTTGCATTAGGAGTCCATCCCTGTCCAATTAGATGTGTCCCAGTGGTAGAGTAGGAGTGACATGGTTCAGGGAATTTAGGCATGGTGGTTCATCTTAGAAAGAACTATGAATGGGGGAGACACTGAGACTAAAGTTTCTAGGTCTAAATCCTTATTCTGACGTAGTCTTGAATAAATTCCTATTTCCCATAAGGCAGTGATCCAGGAAATTGTCATGGACCTTCTTGCAAGATTAAGAGTTGAGCGCAGAACCCAAAATGCAAAGTCGAGTTGGTAATAGTCCCTTTTATATCTGAGTATGTCAAGTAAGTGGACACTGAGGGCAGCCCCCGAATTTGGCCTGGGATAGAGGGAGCCAATGAAGATTTCTTAACAAACATGGTAAATGAACAGAGCCCCAAAAGAAGGAAGCATTACCAAATAGTTGAAAGGCAGGAAAAGCATTCCAGATCAAGGTAGGGAAGCATGAACGAGCAGGGTGCCAGCAGGCCTTGGAGCTCCTGGGCCTGGAAGGGTGCCCCCAGGGCTGAGCATGATGTCAGGTATCTGGTGAACCTATGAATAAGGGAAACTCCTTACCAGTGCCCGTGTTCGCTCCACCTGTCTCTCTATAGACTAGTGGGCAGCCCATCCCCTTCAGCCCAGTGCCTGCTTGGGGTTCTTTGAATATGCTGGGCACCCTCCAGCCTATGGCCTTTTCATGTAGAGTTCCCTCTGCCTAAAATGCCCTTCCCCCAGGAATCCACATGACTCACTCCCTCTGCTCCTTCAGATTCTTGCTGGAACTCTATTATTTCAAGGAGACCTTTCTCACCTCTGCCTCCTGACACTTTTTAAAACCCATTTCCTGGTTTTTTTCTCCATACCACTTATTAACCTCTCACCTTATGTAGTGTTAATTTCCATATTTTATTGTCCGTCTCCCTAGAATGTAGGCTCCCCTGAGTGCAGAGACCTTTGTTGTTTGCTATCCGCTGTCTCTACGGTTCTTAGAACAGTGCTTGGCGTGGAGTGGCTTATTAAAAATACTCATGAAATGCGTGAAGGAGTGAAGGACCTTTTTCTGTCTCCTTGTACAACATGCTATAATCATGAATTAATCGCCATACTTTCACCGTCTGCCCCTGACTCAGAAATGCAGATATTCAAGGAGATCGTGGAAGACAGCATTGGTGTCTCTCTACCCTGGTTTCTGTTTGAGACAGAAAATACAATAATGGAATTGGATTAGCTTGCCGTGATAAGTCAGTGATAATTGCATGATGAAAATCATCTCTCCATTTCTTCACACCATCCATGTCAGCAGCCAATTCATTTTCCAAAGCTTGAAAACTTGCCTGCCCAGCCCCGCCCCCAATAAATTAAGAATGTGTCTCACATCCTATTATTCAAGGATCCGTGATTTGGCCCTTGCCTTAGGTGGCATCTCCAGAGGTAAAACCTGAGACCAGGGTTTCTGGTGAAGCGAGTTATTGGAATGCTTCACAGGAAAACCCCCCGTGTACGAGTCAAGAAGTATAGGACAGGGAAGGGAAGGAGGCCTAGCAAGGTGGCAACATCAAGACAGTCACAAGGAAGGATGGCAATCTTTGTCCAGCCCTACAGTGGAGCGCTGTGGACAATTAAATTCACATCTCCAGAGTTGTCTACACTCTGGGGACAAGAAGCCAGAGAAATTCTACCCCAATATACCCTTCATTGTAAAATTGTTTCTGGCTCTCTGTGAGCAGAGGCAAGACCAGTTCTGGTGGCCTAGTGCTGTCCGCCAACCAAGAGACAGGGTGCTAGCTCTTGGGAGGGAAATCATCTAGAGACAGGAAGTAGGGAAATGGTCAACGGATTCTAGGAATACAGGCCACGGAACACTGCCCGCATCTGCTGCCATTTTAGCCTTATTCTCACTACTCTTTGGTTGCACTTCGCCTGCCTTGCCCCCTCTCCTTCCATGCTTACCCATCCTTTAAGACCGATTTCCTCTGCTACCTTCTCAGTCAAGCTTATCCTGGGTCCCAGCACCTCATGGCACTCTCATTCCTGTGAACCCTCATTATAGTCTTGACCCTGGGATCCGCCCCTACCTGCGTCACAAAATTGCTATTTGTCTTTGGACAAATCATTGTGTCCAATTACTCATCTGTCAAGGGTTTGCAATCTGACCACTCAGATCCCTTCTGGGGCAAGAATTCTCTGATTCTGTGACTTACAGTATTCCTGTGTGTTAAAATTATGAATAGATTTGTCAGCATTGACCAGACTGCAAACTTCTAAGGATAAGAATAATTTGCTTTCTCAACTCTACCTATGTCTTCTGAAAATTGGAAATATTAAACTCTCCAAATCGAGGTTGCAAAGACTAGGAATAATGTATGTTTAGTGCCTGGTCCATAGAAGACTCTTGAAATAGATGATCAATATATTGATGTATCTTTGTACTTCAGGAAGTGCCTACTACATTCTATTGTACATTAGAGGCATTCAAGAAATATTTGCTGCATTATGGAAAGCAAAACTATAAGCTGTCACTAGTGAGTAACAAAGCCAAGCCCTCTTACAATACATGCTGTGACCTTTCCCATTCTTGTTGCTAGAGGCAAGAATTGATTAAATACTGGAGAAGTAGCTTTGGGCAGATATTACAAGAGCTACAAACCCACCTGGAAGCTATGTTCACTTACCTAGAACCTCTGCCAACCTGCTGGTTGGAGAACAGTCAACTTGCAGTCTTAACCACTCTCAAAGTTTACTCTTTGCTTTCTTTAAACACAGAAAGTATGGATCTAATGCCAAAGAGATCATAGGCTGTGGTTCCTCAAAAAAAAAAAAAGACATCTTTAGTAGCTGGTTTTTGCGTCTTGGCCCCTCTTTGCATGCTGTTCGTTCTCTTTGCAGAGTTAAACATGCATCAGTGCTGGTTGCCCACTGCAAGGTTTGACCCGATCAGTGGCCTAGCTTCTTAACTTCAGCTATTGACGTTCCTAACCAGACAGTGCAGACATAAGCTTCAGCTGTCACTGTTCACTCACTGATACACAGGAAATATGAGGACCAGAAGCTAATTCCACAGCAATCCATTCTGTGATTCTCCTGCTCAGAATCACAAACACCACGTATCAGACCAGGAACCTGCCCAAACGTGACTGCAGAACCTTCCACTGACAGGTAGGACTCATTGGGTCTTTTCTTAAAGACTGTTCCTTCATGAATACCCTCCCCACCTCTACTCTCCCTATTCCCTTCCTTAGAAAAAATCCTATGCATCATGTTTCAGGAAATTGAATGCTTGGACTTTGCACAAAAACTTTCATTTCTTTTTAATATTATCCTTACTCCCAGGCACTGCCCCATGGGAGCATTGAAGGGAACAAGGCAGATTCAGGGAGAAAATTAGCCCCTTGAAAGGAAATATTTAGTGCTTTTTCTTATTGTGGTAAAATACCCTTAACCTAAAATTTACTATTAGGGACATTTGTACCTTCATAATATTAACAGCTATGATTCTGCATCACTGTGTGAGCTTTTCCCGCAGCACCAAGCAATTCTCCGACACCTGCTGGGTGTCCTCAACTCAATTCTACCTGGAGCTATTGTCCCATTCCGTGGTTTAAGGGCTGGGTTTCGTAAGACAGTCCTCCCCATCCCCCCAACTTCAGAGGCCAATCGCTCGTGCCAGTTGTCACCTGGGCTTCTAACCAACCTCTATGCAATGTCCCCTCCTTAGGTTCGATTAATTTGCTAAAGCAGCTCACAGAACTCAGAGAAGCATTTTACTTACTAGATCATCAGATTAGGATAAAGAGTATAACTCAAGAACAGCCAGATGAAGGAGATGTAGAGTAAGGTCTGGGGAAGGAGCATGGAGCTTCCTTGCTCTCTCTGTTCCATGTGGCCTCTTTGTCTGGCTTTCTTTCATTTAACATCATGTTTTCGATGAATCAACATTCATTGATTTTCATGGCTGACTAATATTCCACTATATATGTATGTGTATTTGTGTATAGCAGCGCTGTTTGTGATAACCAAAAAGTGTTCACACCCCAAATTTCCATTAATAGATAAATGGATATATCATGAATAGTGATGCTATGAACATTTTACATGCAATTTTTTGTTTTAACACTTGTTTTCAGTTCTTTTTGGTACATACCTAGGAGAAGAATTGCTGAGTTATATGCAATCTCTGTGTTTAACTTACTGATCAACCGCCATATTTAGTGCAGTTTTCAAAACCATTGTGGCCTGGTATGTAGAATGCTTATGTCTTTAATTTGATTTCAGTGGTAGATAAAAGACAGTAGTTTAGAGAATTGTTAACTGAAATGATAAAGGAGACTTTGTGAAGTGCAAAGTGTCAGGACCCAAGATTTCCTGCCTTTGGGTATAAAATAAGGATCTAGTAAAGTGCCATGTCACGCACCCTACTCTGCTGTTAACCATCAGACCGGGTTGTCCATGTCTGTGGGTATCTGAATTGAAAATCAGAGTATCTTTATGTTCACTGCATAAATAAGTAAAGGTGACACCACTCATGAGGAGCTAGAGAACGGGATGCAGAAGATATCTGGGCGTATTTGGTAACTATATCAGAGGCATGAGTTAGCAATAGAGATCCTGAGCCTCCCCAACAATATTTCACATTTCAGTTTGCTTTCGCTCCCCACTGAAAGTAAGCCAGATGGTTCTCCATGATGTAGACAAGTCAGTCTATTTCCAATTCAGTGTACTTAGTTTGTAAGGAAATCCTCCACCCCACAGCTAATGTCAGTTTGCTCAGAACATTCAGTTGCTTACCAGTATATTTCAAATGTATCTTATTTTGAACTGTTCTTCAGCTCCTTTCAAACGTGTGTGTATGCATAGGTATGTATATATACACATATTATTTTTTATGGAAAACCATCAACATTCATAAAAAATACAGTGTCTGCAATGCTCTTAGGTGTTGTCTAAGGATCTTGGGGTATCATTATTTATCGCCAGCTTTTATTAGATAAAAGATTTTCCCTAGTCAGTATGATCCAAATATTTGGTCAAAGGCATATTGAAATAATTTAGACTATTTACTGAGTGTGTTGGATTATTTTCATAATGTAGACCTCAGCGTTTTAAGTTCACTGATATTTGATAGGCTTGAATCTTAGACTCTTTGAGAAAATTTTATCCAATATGTTTTAAATTAAGCTAATGGCTAACCTGACCCTTTCCCTTAGGCCAACAACAGGTGTTTCATTTGAAACTTTTATTGTCTGTTGATGATATTGATGAATGCAGCAGTGCAGTTCTTTTCCAGAGATCCAGCTACTCACTATTCATTCGGCTGCTTCTTAACAAATTGTCTGAATTCAGGGAAAATTCTGTGAGGAGAGAGACCCAGGCTCACACGGGTATGAAAAGTCTCAGATTTTAACATATCTGAAATTGAATACAAAAAGTGTTACATTCTGTTTCATAGTAATCCTCACACACAGAAAATGTTTATCTTTTTATGTAGCCCAGGTAAGATAAAAAGTCCTAGCAATTTTATCATTATCCTCTGCAAACCCCTAAATTTGATATGAGCAGAGAACAAGTGTTTAAACTCTTTTGTCTCCATAACCTCCTTTTTCATACACTGTTATCATTAAACACTTCCAGAGACAGGCCTCTGAAAAGTGAATTGTGGCCTTTCCATGCTTAATTTGTTTCTTAATTGTGCATGATTTTATAATGCCCATAAAGTAATATTTATAGCCATAACATTTCAAAGGCAACACCTCTCTGAAAAGGAGAGTTAGATTTATTTCCAGATGTTTCTACCAAACATTTTCTTTTTTCTTTCCCTCACCCTACACTCCAATTTCATGGTTGTGATTAACGGGGCAAAGCTCTATAGCAAAAATTCATCAGCTGATTCCTTCCGCCTACAGAATCCACATTTTTCAGGGCTCAATTTGAGACATAATGAAAGTCTACTTTGCATAATTATCATGTGAGACTATCTATAATTAAATGATGAAATGTGGTTTTGCTCCAGTGTATAGACAAGGCTTTATGTGAACTAAAATCACAGAAGTTTATTTCTTCGCTTTAACTTTCGTTTGGTGTTGGGAACGGGGGTGTAATATAAACAAGTAATTCATTTCTGACACAGTTTAAGTTCCCATGGGAACCTTTTTAATTTTCAGGAGAGAAGGCAATTTCTTGAATTGAGGAATAACTGGAAACTTGAATATGATTGCCTCTTCAATGCTAATAGATCTTACTCTCAAACTTCAGAATGTGCTTATCATCATTACATTTTGAGTTTTGCCTTGAAAATATTTTTTAAAGCTTTTATGATAGCTTTTGAAATACCTATACAAAAATACCTGTTGTTCATCAGGCAGTTCTAAGGCCTGAAATGAACCTTGCAGAAGTTTCTAACCCTGGTTCATCATCTTGTTTTATAGTCTTTCTGTTTCTTCTAACTAGATAAAACAATGCTGATTATACCAAGTTTAAAATGAAAACAATGATTCTAAGACTTCATGTGGGGAGTGACATCTCTGGAATTCTTTGGGAAACATCATGATATATTATTAAATTAAATTTAAAGTAACTGAATAGGTAAGTTTTGCTAAATTATATCTGCATTTTCCAAGTATGCTTTGCGCATCGACTGTATCCCATACACTGTGGAAGAGACTGAAATTAGAGGTATTATGCAACTTTCAAGGAGTCTGGAACCTAGTAGTATTCAGTTCTAAAATTGCCAAGGGAATGCATTTATCAATGATTTACCAAGACAAATACTGGAATAAAGCTTAAATTTAGGTACATTTTGGTCTTGACCTTTCCTGTCATGACCTTTGGGAAAAGGCTCCCATTGTTTAATATTAGTGGAGCATTTCTGCTCTTGACATGACTTTAAGAATCAAGGAAGAAAATTCCTCCTAGGAGCTAAATGAAAAAGCAAATATAAGTGTTTGGCTTTGCTCTATAATTTTTGTAATGTGATGGTTCCCTATGTATTTTTAGATCTGGGCTCAGCAAACTATGGCTCCTGGGTCAAAGATGGCCCTTTACTTGTTTTTGTAAATAAAGTTTTATTGTAACACAGTCCTATTCATTCCTTATACATTTGTTTATGGCTGTTTTGTGCTACAACAGCAAAGTTGACTATTTGTGATCAAGACCATATGACCAAAAAGTCTAAAATAGTTACTGCCTGGCCTCTTACAGAAAACTATCTGCCAACTTCTGTTCTAAATATTATGCTTAAACTGGTATTTCTAAGATTACCGATTTTAGACCTTATCTACTGTTGCTCACTCTGCCAGATAAAGGCTAGATCAGTGGCACCGTTCCCTACCTCTCCTAATGTTCCTCTTCTCCTTGTAGTTCAGTTACTGCCACTTACTTTGTGATTCTAATTGATAGATCATACCTTTGTTTCTTTTTCCTTCTACCATAAGCAGCATGTCCTGATACTAGTAATTTCCACTTAGTGAGGTGAAAATATAATTCTGGCATCCTTCTTGCTTGCTTCTCCTTACCCTCTTCTTTCCCATATTTTTTTTTTTACATATTTTGTCTTGAATAATACAAAGGTTGAAAACATTTACAGTTGTCTTGTAATCATTACAGAGTTTTTGGGGCCTTACCTATAGGTTGATCCTAAATTTTCAAGCTCACCGAGGAGTTTTAATATTTATTCCTAATAAAGAGTATTCATTGTATCGCTAATTAGTGCTGGTTATACTGCCACTACTTTAAAGTTTTTTGTTTTTCTAGCAGTTTCTGTGTTTTCATGTTCCGCCGTGCATGTCCTGTCTTGAACATTTTGTTCTTCTCAATGGTAGAGGCCCATCTCTGGAAGTACCTTCTTTCCCACGCTTGTCCCTCCTGAATTCCTCCTCCTGCCCTAATCTTTTTTTTTTTTTTTAAAGATTTTATTGATTTTTTTTTAATTTTTTTATTCTTATGTTAATCCCCATACATCACATCATTAGTTTCTGATGTAGTGTTCCACGATTCATTGTTTGCGCATAACACCCAGTGCTCCATGCAGAACGTGCCCTCCTCAATACCCATCACCGGGCTAACCCATCCTCCCACCCCCCCTCCTGCCCTAATCTTGATTGCTGACTTCCTGAGCCACCAGCAAACGGTCATCTTGGGACTTTGCTGCCTTCTTTCCTGTGTTGGATTCCTGTGTTGGAGCCAAGGTTATCTTGATCTCATGCCTTTCTCTCTCTTGATTTGATTGGAGCACATCCTCTGATCATTTTCTTAGAGAAGATGTGTGGGAAGTAAACCTTCTAGATCTTTGCATGTCTGGACCTGTCTTTATTTTGCCCTCACGCTTGACGTAGAAATCTAGGTTGAAAATTATTTTTCCAGGAAGGTTTTAATTCTGGCTATATTGCCTTCAGGCCTCCAGTCCTGCACTGAGATACTGCTCTGATTCTCCTTCCTCTATCTTCAGTGTATCTTTTCTTTCTATAGCTTTAAAGATGATTTCTTTATCCTTGGTGTATTAAAATTTCATTGTGCTGCATCAAGATGGGAAGGTACTTTTACTGTCGGGCTAAAGGCTCTCCAGCTAAGTTCTCAGGTCCTTCAGTCCAGAGACTGTTCAGAATCATTTCTTTGGTAATTCCTTTCTCCCTATTGTTTTCGCTTTTTGATTTTAGAAATTCTTATCAATTTTGTATTGGCTTTTCTGAATTGATCATATGTAATTTTCTCTTGTTTCCTTTATATTTCTAACACCTTGTCTCGTTATTTAGTTGTCTGAAGGATTTTTTAAGAATTTATCCTTCAAGGGGCACCTGGGTGGCTCAGTTGGTAAAGTGTCTGCCTTCAGCTCAGGTCATGATCCCAGGGTCCTGGGACCGAGTCCCGCATCGGGCTCCTTGCTCAGTGGGGAGTCTGTTTCTCCCTCTCCCCCTCCCCCTGCTTCTGCTTGCTCTCTCTCAAATAAATAAAAATATTTTTAAAAATTTATCCTTCAAGCTTTCTATTGAATTGAATATGAAAGTATATATTTACTTTTCAAGAGCACTCCTTCATATTCTCATATTCCCTCCCTATTTTTGTTTTCAATAAAGTGCTGCAGTGCACATCCTTGGGTACACAGCTCTCCCCAGTTATCTTTCAGGATACAGGCCTAGAACCAACATTGCTGAGACACATACTATATGCATGTAAATTTTGGAAGTTTGTGATGGCCCTTCAGAAACAGGTTGCACCAGCTCCATTTTTGCTTCAAGGGGGAAAAAGTGGTATATTAGTATTTTACTTTGCATTTCTCAGTAAGACTGAGTGTCTTTCAGAACATTATTAGCCATTTGTATTATTTTCATCTATGTCCCTGGTCATATACTTCACCATTGTTTATTGGATTATCTTTGGTTTTTGAATTGTACAAACTCTTTATCTATTACGTATATCATACATTTGTCTGTTCTATATGTTACGTACATCTTCCGGCATTTTCTCTTGTAACTTTGCTTATGCTTTTGCCCTCTTAAATTACTGAGTTGAATCTGTTTGTCTTTTCCTTTTTAGCTTTTAGATTTCACATTATATTTGGAAATTGCCTTCCTACCACGAGACTCTAAATGTATTCTTTAGTATGTTAAAAAGAAAAAAACCCCAAAATTCAACTGAGTAAATTTGAAGATCTAATTGGCCTTATTCAGTGACTCATGAATCAGGCAGCACTTCATCCATCAAATAGAAAGGAACTCCAAAGAACTGCACAAAATAAAAGGTTTTTATGGATAGAAGGGGGCAGGAAAAAGAAATTTCTAGCGAAGACTAGGTATTTCAGACAAAGCCTCCTTCCTAAGGGGGATAGGCAGGGTCTATCAGATAGATTACCTCACTAGTGCTGACCAGGTAGTTTCAAACTGAGTACAAAGATTACATTCCTGGGAGAGGCTGAAACTACAGTTATGTTCGGTATTCAGTCTTGGTTTCCTGACCTGGGGCTTAGCACAAGTGACTCCATTTTGAGCTTTTCGTTTCTTTTTTTAAGAAGTATTTTATTCTAGGGGCGCCTGGGTGGCTCAGTCGTTAAGCGCCTGCCTTCGGCTCAGGTCATGGTCCCAGGGTCCTGGGATCGAGCCCCGCATTGGGCTCCCTGCTCTGTGGGAGGCCTGCTTCTCCCTCTCCCACTCCCCCTGCTTGTGTTTCCTCTCTCGCTGTGTCTCTGTCTGTCAAATAAATAAATAAAATCTTTAAAAAAAAAAGGTATTTTATTCTAGTACTTTCATAGCTTAAATGTGACTGCTCAGCTCAAGTATAAATGATAAAAATATTACCCACCTAGTAGGTTTGTTGTGAGAATGAATGTGGCAATGCATGTATATCATCAAAGCAGTGCTTGGCAAGCTCAGGCCTGTTCACAGTATCTGCTGCTTTTATGGTAATGGTTCTTTTCTTCAGGGCCTAGCCTAATGCCTGATTAAAAGACTGATATAAAGATCAGATGAATGAGTATAAAGTATTGAAGGGAATGGAAACTCCCTCTGATGAAGAGAGAAGAGGAGGACGTTTTAATGCCCTTTTGTAAAGGTGAAAAAGGATTGAGGCAAAATCTCCCAGTTTTATCCTGTGTCTTTGATTTGTTTATCCCCGTGGTTTCTGTGGCCCAGAAAGTAAGTGTCACACTAATAAAAGCTGAAAATACTTTTTAGCCCTTAAATTGAGTTAAATGAATACTATTGTAACAAGTTAATTATGCATACATAAAATTGCTAAATATATGTCGTTGAAAATGCCTATCTTTCATATTTCGTTAAGCATCAATTATGATCATAAGAAATCTGCATCTTGGGGCACCTGGGTGGCTCAGTCGTTAAGCATCTGCCTTCGGCTCAGGTCATAGTCCCAGGGTCCTGGGATCGAGCCCCACATCGGGCTCCCTGCTTGGCAGGAAGCCTGCTTCTCCTTCTCCCACTCTCCCTGCTTGTGTTCCCTCTCTTGCTATGTCTCTCTCTGTCAAATAAATAAATAAAACCTTTAAAAAAAAAAAAAAGAAATCTGCATCTTATAAAATGGGTACTGCTGATACATGTTAATTATTTTTTAAAGTAATTGAGTTCTTTTAAAGTTTCAATATGCAGGGATGCCTGGGTGACTCAGTTGGTTAAGCATCTGCCTTCAGCTCATATGATCCCAGAGTCCTGGGATTGAGGCCCTCATCAGACTTCTTCCTCAGCGGGGAGCCTGCTTCTCCCAATTGACATGCTCTGAAGATCCCTACTTCTGGGTTCTATCCAATAGCTCACAAGTCAGGGTTGGGAATTACAAGGTTGGGCTTACTGCGAAATCATTTTCTGATGTGGTTATTCCAATGTAGTCTCCAGGAATAGATTTCCATAGTGGTATTTGAAGTGTTCTATAGCCTCCTCTCAAATTCAATTCACATTAACTTACATTCACCCAAATGGCACACTGTTTATACAGATTACTGTCAAGCATGTGATTCTGAGCATTTATTATGCGGCTACCTTCCTGTATTACCTGTCTTTTAAATTAGTAATCACCAATAAATCTCAATCTAAGGTTCCTTGGGAGTCATGCATATCTGGCTTGATGGTGTGAGGTGAGGTTGAGAGCTACCAGCTCTGCTGAGCATCTCAATCAACCCAAGGATGTGACTTGATTATTATTGCCTCTGACACTTAGGGTGTCATTAACATAAAAGTCATCTCTTAAACACATTGAACTGAACTCAATTAATATAATTGATTACCGACCTAGCTGTAGGGATTTTGCAGCTTTAGGGAAACTGACAAACATTTTTGCCCTTTTAGATCCTACAATTAGATTCACAAGGCACAGTCAATAAGCATTTTGCAGGCGCTAAATTCATCATCTTTAACGATGACAAAAATCTGGGTAGATGAACTGGCTGTTGATAAAAGACTAATTGTTGAAGTGGTTTTCAGTAGTGGTATTGACAAATAGAACTGAGTCCTTGAAAGATAAATTTGATCATGAATTAATGGGACCTATTTTGGACGTTAATTTATACCAGCCCTAATAGATCCTTGATTTATTGCATCTCATTTGCTAAAGCTGAAGGCATGACTAGAAAAATGCATCCGTCTGGGTTCTGTTTAAACTCTGTAGTCCTTTGAACTATAACCCTCACAATGAATATTACTGATTTGTAAATAAAACTAATAGTATGTGCATTCAAGTTAATATTTAAGAACTATATTAACCTTCTTTTCTAAGATATTCTACTTTCGTCTCCTAGAATGTGGAGAAAATTTCAGGATTTTTCTCTTCCCAACCCAGTGTATACCAGGTCCTACTCAAGTGATAGATTTTAGAGCCTCTGACCTTTGCAGGAAGGATGTACTCTTGCTTACATAAAGGGTGTGTGGGTGATAGCGGGCAGCATTCTAACATGGCTTACGGTTTTCTTCTATAACCTCGTTTGTCCTTGATACTGCTCGCTCTCCTTTTTTTTTTTTAAGATTTTATTTATTTATTTGACAGAGAGAGACAGCGAGAGAGGGAACACAAGCAGGGGGAGTGGGAGAGGGAGAAGCAGGCCTCCCGCTGAGCAGGGAGCCCGATGTGGGGCTCGATCCCAGGACCCTGGGATCATGACCTGAGCTGAAGGCAGACGCTTAATGCCTGAGCCACCCAGGCGCCCACTGCTCACTCTCCTAAACATCCTCCCCCATTACCCAGCAAGTAACATGTACAGTTGTCCCAAACACCAGTTTCTTTAATGCCCCTATGGCTTTGCTTGCTCTTCCCTTGGATTGGAATGTAATTCCCTTCCTTATCCATCTGGTATTTACCACCTCACATCTCTAGACTCATCTCCTGGGCATCTTCTCTGTGAGGTCTTTCCTGGTCCCCCTGACTGCCCTTGGGTTAGGCTGACTACCCCCGTGGAATGCGCCCCCACAGTATGGCGTATATCCTTCCTTGGCATCTGCCTCCAGCAATCTACTGGACTCAGATGTTTATATCTGTAGCTCCTCCTACTGGAGTGGAATTTCTTTCAGGGCAAAGAACCAAGGAGAACTTCACAGTAAATTGAACTACAACTTTTTTCAATAAAGGAATGAATGTCTGAGTAAACCAATGGCCAGGAAACTATTCTCTCAAGGCCATTATACCTCTCTTCCCTCTGCCTGGGATCTTTTTCATGGATAGCCTCCCAGCTGAATCCCTCACTACATTCAGGTCTCAAAAGTAACCTCCTCAGAGAGGCCTCCGCTCCCATCTTGTTAAACCAATCCACCCACTCTTTCGTTCTCTATCCTGCTCTATTTTTTTTCATAAAAACATATCCGCCACCCAACAATACTAGATATAGTTTATGTTTGATTTTTATCGTCTCAGTCTTTCCACTAGAAGAGGGGTCAGCAAACCTTTTTCTGTAAAGGACCAGATAGTAAATACTTCAGGCTTTGTGGGCCAGAAAGCCTCCATCACCACTACAACCTCTGCCTTGATAGCGTGAAAACAGCTACAGTGCATAAATGGAAGGGCATGGCTTTGCTCCAATAAAACTTTATTTATTAAAGCAGGCAGAGGCCAGATTTGGCCCATGGGCAACAGTTTGCTGCCACCTGGGCTAGAATAGAAGCTTGTGGGTCTGAATCACAGCCATAGTCCGGGTACCAGACACATAGAAAGGTTCCATTAAATAGCTATTGAATGAATGGTGGATCAAGTTTGAGCCACCATAAATAACAAAAGAGCCTGATTATGACAGAATTTGCGAAGTCAATGGCTGTTAGCCTGAGAGAAAAGGATAGACAAAATCTTCCATTGAGCCTATCGACTCCTCTAAGACATGAAAATGGCTGCTATGTGAGTAATATTGACCAAAGATAAAAGTTTACTGAGAATACTTCAGAGACAACCAGAGAAAATGCTTCAGTTAAGACAAAAGGAGATTGCTTTTCATTTAGAAATGAATTCTACAGCGGTCAATACATGAAGCTAACGTCTTCGTTGTGTTTGAAGGTTTATATGTGGAAAATGCATTACATCCAGAAAGAAGTATTTATTTAAGAGGTATTTGGGATTTGTTTGTGTTTTGAGAACTGTTGGTGTAAATATAGGTATGGTTGATGTATTATAAATAAATATTAGTTGAATAATTGATCTCAATATTGCTCTCAGTACAGAAATGTTTATTGCTCTTGGCTAAGAATTAACACGGAAGGTCTAATTACATTTTTCAGTTGGAGTCTGGATGAGGACATTCCCCATCAGTGCCATTCCCAAGGCAGGGTGTGTTTCCTGGGACTCAGCAGGTTTCTTCATTGGAGAGAGGCCTGATGTGTGGTTGAGTCCTGGTGAAGAATGGATAGATGGAGGCACAGATAAATCAATAAGTCCCACTGAGGCACCCAGGGACTAGCGACCAGCAGCACCTGGGACCTGGGCAAGGGGCCTATGTGATGTCACCTGCAGGGACAAAGCTCCCATTGCACAGAGCAGGCAGAGAAGGAAGCAGGCCTGGATCTGGGGCCTCGGGTAAAGAGGTTCAGTTCATGTGTATGGAGCTTAGAAGAGGGGAAACAGAAGCAAACAAACAAAACTCAAAGCAGAAAAGATGTGTAACCTTGGGCTATAATGTAGTTCGATGTCTAAGGAAACTAAATTCTCTAGGTAGGGGCTAAGAATAATTATTTTAATGCAGAAAAGATGAGGAGATCGTAATTTCTTTTTTTTTTTTTTTAAAGATTTTATTTATTTATTTGAGAGAGAGAATGAGATAGAGACAGAGAGAGCATGAGATGGGGGAGCGTCAGAGGGAGAAGCAGACTTCCTGCTGAGCAGGGAGCCTGAGAGATCGTAATTTCTTAATTAAAATAGAACTGTTAGCTGAAACCTTTGATTCTATGATTTCCTTACCAGCTTCTTTTAACTTTTTTTTTTTAATTTTATTTATTTGAGAGAGAGAGAATAAGAGAGAGAGAGAGCACAAGAAGGGCAAGCAGCAGAGGGAGAGGGAGAAGCAGACTCCCCATCGAGCAGGGAGCCCAATGTGGAACTCCATCCCAGGACCCCGATCTCATGACCTGAGCCAAAGGCAGACGCCCAACCGACCGAGCCACCCAGGCACCCCAGCTTCTTTTAACTTCTATCAGAATTTCTTAGTCATCAGGAGCTCCTGGGTGGCTCAGTCGGTTAAGCATCCAACTCTTGATTTTGGCTCAGGTCTTGATCTCCGGGTCATGAGATTGAGCCCTGCATGGGGCTCTGTGCTCAGTGGGGAGTCTCCTTGAGATTCCCTCCCTCTCCTGCCCCTTCCCCGCTCCCATGTTCGTGCACGCTCTGTCTCTCTCTCTCTCAAATAAGTAAATAAAACCTTTTTTAAAGAAAAAGTTCTTAGTCATCAAAGGAGCCCTTACCACTTAATCACTTTTTCAAATCCTTTGTGTAAAGATTATAAAATCATGAAATTTATTAAGTGTAGCTAATCATCTCTCTAAAAGTAGGTCCTTTTTAAAAAGTCAATTCATGTTTTTTTTAATATCTCCACATTGTATCTATTCATTTACTTAATTATTTTTCATAAACTCTATACCCAACGTGGAGCTCAAACTCACAACCCCGAGATCAAGACTCTATCGACTGGGGTGCCTGGGTGGCCCAGATGGTTAAGTGTCTGCCTTCGGCTCAGGTCATGGGTCCTGGAATCGAGCCCCACATCGGGCTCCTGGCTCAGCGGGAAACCTGCTTCTCCCTCTCCTTCTGCCTCTCCCCCTGCTCATGCTCTCTCTCTCTCTCTGTGTCTCAAATGAATAAATAAAATCTTTGGAAAAAAAAAAAAAGACTCTATCGACTAAGCCGGCCACATGCCCCAAAATCAATTCATGTTTTTCAGTATTATCTTAGATCATGGTTTCTGTAACTCATAGTTTGAATTTACAAACCCATGGGATAGTTTTCACATTCCAAATATAAAACTATAATAGAAATTTTCAAAGAATACACAAAGAGATCACAGCAATATATACAACAGCCCCTTGGGATGGGGAGGTCACCTCCTGCATCTTCAACCTTCTGCTTCCCCCATGTACTGCTCTAAAGTATGGATAGAATCCAATTTGATGGAGATGAACTTTCAAACCTAAAGTGATGATTTTAACAGTTTGAGAAAGGCTTCGCTCGTTGTTATCAAGTCTTTTGTTCAAAAATGGATTTTCCTGTAGGTACAAAAAAATAAGGGTAATCATTCAAGATGGAAAAGTCTGCCCTGCCCTCGCCCTGCCCTGTAATTCGTTATGCTCTGTTTTGATTCAGCCAGAAAGCCAATTGAAACTTAGAAAGATATGGAGTGGTTAGCTTTCCAACCCCCAAAGGGTTCAATCTTTTGGAGCCAAAGCAGGAACACATGTAATAACCATCAATTTGTCTGTCCTTTTGTCACCCAAACCTGGGGCCACTCTGTTTCATCTTGCTTGCTGGGATTAGCAAGGATTAGACAAGCAGAACGAAATGCACCATTTCCCATCAGCATGTTAACTTCGTTTGTAGGTTTCTAAACTTGATTCGGAATAGATTGGAATGTGAGAGCTGGGCTTTTTAAGAGCTATGCTGAGCTTTGTAATATCAGTGATTCTGTCCATCATGTTTGAATATATAAAACACTTCTGGGGTTCACGCCATAAATCAGATTATACAGAACAGAAATCTCCACACTTTTTGCTTTTGTACTCCATTCCTATTATAGATTTTGTTTATTTATTTCAGAGAGAGAACTAGCACAAGCATGAGTAGGGCGGGGTGGGGGAAGGGCAGAGGGAGAAGCAGACTCCCTGCTGAGCCAAGATCCTGATGTAGGGCTCCATCCCAGGACCCTGGGCTCATGACCTGAGCCGAAGGCAGGTGCTTAACCGACTGAGCCACCCAGGTGCCCTCCATTCCTATTACTAAAAAAGCTTTGAACATGTAAACTCCGAATATGTGTTAATTTATTTGTAATTTATATGTATATACACCCACACCACTGTGAAGAATATGTTATGGAAAACATGAAGCATATGTGAAAAAGATGTTAAACTGGAATGTTAAAATAAGATGAGATGAAGGTGGTATATATTTTTTAATCACTTGTAAACACATTGCCATTATTGCTGCATTCCAAATTAGGTAATATTTTAATGACAGCATTGTGATTAAGGATGCTTATGTATTTTTGAGCATCGTAGTTTACCACTTCGTTGAATAAAAATTTGAGGGTCTGTTTGCAAGTTCAGCTTATTTCTTTACTTGGTTTCACTCATTGTCATCAGAAGAGAAAAAGAACTGCAGAAACTCTCAAGAGGCAAAGGGACAGAATGTTTCACCAGCTTGCTTACTGTTTTTCCATCTCATCTCTGCAAGTGAGTTTGTTGAGATTCAGCCAGAAAGTTTCCATGTTCCTTGTTGTCCCTCAACTGTTCTCACAAACCAAATGGAAGATGTTACATGGTATTATATTTAACAAATGAGTTCACAAGCCACCAAAATGCTTCACTTGAGGATTTTTAAAAGGGTTAGAAAAATTTATATCCAGGTTTTCAAAGGCTACTGTTTTTATAGATACATATTTGCATAATTTTCAATAAAAAACAAGCACATAATGGTAGCATCATTTTTAAACATGTTTCCTTACATTCTTAACACAAACCCATGTTTCTTTTAAAATTTAAGTTACTTTCTCCTTCATTATTCTGATAGCTCCTTTACTCTGAAGAGGCAACTCTTTTAGCTCATTGTCACCAGGTAGCGGTCAACAACCCCTGTGGAGGACAAAAGATTTAAGGGCTTTGGTTCAAAACCAACCATATTATTGACACGCTAAAGCACTTCAGTTTCTTTGGTCCCTTGGCTTGCACTCACTTCTTTCCAGAGGGCAGCCATCTCTAAATGTACCCTGGAACCCTTGTTTGTTCTAGTCGAAGCTGTGACTTCACCAGCTTATACTTTTCTATGTTTGTGCCAGGTCAGAGCATCCTAATAATTATCATTTTATGATAGGGTCTGGTATTCTTGTCGGCTACACAACCAGTGTTTTTCTTGTTTGAAGTGTTCTTTTATACGATCATATGAAGTTTAGAGTTCTCTTTGTTGAATTCTTTAAAACGGACTGTTGAGATATCTTTATTGGATGGCATTAAATCTGTAAATGAGCTTGAAGAGAGCCGAGATTTTCATATTTAGTCTACCCGTTAAGAAGTCCTATTTATTTCGAACCCTCATAAAATTCTCCAACAAGATTGTTCTAAACAGTTTGTGGTTTCTCAGTTAAGCATTCGGGATTCTGTTAGCTTTGCAAGTACTGTGTCAGCTTCCAAGCTTGACTAAACAGTTGGAAATCTTTAACTACTCCTGCCGTGTTGTGGAATTGAGTGACAGTGGCCTGTGGAATTGATTAGTGAAGGTTGAGTTCTTCTGAACCCACAATATGAATATTCATGAAGGCAAAAAGCATGAGACCCAGTATGTTATGTGAGCCGGAAACACATTATGTACAGTTATTTACTTTTATATTAAATTGAACTCCTCTTCAGTGGCGGTGTATGGTTGAGCCTTTTTGATCCCCGAGGTCAGAGGCTTGCCCAGATTTGCTTTCAAAATATGGGTTTTGAGTGGGAAAATCCATAGATCAGAAGAGGGGATGGAATCCCCTGGACATTCGAGATATGGAAAGTGGCTGAGTCTCCTGCCTCGCGGGAAGCAGCACTAGGAGGTTCCCGATTCAGGGGAGTTTCGATCCGTATTAGCAGGAGTTCCCAGATCTTCTCTTGTGAGGTCACTGCTCAGGATGGTTTCTCTCCAGGCTTAGTCACTTCTCTTCCAGCTTCCCTCTCTCCTTCCCCTCAGAGCTTCTGTTTACTCACAGTTTCTGTTCTCTCCCATAGCACATTACAAGTCATGTGTGGAAAAAAAGAAAGTCATGTGTGAGTATCGTATTACATTCCTGCTGGTTGGCAATTCGAATATCATCACGGCAAACACTCAAACATCCTCTGGATGTGTGCCGAGTCGAAATCTGAGTAGACCTCTCTGGTCTTCAGTGCACAGTACCTGCTCCTCAGACACCCTCTCCCGAGACTGAGTTCCCTGAAGTGCACGGACTGCCATTTCTTCAGGCCCAACCTTGTGGATCTTGGTGTTTGGTTAGATGTAGCACCAACGCCCGCTCTCCCGAAGTTTCTGCCACCTCACAGGACCCTTTGCCGTTGCGTCCTTAGCGAAGTTGCTTAGACTTTCAGGAAACAAAAATCAGAAGAGAGGATTATCTGCAGTCAGTTTTTGCCCTGGACCCTGGGAAATGCATCTTCCCTAAGGCTAGGGATGGCCAATGGCCTGTCTTCTTCATTAGACCCCGTAGAGGAGAAAACTCAATGAGAAGCCAGCAAACATTTTTTTCAGTATGTTACTTTGCCACACACATCATTATAATTTGGACTTGCTGGAAACCCATCCTGGGGTCTAATCTACTTCCGGACCTCCCTCAGTTGTAATCTGTCAACTTGAATAATAGTTCTTTTTCCTTCCTTCTTTTTGTTCTGGCGAATTCTGGTTTGCCTAGCTTAGAACTTTTGTTCAGAGCTTTTCTTAGTAGGGCCCTCACAGGCCACAGGAGGGCTTATGAATTTTTACCCTTGCTTTGCGAACCACTGCTACCCAAGTCCGATCAGGGATATGAGAAAATCATGAAGAGACCATAGGGTTCCTGTGTATATCATGTCAACTGTGATACTGAGGCGGAGGGGGGCAGTTTCCTTTGAAAGTGTCTATAGTGTTCGTGAAATGTAACATTCGGTCATAAATGGTGCGGACAATAGGGTTGGTAGAATCCGTGGCGAACTCTGGAATCCCAGGGTGTTTAACTAATACTGAAATCACTATTTAAAGATTGTATGAGTGAGCTTTTGGTGCCTAACAAACTCTCCCAAATTCAGTGTCCTAGCGTCCTTACTTATTAGCCCGTATTTGGCCGGCTGATCTAGGCTGGGGGGCTGGGAAGCTCTGCTTCTTCCTGAGCTGCCGGCTCTGGTCTGTTCCCCGTGCGTCCCTTCTGGAACCCAAGCTGAAGGGGCAGCAGCTACCTTGTGAAGGCCTTCTTGTGGTGATGATAAAGAAGCAAGAGCATAAGACCAACTACAAAGGTGTTTTTTGTTTGTCATATCTGGGCTCAGCCATGTGACCTGCTTTGCCCTGTGAGGCGTTAGCCAAGTCAAGGGACAGCAAAATATGCACTGCGTACAGTGGGGGGCTCTGAAAAACATTGTGGCGTAGGGCAGCCAATCACATCCTGGGGAGCAAATGAAGAATAATTCAGTCGATCACAGAGACCACTACTAGCATGATGAGGATAGAATATATTGACGCGTAATGCTGTCGTGTAATCTCAGCTGGCCATCCCTGCAAAGTCACGCTGACAATGACCTTCTCGAGTAGAATTCAGGCACGGCTGTTTATTTATACTTATTTTCGTTCCAGTCTTACCTACCCAGGTGTCCTACCTGTCATCATCTTACTGCAGTTTTAAATTTTACAACAAAGTAATAACTTCGAAATCTAGTTTTTCCTACCAGAATCTATCCCCTCAGCACATATTCCATAAAAGGACGTCACTGTCTCTAATAAGTACTTATAAAAATGGAATCACTTTGGGTTTTCTTATAGCATTCTATCTACCAGTCAAAGTAACTCTTTGTGATACACTGAATGTATCAATCTTTTACTTCTGTGGAGGAAGAAAGTCTCCCAACGTTCTAGGAAAGCCCTTTCCTTTTGTGCAGGATCGCCGTCATTCCTTTTAAAATGAATCTGTCAGAAACGGGAAGGTTGTTCATTGAATCTCAGTGGACACATTTTCCATCTCAATTAACAGAGACTGGATTTTCAGGTCTCTGATTCCTGGCCTGTGCACACGCATGCGTGTGTGTGTGTGTGTGTGTGTTGCAGAAGGTTGGGGCTGGGGCTGAAAGTTTGTGTGGCTCATTAGTTGTGTTCTCCAGCCTTAGTGTCAGAATTCACTGAAGCATGGTGAGCAGGTAAAAAAGATGTTGCTTTCTCAGCTCATTGTAAAAGGACTCAAGCGTCTTTATAGAAAATACTGCAAGGTGAGAGCCAAAAAATGCTTACCTTAATACAAACCACAAAATGATGTTTCATGGGGGAGTATTTTCATGTAGAGCCATTCCTACTGGAAAAAAGACAGGTTGATTATTTTTAGATAATGTGTTCTGAAAATGCCACCTGTTGCGCAAGAATAATAACGCCATTGGAAGGTTATCCTCAAGTGCAAACAAAACAAAAAGAATGAAACATCATAAACAAAAACAAAAACGCTGGAACAAACATCGACCACAAAATACACATTCGATTGTGAGCCTCAAATGTTATTTGGGTGGGGAAAGAACAATGAAGGGATGCAGACTGATGTCACATTCTCTGTGGACACAGCTGGTGGCGGCCTCTCTGTCTCCTCTGTCCTTTAGAACTTGAGTGGCGCTTCTCATTTTTCCCATGACGTGGGTTCCTACCAGCCCCGGACTCCATGTTCACTTAGGGTTCTAGAAACATGGCCGAGGAAAGCTTACCCGATTTGGTCCTTTAGAGAGCCTGGATTTTATTCTTTTTTCTTTTCTGTATTCTGGCATAGGACTGCCTCGTGTGTATCAGTTTATACTTGTGTTTATTGTATCATTGCATTTGGTAAGATTTTTTCTAACGAAAGGTCTCAGAGCTTAGCAAGGATTTGTGCGGCATTTCACCGGGAGTTGGGCTATCAGCATTTGAAACGATACTGGGTTTGTTTTCATATTTTAAGAGTGGATGAGCTCGGGCGCCTGGGTGGCTCAGTCGGTTAAGCGACTGCCTTCGGCTCAGGTCATGATCCTGGAGTCCCGGGATCGAGTCCCACATCGGGCTCCCTGCTCAGCGGGGGGTCTGCTTCTCCCTCTTCCACTCCCCCCTCTTGTGCTCTTTCTCTCTCAAATAAATAGATAAAATCTTTAAAAAAAAAAAAAAAAGAGTGCATGAGCTCATGATATCTGAAACCTATTCCTTTCTATTCATTGACCTCAAGAGATGAAAACAACACATCGCTTTTTGAGTGCTGACTATGCGCCAGACATTTTGCTAAATGCTTCACTTCTGTTCATTCATCTTCACAGCTGTCTTAGGCGATTGTGACTGTTAGTACCGCCATTTTTCCGATGAAGAAACTGAGGCACCAGAGTCAGGAAGTAGTTTGTACAGGTCACACTGCTAGGAAGTGGGGGTGGGGGGTGCAGGATTCAGCTTTAGAGAGTCTGGCTGCAAATTCTCCCTGCAAACTTTACCCTGTCGGTCTCAGGCTTGCCCTGTACCTGGGCAGATACGTTTGTGTTTCGTGTGTAAACCATGAAGGGTTAGCTCCTCGAAGAAAAAATGGCTCCTGTGATTTGCATACATCAGGACATGATAGTTGCTTTAGACAATGCGCTAATATGTCCTTCCTCACTTAAATGTCCTCTGTGTGCAGGAAGGAGGCTTCAGAGTAGGAGTCCCAGCCCTGTCGGGGTGGCCTCCAGATGTGTTAAAAACCCGATGATTTCTTGCCATCGCCGCCACTCTCACTCTGGTCCAAGCCCCCGTGTATTTTGTCAGGATGGGTGCCATGGGCCCTGAAAAGCTCTCCCTGCCCACCCGAGCCTCCTCCTGTCTGTTCTCGGTCAGGGCAGCTCGCAATCCCATCACTTCTCCACTCAGAACAAAACACAAAGCCCTTCCGAGAGCCTGTGTCACCACCAACCCCGCTTCCCACCCCGTCCCAGCCCCTCCCCCTCCTCCTACCGGTGGCCTCCCTGCTGTCCCTTAGGCGCACTCTCCCTGGGCACAGCCCATCTCAGGACCTTTGCACATAGCGGTCCCTCTCCCCGAAATGCTCCTC
The DNA here is from genome assembly GCF_054177405.1 of Leptonychotes weddellii. Taxonomy (NCBI): domain Eukaryota; kingdom Metazoa; phylum Chordata; class Mammalia; order Carnivora; family Phocidae; genus Leptonychotes; species Leptonychotes weddellii. The sequence continues at coordinate 98,526,507 of NC_138385.1, read as the reverse complement.
CTCCCCCAGATATTTATCCAACCCCTGATAGAACCCCGAAGTTTCCCCACCCAGGGGCTCTCTCCCCTTCCGGAATTATTTTTCTCCTCAGTGCTTATAAAGACCTGATACGCGATACATTTTACTAATTTCTTAGTTCATTTTCCGTCTCTGAATACCAGAGTGAACATTTTATTATTTTTATTCGGCTTTGGTTCCTGTGGTATCACTGGCAGCGAGAAGCCTGTGGGCGTTCAATAAGTATTTGTTGACTAAATGAATGCATTGTGGAGTTGTTTCGGAGAATTAAATGAACTAACATATGGAAATAATTTCAAAAATTGCTTAGCATGAAATTAGTGTTTAAGAAATGTCAGGTATTCATAAAATAATAATATTATAGCTATTGAATGAATGATGAATTAAAAATTGGAGGCTATTACTTTATCATGCAGTGGAAAGAGGATAATCAATTTATAAATGCTTTAAATATCCTAACTTGAATGTGCAGTAGAGGCTAGAGGAAGTGGTCCAGGACATCATTTGTGTTCTCTTTTCCTATTACCTGGAAGGAGAGCTAGACCTCACACTTCCCTGAGCAGGGAATGGTCCCCAGGCCTCGCTGCACTTTGGAATCACCTAGGGATCCTTTCAAAGTTGACCCTGCCTCACACCCCCAGATGTTCCGGTGTGATTGGTCTGGAGGGAAACCTGGGCATTAGGACTTTTGAATCCTCCCCAGGTGATTCTGATGTGCAGCCAAGGTTGGGAACCAGTGCTGGAAGCTTTCCAGACTGGCAGTGGCACGGGGAAAAGCCTTCCCCAGTCCCTTCCTACACTCAGAATGGAAAGTTCGGCCAACCAGGGTTCAGTTCTCTGTTCTGCAACACAGGTGACCGTGAGCCGGTCACTTCACTTCTACAACCTGCTTCATTTAGAATATGTCTTCTGTGGATTATGGTGCAAATTAATAGCTCAGGGCCAGCCCCTAAAACTGTGGGTATCCCCTTCCCTTTTTTTCCGTTATTCTATCTGGGCCTAACAGGAGAGCCCCATTGCCAAAGGTAGCTCAAGAACAGCATGCTCAGAGGGATGGATGCCTGGGTGGCTCAGTCAGTTAAGCGTCTGCCTTTGGCTCGGGTCATGGTCCCAGGGTCCTGGGATCGAGTCCCGCATCGGGCTCCTTGCTCAGCGAGGAGTCTGCTTCTCCCTCTGCCTGCTGCTCCCACCTCCCTTCATCCCGAGCATGTTGCCCACCCTGGTAGCCACATCTAACCTCTGGGTCCAGACAAACATCTGCAACTTCACAGAAGACCACCCCTCCCTTTTGACCCTAAAACACGGCTGCTCTGAGCCTGCACACGTCTAGAATGGTGGTGGGATGTTGGGGATGGGACACCACCAGGGCCAGCTTCTTGGGTGTGTGACCCAGTCAGTCACTCAGGGAGGGCCCTGAGCTGGGTTTCACATTCTGCTATCTTGAAGTTATGAATTATGTTTGGGTGAGGGGTCCCGCATTTTGATTTTTCACTGTCGGTGCAAATTAGGTAGCTGGTCAAGCTAGGAGACCTGGTGTGAGTTGCACCTGGCTTACCTCTGAGAAGCGTGTGACCTTGACCCAGTTACTCTTCCGCGTTTGGCGTTTGCAATGAGGCGGTCGTGGGGTCAAACTGCTGTTCCTGTGGGGTGTTCTGAAGATGAAATCGGGTAACAGATGAGTGTCAGCGTGTAGCGCATAACACGTTAGCTCTCAACTAATGCTTCTCTTTTTCCGAGCATTCCAGAATGCTAGCTGCTAAATCGAAGACGGTTCCTTTCTGATTAAAGGGGATTTTAAACTTTGATTTTCTTAGTCGGTGGTACAAGCCTAGAGGACAGATTCCGGAGGGTTTCCATTCATTCTTCTCAACTCTTATTAAGTACACAAAAGGACCACAGAATTCATCCTTCCCAGTCTTCTTTTTTTTTTCCATTTGAACAATATGTTGTCCACATGGCATATAGAATAGCGTCTTTCGAGGTATTTCAAAATGATCTTCTTTTCCTTATTGAACATTAGAGAGCGAAAACATTGAATGAAGTCCACGTCATTGAAATAACAGTGCCTTACATTCCTTAAAGGAGGTTTCTGGCGTTCAAACTAATAACTCTCCCCTCACAAAAGGCTACCCTGGCTACTGTATGTGAGCGAAGCCTTCATTATGAGTCCGGGGAGTTGGGTTTTGACCCGACGCTCTGGCATACAAGGCATGGGCCCCGAGGGCCAATAAGCCACTACTGACTTCAGCTTCCTTCCTGGGATAATGACAATAAGAACACCAGCCTGGCTCCATCATTCCCTGCTTGTGTTGTGCATCAAATGAGATATTTGCAGATGCATTTTGAAAATTTTTGAACCCCACATATATTTCAAGTTTAGATTATTTTTTTTTAAGATTTTATTTATCCATATGACAGAGAGCATAAGTGGTGGGGAGGGGTAGAGGCGGAGGGAGAAGCAGGCTCCCCGCTGAGCAGGGAGCCCAATGCGGGGCTCAATCCCAGGACCCCGGGATCATGACCTGAGCTGAAGGCAGACGCTTAACTGACTGAGCCACCCAGGCGCCCCTCGAGTTTAGATTATTGATAAAATTTCTGAAGTTAGGTGTGAACAAAGAGATTCATTTAAATCAGTTGAAAATCTCTCCAGAATATAAACGCCAGGAGTTCGTTTCTCATCTTTTTTGGAAAGGGGGAATGTGTTTGACACCAGGATAACCTACCACCACCAATATGATTCCCATCACTTCAATTTCTCGGGAGCCAGAAGCCATAGATCCTACTTACTGAATATCAATAATCTTCTGAGGCTCTTTCTCGGCATATCGGTTATAAATTGATAGTGCTCAACCAAGAATTCTCTCTTTCTCTACTTATTCATTCACTTACTGATTGCAAATCCGCTGTGCGACAGGTACTGTTCTAGGCAGCTGGGAATCAGCGGATGAAACGAAGTCCCTTGCCCTCATGGAGCTTACATTCTGGTGTGGCGAGCAAAACAATAACAAGAAGTGTATTCTATAGGTCGTTATCAAGTGATTAGCACTACAAGTAACAAAGTAGAGGAGGGTAAAGGGGATGTGGGTGTGGGGGAGCAGGCTTGCAGTGTATGTGGCCAGAGGGTCACACCTGAGCGGAGAGACTGGAGAGCAGGGAGGGGGAGCCACGCGCATAGCTGCGGGATCAGCATGCCGGCTTTGGGGAACAGCCAGTGCAAAGGCCTAGAGCAGAAGCGGGTCTGGTGTTTTCAAGGAATTCAGGAGGGCACGCAAGTAGCATGCCTGCGTGCCTTCCCACATCTTCCCCAAGCTCTCCCAAGCAGGGAATCGAAAGTTTGGAAACAAGAGGGAGAATGTGATTGCCAAGCCATTGCCAAATGCTTACACTAACGCCTCTTTTCCTTTGTGTGTGCTTTTCCCACAGTCACATGACACAGGGCATCCCATTCGACGACCCTCGGTTGGAGAGCTGCCAAATCCTCCCTCCGGCCCCTCGGAGGGTGGAGATGAGGAGGGACCCTGTGCTAGGGTTTGGTTTCGTGGCCGGCAGTGAAAAGCCAGTAGTCGTTCGCTCCGTAACACCAGGTAAGCACCCGGCCCCCTCCCGGTCTCCTGGGGTCACCCGCCACACCCTGCCCCAGCGACTGTCGCTTAGTCCCAGAAGTTTCATACGGCTCCGCATCGGGCCGTGGAGACTCGCTGAGTTTTTCCAACATCTGGATAGAGTCAGACCACCAGAGGGACACAAAGGGCTCTGCAAACTGGGTTTCAGCTGCCGAATGCATCATATCATTTGACTTAGGAAAACACTGATCTTTCATTTGTAACCATGGAAATGACCTACTTCTTAAAGTATGAATGTACATCAAAAGAGGCAGGCACTGCACTTTATTTCAGTAAGTTCACGATAAAACCCCTTAGTGAACAGCAGCAGAAAGGGGCACTGAAGTCACAGAAGGATTTTAGTTGTCCGAGCGCTTGGATTGTTTTTTTGAAGATGCACTCTTCTTTCCCCACTGGCTGCAGAATATAGTTGTCTACCCCGCTGCCGTTGAGCTGGACCAGGTCACTGACTTTGGCCAGCGGCATATTAGCAGAGATGACACTCAGAGCCTCGACAAGTCCTTGTACAGTTGACCTTCTTTATTGGGTTTAAGTGACAAGAGAGTTTCCCTCAGGTGGCTGTTACTTTTTCAGCCTGAGCCCCCAAATAAACACAGGGTGCTACCAGCCTGCCATCTAGAGATAAATACAGCCTGCTCTGCCGTGGGAAGAGCCTAGCCTAGGTCAGCCGGTCTGTGCTCATCCGAAAGGCCCACAGGCCTGAGAAGAAGTGACCGTCAGACAGCCTACTGAATTGGAGGGTAGTTCGTCATACAGTAATGGCTGACTGATCGACGATGGGGCAAATCCCTTAAATTCGACAGTATGAGCAGATGATTAATGTCCTCTGCCTCAGTCTTTCTCATTAGACTATACAGATGGTCGACCGTCAACACGGTTGAACGTAATGCTCTAGGGTGCAATTGCCTGAAGTGCGCTGCCCTGGCCTTTCCAGAAACAAGGCTCTTTTAATGATTTCTTTCTTCATGATGTGTACTTATGAGCTTATTTTAATGGGCTTGTATTGGATTTATTTTCACACAAAAGGAAATTGCCTTCCATACTCTTCCTCCTCAGGATTTGGCAAGTCAGGAACAGGGCTGAGAACAGTCCTGTGGTAAGGAGCACAGCCTCTGGCAGCTGACTGCCCAGGTTTGATGGCTTTGGAGCTCACCTCTGCCCCCCTGTTAGGCTGTGCTTATATCTTGGTCATCCCAGACAAAGAGAAGGCACCAGAGTGACGTAGTCTCTGCCCCCAGGTTTGGCGGTGAAGGAGCTGAAATGAAGCTGGTACACTGATTTGAACTGTATTAAAATTTTAAAAACTCAAAAAAATAAATAAATAAAAGAGCACCAGCTTTACCTGCTTCTCATTCCAGAAATATTTATTGTTATTATTACTAAACTCTAAAATAGCTGGGCTGCTGAGTCTGCCAGTTAAGGAGAATAAAAGGCATCTAGTGAGTAGTAAAGATTTCAAAAGTTGATTGCATTTTTCATTATTTTGACATCATATGGCCCGGGGTAAGCCCTGTGAACACAGTCAACCACCTTACAGACTCGTACAGGGAAGAATCGGCTTCCTTTTCTCTCCCACCACTGACTCACCACACGACTTCTTCCTGTTTGCCCAGCTTTTTATTTTATTAGCCGTAGGTCCGACCTCAGTTCTCTGTGTGGGATTGTTGAGCTTGACGCTACTGAGAATTGTATTCCTAAAATGAAAGAGATTTGTCGCCTGCTATGATAACAAAATAATACATATGCGTTGTAAAAAAACATACAACATAGATCGTATAGAGGAGAAAGCTAAAAAAAAAACAGAATCGCCTGAGCTGCGACCACCCAGAGCGAACCATTATTAATGTGTACATAGAAGAGACAAGTCCGTGCATGCGGGTGCATATGCTATGTGTCGTATGTATGAGCTATATAATGTATGATAGGTGTGTGTGCACACATCTTTTCCTGAGTGGGGTGACGTTGAGCATGCCGCTTTCTGATAGAGGGACGCTATAACGTCTCTGGTTCTGAGATTCTCTTAAAGAGGAGTCCTTCCCAGAGCTGACAGGAGATCTGAGTGTTGTTGTAGATTTTCTTGTATTGCCTCATCATTCCTTCAACCTCTTCCCTTCTTTGCCCTGGACTCTCCTTAGTCAGACAGTAACACCTAATCTTCGACGATTTTGAGAACAGGGGACAAATGTGAGACAGGTCAAAGAGTACTGTTTCCAGTCATTTTTAGGTGTGAAAATACTGATCCAATAAACGGTGTCTTTCATAAAAATGACTCTGCTGAGGTCTCAGATGGTTTCTGTGGCCTGACCAGATTTTCTGTACTAGACACCCCAGCCTTCAGAGTACGGGGCGCGAGACAATTCTCTGAAGAGTGCCTCGGCTTCGTATTTTGGAAAGAACTATGTCTTGCTTCCTTCTGAAATTCTGGGTTTAAGTTGCTTGATTAAACAAGAATATTTCCATTTGGTCAAAAAGCATGGGTCAGATGTAAAAGTATGGCCTATTAATCTGCAAGTGGTTTTCCCAAGAAAGTAGTTAACATCCATCAGCCAATTCATGCAAACGTTTTTCAGTATTTGATCAGCATCTGATTTCTAACCATTTGTTGGACTGAATTTGAGTGAGTGTTTGCAGATAATCCAATGGTTATATAAACTCTCTCAAGTGATTTTCAGAATTTCTTATGTGTGCAAACACTGAATCTCAGTTCCCACATCTTGAAATGAATATTTTTTTATCACTGATATGAGGAAATATTAAGGTTTTCCCTACTTTTTTACTACCCAGAAAGAAGATTCCTTTATGCTCCAGCTTCAGTGACACACATGCCAAGTGTCTGGGTGGGAGGGTGGGTGGGTGGGAAGCATCTGAATTACTTCGAGATCTCATCTCTGGCTGTGAAATGTTCATTTCAATTACTAAATAAAGTAATCGCAATAATATTTGAAAGATCATGTTTCAGCTGCACCTATGACCCAGTGACAGACCTGGAAATAAAATGAAAATTATCCTACCCTATCAGTATTGGGGAGGTAATTACATTAGACATGGAGATGGTTGAAATATTTACTTACAGGTTTAATTTAATGCCGATGTATGCTTCATGCAGTTGTGGCTTTAAGTTTATGTGTCGGGAGACCTGGCAGTGACCGGTTTTTAAATTATAGGAGCAAGTTCAAAAGAGATGCCGGTCACCCTGAACTTGGCAGAGTCCACAGACCTATGCTGCGACCCGGTTCTACCCTTTAATTCAATTCTTGGACCTGTGTGAGCCTGGGGGATCTCATTATATGGAAGGGGTTTTAAGGGTCAGTGGGATTCTAGGCAAGGCAGCTAGCCCCTTGCCTGGTACATAATAAATGCTCAACAAATATTAGCTCCTTACCTCCTTGCAAAAACCAATGGAAAAGACTATGGTGGACTGAGACAAACACAAGAGTCCTCTGTCATCTCGTGTGAGCACGGGCACACGCACCCAAGCTTGGTCCCTGCCACAGTCCCAGCCACAGAAATGACCAAACAGCCTCATCCCCCAGCTGATATGACTGTCTGTTGCTTCCTGAACAATCCCAGCTTTCGCTCTCCTTCCTTGCCCCCACCTTTTAGACAAGAATGAGGAAGATGCCCCCACATCTTGACCCCTCCCCGGAAGCACATAACACAGGCCCCATCGTGTCAGTCCTTCCTCTGATGTGCTTGCTGCCTCACGGTTCCCCATAGTATGTGGCCTCCCTAGTTATGCCAAGTAAATAAATGCAACTTTGTTCAAATCCAGGTGTGCCCAGGTGATGGCAGCTTTGGCTGCAGGCCGTCTACACAGCTGGTTGGCCATCCCTTTGGGGCAATACCCTTCTTTTGGGGGCTTCCATACTCAAAGTATATTCAGTTGACCAGCAGCGTACGGAGCCCCTGGGAGCTGGTGAGAAGTGCGTTACCTCACCCGTTGCTCCTCCAAATCTACTGAATCGGTCTGCAGGGTAACAAGGCCCCCAGGGTTGCGTGTGTCCATTAAAGTGTGAGCTCTCCTAGGCTGCTGTGTCTCAAGCCTGCCGGGGAAGTTCTAGAGAAATGCCGATGCCTGATTCCCACCTCCAAAGATTCTGATTTAATTGGCCAGGGTGTAGCCTGGGCCTCTGGAGTTTATCCAGAGCTCCCCAGTTCGTTCTTTCTCTCTCTCTCTCTCTCTTTTTTTTATTAAGCTCTACTTTCAACATGGGGCTTGAACTCATGACCCCAAGATCAAGATTCCTGTGCTCTACCGACCAAACCGGCCAGGCACCCCTCCCCAGGTCTTTCTAATGTGCCAGCAGGGTTGGGGGTTTTGGCAGACAGCGCCAGGTGCTTACAATGAATGGTGATGGGGCGAGGAGGACACGGATGGATTGGCCATGGTCTTCTCACCTGCGCTTCGCTCTCCTTTGTCTCCAGGTGGCCCCTCCGAAGGCAAGCTGATCCCGGGAGATCAGATCGTAATGATTAACGATGAGCCAGTCAGCGCTGCGCCAAGGGAGCGGGTCATCGACCTGGTCAGGTGCGTGACTCACTCCCCTGGGCCCCATTCTGCTGCGAGGGCTGATACACAGGTTGGAGACCTCGTCCCATGAAGGAAGGGCTTCCTGTGAGCCAGTGTAGGGCAGTAACACGAGCCCACGCATTCACCTCGACGGTGCCGGCAACACCGACCTCTAACGTAAAAACGCGTGCCCCCTAAGCACGAAACACCCAGTCGCCCATTCTGTGTTAACAGCCAAGGTGCATATGCTTCGGCTGGAACGCTCTTTGGCTCCTACTTCCATTGCTATATCCAAAGGTTGCATTGTTTTCCCCTTCCAGAATTACTGACACATTGATATTGCCTAATCGAGGAGATCAAAATGCAATACCTGAATTCTGTATAAGCGATGAGTAATTTTATATAATCCCATGGATATGCAAACATAGAGTTCACTGATTTTTCATACTTGACTGAGTGATTCATTACTGAATTGTGAAAGCATCAACCAAAGCAAAAGGATAATTAGGTCAAAGCTATGACAGTTTAAAAATGTGCTTTTGGTTTATTGGCTTAGCTTGATCGTAGATGTAAATAATTTGTTGTGTGATATTCTTAGTGGAGCACCAGAAAATCTGTTTTATGTGATGTTAAAGTATTATTCAAGAGATTCTTGAAGCTCACTGGAGTTCCTCTCCCACAGTGTACTTAGGGCAAAAAGGGGTCGTTAGAAGTTGGAAATGAAGCTATGTCTATTGTATGAGCAGATCCACTTGTGCTCCGGGGGTGTTAAGGGATAATGAGTGTGTGACACTTGTCTTTTATAAAGTGATTTTTTTTTCAAGCAAGACTGAAGCAGAAGCTAAAGCTATCAGAACATTTTAAACTGAGAAGGGGATCTTCTAACATTTATGTTCTTTCATTACAAAAAGTACATCTGCACTTTGAAAAGGCATTAAGTGGAGCGTTTCAGGGGTTTTCCAGAGAAAGTTTCTTTCCCAAGCTTTGTTCAGCTTCTGCTTCACAAAGAAACACTGGAGGGTCCTGCTTCCTTGGAAGGACTGGGAGAGGGGTAAGAAGACAGAGAAATAGAAATAGAGGAGGCTCACTTTTAGGGTGAGCAACATTTCCAGTTTGAGCCCAGCAAGGCCCACATCCTGGGAAACCTCTCAGTTCCAGAAGGGTTGGCCACTTTTCAGTGTAGACCCAATAGCATGGAGCCTTTGCAAATGGCTGGCCAAGTCCCCATGGGGCGTCCACATCTCCCAAGGGTTCTTCCTCGTGAGCGGGCACTGAGGTTCGTGTCAGACTCACCCTGCATCAGGAGTGAGACCTGGTGACACCTCCCATTTTCCTGGGGGCCAGGAATGCAAGAATCAGGGGTGACTCTGTATTGTCAAGCCCTGGGGAGGGAGCTGCAACGTTACCATTTCGAGCCACTTCTCTCTTGAGATGCTTGTGGTTGTCAGCAGGGACGGACGTCATCCAGGCAGGCTCTAAGCCTTATGTAGGCCTGCGTCCTGGAGTGCCTTGTTCAGGCCTGATGGCAGGCCACACGCTTCTTTTTTTCTCCCCTGGGCACACCCCCTCTGCAATCAGTTCTGTCGATCTGTGTCCCCGGAGGATGGTAGAAGAACGAAGATATCTGTGTTTGGGTGTGCTGGGTCTGACTTGCTTCTTGTAGGACAGAGACACAGCACACACTGTCTGAAAGTGCCATCATTTCCCAGCAACCCTACTGGGGCATCTTGAGAGAGCTTTTCCAGAAAATCTTTTCCTTCTGCATTTAATGCATTTGGAAGAAAATGACCTCACCTTGAACAAAGTCTCTGGAGAACGTTCTGTGTAACAGGGCGCAGCAAAGATGAGTTGACTAAATGAGCGACAGCTCGCAGTCCACATCCAGCCTTCCGCCTGCTTCTGCACAGCCCATGAGCTAAGAATGGTCTGTGCCATTTTTAAATGGCTGGGGGAAAAAATAAAAGAAGAATATTTTGTGACACATGCAATCCATGTGAAATTCAGGGTCCAGAGTCCATAAATACCATGCCAGCGGTCACACGCAGCCATTTCTGTGTCGTCTCAGAGTGTTTTCTCCCTCCAGTAGCAGAGCTGACTACTTGTGACTGACACCCATCTGGCCCTTGAGAGGAGAAGTTTGTCAACCCCTCTTGTAGGAGATATTGAGGTAACTAATGGCATTTTCGTTGGTGATTGCTGCAACATGCCCGCATTCTTGATCAAGAGGTTGTGGCATTTGACATGGAAAGCGTGTGTGCTTTTTAAACATCATGAAATCCTTCGGGTGCATAAAACTCCCGTTCACCTGTGGAGGCCAACCCCTGGGGTCAGAGGTCGCAGGGCAATAGGAGAGAGCCGAGGTCATCTTGCCAAACCACCTGCAGTTAGAGCCCCCTCTTGGCCCGCGGTGGCTGCTCCCCGACTGGCCCTGGCTGGCAACTCCCTTGGTATCATCAGTCCCTACAAGCCGGCTGTCCCATGAATTCTCTGGAGGCAGGAAAGGAGGGCATTCTGAGGAGCCACCCCACTGCCCAGTGCCATGCACAGGGGCCTGGCACCCGCAAGACCAGCTACCCTTCAGGTCGTGTGCTTGACCCCATCACAGAGGACAGGAAGTCACCTCTCCCCGGATCGCGGCCCTTCTGACAACGCTGAAGTTCCCTCTTTCGGCTCCTTATGTGGACTGGAGGAGGAAAGAGGGGGAGGAGGTGCTGGCTGGCAGTAGCAGATCACATTGTGCCTCTTCCCGGAAAGTTCTGGGGGGTCCCACTTGTTTGCAGCTCACTTTAGAATGTGGCCTGAGTCTCTTCGCTGCTGTCTCTGATATGTGACAAGGACACAGTTTAAATCCGGAATGTAGCTGGGTGTGGTGGAATTGGCTGACCTGGATCCTGAGTCCCATGAGAAAAGAGACCTTGTCTGTGTTGTCCCCTTCCGTGTCCCCATGACCTGCTCCAAAGCCGGGTGCATAGGAAGTGCTCGGTGACAATGTGTTGAGTGAGTGGGTGGACTCTGAGGAGCACTCTGTGAAACCTACCGATTTGCGTGGTTTCCCCCAGCCCCTCCTTCAGCTCAACGTTCTGCAAGTGTGAGTGTCAGCTAAGGGGTCCACCTCTCAGGAAACCCTTGTTTATCAGGCAGCCACTGTGTATACGGGACACAGAGCAAAGGCACCAGACACAGGGAGGGATGAGACAGCGCCCAGCCCTCAGGGAGCCGACAGTCCTCGCCACCATGACTAGTGATGCCTCTTCAAGTTGGACCTCCTCGAGACAGACAAGACCCCACATCGAACCCTTGGGGGAATTTTGTCAGATTCGAAGGGATGTTGCTAGTGAGAAAAGCACATTGGCCCTGGATGCCACTGAGATGGTGAACATGCCCCACAATCCTCAAGGCTGCTCCCTTTAATCTCCGTGCAATCCATTTATCTGTATAAAAGTAACAAGGTGCTTTCTTTTTTTATTTATTTATTTTTTATTTTTATTATTTTTTTAAGATTTTATTTATTTATTTGAGAGAGAGAGAATGAGAGAAAGCACAGGAGAGAGGGGAGGGTCAGAGGGAGAAGCAGACTCCCTGCCGAGCAGGAAGCCCGATGCGGGACTCGATCCAGGGACTCCAGGATCATGACCTGAGCCCAAGGCAGTCGCCTAACCAACTGAGCCACCCAGGTGCCCGGTGCTTTCTTTTTTAAACAAAGAAAGCCTCATCCAGTAACACGGTGCAGTTCGCGGAGATGAAATGCAGTCAGTCGTGGAGTTCCTATTGTGGCTGATACCTTCCAACTCACTACACCGGAATTTGGAAATAATGCATTTCTCACTAATGAAGAAGTTCAAGTATTAGAAAATCTTCCCGTGCCTTCCCATCAGCTTAGTCATCTGTCTGCCATATGTGTACTAACCTAAAAATGTAGCTCGCGTAACATCATCTCTGGGCTTCTCAGCCGATATGTGTTTTAATGTCTGTATCTTACACAAGATAAATTCCCTCTCTGTTTAATAAAATATCCCATTTTCTTTGCTACTAAGGAATTTGGGAAAACACTCATCATTTTAATAACCTTGTAAAATTCGCTCTTTAAAAATTGGCATCCATTCACTCGCCTAAATGGTTTAGTCTTGTTTTGTTCTTTTTTCTCCCACCATGGCATTTGCTTGCAGATCATTTTTTTTTTTTCTTTCCAGATACATTTGTGTTTCTCTTTGTGGGTTATTTTTCTTATCATTTGGTTGCTCTGTGATAGAAAATTATTTATTTTTCTAGAGAAAATGAAGGAGTTTCTTGGAGACCAATTTACTACTATAGTAACCACATTTGGGTTTTTTCATGTATCCTCAGAAAGAGCTATAATTGCTGCACTGAAATTAGATGAGATCTGTTCATTTCACAGTTTTCTAAGTTCTTAACTCTCTCATACTTTATAGTGGCTGAGGAGCAAAATCTCTGCAGAATTCGTGCCCTTTGCAAATTACCATATCTTTCTTCTTTAGAAGTACCCGCGGATAATTTCCCTTGGCTTTTCATAATTAGACAAATTAACTTGAAACAGTTTCCAAAATTTTATTTTTGAAAACTATGGAGTATAATTGCTCATAGACATCATGAATCATGCCCCATCCCTCAAGGCTAGCCAACCCACTTGAATTCGTTTGACTTCAACAAACAATTATTGAGCATTAACTAGGTAGCAGATGACGGGTAGGGTACTGGCCATGCATAAATACCAAAGACATGATTCTTGCACTTAGGGAGGAGACTTCCAGCTAATTGCACTGTATTTATGAGTGTTGCAAGGCTGCAGCGGAGGATAGTGTTTGGGAGGAATGTTTGATGAGGATGGATGGGGATGTGCAGGAATGTAATGAAGTGGCAATGGGTAGCTGTGGACCCTGAGTGGAAGGGCAGGTTCATGGCTGGAGAGAGGGTTGTCAAATACATCTTTCCTTCGTCCCCGGAAACCCCAGACCCTCCTGATGGACACTTACTTTCCAACCTGCTGATAGAGAAATATCCATTGCCCGTATGGCCGTCCTAAACCACGACGTCAAAATTTGGTCTTGCCCTCCCGCAGTCACCCCTTTAAGGCAGCAGCAAAACTCCTGGCTTGGGTTAGACTGGAGGCATATTTCTTTTGGGATTCAAGATCCACCTGAGAATTGGAGGAAGAGCGTGGACCTACACCTCCACCCAGAAGAATCCACAGGCACACACAGTTTTGCATATAGCGTCAGAATGTTTCTCGACCCCCCTGGATGCCAATCCCGGTTTTTCATCCCTTAGTATTAAGGCCAGATAACACTTATACAGCACTTACTATACCCTGTCCCGTGTACATTTAGTATATTAACTCATTCAGTCCTCACAATGATTCGTGGGTACAGTGGTGACCTCTAATTTACAGGTGGGGAACCTGAAGTGCAGAAAGGTTAAGGAATGTGCCCAAGATCCCCGAGCTAGTAAGTGGCGTGGTGAGACCCATTCTGCCTCCTTAGTGACCGCTCTTAACCTGCTCATCATGTGTATTTCTTACAACAGCTCTATGAGCAAGTATTGTTTATTGTACCCCCATTACAGAATGGGAAAGGGGGCTTAAAGAAGTTAAAGCAGTTGCTCAGGGCAAGTAGGGAGGCACGCAGCGGGGGTGGAATAAGCCAGCAGGAATTACCGGGGCCTGTTGGTTCAAAGGGGACCAAGCCTAGTTATCAAGTCTTCACTTGGTGGGCTCATCAAACAACGGAGCTGGATTTGGCCTCTAGATCGTGGGTCTGAGCACCTCCATTTTTGAATTATATGCACAGAGCCTGTCTCCTATCCCAGGTTTGCCAAGCATTTGCTTTGATTTTAGCAGGAAGTGCCCAGGAGTACCTGCTTGTTGCCATCGGTGGGAGCTAGGCAAGAGCAAGAGAAACCATTTAGAAGGGACCCATCTAAAAATTAGATCTCAGCCCCTCTGTCTTTTTATCAGTCTCTCCTCACCCGAATTATAATGGAAAGTCAAATCAGATCATGTTCCAGGGGCACTGTGTCTGCAAAAGAATCTATTAGGAGGGTCACCTTCCCGTCTAATTTCAGCTGGGTTTAGATGCATCACAATGCTGCTTAGTAAAATAACAAAGCAGAGAACATCCACCGAGCATCAGGCATATAAAATATGCATGATGATGTATGACATGATAAGGCCTTATTAGAGTTAAGACCGGCAAGCAATTTCAGTGAAAACAGAAAAGAACAGCCCCTTGGTATGCTGACACGACACATTGTAGACTCACCTAATACACACTTGCAGTGTACACGTTTTCTGACATTTGCAAATTACAGAGCCTGGGGAGAGAGAGGTCAGCGATTCTAGAAAATGGAATGTGTGGGAAAACCTTCTAATAAGGACAAAGTAGAAAAAGTGATTTGAGTCTATAGTTCATAAAGGTTACAATGAAAATTAATAAGAAAAATGGTTTCATCCAGATTATTACAACTTCCCTTACATTTTGTTGACGAGCATCTCCTAGTCTCTCACTAGATCTCTCCTAAATTACTGTACATTCTTTTATGCAACTCATGTCTGGCAAATGGATGTCGAAGATTGAAGAATAGGGAAAAAATTTTCAACTAGGGCCTATTTTCAGTGATCTCATATGGTTGACAATACTGAATGTCTTAGCATCTTTTCTACATGAAGAAAAAAGGGTAGAAGATGATTATTGGCCCTGTGCCATGTTCTGTTGATCCTTTAGAAATACAAATTGATAAGTTATTCCACACACTTTCTAGAAGTAGCTGAAAAGACAAAAACAAACAAACAAAAAACACATCCCAGTGAGCCTGCAGTCAGAACATACCCAGGACCAAATAGAAGCCTCATTTCCTAGAGATTTTGGTAGAAGGTCTCAGGAGCTCAGCACCCAAACCTATCTATGCAGCCAACACAGTGGATGGGCAAGAATCTCAGGCCACATGCTCAGATGTGCAAGAAGCATATCTCTTTTTTTTTCTTTTTTAAGTAAGCTCTGTGCTCAACAAAGGGCTTGAACTCACAACCCCGAGATCAGGAGTCACATGCTGTCCTGACTGAGCCAGCCTGGCACCCCAGAAGTGTACCGTTATTTATCTATTATGTATAATAATCCACATTATTCCCAGTCCCTATCCTAGTGTATGGTCAGTCCGTCCCATTTTCCACAGTGCTGCATCTCCATCAGGAGGGTTGCTTGAACAGGAGGAGGCACTGGGAGAGGTGAAGCGGATCCGCTCTGCCCGCATCTTCCATCTTACTAGAATTTGCCGAGATACCTTTGTGCCCATCTGGTCTGCCTGCGGTCATTCACCTTGGCAGGGAGCTACTATGGCATCCCTTGTTCACCGCTATCAGCATTTCCTCAGCCACTTGTCTGCCATCTTGGGTGCACTTGCCCCTCCTCTCTAGGGCTCATTTCCTCCAGGATCTTGTCACATTACAAAAGAAGGCACAGGTCATTATACTCTTTCATTCCACCAGACTATTTGGGGGTTCCCAATGGAATCTTCCTGGAGGATAAGCTTCTGAAAAGAGGGGGAGGATGCCTGCTCTTTCACAGGCACCCCCAATTTGGTGCTCTTCTGTGTGCCTTAAGATTCACTCTGTCTCCCCATCCTCTGACAGGTCCCCATGCCGGAGAGGAGTAAGCTTTTCTCTGCTTTGTTGAATGTCCTTCCTAGCCTTATTTTTTACCCTCAGTTCCTAGAACCTAGATATTTTATCACTTCTGTCATGACCGTGTCCGGGGGGGATGATTGGTGTGTGGTCTGACTGACCAAACAAGCAGAGGAATAGAGCGGATCAAGCAGAGCCAAGAAATGAGCAGGGAGGGCATGGAGGTGAGAGGGGGACATTGGTGAATATTTCAGTAATACTATCGTGCTACCTGATGAAAAGACTTGTGGCATAGAAATCAGAAAAAAGTGAATGCAAATGCTACATCCGAAATGGATTTGCTGTGCCTGGGTGTGGACTTCATTTACATAATCCTGTTTCTTGAGCCATAAAATGGAGATCTAGTTTATACAGTTGTAAGACTTAGATAAACCAGAATGAGATCATGTATGCGAGAGCACTTGGTGACTTGTAATCAGGCAGGTCATTGTGTCAGATGTTGTCATTAATGCTCATGAAATTGCAGAGCAGGGGATTGGAGCACAATCTAGATACTCAGTCAAAACCAAAGAGAGGAACCTGAGCAGAAATTGAGTCTTTTTTTTTTTTTTTTTTTTTTAGAAATTTAGTCTTTTAGAAGATGAAGATAACTTAACTTGAGGAATGATGCAAAAGCCCAGAAAGCCCCCAGGGTTTGTTGGCAAAGGTAGCCTCTAGGGCACTAGAACCCAGCAGTGATGATCAGTGAACTTGACTCAGAGATCCACACAGGTGTGCAGCAGGGTGATGAGGTGGTGGCTGGAACAAGAGGGATTTCAGTGTCGTGTCATAAGGGGGAAGGGGGTGGGGGCAGATCTGGGGGGCTCTTGGCATGTGCCCTGCTGAGGTTAATACTAGGTTAGGAACGACCTAAATCAGGGGTCGGCAAGCGTTTTCTGCAAAGGACCAGGTTGTACATATTTTAGGCTTTGAGGGCCATATGGTCTCTGTCACAACAGCCATAAATAATATGTAAACAAATGAGTGTGGCTGTGTTCCACTAAAACTTTGTTTACAGAAACAGAGAAGGACAGATTTAGCCCCCAGGCTGTTGTCTGCTGGCCCCTGACTTAAACCAGTGAAACTTCAAGACCTGTTCTGAAGATAAGGGGACCTGAGAGGCAGAGCAATGAAGCAGAGGGTGCTGGGGGCTTTTTTTGCTAGCAAAAATAATAAAAATAAAGCCAATATGATGAACTCTGTGGCCACCTAAAATCCTTTTTGGAAAGTGGAATGATGGCGAAAAAAATAAGGAAACAAGCAAACAGATAAACATCACAGATTTCTGTATTGCCTTCCCTTATCCTCCCCAGTCAGCCCCCAAACTTAATTACTCCCAGATCTTGATCCACTGAAATGTACAGAGATCTTTATTATAATCTATACCACACCAGGTTATCCGTATTTGTGAACTTGTCGGTCTCTGTCACGAGTCTGTGTTTCTTAGTGACGAGGACCCGAATTAGGAGGACACTAGTAACGAGTGCTCCTGATTGGTGGACAGTTCCCCTTCCGGTGGGGAGAGTAGAGGGGGTGGGGTGGGGGGAATCCAGGGGCCCAACCCAGACCCTACCTGTTCTGCGACTCTGCTGTCTTCAGCATGCAGCCCGGCTTTGTCCTTGTCATACAGCAGAGAGGTAAGAGTTGGCTGGGCCAGGCCTGGAAGGAGGTGGGTGGGGGTATACAGCACTTCCACTCCTCTCCCTTTGGTAGGAAGTCAGCCACATGGATGAATCTCCCTGCGCTGGAAGCTTCGTGCAGTCCAGCTATGTGCCCAGTCCGTGGAGGGAGTGGGTCTGCGGAGCACACAGTCACTTTGGGCACAGATCCTCTTTTATTCATTAGGCTAGCCTTCGTGCCTGGTGCAGTGCCCAACCCAAAACTGAATAGAAATACATGTTTTCACGAGTACCCCTGCCAGGGAATTTAATATGGACCTGCCTTTTACATGATTACGTACAATTCGTTTCATTATTCCTTTAATCAAATCTAAGCAAGTTCATAACCTTTTCAGTCATCGTGTCAGCAGCAGGTCCATGGTTTGTCTCATGCCTTTGCATATGTGTTGATTTTAGTCTTGACACCCATGTTCCAAACATCCGCATCCTTCACCAGCTCGGCTCACTGTCCTATCTCTGTCTGCCTCACTTTTCCTGACTTCATCGGTCTCAGCCTCTTCACATCACATTGCCCTCTGCTCAAAGATTTGAAATGGGGGTATTTAGTAAGTGGTTCAAGTTACCATTCTGGAATTAAACTGCCCCTTGGCCTCACCGCGCTGTCAGATCCCATACCCAGCATAACCAGAGTTACATTTATGCCCATAATTACAATGACCTCTAGTGTACATTAAACTTCTCTTTTCTCTAAGAAAATGCAGCGTGGGCTTTTTTATGGTCCTATTCATGCATGGTATGCATTGCTTACATGTGAACTGGCAGATAAACATCCTCCCTTCCTGACTGAATAGGCATCGGTGCTATGTAATCTCCCCGTGCCCCCTGGTCATGAAGATGCCGAACACAGGAGCATGAGATCGACCTGCGTGTGGGAGAGAGAAGATCAGGGTTCTTCCCCAGGCATCTCCCAACTAGCTCTGTCAAGTTGGGCATGTCACAGCCCCAAAATTTGTGATGGAGGATCATAGGCATTTTGTGTGTGGCCATGCTTCATTGTCCAGGTCTGTCCTTGAATGGAAGGACATTTGACATCTGGCGCCTCATCCACTACCCCTCGGTGGTGCTCCCCAATAATCGGGGACATTCTCACCCCATTGAGGGCCACTGGAGATGATACTTATGAAATCTTGCCATCTTAAGCATGCTATGATCAGGAGTAGACACCTCTCCCCTTTTTCTCAAGAGGGTATAATTTCAAATTCCTGCAGATGAATGGTTCCCCAGTGAGTGGGAATGTCCAAAGATGGGAAAATATCCATGAAATGATTGAGAAGAGAAGAGGGGAGGTAATGAGGCAAGTCCTGTCCCTGTTCCCAGGCAACCAGAGCATGGAGCAGGGAGGCAGCAATCATCAAAAGCCACCCTCTCCCTGCTGGGAGTCCAGATGGTTGTGGTAGCAGAGACCCCATGTTCATAAACTAAACGGTAAGACCGTGAATTTTCATTATAAATAGGATCTATAAAAAATGTATTGGCTTGTAAATCTCAGGCAGAAAAGGATTCTTTGCACAACTAAGATGCAAGGAGAGATTTTGTACTCCTTTGCCTCTCTGTTGCTAGCTTGTTTCTTCAAGCAAACCAAAGCCGCTGAAAGAGGCACTCGAACCACAATTTTTCAAACAAGGAAACGTGGAACCACCACCATTTCTTAAGCCCACCTCTGGGCCCCACACACCAAATCCTAGCACTTCTCTGTGACTGGGAGTCATTAGACTCATTTCTAGTTAAGAAAACAGGGTTCAGGTCATGCTGAGTGTCTGCTGGGCTCTGTGCTGTGCTAGCGGAGTTCTGTGATTTGCTCAAGGTCAGTTGAGCAATACTTGATGAAGCCAGGAAGTCAGTCCCATGTCCGTCTACGGTATGTACCGTCCATTACTCCATGCTGTCCCTTGGTGTCTGAGGGACCCTTGAACACCGAGCAGACCCATCTCTGGTGGCTGTATGGATTAGCACCAGAGCACCCTTCCTGAACGGTGAGAGCTGAGTAACGTCCCCAGGACCCTCAAGTGACCTGGGCAAGAAGGGAACTCTCCCCAGACACAACTGAGAATATGCTTCCCACCAGGCCACTGGGCGGGAGTTCAGAGTAGAGATACATTAAGTAGAAATATATTTTTTTAAAGGATGTTTTTGACAGCTAGTGTTCTGGAGTTAAAATTCTCACTACCTAGTCTTTTTCTTATGTTGGACAAAATGCACACACAAGGAAAAGGAAGATTTTCTTGAGGGCCGTTTGTCCACTCTGAAATGCTTTTTGATTCCACATGCAAGCATATGAGCTTGTGTCTATCAAATCAGCAATTGGGGCTCCTGGGAGGCTCAGTTGGTTGAGCATTCGACTTTTGGTTTCGGCTCAGATCATGATCTCCGGGTTGTAGGATCAAGCCCCACATTGACTCTGCCCTCAGCAGGGAGTCTGCTTGAGATCCTCTCCTTCTCCCTCCGCCCCTTGCCCACGCTCGCGTGCGTGTTCTGTCTCTGTCAAATCAATTAAACAAAAAATCTTTCAAATCAGCTTTTATTTCAACATTTTGGCTTATCAGTATTCTGTATATTATAAATCAGTCTTTATTAATAGTACCAAATTATACGGCACCACATAGTAGACATTAAAAAGCAGTTAATAAGCCATTTGATTACAACCTAAAAGATGAAATATAAACTCATTTACTCCGTAAGTTACATATGTTTAGACAGAAAAGTACCCAAAAAATTGTGGATCTTGGTGTTTAGATGGAAGCATGTATAATATATTATTATTCTAAACAAGATTTCATTTCTATTTCAACATCTTTGCTTTCTTGTATTCCCCATTTAAACAACCAAGGCAAAATTTGTTACTGATTCTACATCAAATAATAAAGGACCCAGAAAACAGAAGATTTGTTACTTCCCCCCCCATATGAGAACTTATCACTATTAGACATCCTTCTTTTCCTTGTAGCTCCTTGCTGCTATCTATTTATATATTTATGCACAAAATAGTCTACATCTCTGTGTCTAATAAATGGGATTACTCTGTGGGCTGAGCATTCTTGGGTTTTTACAAGAAGCATGTCAGAGCTGAATTTTCATCACACGCTCTGAAACTCTGCCCCAGGGTGTTTTCATTTATATTTAATGTTAAATCAAGGATATTAGAGGTGGAACAGACTGTTCTTCATTGAACCTAATCAACAGTATCAGCTCACTTTGAATTCTGGAAATAACAGGGAATGTTCTTTCTCATAGAGCACTTCAGGATATCTGGGTGACTAGGAGCTTGGTAATTTCAAAACTGAATAGCCAAACACAATAACAAAAGAAACCTCTCTTGGGATTTATAATAAAACCTACGAAGTCTGGGGAAAGTTTCTAGAGGTGTGACAATTTCTTAAAAACCTCACATTTCTCGCCCTTTAATTTCCTGCATATAGTATGTGTCTTAAACACAGTGAGGTACCGGTTTCCATTATTTTACGAAGTAATACAACATGTGGGAGGCCCTTAAAGGTGGCCTTCCTTTGTAATTTGTTTTCTTTTCTCCATCAAGTCCCTTTCCTTGGTCTCTCAAATATACAGTAGGTCTTAAAAGTAGCATAGCTGTGATGAGTAAGAGTTGTTCCAGGCAGACGTGGAACATAATTCAAACTGGCTTAAGCAAAAAAGTGGATCCTAGTGGCTGATGGAACTCCAAATGGATCTAGGGTGGAGCTGGTCAGGCCCAAGGGGAGTTGGGTGTTGAAACCCGACGGTGACAGGAGTCCTTTGCCCTCCATCTTTGGCCTCGGCCCACTTTCCTGTGTTTGCTTCTTGAGGAGAGCTCTCTCCAAGGAGTAGTGAGGCCAAACCAGACCTCTAGGCTTGCATGTCACCAGCTTAACAATTCAAGGGGGTGAAGGCCCACCATTTCCCACAAAAATCTAAACCAGCTTCCCAGAGAGGGCATTTACTGGCCCTGTACGGTGACTGTCTACCCCTAAATAAATCACTGGCCCTTGGGGAGTAGACTATGCCCTGGGGGCTGGGGGAGGGGGCAGGTCTGGGTCATGTGATGAAGATGGGATCAGCCCTACCTGGATTTTTAGGGTCTAAGAGTTGGAGAGGTTGGCTCTGCAAAGGACATCTGGTGGCCATTACTAGAAGAGTGGACTGAATCCTGGTCAAGCTAAGGAAACCACTACCATTATTACTGGTCCCTTATGGCTGCAGGTTGTTTTGGAAACGTTTTATTATGGAAAATCTTGAAAGGGATCATAAGTGTTGAGAAAAGTGTAGTCAACCCATATTCCCATCACCCAGCTTCAACCGTCCCCACTTGTGGCCAGTCAGCCATCCATACCCCAAGACACCCCTCTACTCTTTCATGTTATTGAAGCAAACCCCACGTATCATATCATTTCATCTGTAATAATTCAGTATGTACCTCTAAGAGATCTGCATTCTTTATAAAAATTAAAAACCCATCATAGCATTATCATACCTTATAGTATACAATGTAATCAAATATTCACAGTATTCGTATCTCTTCCATGGTCTCAGAAAATGATTTCTTGTTACAGTGTATTTGAATCAAGATCCATATAAAGTCCATATAATATGATCTGTTCAGATGTCTTTTAAGACTCTTTTATTTCTTTTTGAAGATTTTATTTATTTATTTATTTATTTATTTATTTATTTATTTGAGAGAGCGCACCAGCACACGAGCAGGGGGAGGGTCAGAGGGAGAAGCCGACTCCCTGCTGAGCAGGGAGCCCAATATGGGACTCGATCCCAGGACCCTGGGATCATGACCTGAGCTGAAGGCAGACGGTTAACCGACTGAGCCACCCAGGCGCCCCATGACTCTTCTAAACTATACTTTCTCCTTCCATTTCTTTTTTTAATTATCTTCCAAAACAATTTACTTATATTTATAAAAAAAAAAAACAAGTTATTTGTCCTGTAGAGAATCCTAGAGCCCGAAATTGCCAACTGTATCCCTGGGTGTCATGTCCCACGATCCTCTGTCTTCCTGTATTTTCTATAAGAGTCTGATTTGTTTCCTTATGGAGGATGGTTTTAATCTCCAGGGGTGGATGATAGCTGGTTGTGTCTCTTTGTATCATGTAAGCAACTACTGATAATCTTGGCCAGATTCTCATTTCATTAGTGATTGCAGTGAAGTGATAACTCTAATTCTATTATTTCTTGTTCAGTTATTAGCTGAATAAATTTATTTATTTATTTACTTACTTACTTACTTACTTATGAGTGTGCTCCACAGCCAGCATGGAAACCATTAGCTGAGAAAATAAATTTGGTTACCCTGAGGAACAATTCATATGGAAGGCAGGGTAAATATTTGCTTCTGTCCCTTCATTTACCACTTTTCAAAACCAGTTTTCACAATGAGTTGTTTCACTGGCTTTTCTCCCCAAAACCGTCTTTTTTTTTAAATGTTATTATGAACTCATGGATTTAGGTATGTTTGATTATTTAAATCCATTGATATTCTTATTCTTGTCAAAGCTCAACTCGTCTCATCTTTGGTAAATGGGAGCCTGTTGCCAGTGGGCTATTGAGTCCTCATGACATGACCCTAAGGGTCTGTGTTAGTGTCTCGACTTTCTGATAAGACAAGATACTCAAGGTTTGGCTTGTGTTTGTTGCTCCAGATCTGGAATCAGTCATTGCTCCAAGGAGCCATGATTCCTTCTAGTGGGAAATGGTGTTTGGTAATCTGAACATCAGTGTGATCGTTGAGATGGATAGAACTATGATATTTGTGTACATTTTTTAAAGATGAAATGCATCATGAGCTGATATCGATATGTCTGATTCAAGTTCAGGACAAAATGTTTTGACATGACCCTGTCTATCTTTCATCTTTATCTCCTTTTTCTCAAAGTAAATCCCTGTTCTTGGTGACCCTATCATGACTTCTCAGCTTGATCCCACACAACCCATATTCCTGCCTCAGAATAACAACACTACCACAAATAACCTGATTACCCAATGCATTTTAAGACCATTTTGTTGCAGTTCTATTTGTCTTCCTGACATATCTCACAAGGATGTTCAAAATACTGTTTTAAAATCACTTGGGACAGTTCCTCTCTTTGTCACACTGCCTCTAACTGGATTCACAGGTGCAATTACTTCATCTTACTTACAATTGCTAGGATGGCTCCTTGATTTAACTTTGTTTTAAAATTATGCGTAGCTGTAGCCATTCCTCCAACAAGATACGTGGGTTCTTTATTTCATTTTAAAAGCAATATTTAGGGATTTTATTTAGCTGTGTTTTATAATTATGTCTATTTACATGATTCCCAAGTCAAATCTACAAAATGTATGTTCAAGGAAGTATAAATTCTGTCCCTGTGCTCCCCTCCCTATATCGTCCCAGATATGTAACACTTATTTTTTATTTTATATTGTGGTTCTTTCTTCCATTATTTAATATGAGCACATACTCCAATTTGTCTCCATTCTTAGAAAGAGTGGTAAATGAGACATACTTTTTTCACTTGACCGTGTGTCCTACTGATCAGTACATCATATCATTGCGTTTCTTACACACACGCGTGTGTGTTTGTGGGTGACTCATCGTAATTAGGAAGATAGATGTTTTTGGCCAGGTGGTTGTCATTAGACTGATGTCTTTATATAATGGCCTGGTCTCCCCACACACACACCTACCCACCATTTTTTATTTCAGGCTATTATCTATTGGTTTCCTACTCTGAGCATTTTTGAAATTAGCGAATAACCTCTTCTTTGCCCTTCTTGCCATCTCCTTGAACATTGAACTTGAAATATTATCTTTATACTCACAATTCATATTAATACCTATAAGGCAAGCATTCACCTACCTCTGCTCTTGGTCAGCTTTCCTTTTCCTCCCCCTATTTTTTTTTAAGATTTTATTTCTTTTTTTGACCGAGAGGGGGAGCTGCAGAGGGAGAGGGAGAAGCAGCCTCCCCTCTGAGCCGGGAGCCTGATGTGGGGCTCGATCGCAGGACCCCAGGATCATGACCTGAGCCGAAGGCAAACGTTTCACTGACTGAGCCCCCCAGGCGCCCCTGTCCCCCCATTTTTACATAGATAGACTGCATCCACCTTGTCAGAATGGAATTAACACAGAAGCTCCCTGTCGCCCTTAGAGCATCAGAGCAGTAGTTCTCCAGGGAAATATGTGCTTCCGTCTCACCACCCTGTATAGGCGTCTACGGCTTACTCTCCCTGGATAGGAATCTCCCACTTTTTGGGAGGACCTGTTGGCAATTCCAAGGTTTTTCTGCTCTCTGAGCCATGAGAGGCCCCTCTCCCTTCCTTCCAGGTCCTCCCACACAGATACATTGGTGGTCTGTCTTCACCAGCTCCAATTTGGCTGCCCGTGGGGCTCTCTCTCACATAGTTTTGCTGGGCTGGTGTCATGGCTTTTGGGCTTTGCTATCCTAGTTGCTTTCTCTCTTTTTATGGCGTAACTCAGGGAGATTCCAGTCTGTTTCACCAACTTCACATTATCCTCCAATGGCTGCAGATTTTATTGAAAAGCTTGACATCTGAAGAACTATTTACAAATATTCAGTATCTCTTATGGGCACGTAGTACTTTCATTTGAATAATTCTCTTGCAGTCCCAGCCAACAAATACAATCAAATGGCAATGATCATGGGTTCAGGTCAAGTCCTGCTCTTTTTAATAAAGAAGAAATATTATGGAGAAATATATTATGGGAGAAATAAAAAAAACTAGCTCTTCTGATGAAAACAAAATGTTTAAATGTTTTCTTTTTTCCTTAGAAGTGAATAGCAGACCAGTTTTTAGGGTACTCGTGAAATTTGCCATCTGAAGTTTAAATGTTGAGGCTGTTACACTTGTGGACATCAAACAAAGCATAGATTTTAAAAATTGACTTCCTGCACTGTAAAGCATCTACTTGTAAAGTTGTGTGGGAAATATTTGATCCACTGAAGGCATTGCCTCTGCCAGGATTATTTTCCTCCTATACGTTCTTCCATGACTGACATATGTGAGTAAAGGGTACCGTTCACCTTCACAAAATGATAGCCTCACAGCAAAGATTTCCTTTATTCCAGGAATGAGGGTATTTTCTTGCCATTGTGCAGCCAGTAAATAGCAGAGCCCAGAGTCAGACACGGATGCTAAGTGGAATGGAGATTGAGAACCATCGTACGAGCACAGGCAGAAAGCATGCAGCACCATTTTCAACACAAGAAGGGATTCGAACAGTTTCCATTGGAGAAGAGAACTTAGGCTGTTCATTTGCTTCCAGGATGGTGAGGAGAGGAGGGGGAAGGAGAAGCTTGTTGAAAGGCTTGGGTAGTCTAAACATTGCAGTTCAATAGATATCATTTTTTTTCTCTCTCAAGTTTCATAAGCTATAATTCAGAGAGGCACTAGGGTGGTATCTGCCCACCTCTGGATTGAAAAAGAAACACAGAATCGAAGCTATTTTAGGCATCTGTCAGGCTGTAATTACCTCTTTGCTCAGAGAAATCTTTATGTAAGACTAATGGAGATTGGCATCTCTTAGGTTTAAAAGAACATTTCCAGTCATCCTTTTAAAAGAATGATCTTTATTAACGATACTTATTTCAATGTTTTGATAGAGGAAAATGCTCCCAGTATGGCCTTGACTTGGGAGGTTTTACTTTTCATCTGGTCTGTTTCTTATTTACGTGCCCACTCCAAATACTTTTGAGTTTTCTTCTTCTACTCTTTCTAGTTCAGAAATTGTTGAACGGCATTTATTTCAACTTTCCAAGTAAGCTGGACTTGTCTATGTATCCCTTCTACAAAAGGGATTGCCCAAATCATGACCACTAGGATGTGGAACTGAAATGACAATTTACAAGGGGAATACCAGTGTTTCATCATTAAGCGCTTGTTCACTGTCTTAGGTTGGCCTACCAGAAGCTCACCCTGAGATGAGGATTCATGTGCAAGTGACTTCAGAGGAAGAGTTCTCTTGAAAACTAAATAGGGGAGTGGGGAAGTCAGACCTGGAAGAAAAGGAGGCCAAACAAAGATGCCATATCAGGCCATGTTCCAGATGGGTATCTTTGGCTCAATCCACAAGGGAGTTCTGGGTATTTTCTCTGTCACACCTAATAGTCGTCCCATCAGAGGCATTTATAGTCCTTCTCCACCACAGGACAGTCACTGGTTAGGGTCTGCCCCCGGGGCATGTAAATTCCCACTAGTGCACCCTCTGTGATCTGAGGCAATGGCCAACTCAGCAGCACTGAGGGTATTTCTTGAACAAGGAGTCAAGTCCAGGTGCTGGGTGACCAGAATAGAAGCCATTGGGATCACCATAGGCGCTGTACAGTGGCTGCCTGTGGGGCTCTTGCTCTGCTTCTTGCACATGACATGTTCAAGCTGTTTCCGCCAACACATCCTAGAGTTTCCGTGGCCATCTTGAGCAGACAGAGGTGCATATAAGAAGTTCAAGTTGAGCTACATTTTCTAGAAACACATCGACTATCGGAGACCACCTGCACCTAATCCAACATTTGTTTCTATCCCAACATTCCACGTTTACTGACAAGTATCTCTAGAAAAAGGACTTGAGAGTGAATTAAGTAGAAAAAAAATCTGCTATAAAAAGAAAAACATGCTTTTCTAATCTTTACCTCACATGATAAATATGCAACTAAAGTAGCCTGAATGTTCTGACTGGGGTGACAGCTCTCCAACTACTTGAATGCCACTTGAAAGATAGGATGGTTTTTTAAAGGAACCATCCTATCCATTAACTGTATCTGTGCTGAAGAGAACCAAATGCAAGGAAAATGTCCGAGTCCGAGCACATCCCTGGGGTGCTTGAAATATTTAGTCAACACAGCAATTCTGATACAAGCCAAAGGGGCAAAGAGTATCATTATTGCCATTTTACAGGTGAGGAATCTAAGACTCAAAGGCACGCGATGTGTTCATTTGATAAATATTTTGGTGCCTACTGTGTGCTAGGCCTGGTGGTAGTTGCTGGTTATGGAGTACTGAACACAGACCCTGTCCCTACCTTCCTCATTCATGTGGTCTTGTGAGGAAGATGGACTTTAAGCAGTGAAACGAGCAAATACATAGGTAATTACAGTTACGGTAACTGCCATGAAGGAAAAGTATGGGTCACTAAAAGGGAGAATGATGGTATAGGAGTAGGAGACTCAGGGAAATCCTGAATGAGGAGGTGACATTGAAGCTGTTCCTGAGAGGATGGGAAAAGCCAACCAGGAAGAGTGGAGGGAGGAAAAAAGCTTACTTTTGGGGGAGAAAAATAAGACAGCGTGGCTGTCCTTGGCCCACGAAAGGAAACGTGGTATGAAAAGGTTAGAGAGAGAGAGACAGGAACTGAGTATTGGAGGGCCTTCTAGAGTAGGGGTTAGTTCATTGTGGCCCAAGAGCCAAATCTGGCCTTTTGCTTGTTTTTGTAAATCAAGTATTTTTGGAACATAGCCATGACCGTGCTTTTACATATTGTCTGTGGCTACTTTTGTGCTAAGACTGCAGACGAGGGTGGTGGCGAGAGGCCATGTGGCCCACAAAGCCTAAAATATTTACTGTCTGGCCCTTTACAGAAAAAGTATGCTGACCTCTGATCTAGACTATGAAAAAAAGTCTGGATTTTATTCTACGAGAGAGAGGGAACTGCTGGAGGGTTTTCAGCAGTGGAGTAAAATAATCTAGCTTGCATTTTACAATTTCACTCTGGCTGCACTGTGTGGTGAATGGAATATGGGAGACACGAGTGGAAACGGAGAAGCCATTAGAAGGTCTTGAAAAAGTCCAGGTAAGAAATAACAGCTAGAGACCTGGCCCAAAGGAGTCCTCGAGAGTCATAAAAGCTGTGTCATAGAGGAAGAATTGATTGGTAGGACTTGGTGGCATATTTGATGCGGAGATTGGGAGACAAGAAAGAATGGAGGGAACTCCCGAATTTCTAGCTTCAGCTGTGGGTGAATGATGGTGCCAGGCAATGAGCTAAGCCAACGGGAGCTGGTGGAAGTCATTTAGGTGAGTGAGTAAGTTGAAGTTGCTCAGAGTTCTGTGCTCTTACATCAACAAAGCCTGCACTGGAGACCAACTCATCATGGTTTTCAGATAAACAACGTGGACTTGCGTAGGAATCATCACATGGGTTTAACTCTCAGTTGAATGAGCGCCTTTGACTTAAGATCACAAACAATAAATCTTTTCTCTGCCGACATTTGGAGCGATTGTGTCATCGGGCCACAAAGAAATGGCCAGAGTGATCTGGTTTAGGCAGATATGCCTGTAATTGTGTGGCCTTGTCTTTAGACTTGACAGAGTTTGTGTATAATTTACATTATGCATAAGCATGAGCTAATTTTGAGCTTCATCTTTTGAAAAAAACATTTCAGACCATTGATTAAAATCTTTCAGTTGTGAATTATATATGTACCCACATACACTATGCAGAGAGCATCTTTGATGACATACAGTATAGGATTCAAAATAGTTGTGGGGTCCTTGTCACCATAACATTTGTCTCTGACAGCCGTGGGAGACCCACTCACTAACATTTCTCCGGTCCTGATTGGAAATCAGGAGATTCTAGAATTGTGCTTAGCCATAGACTGGCCAGGAGTAGCTCTGAGGGCTCCAAACATAACAAGAGACTGCCCACATCTGGCTCATCTTCCCATCTAGGCAGCTGGGAGGGCAGTAAGGGGTTTCCCTTGGTGGCCTCACTGTCCTCCTCGGGTGGAATGGAATTTTAAGCCCCATGGTATCTCCACCCACATCTTCTTAAGCGGCAGACCCAGCCTAGGTTAGAAGTTGGAAGCTGAAGGATGACCCTGCTAGCCACGTTTCAAATTCAAGCTCAGACTACCATGCACACATAATTATTTTCTGGGGATCTATATGGAGGACTTTTGTTTCCCCCTTCTTTAAATGAATAGCAGTTCCTCTACATGGAGAAACTGCACGTGAATAAGAGCAAAGCATGTGAAGAGTGACTTATTGACTATGCAAATGAACGACTTCACCTGTTCTGTTCAGACTTCCCCCCCCCCAAGAGTTTTATAGGGCATATGTTTAAAGACCTATTTATATGATACATTACATGAGTTTCAAAGGAGCTATTAATGTCTCATTTGGGCGAAGAAGATGCATTTTTTAAAAGAAATCCTAATATGTGTTTGTATAATCGTGTCTCCTGGTACTTTTAATGTTGGTACTCTTCATCAAATATGAAAAATAAGACTACCATCTTCTGAAAATAATATTCACATAGCAATAGTTTGTTACCTATTTTATATTTCCTGCTAATCCCTTACCATTGTTTCCAGTGTGTTATGATTCACTCAGATCTTGTTGGATTTTATTTCAAACTGTTTTTCTATGCATGTTATTTTGTATTAAGCAATAGGTAATTTTGAAAACTTGCTCTTTAACCCAGTTTTTATATTCACCTTTTCTTGTCTCCTCACCACCCTATAGGGCTTTTTTTTCTATTTTATGAAGCTGAATATTGATCCTCCTTGGACATTACTGAAACTCAAGAGAAAAAATAGTATAAGAGACAAAAATAAAATTTTAAAATATAAAAATTTTAAAATATAAAAATCATGTTTTTAAGATTGTTACATACATTTTGACTTGTATCCTTTTGAGTTGTCTCTGGGTATGGACATGGGTTGTGTCTGAGTATGGACATGCTTCCATTTGGTGGCAGGAGTGAAAAATCCAGGATGATTACAAGTGGAAATCACCAACCACACCCTCTGTTCTTAATGGCCTTGAAAGTGGAAAAGGGCAGTTGTTCTGCTGAAATTCTAATCTCTTACTATATTGGGGATATATGGGGAAATGATGTAAGCCATGTCCTTAGGTTCTATAGGAAGGAAGCTGTTTCACTACTTATGTTTGTTTGCTGTTTGTTTTTAACCCCAGTGGATATCTGCTTTGGAAAAGTAATCTTCAGGGGCGCCTGGGTGGCTCAGCCAGTTAAGCGTCTGCCTTCGGCTCAGGTCATGATCCCGGGGTCCTGGGATCGAGTCCTGCATCGGGCTCCTTGCTCGGCAAGGAGCCTGCTTCTCCCTCTGCCTGCCTCTCCCCCTCCTTGTGCTGTTTCTCTCTGACAAATAAATAAAATCTTTAAAAAGAAAAAAGTAATCTTCATATGATTCTTCATGTAGTAATTAGATAGCTTTTGAGAGTGAAACACTTTTTTTTAATATCATCAGCCCAAATGTAGACCATAAGCCCTATTAATACAAAGCAGAAAGGTCTCAGAATTCAGTTGCAAGGTTAGTGCAGTCCTAGGTCATGTTCAAAGCAGTTATTTCCCAATAGACAGGAAAACAAGATTTCTCTCTGCCTTGCCAAAGATTAATTTATAAATAGTTTTCTTAGGGGGCGCCTGGGTGGCTCAGTCGTTGGGCGTCTGCCTTCGGCTCAGGTCATGATCCCAGGGTCCTGGGATCGAGCCCCGCATCGGGCTCTCTGTTCGGCGGGGAGACTGCTTCTCCCTCTCCCACTCTGCCTGCTTGTGTTCCCTCTCTCATTGTCTCTCTCTGTCAAATAAATAAATAAAATCTTTAAAAAAAAAAATAGTTTTCTTAGGTTGAGGCTAAATTCAGACGTGGCAGGCACACTTCAAAAATTTAGTGTAAATCCCACAACTTCTTTCCATCAGTGAAATATTATCATGGTTGACTGAAAATCTGTCAACTTTTAGAAGGGATTAGGGCATTGCTAGGTTTTCTGAGAGGGTGTTGAGGGTGTTGTTTCCGGATAGCTGTTTGAGCTTTGTACCTATGCTTCCTTAACCTGATTTCTCCTCCTAGCGGGAAGGTGCAGTCTGTCTTGCAGCTGTTTCCAAGTACTCTCTGTATGTGCCATCTTAGAATTACAGCTTCTTCATCGGCGTCACCTCTCTTCCTTGCCAACGTTAAAAATAGTATTTCTCTCTTTTACATGTGCCCCATTAACTGACACGCACATGAAAGTTACCAGCTGGAACAAGAGTTCAGAGACTACCATTGCCTTGTTAATATTCAAGCGCAAGTTCACCCTCCTTAGAGCTCCTCGTGGTTCCAGCTCCAATGCATGGAGATTGGGAGTTAGTGGCTATGATCGTTAACTCTAGGAACACCTGCGAGCCCCAGCTACTTCTGGCACCGGGACAGCCTTATCCACGGTTCCATTTCATGAACTCCATCAGTGCCTTTCACCTTTTCATTCTTGGACACCATTCAATTGTGAGCCTCTGGACACAGGTTTCCTCTAAATCTTCCTCATATCTCCCTTCCTCGTTGCCCTTTCTGCCTCTTTAGTTTAAGTCATCATTTCCCCTCACCTGGAATATGGCAAGAGCTTCATCACTGAGTCACCTTCTCCCCATGCCCCTGACATTTGCCTTCTCTGTGGGCTGAGTGAACCTTTAGAAAAATAAAGCTGATTGTCCATTTGCTTTCTGATGCACAGGATAATTTCTGCCAGTTATTTCTCATTCGGTAATGACTCCGCTACTAAAGGGTGGTTCTCATCAGGATTTTTTCCATCAATTGGGTCTTCCTTACCTCTCCCTAGTCTTTCTTTCCAGTTTTTTCTCCCTCAAGAGCCACTCACCCATCTTGTGTCCTAGTTACGCTTGGAAATGCACTATTCCCTAACCAGCCCCAAAGCATTCCTGCCTATGGAACTGTTTTCACTGGGACGTGTGGGTGGCTCAGTTTGTTAAGCGTCTGACTCTTGATTTTGGCTCAGGTCATGATCTCAGGGTCGTGAGATCGAGCCCCGCATCGGGCTCTGAGCTGAGCATGGAGGTTGCTTAAAATCCTCCTTCTGCCCCTCCACGCCCTGCTCATGCTCTCTCTAAAAAAGAAGAAAAACTGTTTTCATCTTCGGTGTTCCTAGAAACTACTTTTGTCAAGCTCTTCCCCATCCATCAAGATCCAGCTCAAAAGCTGCCTTCTGGGTGGTTCTCCACTGAGTGTCCCCCTAGCTCCCACAAGTTTAGTTGTTCTTTCTCGGTTCTGTTTCCAAGACATCTGCAGTAGCTCTGCTTTATAGCTGCCAAACCCCGCCCTGCTGGGTGAATTGCACAGATCCAGCAGATCGTGAACCTCTCTGCACCACAGTGTAGTTAACTACCAAATGGAGAACTTGATACTTAATTGTCACTAGCATTGTGGAAATATAAAGAAACAGTATGAGAACATGCTTTGGGGCCTGTAAGATAAATGCAACATGTATCTTTATTAGGCAGCTGTCATGGGTAAAACTTTGGGGTGTGGGCGCTCTGAATGCAGATAATGACTACCATGGAAGGAGGGAAAGAATATTGGGGTGCATAGCCTGGGTGGGATTCCTGGCTCCCCCTCAAATGAGCAGTGTGGCCTTGGACAAGATGCTTAGTTAGCCTCTGACGAGAGCCTGTTTTCTGACGTGGAGGCAGAAATAATGAAAAACACCTTGCAGAGTTATTTTAAAGGTTTGAGATGATGAGGGTCAAGCAGCCTGAGCCAGGCCTGATGCAGTCAGTGATGAATAATGAACGGACGCCGACGGAGCGTGATGTCTTGAACTCAGCTGCTTTGCAGTGTTCCCTGTCATTTCCTACATGGGCCATACTGGCTGGGACACATGCCACAGGCAGGACGCAGTGTTATGTGACTGGGCAAGGCCTGAGAAAGTGTTTGTCACACCCAGGAGACTAGGTCCCATCCTAGGAGGCTGCCGACCTGGACAAGTGTCAGGGTCCTGCTTTAGAAACCTACCTTGCCAATCAGCACACTCCCAGGCTTCTCCAAGTCACAGGTGAGAACAAATCTAGAGCATCTCGTCATCTCCTGCAGGTGTGGTCGAGCCTCAGAACCTCAGGGATGGTGAGCTGAGACAGAAGCACGAAGACTGTGCAGCGTGCCTGGTCAGGGAAGAACGATTCTTTATGTTGCAGTGAAATGAGCAACTCTATCACTGGACTACACTCTCCTCTGTATCTTCTACAATGCTCTCCCTCTGGGCTCTTGAGACAGGCATTAATGATAATAAAAACGATAGTGGTTGAAATGACAACAACAAAGACATATGGGTCAGGGTCGTGTGCAATACATCTCTCATACCTTATTCCTACTTAATCCTGTCACTCGTGACCCAGATTCTGCCCCAGGGTGAGCCTGTGACTGAGTTTGTAGCAAGGACCTTCCTGCAGCAGGACAGCAAGAGTGGATAAGCTTTGGTAAATGAGGTTTTTTTGTTGTTTTTTTTTTACACTTCTGGCACCTGGGTTCAAAGTATTTTTGTCTTCAGAGCCTCTGTACCTTCTTCTCTAAATGGGAAATAATAACACTTAATTCCTAATTTACCTGAAGGGAGTACATGAGAAATATTGGGTACGAAGTGCTTTACACTGTCCCCAGCATACAGTAGACATGAAATAAATGCTCGCTTGTACCAGTACTTCGTCTCAGAATGTTGCCAGTTGGGCCCACACAGATCTTGACCATCTCTCATTCCTATCCACACTGGAACCTTGTGTGCGGTAGCCTTCTCATAAAACCGATCCATGCCATGTGACTCCAGGTAGCCAAGCAACCCGTTTCTCTCTTTTCCCAATTTGTTCCCTCTTTTCGTTAAGGAGAGTCAGTCTTTCCTCCCACCTGCCCTGCAGAGCTGTCTCTGAATGTTGAAAGGTTGCCATGGACACCAGTAGGTTTGAAGGCAGATGGGGTAATCTGGGAAGACTTGAAGGGAGTGATTCTTGGAGAGTGGTCTGAAGAAAGAGGATGGGGTATCATTTGTTATCAAAGAAAACGTTTCGGGCAGTTTTAGGTAAATAACATTGAACCAAGCAGATTGGTTAATGTAGGGGACCGAAAGAGTAAGCAGCACTGGGTCTCTGGGAGAAACCCATGTAATTGGAGATTGCATCCAGTTTCTGCATCTTTGGGATGAGAACACAAACGGCCGGAGGTTTAAGGGGCTCGCTCAGGCCCGCTGCCAGCCGGCTAAGGCATCCCCTGCTCAATGCCCAAGTCCTTGATGATTCCACAGATTGGCAACCACAGGCGAGCAGGGATGATTTTGTGTTTTGTTCACTGATGTATCCATAAAGCCTAGAAGAGTCTTTGATGCATAGCAGAGGCTTGTCAAATGTGTGTTCAATGAATTCCAGTGGTTTTTAAAGGTGAAATCTAAGTAAAGATAAGTGGAGAGCTACTAGGGATGTCCTCTACTGGGAGGAAGAGATTAAGAATCCTACTAGAGATAAGATGCAGTTGGAAATCATTATAGTGTTTTGCGAAGGAAGTGATATGATCAACATAATAGCTCAGGAAAATGGTTCAAATTGCTTCCAAATAGACCAGAGAGAAAGGAGACAGGAGGCATTCCACTTCTTGATAAAAAAGCTATTTTTTTTCCAAATATGCTGATGAAGTGAATGAACTTAAAGCCCAATCCCTGTGTTGGTTGTCTGAAAGCCCTAAGCGTCTCATTATCATCTCACCTGGTGACGTTGAATACATCCGTGGAGTCCAAGATCGGAATTTAATTTCTCTCACTACGAATGGCGACACACTGACTGAATTCAGCCCTGCCTTCCGAAATGTTCTGTTTAAAACAAGAATTGTACTTAATGGCCTTTGCATGCACCTGTCCTAGAGCGTGAGTATCAGTGTCTGCCCTTGGGACCGGGCATTTATAGTCGCCTGCAGAAGATACTCTTGGTGCATGCTAAAACACCGAGCACAGTGTTGGGAGTGAAGGCAATAGCCGTGTCAACAAGATGGAGAGGATTCTTTTAGCAAAATGGACATAAAATCTAAATATTTCCTGGGCAAGAGCCGGGGGCGGGGATGAAATCTCGCAGACACTCAGCGTCCTCCATAGCCACGTGGCTAAGTAGATGAAGTTTATTAAAGCAAACGCAATGGCCAAGAAGTACTTCTATCACTTGCTTCCCTGAATTATTTTTTCTCCCTTTCCTCCCTCAATCCCTGTTCTCATCCACCCACTAGGATCTTTTTTTTTTTTTGGCAGTCTTCAAGGAAAAATAATGAAAGGAAAAAAAACTGGGAATTTACATAATACCTTTCTGCCAAGATACTAAAAGCATTTCAGCCATCTATAATTTGTCCTCCTCCCAACAATCCCCTGAACAGGCCTGTTATTATTATTACTGTTATTATTTCCATTTTGTGGGCACATTGCTTGCTGCTGAGACTTTTGGCCAACAGCACCTCATTTCTTGAACAATGTTCGCCCCCCGGCTTATGTATAAAAAAGGCTTCAACTGCCGCCTCCCATTTGCCACTGTGCCATGTAGTGCATTACAGTCTCTGGCCTTCTGTTTAATTTTATCGTTTAAAAATATATTAAGCCCCTGTATTGTGAGCGCACTGCAGGACTGGTGAACAGAAGGTGCCGTAAGCCCTGAAAGAGGGCAGAATCGCACATAAAATTCCTCTGAACTAAGAGAGAAAGGGAAAGCGACTGTCAAGGCAAATTGATTTGAATTGCATAACAATGTGATTTTTGATTTTTTATTTTTTTTAAAGAATCAACTCGGGTTGTGAACTATTCTTTCTAACAGCTTCAGCTTGGCAGATGACACTGCCTGTCTCCTTCTGATCTCTCCCAGTCTTTCAGGCTCCAAATTTGTATTAGCTTCCAATTTTTTAATGTTTCCAGCTCCCTGAATTTTTCTCGTCGTTTCGTATGCTCCACGACAGCAGGGCCTCCGTGGGAATGACCCTGAAATGGCACGAGCCACTTCCAAATGGTCTCTTTTAATGGCCCCAACCATTAGTCCCTTCCTTGGCCCGCTACCTAATTTATTTTTACCATGGAGAGATGTTATGCAGCAGACCAGATGTTGAATGTGACATTTTCCCCCTCTTTCTTCTCCTCATACTCATATTCAGTGTTCCATCAAATTCTCATTCTTCTCTTTATAGAAGATCTGCCCTACTGTTGGATTGGGGGCCGTATTGCTTCACAACAAATAACCACAAGGTCTCAGTGGCTTGTGACAACAAACATTTTCTTTTTTATGACTGTGGTAATATCACATAGCATTACATTTGCCATTTTCACCACTTCTACGTGTACAACTCAGAGACATTAATTACACTCAGAGTGTTGTACGACCATCACCGCTGCCTATTTCCAAATAATTGTTCGTCACCCCAAACAGAAACTCCGTACCCATTCACCAAAACGTCTCCATCCCACCTTCCTCCTAGTCCTCCTCCCCCTCCCCCGCCCCCCGCCCCGGTAACCTTGAATCTACCTTCTGGCTCTATGAATCTGCCTAGTCCAGATATTTCATAAGTGGAATCTTACGATATTTGTCCTTTTGTGTCTAGAAATAAGCATTTTTTTCTCATGCATCTGAAAACTGGTTGGGGTGGTTCTGCTGATCTTGGCCGGGCTTGCCCGAAAGCTGCAGATGAGGGGCAGGTCCACTGCACGGGTGTCTCATCCTCCTTGGGCCAAGGGGCTGGCTGGGGTACGGTCTGTACCTGCTCATACGGAGCAGGAGTGGACAAGCAGGAACACACAAGGCCTCCAAAAGTGTGGGCTCTGATCTGGCATGCTGTCACTTCTTTACCTCTTACCACAGCAAGTCATGGCCAAGCCCAAAGTCTCCGGTCAGGAACGTAAATGCCACTGTAACTTTTCTGAGCCTCGTTTTCTTATCAGTAAAAATGGGATAATAGTTTTTCCTGTCTCTTAGAGCATTGTGATTATTACTACAATGTTCTACATTTGCCATGTGAAATAGCAATCTTATTGTCGTTCTTAAAATGTAAAGAGTAGAAAAGCAACCTAATCCAATAAAACTGTACTCTTTTATTTTATTTTTTAAAGATTTTATTTATTTATTTGACAGAGAGACACAGCTAGAGAGGGAACACAAGCAGGGGGAGTGGGAGAGGGAGAAGCAGGCTTCCCGTGGAGCAGGGAGCCCGATGTGGGGCTCGATCCCAGGACCCTGGGATCATGACCTGAGCCGAAGGCAGGTGCTTAACGAATGAGCCACCCAGGTGCCCCAAAACTTTACTTTTTTTTGAATTTTTTTTTTAACTTTACTTTTCATTGAGGACTGGAAGTTAAAGCTAGAAGAGGATGCCGGATAGCTTCATGGAAATTCAGAATGAGATTTAGAATTGCACACTAAGGCCTACTGGAATTTGATGAACCAATAGCAATCTTTTTGTCCATTGGTTTTCTTATTTGTTTTTAGCAGTAGAATCCTTTCTTCAACAGACACCTAACCCACAATCCAGTGGGTAAAGCCCTGGAGAGTTTCTGGTTGAAAATGCACAGCAGGGGCACCTGGGTGGCTCCGTCAGTTAAGCAACTGCCCTCAACTCAGGTCATGATCTCTGGGTTCTGGGATCGAGCCCCACATCAGGCTCCCCATTCATCGGGGAATCTGCTTCTCCCTCTCCCTTTACCCCTCCCCCTGCTTGTGCACCCTCCCTCTCAAATGAATAAAAACTCTTAAAAAGATTAATTAAAAAAAAAAGAAGAAGAAGAAAACACACAGCATGCCTAGGACTCTTCCTACTGGCCTGTGGCCCTGTCTCAGAAGGGTTGCATGGAGCACCGTTTAAAATCTGTGGGATTCCCGGGGCGCCTGGGTGGCTCAGTCGTTAAGCGTCTGCCTTCGGCTCAGGTCAGGATCCCAGGGTCCTGGGATCGAGCCCCACATCGGGCTCCCTGCTCAGAGGGAAGCCTCCTTCTCCTTCTCCCACTCCCCCTGTTTGTGTTCCCTCTCTCGCTGTGTCTCTCTCTGTCAAATAAATAAATAAAATCTTAAAAAAAAAAAAAAAAGAACTATTAAAATAAAATCTGTGGGATTCCCAATAATTTTGATACAGTTTGTAGTATTTAGTTGGATGAGTTGAATGTTGTACACTCATACCTTTTTGCACCCCTCTCTAAGACGACAGAGCTTTAACTATGTATAAGTAACTTTAGGACATTCCTGGAGCTCAGTCAGACACCAAGAAGAGTAAAAGAATAAGGTTAAGGAAGGCTAGTAGAGTTCGTCATATTAAAGAGCTAGCCATGTCACAGGACCACGAAGGAATGGCACAGTCAAATAAAACGCTGTCTTCACCTGAACACGTGCATACCCAGTGACCTATCAGCCCTACTCCTAGGTACATGCCAAACAGAAGTGTGTACGTTTTTTCACCAGAGGACATCTACAAGAATAATAATAGCAATACCATCTTACAGCTCCAATTTGAAAACCACCCAAATGTCCATCAATTGGTAAACTGTTCTGTGGTGTTAGAAGTCAGGATAATGAATGGGGTACCCGGGTGGCGCACTCAGTTAAGCGCTGGACTCTTGGTTTCGGCTCAGGTTGTGTTCTCAGGGACATGAGATCGAGTTCCGCATCAGGCCCTGTGCTGAGCATGGAACCTGTTTAAGATTCTGTCTCTCCCTCTCCCTCTGCCCCTCCCCCACTCCCCTCTCTCTCTCTCTCTCTCTCTCTCTCTCTAAAAAATAGAAAGGAATAAAGAAAGAAAAGAATAGAAAAACGAAGTCAGGATAGCGATTATTCCTGAGGGGTATGTCTGATACAGCCCAGGGTCTCTCAGTCTGGGCACTACTGACACTTTTGGCTGAAAATTGTTTGTTTTAGGGGGCTGTGCAGTGCACTGTAGGACACTGTCCTCTACCTACTAGATGCCAGTGGCATCCCCGTTGTTGTGACAACCATCAGTGTCTCCAGTCATTGCCAAATGCGCTCTGTGGCGCAGAATCGTTCCCTGTTGAGAACCATCAATGTATCTCAAATGCCTGGCACTACTAGATACTCAGTAAATACTTATCAAAGGAGTGAATGAGGTGAGAGCTACTTAGTATCATACATGTGTATAAAACAATTTAATTTTTATCTCAAGAGCTCCAGCTGTCCTTTATGAATCTTAAATCTAAGTACCGGTTTCATCCATTAGTTAAAGGTAAGTAGTTCAAAGGTGAAAGACAACATTCATTCAGCTGGAAATAAATTAAATAGGCAAAAAATTTAGGTCAGACCAAAAACAAACATCACATGCAAATGAAACTCTCTTGACAGCAGTTCCCACATTCTGAGCGCCTAACCTGAAATTTCACTGCAAAGGTTTAAAAAGTACAGTAAAATAAAGTGCTTGAAACGAGCCGATTTCATTTAAATGTTAATTTTGATAATCACTGCATCATTTATGTGATTTTAACCTAATGACCTAATATTTTTCACAAAGAAAAGCACAGCCTAAGCCTTAACTACATTCATTAAAATGTGAATTCGATTTTGCAAAGAATTGTGGTTTCTCCCTAGGTTTGTATTTATAGTCCTTGGCTGTATATAAGTATTTAATTCTAAACCTAAAATTACAACGTACTTTAATCCTTGCTCTGCAAAGTTCAAATACCTACCCAACAATATGCTGCCAATTGTGCCCTCAAAATTCTTCTTTGTAGTGAAGCACTTTTACTCCAAGACTCTGGTAGGAACTTTTTCTTTCTCCCGAGTGTATTAGAGCATCTTTGTCCCTGCTTCCACCTCTGTTTGTAGGACGGACATTTTGTATTTCAATGTGAGTCCATGTCACGGTATTCTGGGGAGCCATTAAATTGGACCCTGTCTTTTCTTTGATAAGGGAGACATGTTCAATTTCAAAATCATTTGACCCCTTTGATGACTGTTTTTTAAAAACATAGTTTTTTTTTCTTTTTTAAGATTTTTATTTATTGGAAGAGAGTGAGAAAGCGCATGTGTGTGCGGGGTGGGGGGTGGGGGGGCAGAGGGAGAAAGAATCCCAAGCAGACTCTGCTCTGAGCGCAGAGGCCAACATGGGGCTCCATCTCACAACCACTGAGATCGTGACCTGAGCCGAAACCAAGAGTTGGACGCCTAACCGGCTGAGCCACCCAGGTGCCCCTAAAAACATAGTTTTCAAAGTCCTTATGGACAGATGGTTTTCCAGTTTTCTGTTGCTGCCCAACAAATGTAAGGGCTTAATAAAATAATTAATTAATTAATAACTAATAAATACATAAAATAAATAATAAAATAATTTCTTCTCTGTCGTGCTCTGCGGGTTGACCGGACTCATCCACATGGTTCTCGCTGGTATCTCTCTTGTCACTGCTGTTCAGAGCCAGCTAGAGCTGTAGCCACATGCAGGCTTGTTTGGGCTGCACATCCCAGGTGGCTCATCCCAGCAGTTCATTCCTGCGTTCCTGCCTGGACCTGGGCAGCCGACAGAGGTGCAGCTGGCCAGGCGAGTCCCCCTCTCTCCACGGGGCTTCTCCACATGGCCAGCTTCCTCACAACATGGTGGTCGCACGGTTGTTGGCTTTCCTACCTGGTAGGTGGCTTCTCAGTGAGCATTCCAAGATACCCGTGGAATGGGTCTCTGCAAGGCTTCCTAGGATTCTTCTAACCGAGGCCTGGGAGTCATGTAGTGTCCCTTCCACACTATTTCTGTTTATCAAAAGTAAGTCACAGAACCTGCCCGGATTCAAGGGGAGGAGACTACGCAAGGTCTAGATACCAGAAGGTGTGGTTCATTGAGGTCCCTCTTGGGGGGGCCTCTGTAGCTCAGATGGGAAAAGATGAACAGTTCAGTCATCCAGTTTTTCAGGGTGAGGTCGTTAACCTATTGCTTATTAAGGATCTTTTCTTAAATTCTCTCCATTTTTCCCACTGGCTACCAAACTGTTGGGGTTTTTTTGCTTGGCAGTATAACCCCTCTCTCAAGGGTTAAAATGGTACTGGGAGAGACACTGTAGAATTAGTGGCAGCCAGGCCGGTGCTCCTGGACAAGTGAACTCTTTGATCCATCTCTTCTGTCTTAGCTGCCCTGATGACTATGGTGGCTTCATTATGTGCATTTTCTTTGTCAGCATCCCCTGAACATAACTGAGAAATGACAAATAATCCCATTCCTTGCAGTTATCAAAGTAAAGACACGGTTCAGCAACAATGTGTAGAGCGTTGATGTTTCCTAATGTCCATGACAGATCACACTTAGCCTTAATGTGTTGATCTGGTTTGAATGCTTAGCCATTTGCTAGCTGTTTCCATTCTCTTCCAGCTAATGGCTTTAGCACATGGTAGGAATCGATACAATGGATAATTAGTGTCTCTCTGCAGAGTGTTGGAAAGGTCAACTAGATGAAGCATTAAACCACCAATCTAAGTAGTCCTGTGACAACTTTTCTAAAAGTGAAGGGCAGCATTATTTCCTCCGGCTTTGCCTGCAGTTGACTAGGCAGACAATGTTATGGCTGGTTCTCAGATCATAAAAATCTTAATGTTCTTTTCACATCTCCTGGTTCAGATAGAAAGAAAAAAATAAAAAGGAAGCCTAGGACTGCAGAAAGGCTCTTCTGAGCAAAGAGTCACTGGAGAAATGCTGTTATAATCATCTCTGATTTCCTTCATCAGCAGCTGTCCACCAGCCGAGAGTGTAAGGGCTGAGGTGCACGCAGTAGCTTGCAGAAAAGAATATTTTGCTAATCTCGCCGAAGAACTCTGAAGTACAAGAAGAAGAAAGAATCTGATGTTGTGTGTGCATTTACCTTAGAAGTGAGAGTTCCAATGCCCTTTCTCTGTGCCTTACCACCTTTCTTTTCAAATAAAAATACTGCACATCAGTCGCATCATGTTAGAATGTCATGTTACAGTTTACCAAATCCTTTCATATATAGCCCTAAATTACCTCTTTATTTTGCCTTCCCATAGCTGAACCTTTCAGCCTT
The DNA here is from genome assembly GCF_054177405.1 of Leptonychotes weddellii. Lineage (NCBI taxonomy): Eukaryota > Metazoa > Chordata > Mammalia > Carnivora > Phocidae > Leptonychotes > Leptonychotes weddellii. The sequence goes on along the minus strand of NC_138385.1, from coordinate 98,484,261 downwards.
CATAGATTGATTCCTTACTTCATTTTTGAAGTTTAAAACCTTATAGTTAATTTTTTGGACTTTTTTTTTTAAGCAGGACTCTTGAATTTTGACATAAAATATCTTCCTATATATTTTAGTTATTTGGGCTTGGTTTTGTTTCGTTTTCCCAATCTCTGAGGAAATCTCAGGGCTCTTCAGAACTTTGTTACATCTGTATCAGTTTCTGAGTTGATCAGGGGATCTATTTAGTTGGTGCAGAAGGAAATATACAATAGTGCATGCCAATATGATTACATATTGCGACAGTAAATTCATGTAAATATGAAGTGAGAGAGGCAGTTTAGGAAAGATGCCAAGCTATGCTGCTCTAAGAAAAAGACGACACGGGCTTTAGCTGCATTGTTGGAAGAGATTTTAACACCGAAAGCCTCATTAGAATCCTAGCTCTTCCTCACATCACTTTGCTTGCTGCAACAAATTCACAGCCAGGGAAATTTACACATGGGATGTGTTGCCAAAGCGTGACCTGCAACCGCTGATGCCGGATGTCCCAAACATGTTTCAAGGGATCCCATCAAAAAGAGATAAGGGACTTCTGTTGAAGAATCAAAGGCAAATTTGATAGGAGCAGTTTAGGGGAGGTCAAACTCTATTTTCCTCTGCAGATCAGCACTGTGATTCAGGGATTTAAATGATGCTTTTAACAAACTCAACTATTTCAAAACTATTGGTACTGCACTTTGAAGCTATTCTTCAAAAGTAGAAGAGTCACCTGGAATTTATTATGAAATAATACTTCTCTACACATGCCCCTAAATGTATTTTTTAACGTCCCTAGCTGTTTTAGACCTTCATAAAAGGAAGTTATCTGCTTACTGGAATGTGGCATCTTCCATTCTCCATTCTAATCTTTCTGTTGAAGCGATTTTAAAATGGCTTAGATCCACACACAGCACCCCCACCCCCAGGATCTTAGGGTTAGGAATTCTAAGAGATCCAAAGCAGGTTTAGGGAAATTCTCCAGTCACTTGTACACTTGTAATCACAACAGCTTGTAATCTATAGTTTAAACATTCAATTGTTGTGTAAGAATCGAAACTCCCAACTCCACAAAACGCCTTCCTTGCCCCTGTTCCATGCCTGGGAAGCCTGCAGTGGGCTAAGGGGCATTCCCCAACCTTCTTCTCTAGCTTTGGCTCCTTCCACATAGAAATGGGACCAGGACAGTGAGGTAAAAAGCAGAAGAGTTCTCACTTGATTGGCACCAATGTAATCTGGCATTGGTGTTTCCTCTATCTATGGAGGATAATGCAAGTTGACTCTTGGGCGCCTGGGTGGCTCAGTTGGTTGAGCAGCTGCCTTCCGCTCAGGTCATGATCCCAGGGTCCTGGGATCGAGCCCCATGAGCAAGGAGACTCCTTCTCCCTCTCCCTCTGCCCCTCCCCATGCTCATGCTCACTCCCTCTCTTTCAAATAAATAAAATCTTTAAAAAAGAAAAAGAAAGTTGACTCTTTCCCTTATGGGCATGTTTGTGGATTCCTGGAAGATTTCTCTGTTGGGTGGCTCCAACTGCAGCTCCCTTGAGTCAGAGAGAACCCAGAGGATGGCTGGCTTCTCCATCTTTCTACCAAAGCTCTCCCACCCCTAGAGCGGCTCAGCTGAGCAAGATGCCTTTATTCAATGACCCCAAGGTACCGTTTCTACTGCATCGTCCACATATTGGCCCCAGGAATTGCACACTTTAGGCCTGCCTCAGTGGGAGGGTAGGAATTTTGTAAATGTAGCCTCTGTTCTTTGGGCATATGTTGCTTCTACCAACCTCTCCCAGTTGCCTTTTGTTGTTGTTGTTTTTAATTAAGCAATGAGTCCAGCTCCGAGGTGCATAAGGGGTTAAAAGTCCCAAACTCTGGTTTTCAGTACCTCCTTGAAAGTCCTGCAGCACCTTGCTTTGGCGTGCAAAGCTGATTGGGATCTGTTGGCATGAAGCCTCAGCTGGATCCGCCTCAGCTGGCTTGGCATCCTGTAACTTACGAACACACAGGGCTTCCTTGTTGTTGTTGTTGTTGTTGTTGTTGTTTTACCCATCGTAGGATTGAGTGAGGAATCCTAACAGACCCAAAGCACTATGGAGTTCATTCTTCATGTCTGGCAGGGGTAATTAAGTACTTGTAGATGAAAGGAAACAGAAATAAAAGCCCATTCCCTGAGCTGAGAATAGTTCTATTGAGATTTTTCCATCAATCCTTTTCTTTCTAACAGGATGGTGGGAGCCAGGACGGCACAGGGGAGTACCAGCCTCTGTCACCTTTACTCTTGGCTCAGCCACGACTGGCCCTCAGCATCCAACACTCTTGTGTTTCTTGGTTCTGATCCTGCAGAGAGGAAATCCGATTGGCTCACTCCAACCCCTGGGTCCAATCAGCTCTGCCCTGAGCACGGATCCCTGGGCCCAGTGCCTGCTCCCGAGGGCCCTGGGGGCAGGCCTTGGGCAGAGCACGCCCACTACTATGGCTGCCATGTGCACAAAGGCTTCAGTCAACTGGGCTGTATCCCATCTCTCATCTGCTGGGCGTTCCTTGTTTCCCTCAAGCAAGGGGAACTCGAGTAAGAGCTGAGAAGCAGCACTTGTGTTGCTTTCTGAGTGTTTGTTTCTCTCATGCAGACATCTGTATGGCAACAGTGGGGGCTGGGGGATGGTGTTAGGTCCACCAAATGAGTGGTAGTTTGGTGCAGTGGATTGGCCCCAAAGAGTTGGGAGGCTGGTCCTCCATTGTCTTGGTGAGCAAATGAGGGATTACTTCAGAGGTCTCCAAGAGCCACCTCCCCTTCAGCAGTTCGTAAGATTGCTAACATACATCTACCCCCCATTTCTTCATCCTCTTCCAAATCATGAGTTTTTTATTAAACCATACGTGCAGAGAGTGGAATTCATCAAACTCATCCATTCAGGGTATAAACAATCATCATAGACCCATGGAAGGCCCCTCTTCTCTGATGTTGCTTATTTATATTCACGCCCGCCCCTCTCTCCCCTGAGAGAAATCCTTTGGAACACGTTTAGTGTGTCCTTTAGTATGCGCGTGTGTTTTTGTGCTTTTGCGAATGGTCTTCTGTTCTGTACCCTGTCTGGTTTCTTACCTTGCGTTTGAAGCACCATCCCCAGAGTTTCCAGGCACAGCTAGGCTCCTGCCTCTTCCTGTCACATCCTTCCATGCTGTGCATCCACGCACGTCCATGTCCACTGTCCTATAGCTGGATGCCCAGCTGCTCTCTAGTGCTTCACCCCCATACAGCCCTTAAAGGCCAGCGGCAGAATTTCTTTGTGATCTAAACCAGAGTGGAAAGCTGAGGTCATAGTGCATGTGACACTGAGCTTTGCCTAGTGATGCCACAATGCTCCGCCGAAGGGCTGCACCTGTCCACACACCCAGCAGCAATGCATGATCACTCCTTGTATCCACTTCACTCTGCCTTGGTTATACTGTTGCTCTGTTTCTCCATCTAATGGGAATACTGGCTGCGTACTTCTTACTGGAGCTTTCTGCCCACCGTTGGCAACTGGGAACGCATGGGAGCACACGGGCTGCTATCAACCACGTGCTGCTCCCTGCCGCCACCCAAAATTACCATCATCCGAGATGTTCTGGTACTTCTCTGAGTTTCTTGCGTTTTATTCCTCCCCTCTCTACTCTGTTGATTTCTGTCCTCCCCCACCACACTCCCCACCTCCCGGTCCACACCCAGCGCTGCCGTGGCCAGTGGCCCAACCCAGTCCAACCCAGCCTGACGGGAGGGCACCTAGCCCCAGTGCAAAGATTGCTAGAAATACGATCTGCCGTGGCTTCTTCCAGGAAATGGCCTTGAAACGGACTCCCTTTACTTTATTCATTTGGACAGTAAATCGCAAAAGCAGGTCATTCATTAAAACCTAAAGTAGGAAAAGTCAGCGTCTCCTCAACAAAGTGGCATCTGACCTTCCTTCTACTCAGGATGGAAAGGGAAGGAAGGAAAAGTATTATACCCACAGCATGATTTTCCCTGAGGGGTTGAGTTATTTGTCAGGATTGGGTTATTTGGGGGACATTAAATAAACCATGATATTGCCTTGGGGGACACCTATCGTGAACACTATTTCCCGGCGAGTGCCCATCTGAACTACTTAGCGCCCCAGCGTCCTGGGCATTGTTACTGTGGACCCGGTGAGCTCCCTGGCGTGGGGAAGTGATGTTCGCGGGGTGCTATTTGCACACAAGAAACCCGCACTGACAGTTCTCTTTCATGCTGCTGACCCTGAGCAGATATGGATGTTACGAATTTTTAAAAATCGATTCCCTTTCTAGAAAATTAAAATCAAAAGGGGGAGAATCAATGTGGAGGGTAGCGGAAAGTGCGGAGACTGATGGAGTCGAGGCTTCTCCAACAGTCGTTTCTCTGGGCGAGTGTTGATTTCAAAGGCGTGCTGTTCGGCCTCACAGATAATGGTGCCCAACATAAACCGCATGGGAAGCTTTCAATCAGGCTGTTTGTTACACTGGGTGAACACTGGATTTTGGTTTTCTCTGAGGTCTGAAAGCCCATTTTTGAGCTTTTTGATTTACTCTGCCTGAGAGCCCCGGAAACGTTCGCCAACACATCATGCATTGCATTTCAAAAGAACGCTGTCATGTAGAGTCCGGCCTCTGTGCATTTCATAAATATGTTTGTTTTTCTTCTCTTTCAGAAGCTGCAAAGAATCGATACTCCTCACTGTTATTCAGCCTTACCCTGTAAGTGTCTTGTGAGTCAAAGTGCCACTGTATGATCCCAGGATTCTAGCCTCCTCCTCCTCCCAGGCCGGGGAAACCGTGACAATGAGTAACAGCAGAGAAAAACAGCATGCACTCACAATATGAGTTCAGAAATCTTCATTATTTGTATTTTATACACCATGATAGCAAAACCATTCATAGGAGAGAAAGGAAAATAACGCATTTTCTATATCTCTTGAAAACCAGCTATTCAATCTGTGGGACTTACATCTGTAAATCAGACAAGACTCAAGACTTTCTTATGGTTTCTAGCTTAAGAATCACAAATGGAATGGGAATGTTTGATTGTAGGATGTTCTAGCATAATTCTTTTTCATATCCCCTTCTAATTGGTAGATATTTCAGGGAGACCTCCCCCCTTTAAAGGTGGCTATTAGAGGAAATACGGCTGTCAGAATTTGATTTAAGCGTACAATTCAATGATCTGTATAAAATTTACCAAAGTTTGCAGACATCACCACGGTCCAGTTCGAGAACACTTCCTTCAGGCCCATGAGAACCCTTGTTCCCATTTACAGTGAATACCCCCTGCCTACCCTCAGACCCAGGCAACTACTAACTTTCTATTTCTGTAGATTTGCTGTTGCTTGTGAATTCCATACATCGGCAGTTGAACCCAAAAATAGCAAGAAATTCCTCCAGATCCGCCCCCCAAAACATTTACCATCGGTACTTTGTGGCCTTTGCAGGGATTCATGGAGATCCCACCTGTTTATGCTTCTGTTTTCTTCCCCGTGGAGTTGGAGGCTCTGCCAATGGTCAGTCTCCATCTCCTGACCAAACTCTTCCTCTCCCCTGTCCCAGCACTTTCCTCCTAAGCACTATGGCCTAAGCATTTCAGGCAGGAAAAAAATATGTATTCAAGATTCCAATAAGATAACAAATAGAATTAACCAAGACAATAAATCATGCCATCCAGGATGTAACTATTTATAATAAAAGCTTAGTTTACCATTCACTGTTCCTTTTGGTCCCTCTCTGCCACAACTGCACACGCATGTCTGGATTTGAAAACCAAGGAGACAGCAGGATGTAAGAGAACCGAGATTTGAGATCTAGTTCCCAGCAATAGAACAGGTGACTCCCACACCCACTCAGATTTCTGCACCTGCCTGAGAGGGTCACACTGACTCATGGGCAAGGGCTCCCCTGCTCTGCATCTCATGATTCTGTGATTCCTTCCAGAGAAAGTACAGCTACATTGTTTCTGTTAACCAGATTGTCACTCACACTCACTTCAAATCTATCCACACTTCCTCATTTCTTGACAGTGGACAAATAGGTTGGGTGAAGCCAATGGAAGTGTCTACAATAACTGAGTGGTTGGCCAACTACAAATTCCTAATGGAACTTCAAGTTCACCTTGTGTTTCCTGAATTCTCTCTTCCCACTTTGTAACCTCTTAGACATGCGAGATCAGAACCATTGTATTCCAGGGGGTATAGCTCAGTGGTAGAGCATTTGACTGCAGAACCATTGTATTCCATACCAGGTTATTTTTGCAATGTGAGGTGATGTTTTACCCCATGCAGTAAAGTTGGAGAAAGAACAAGGAGTTTGGCATTTAAGTTAAGGGTTGTGTCTTGTGGCTTTGCTTGCTGTTTTTGCCATTTGAGTGTGCGTGACTGGTTATTCATATGAATACTCATTATTATCAGTGAGTCATGGAACTTCCTGTAATCGATCATCTGGAGCTTTCCAGGAACAAGTGTGGCATGTTCTTCTGGCCAACGGCTGCCCCTCTGCGCCTCGCAGCAGTCTCTCCCTGCCTGGTCATTATGGATGGAATCCTCGTCTTTGACTTTCCTTGACCAGCCCTACTTCCTGAAATGCCCACTACATACCCCACCCCACCTCCTCAGCCTAGCCAAACCGTTCTCACCTTCCAAGCCTCAGCACAAGCTCTAAATGCTATCTCAGGGTTTCTCACCGTCCCCACTGCTGACATTTGGCCTGGAGAACTCTACATTCTGTGGTGTCGTTCCATGGCCTATGGGATATTTAGTAGTATCTCTGGCCTCTACCCATTAGATGCTAGTGGTACCTTCTCCCCATATTGTGACAACCAAAAACGTCTCCAGGCATTGCCAGGGGTGCCTGGTGTCGGGGGGATTCCTTCCACTTGGGAACCACTGTCCCACCTAGAGTCTCCCCTCACTGATCCAGCCCAAAGTGGCTTTTTCCTCTGCAGTATGGGAATGGAAATGAAGGAATTGAAACCCCAAAGTGACTTAAATAGACAGATTAGACCCAGAGAGGAGAGAAGATGGGAGAAGAGGCTACATGTTGTTCCTTACATTTTTGTGTTTGGATTTTCCTACCGGCACATTGCTTTTTAAAATACAAAACCTCCCTGGGTCCCACTTACTTGCTGAACATTTCTCTCAGCAGTCGGGATTGGCTTCCTGGAACAGATGACCCACCAGGCCAAAAGAACGTGTATAATTTCTACTTTTATTGCAGATAGTCAAAATTAGCATTTTAATTTATCCTGTAACTTGCCGGCCAGCATTTGTGATGTTGTATTTCTTCTGCCTAATAGGGTCCAGTCCAGACAGAGAGCCGATGTTTGCCCCTTCTTACCTCACTCCACACAGTCCCGGGGCACCCACAGTGAGCCCAGCTGTGGAAACTCCTGAGGCTTTTGAGAAGCCATTTTTAACAGGCTGCTGCCTTGTTTTTGAAGCATTATAGATGGCTCTCCCCCTCCGCCATGTTTACTTTATTTCTTAGAGAAAAATTGTGGAAGTATAGAAAGAAACACACACAAAAGCAAAAAAATATGTGTCAGCACGTCTTTTCCTCAGAGACAAGCAGTGTAAACAATCGGCCTGTTTCCTTCCAGTCATTTGATAGATGCCTTGTCAGTAGTGGAGATCTTGGACATACAGTTTCTTCTGCTCCTTTCACTGAGTCTATCATAAGCATGGTTTCATACCATCGAGAATTCTTTGTAAGCATCGTATCCATGGCTGGAAAGCATTCTATCGAACCAGGATTTACTTAACCAGCACCCTTCATACTGACTTCAATGGTTTTTACTTCTGCATGCAACATCTTTGTGTAGAAGTCTTTATCTGTATCTAGTCAGTAGTTCCCCCATTCCATTACAATGGCATTCTAGAAAAGGAATTTCTGGATTTCTCACGAATTTTTTTTTTTAAAGATTTTATTTATTTGACAGAGCACAAGCAGAGGGAGAGAGAGGGAGAAGCAAGCTCCCCGCCGAGCAAGGAGCCCAATGCGGGGCTCGATCCCAGGACCCTGGGATCATGGCCCCGGGCCGAAGGCAGAAGCTTAACTGACGGAGCCACCCAGGCGTCCCTGGATTTCTTATGAATTTTATTCCATCTTTTATACCATCTTCTTTCCTTGCACTGTTACTGTTTTTTATTACAGAGCTTTCTTGGCTAACTCCTTCCTCCTCTCCTTTGACTCTGCCTCCCACAGTTCCCAAATCTAGAACTTCCAGAACTTCCTAGTCTAAAGACAGAGACTATTGAAAGAGTCTCAGTTACCTCCCCTCACACAGTCCCAGCTTAGTGAGACTTGGGATAAGTCACTCTCCGTTCTGTGGTCCATGCTTCACATTCACTCAGCCTTTTTCTAGGCGCAAGAGCTGAGGGACCTGCTTGCCTGCTTCTCCCTTCCTGCCCAACTTCCACTAGGTTCCACACACGTGAGGGAGGCCACATATCCCCTCATGGGAGCCCCCGAGTATTAGATGGTATCAGAACCCAGACCAGATCCTCCTGCCATGTGTCATGCTGAGCGTGCCAGCCCAATACCCAGCCGAGAGCGCCAGTGATTGTTTGCCCATGGGTTTTTTCGGGCTGCAAGAGGATGCTCATGCAGCAGGCCACAAGTGCTGAGGAAATAACACTCCTGGACGAGCAGCCCCTCCATCACTGATTGACAGGAGCTGATGAATATATACCCTAGCTCTCTGTCTCCTCTGACATTCTAACTCTGAGGCCTGTGGGCTGCCTCGTTCCAAGATGTCCCCAACCGCTTTAAGCTCCAGTTGCTCACAGTGGCGAATGACTTACAGAATGCTTCATTGGCTTACTCTTCCACCCCCTGTCTCCCTTCCTCCTGCCCACCTATGCGTGCTTCCTGGGAGTGCCTCCCATTCAGCTACCTGTTTGTGGAGTCTTGTCTCAGGATCTACTTTGGGGGAACTCCACGCTAAGTTACCCGGTGAGAACTGTGGGCTACTTAGACCTCAGCAAATATTTACTCCATGCCTACTGTGTCTGTAGTACTGTAGACATACAGGAAGTGCAAATGTAAGACCTTATGCTTTAGTTTCAGAAATTTTACCGTATTTATGTAATTTTTTCCAAATGATGTTTTCTAGTGACTTCTCAGCATCTAAAAGCCCCAAGAGCATGGCACACATCTACTCTGGCCACCTTAGCAACAGCAAATTTGGAAAGAGGTGCAGAGGCTGATTAGGGCCCTTCTAATCTTAAATTAATTAATGGCAGGAGAATCTGATTATTTTAAATGGTAATTACTCATCATTTCCCAACACAGGATAGGAAATGCTTGTGATCAGCACCTACGGGCCTTTAGGTTCCTAAGAATTAACTCATCGGGTTACTGAGTGGTGTACATTGTATGTTTTTTGAGCTGCAAAAGGAGATCCGAGTGAAAACCACAGTCATGGCGGGATTACATACCCCGCGTGTCGCAAATAACTCCAGCCAGTGGGATAAGCCATTATTTTGTTGACTCTAACTCAGTGACCTTCAGACTCAAGGAGCTTATGTTTTTACTAACCAGAAGGAATTTTTAAAACATATGTCAGTTATATAAAATAGTCGCAAATCCAGAACAAGAAAAATGCCCTGGCCTGAATTCTTGGCCTTGTATCCCAAGTCCGTTGACTTCAAAATACATGTAGAATAGTATTTACTTAACTACCTTGGCTATCTAGGTTCCTGGCTGGTTCTCTTCATTTATCAGGTTTGTCGTTAGGGCAGGGCAAATAAATCTGGGGAAGAGGCTATAGGGGAGAGGGAGAAGCAGACACACACACACACACCCCCCCCCCCGCTGAGCAGGGAGCCCGATGCGGGACTCAATCCCAGGACCCTGGGATCATGACCTGAGCCGAAGGCGATGCTTAACCGACTGAGCCACCTAGGCATCCCTGTGAAATGCTTTTTATTGAGGCAAGCAGTGACACACATAGATCATCTTAAGAAAATGTGGCAAAGTATTACATTAAAAGATTCGGATGCACAGAGGAACCAACGTCCGTACCTGGCGTGTTGGACACTTGTGAGAGGCTTCATTCACAAACAACGCTGGAGCCTCGGGGCACGGCCTCGCTCAAGCACCTCATCTAATCAGTGGCGTCAGTCCCGGGTGGCTTTCTGACAGCCACTCCCCTTGTGCGAAACCCATTGCGCCGGTGTAAATATTGCCTGCTTAAAATCATTAAGGGAGAATAATGTTTTCCCTTCAGCTGAAAAATGGCATATCAAAACCACACGATTTGTTCATTAATCATCACCAAACTCAGTCTAGAATTACAGATAGGGAGGAGAACGCCACCGTCGCATCACTTAAGCTCTGTAGTAGGACTCTTTTTGTTTTTTTAAGTTTGTTTGTTTAGTAATCTCTACACTCAACGTGGGGCTCTGAACACTCGACCCCAAGATCAAGAAGCTCATGCCCCACCCACTGAGCCGGTCAGGCGCCCCTGGAGTAGGACTTTTATTTTTTATTTTTTTAAAGATTTTATTTATTCATTTGAGAGAGAGAGAGAGAGCGCGCGCACAAGCAGGGGGAGCCACAGAGGGAGAGGGAGAAGCAGGCTTCCCGCGGAGCAGGGAGCCTGATGCGGGGCTCCATCCCAGGACCCTGGGACCATGACCTGAGCCGAAGGCAGATGCTTAACGACTGAGCCACCCAGGCGCCCCTGGAGTAGGACTTTTAAAAAGTCATGTTGAACATGTTCAAAGTTGTTGTTCTTTAGAGTCTTTTGGGTTCTTGGTTTTGTTTTCTTTTGTTGTGTTCTAAGAGGGCAGCCCTTCTCTGAAAACATCTTGCATAAATAGGGGAATTAAAGCTCTGGCAGCCAAACCATTCATTCATCCATCCAGTCCCCTCAGACACTGATCAGAGCAGAGGGTGGGATGGGTGTGGAGGGGAACTTGAGATAACAGGATTTTTTTCCAGTATTTAAGAAAACTCCACCCGGAAATAGACATACACATATTTTATCGTGTTTTTTTCAATAGTGATTTTGTCTTCTTATAGTAAGATGCACATAACGTAAAGCTACCATTTTCACTATTTTAAAGTATTCAAATCTGGGACATTAAGTGCATCCACCATCTTGTTCAACTGTCGCTGCTGTCTAGTTCCAGAACCTTTTCATGACCCCAAAAGGAAATCAACCCTGCAGATGTTAGTCGCTCCCCATTCTCCTCCCCAGCCCAGGGCAACCACTAATCTACCTTCTGTCTATATGGATTTGCCTGTTCTGGACAGTTCATGTAAATGGAATCAAATCCTACAATACGTGGCCTTTTGTGTCTGGTTTCTTTCACTCAGCACAATGTTTTTGAGGTTCATCTATGTTGGAGCACGAACCAGAACTTCATTCCATTTTATGGCTGAATAATATTCCATTGTGTGGATTTGTCATTTCATCATGTTGTTTTGATTGATCTCAAGTATACTTGTATTTGACAAAGATGGGAACCTTCTTCATTTTTACTTGAAATTCAAAGTATGGGACACCCTAAGTGGCTTTTGTGCCTTGAGATTAATACAATACACAGAAAGTTGAGCCTCTGTGTTGGTTCTAGAGTCAGTTACTAGGATTCTTTCCACAACAGTCTGAACCTCTTAGGACTACATACCATGAAAACCATTAGGTTGGACAATGTGCAATTTGCAGTATTTGACAATTTTAATCTATAAAATAGCAATTTCATGATTCAAACTAAATATTTACCTGTATATTAGTTTCCGTAGAGAATGCAGTCCTCTTTAAAAATAAACAAATGGTGCCCGCAGCATAGTAGACGCCTCCTAGATGTGAGTTCCCCTCTCCTCAGGCTTCATTAAAATGACGCAACAAGGATGATTCTCACATGGAGTAAATTGACCAGGACTGTGCAGCAAGAGCTCCCTGGATCATAGTACCCTTCTGAGCAAGTTTCCCTCTTGCATGTTTAGTTTCTGAGGAAGAAAAATTGAGTCACTCGGCTCCTCTTTCCAATAAGAGACAGTACAATTGACCCTTGAACAACATGGGTTTTGGGAGCACCAACCCCTGTGCAATCAAAAACCTGCATGTAACTTTTGATTCCCCAAAAACTTAACTACTGATAGGATGACCAGAAGCCCTACCGATAACGTAAACACATATTTTGTATGTTCTATGTATTATATACTGTATTCTTAGAATAAAGCAAGCTATGGAAAAGAATGTTATTAAGAAAATCATAAGGAAAATATGTTGGAGTGTCTGGCTGGTTCAGTCAGTAGAGCATCTGACTCCTGATCTTGGGGTCTTGAGTTTGAGCCCCAAGTTAGGTGTAGAGATTACTTAAAAAAATAATAACAAAATAAATATAAATTTTAAAAAGGAAAGTACATTTATGGTATTGTACTGTACTTTCCCCAAAAAATCCACATATAAGTGGATCCTGTGCCATTGAAGGGTCAACTGTACAAAGAGCCTTTACAATGAGACAGAATATGAAGTCCACATTCAGTTGTAAGCCAAGGTGGTCTCTGCCCTCTCCTGCAAGACCCCAGGATGACAGGTTACCAACAAGAGGCTGAAATTCAAGTTTTGGGCACATAAAGTGGGGGTGTTTTGCAAGTGTGTGCGTTTGCCTGTTCACATGCCCTTAAGCCCTTCATGTGAATAACAGTGGGATTATCGATCACTTTAGAACTATCAGTGACTCTTCTCCACCTCATTAAAATAATGAGTGATCAATTCGACATGAACCCAACATGAGATTTGACCACCACTTCACCCCCCACATCACGCTCAAAGCTCTATAGTCAAAGCAAGGTTTGTGTACTTTCACAGCCATCATTTTAAAAAATCCTTGGGTGGGGCGCCTGGGTGGCTCAGTTGGTTGAACGTCAGACTCTTGATTTCGGCTCAGGTCGTGATCTCAGGGTTGTGAGATCGAGCCCTGTGTCGGGCTCTGCTCTGGGCATAACACCTGCTTAAGATTCTCCCTCTTCCTCTGCCCCTGCTCTCTTTCTCTCCCTCTCTTCCTTTTTAAGAACAAGAAAAATAAGAAGATCCTCGGGAATGTGCTCAGTAAGAACAAGGACCATGCTATTTGCAGTTCTGGTCTGCTGACTAAATCAAACCTCCTACTTTATGAGCATGACAGGGTTTTGATTGCCTCCGTGATTTGTGTTTCATCCTCGAATTGGACATGCACCAAACATACTTTTTAGCAAAAATATTGCATATTCGAGAGGATAAAGCTTAGAAAACAAGTGTTCCAGGGTTTGCATTATGTTCCCAATAATCATATCCAATGTTTTCTTTTTTCTAGTCTCCCAAGTCAGCATTTATTAGTGCTGCAAAAAAGGCAAGATTAAAGTCCAATCCAGTCAAAGTGCGGTTCTCCGAGGAGGTCATCATCAATGGCCAAGTGTCGGTGAGTTGACTGTTGCCTGCTTGCGACTCAGAGTGGCTGAAATAGGGGCTTTGCACAAAGCACAGCCAGTCGCCCCTCTGGAATGGTCAATTGAGAATTCGTGGTTGGATTTCACAGGGCTGCTGAATCTCAGAATTGTAAAGGGCTTGAGAGATCACCATGTTGTGCCTGATGGGTTCCCTCTATCGTATCCAGAATACGTAGTCATCCAGTGTGTCTTTGAATGCTTCCAGTGTTAGAAATCTCACTACTTTGCAAAGAAGTTAATTTGATCTGAGATCCCTGGCATTGCCCCATATTGAGGAAAATAGGCCTCTTTGGAACTTCCACCTGCTTCTTCTCATTGTGCCAACTGAGCATGCTTCCATTATATATTTTGAGAAAGGTTTCCCCTAAGTTTTTCCTTATTCAAAATCAAATGTCTATTCTTTTCACTAATCAAAATGGAAAGAAGTTAAGATGCTGGGAAAGTGTTATATATGCAAGCAGAAGTGAAGAAATATTTCCTGGATCTCCATCAATAGGTCTTGATAGAAATCATGATTGCTCAGGCACATAATTCATCTTCAAAATGAACAGTGCAAACGTCAATAGGATGCTGTATTTTTCATTTTTTCCCCCAAGAAAATCTAGACTCATGTTTTTAGTTTTTAGAAAGTGGTCATCTAAGGCACTAATCATTTTTGGACCTCTGAAATACCAGCTTTTGTTGTGGAGGTTATGTTGTTGCTGGTGGTGGTGTTTAAATAAACTCACAAGGACAAAATCTCGTCCATGACATGCTCGTGACGGGTCACAAATTCTTCCCTGAGGGTGGTCCTGGATCTGAATTTGAAGACGTAGGCCTGCACATCCTGAGCTAGGCCCTCCTGATCCACGTGTCTCCTTGTCAAAACTTGCTGACCTGTGTCTGCCCCGCTTGGAGTCTAGGGGTCAGCTGGCCAATCTGTTCAACTACGTGATGCTTGTGGGAGGGGCCTCGGGCTGTCACTGTGCTGCCCTGGGAGCATTTCAGCTGTGGCCTTGTCCTCCCAATCGCATCTCCCGCCCCATCTCCTCTGTCCCCATTCACCCCACTCTGTTCTGCTCACCACAGTGCCTCCCTGCCCCTCTGGATGCAGTTAGCATCCATTAGCATTTCACAAGACAAAGCAGGAAGGTTCCAGTCACAGAGGAATCATGGTATCGCAGAAGGTCATCCGAAACTTACCCCATCTTTACTCCAGCTTCCGAGCATGAGATTGGGCAATCAGCTTGCACATCTTTTTTTTTTTTTTAAAGATTTTATTTATTTATTCATTAGAGACAGAGAGAGAGAGGCAGAGGGAGAAGCAGGCTCCCAAGGAGCAGGGAGCCCGATGCGGGACTCGATCCCAGGACCCTGAGATCATGACCTGAGCCGAAGGCAGACGCTTAACCATCTGAGCCACCCAGGCGCCCCAGCTTGCACATCTTTAGAGAGAATATGATTCTAGAAGCTGCAGTGGCAGTTTTACTTCGTCCTGGATATAACAGGGCTCATTCAAGGCAGCTGGTGTGTGAGGACAGCTCTGGGGGTCAGTCATCACCTGCAGCCCCCGCTGCCTCCCCACAGGCCTATGTGTGGCAGGGACGTTCAGTCACGTGTCTGCACCTCAACCTTTGGAACCATCTTCATGTCCAGCCTACTCTTGCTCTACCGAGTCATCGTGTGTCTGTTCATGTGGACTTGGAGCCAAACCCCCTTCGTGAATTGGGTAGCAAGAAAGTCATGTGTCAAGTCCACAGGAGGAGAAAGGAGTGGGAGGAAACTCAGAGAAAGGAACAGAAAGTGAAAGGCAAAGAGTCTCTTAAAGAAATACTTAGAGACTGAGTTCTCATGGACTATCTGTAGGACATTAGCCAATCTCTGGACATCTTGTCTTCAGTTTCTTCATCTGTAGAACAAGGGACATAGGGTTTCATGATTGGTGAGTTCCGCTTGACTTCTGTGACCCCATGACCAGCTACATGTGAGAAAAGATTGGCGGAACTCATCCCACATGCCTTCTTTCTTCCCCTGCCATATCTCCCTACTTTCAATTAAAGAGAAAATTCAAAGGAATACGTTTCTATTGTTAATTTTTGGTCATGTTCCAAGCATCTCTTTTTGAATTATTTTTAAGTTACGATGTTTGTTATAGACTCAGTGTTTTAATCTTTAACACACTAACCCATTCCTTAAATGTCCCCTTGGAGTTTAAGGAACATTTCTAAATGGGTTAAAAATTATTCCATAAAGGTTAAAAATTGTTCTACCTTCCTGGCTCAGTCGGTGGAGCGTGCAACTCTTGATCTCTCGGGGTCGTGGGTTGGAGCCCCACATTGGGCATGGAGCCTACTTTAAAAAGATTGTTTCCTAAAACAACTTTATACTTCAAGCTTGTTATTGCTTGTTACTCACTTTGCATGAGCTCTGCCAGACACCACATCAAACACCATCATTGCTGGTCCCTGCTCTTTCCAAGATCGGCTGCTCTGCTGAAGTCTGGGCTTGTTGTCCTAAGCGTGGTGGCTTAATTACAAAGGAATTATTTCCTTCATTGGGTTTTCCAATGGGAAACCTTGACTTTTAAAAACATTCATCTGATTTATTTTCTGATTGAAAAAAAGTTCTTTCATCTGCATCGACTGAATTATTTGTAGCTGGAAAAGAAGAGTTTTGCTATGAACAACTGAACTCAGATATCACCGGAGGGACACCTTTTAGCCTTAGAGAGTTCCCTTTTTTTTTTTTTTTAATGGTGCGATTAGAATACCTTGTAGATATATGCTGCTTCTGCAAAGAGCAGAATGTTCATTTGACCTTCTTTTTTGTTGCTGTCATTAAACAGGAAACTGTTAAGGATAATTCACTTCTTTTTATGCCAAATGTTTTGAAAGTGTATCTGGAAAATGGGCAGACCAAATCATTTCGCTTTGACTGCAACACCTCCATAAAGGTAAGCGGACCTGCTGAACTCCACGTGGACACTGGCAGGTGTGGCTTGCAAGTCCCACTGTCCACCTCGTGTAGCAGCACCTTCTTTCAGAACTATGTTTATTTCTGAGATGTTTTTTGGTTGTTTCCAAATAAAGTAGTGTGTGAATACTTAAAAACAAACTGGGGTAAAAAAGCTTAAACTAAGAAGGTTGTGCTGTGCGTGTATACGTGTTGCAAAATGATATGATAGGCTCTCAGTGACGAACCACTAGGGCTAGTCATTTTAACGCAACTCCAGTTTAATTAAAAGAGTGTGACTGTCCCCAAGAAGGCTTGGCACCCTGCCTAAAGCCAGAGGATTTCCTAGCAATGTCAGCCCCCAAGAAGATTAAGATGCTAGCAGTTAATTGAATATCTGCTCCTTTGGTGTCCAGCAAAAACAAGGGGTAGGATAATATAAAGATAGCATTTACTTTTAATTGGTGTAACCAATTTCATGGAAATGACACCTAAAAAGACAGAAATGAGGCATGCTTCTTAGGAGAAGGGGTAAAAAGGAAGAGTCACAGAACAATCCTATTATTGCAGAGCCACAGGTGAGTTTTATGAAATGGGTATTATAGCACAGCAGATGGGTTCTTTCCCCCCATACTTCCTTCCTGGGAAAAAAAGTGCATATTCTATTTTTTATTGGACAAAAGTGTGTGCAGAAATTGGTTGCTCCCTAACACTCCAGCAGCCTAAAATAGGCTTTCTTCAAATGGTACCATAAAAGAGATTTTATTGAGGTTTAAAAAAAAAGTACCTAGTGATGATCTGTATAATAATGTATCAAGAGAGCATCAAGTCTGTATTAAAAACGGCTGTCAATAGTCAACCCCTAATTCTCAGTTTTGTAAATTAGTCAGCATAGACCTTACGAGTGGAAGCATTTCTGCAAAGGCCCGCTCCCTTATTGCCATGATACCAACAAGCAGCCTGTTTGGAATTGCTTTAAGTAGGTGCTGATGTAGCAGGTTATAGAGCAGATGGTATTCTAGATTAATGATGGAGCCGATAAGCCATCCTTAAATCCTTCTACATTGAACAATCAGCTTCGTGCAAGACCACTCATTTCAAATGGGGGTGACTGACAAAGTCCTTTTCCTTTATTCCTACTCAAAATCCGTGTATGGCAAGGTGTTACTCTTATTATTGATCTGCTAGCCTAGAGGTGGGCAGACTTCTGGAAGGAGAGTAAATATTTCCAGCTCTGTGGCCTATTTGATCCCCCTTGAAACTACTCTGCTCTGTTATATCAACAAAGCAGCCGTAGATGGTGGGCTCAGGAGGCCCTTAAGTCCACCCTTTGGTTCCATAATTCACTTGAAGGACTTGCAGAACTCGGCAAATTGTTATAAGCACAGTTACAGGGGTTTTTTTTTTTTAAAGATTTTATTTATTTATTTGCGAGAGAGATCACAGAGGGAGAGGGAGGAGTAGACTCCCCGCTGAGCAGGGAGCCTACGTGGGACTCGATCCCAGGACCCCAAGATCATGACCTGAGCCGAAGGCAGATGCTTAACCGGCTGAGCCCCCTGGGCGCCCTCACAGTTACAGTTTATCACAGCAAGAGGATCCCAGTTAAAATCAGCAGTGGGCAAAGGTGCATGGGGCAGGAGAGTTTTCCAACTTACAGTTTCCCAACGTCCTCTTCCTGTGGAGTCCTTCGGACCTTGCTTATTTCTTCCAGCAATCACACGTGACAACATGTGTACGGTACTGTTAACCAGGGAGGTTCACCTGAGCCTCGGTGTTCAGAGTTTTTGTCAGAGGTTGGCCACATAGACAAGCTGAGCACCCGTGGGGCTGACTCTAGTATCCTGCTCCTCCAGAGGTCGTGCTGCCATCACTTGGCCCAAGGTCCTCACGTTGTTGCATAGGCTGTCTGCTATCTCTCAGGCTCTCAGGTGAACAGACACTCCTATCAGGCACTACACTCCAAGGACTTACAGCTTATCTCCCAAGAGCCAGGAGCAAAGAGGCAAACCTTTCTTGAGGCAAGACGACTCCTTTCCTACCCAGACAATATGTAAATGAATGGGCGTGGCCTGATTGGACGCTAGGGCCAGGCCATGGTTTGCAGAGCCCCAAGGTAACCCATAGCGCTGCATTATCAGAACGCCCCCTGCTACCACGACTTGGTCTGTGATACCATGTGGTCAGGAAAGCTCCTTGCCCTTACACCCCCTCCCCCATCTGAAGATATAGGTCAAGACTTGAATGCATTCCTTAACAGAAATACCTCTAAATTTCAAAGAGAGCCCTGTTGTTAATTCCCTCTGGCCTTTTTCTTAGGAACCCACACTGGAGTGAGTCTGATTTCCCTGAGGGTGGCGAACGGCCATGAGAAGACAGGGAACAGCAAATTCAAGCTTGCTTTGCTTGTACCTAACAGCTTTCCTATCGCTGCAGACACGGGTTGGGAGGCGTAAAATAGAAGGGATATTATGAAAGGGATACGACACTGTTTAATAAAAATTGCCAAAATTCTTGCTACAGAATCACGGCGAGGAAAAACTACTGCTATCGATTTTCCGGTGTCCTCCCTGGTGTTTCAGGAGACTATTTTATAAAGTATGTGTTGCCACACAAAGGCTGCTTTTGTTCGTTCTTTTCTGGGCCTTGAACAAAATTTATGACACAGAGAATCTTTTTATGAAATTCAATATATAGTCAAGGCATTTCTGTTGAATGATGTCTGTGGCGGTGGGTGGGTGTGGGGATCTTTGTTTTAAAGGGGCCTGGGGGGGTGCCTGGGTGGCTCAGTTGGTTAGGCAGCTGCCTTCGGCTCAGGTCATGATCCTGGAGTCCCGGGATCGAGTCCCGCATCGGGCTCCCTGCTCGGCGGGGAGTCTGCTTCTCCCTCTGACCCTCCTCCCTCTCATGCTCTCTGTCTCTCGTTCTCTCTGTCTCAAATAAATAAATAAAATCTTTAAAAAAATAAATAAATAAATAAAGGGGCCTGGGGAAGCGCACCGGGCTGGCTCAGTCGATAGAGCGTGCCACTCTTGATTTCGGGGTTGTGAGTTCAAGCCCTACGCTGGGGGTAACGTTTACTTAATAACAAAAAAATAAACAATAGCAAAACAACCATTAAAGGGGCCTGAAGAAATTGAGAAAGGTCTACAGGGAAGAATCAAAATTTCAAAAAGATCAGTTAAAAAAAAAACAAAACCAAACCTCTATGTATTGCAGTTTTTCTATCTTGGCATTGTGATACTTTGGACCAGGTAATTCTTTATTGTGGGGCCTGTCCTGTGCATTGTAAGATGCTGAGCTGCATCCCTCCATATCGATAGCAGCCCCAACCCCCTTGTGACCACCACAAATGTCTCTAGAAATTACCAATTGCTGTGAGGTAGAATTGCCCCGGGGTGGAAAAGCACGGCTCTTTGGGATTTTTAGCATCTGAGTATAAATTATCTTGAAGAGAGACCATTTACTAGTTTTCGAGTACATGAAAAAAAATGTGGTTTTTTTTTCATTTTCAAAGACATCTGTTTTGCATTGCAGTAAACATGTGCTTGTGTATAGAACACCTATCTGATCATAAATGTTTAGTCCTGTAAAGGATTACTAACAAAGCTTGCTCGTTCTACTTTCCCCAGGGATTTAAAATAAAAGCTAATATGTGTATATCGTTATAGTGCCCTAAGTCTGTATCAAATAGTGCTACAGTAAATGTGTTCTCTGTGTGAACTCATTTAGTCCTTATATCTATTCTGAGGCAGGTATTAGTATCATCCCCAGCTTATAGATAAGGACATCAAGACACTTAGAAGTTAAATAACTTGCCTAAAGCTGCACAGCTAACATGAAGTCAAGCTGGGAGTAGAAACCACTGTTTCCAGAGCCCACATTCCTGACCACTACCGCATGCTCTTACCAGAAGGAGAGACTATGGGCACCCGGGTGGCTCAGTCGGTTAAGCATCTGACTCTTTTTTTTTTTTTAAGATTTTATTTATTTGAGAGAGAGAGAGGGAGAGCACAGAGGGAGGGTGAGAGGGAGAAACAAACTCCCTGCTGAGCAGGGAGCCCAACGTGGGTCTCGATTCCAGCACCCCAGGATCATGACCTGAGCTGAAGACAGAGGCCCAACTGACTGAGCCATCCAGGCACCCTGCATCCGACTCTTGATTTTGGCTTAGGTCATGACCTCAGGGTCATGGGATCAAGCCCTATGTCGGGCTCTGTGCTGAGTGTGAAGCCTGCTTAAGATTCTCTCTCTCCCTCTGCCCCTCCCCTTGCCCCCTCCCTGGCTTGTGCTCTCTCTCTCTTAAAAAAATTAAAAAAAAAAAAAAAGCAAAAACAGAAAACCAGAGGTATAGACTAGGGGTCAGCAAACTTTCTCTGTACAGGACCAGATAGCAAATATCTTAGGCTTCACAGAGCACACAGTCTCTGTTGCCGATGCAAGGGGCAAGAGCAGCTATAGACAATATGTAAACAGATGAGTGTGACTGTGTTTCAATAAAACTTTATTTACATAAAGAGGTGGTGGGCTGGATTTGGCATACAGGGGGTATTTTGCCCACCCCCTAGAGTAGAGCATTTTCCAAGGTGGTTTCATTGCCGCCCCATTTGGAAGAAAGGAGACCCGAACCAACTCCACTCCACCATCTGTTGATCAGTCTCTAAGTTCAGTAAGCACCTCCTCCAGCTAGTCAACTTGTTGCCTCCCTGTTTCTGAACTCCATAATGATTTGGGGTGGTGGGTGAGGTCAGGAAAAGGAGCATCAAGCTTCGAAATGAACCAAAGGTATAATGTAAAGATCTGAAGCCTATTTGTGCAACACTTTTCAGTCCTGGTAAACTCTGCAAGAGAGCTATGCTGATTTTGATGGCATCTTGTCCATGTTTCCTCTGTAAGGATGTCATCTTGACTCTTCAAGAGAAGCTTTCCATCAAAGGCATTGAACACTTCTCCCTCATGCTGGAGCAGAGGACGGAAGGGGCCGGAACCAAGCTGCTCTTGCTTCATGAACAGGAGACTCTAACTCAGGTGTGTGAAATTACACCCCCAGGTGAGGTCAGAGGCTGCCCGGCCCCAGAATTCCCCTGTCCTCGAATCCTTTAAATGTACTCACTGCAGCTGCGTGTATCCCCACTAACGAAAGCTCTGGCATTCGTAATGGGTTTTACATCTCAAGGTAATGGTTCCCTTTTTTATCAATTTTTCATAGACTGTCAGTCGGTGTCACATACAGAATTGTCAAAAACCCAGCAACTACTCGCTGGGAATATGGCTCTGTAGGATTATATTTTGTTACGGGAAATGACTTGTTCACCTGTTTTGACCACTGATCTCTTGAAACCCTTAAAAAGATACAGCTTCTGAGATTACTTAAACGAAGCCAATATCATATTTCATTGTCTTAAGTTCTGGGTGCATACTCGGAACCAACATCATATTTCATTGCCTTAAGTTTGGGTGCATACTCGGAACCAACATCATATTTCATTGCCTTAAGTTCTGGGTGCATACTCGGAACCAACATCATATTTCATTGCCTTAAGTTTGGGTGCATACTCGGAACCAACATCATATTTCATTGCCTTAAGTTCTGGGTGCATACTCGCGACTATTTGTGGAAGCTTAAAATCCCTGCCCCAGTGCTGCGCACTGTAAATACGTGATCCGCCAATGCGTCCCAGTTCCTGCTTTACCAAAACGCCACCCCCATCTATTCGCTCGGGAGACGAGCAGGCTGCTTGGCTGCTGAATTCAGCGTGGCACCCTGACTTCTCTTGTGATTCGACACAAGCAGAGTGTTTGCTGGAAGTATAAGGGATTTCAACACGCTCCTTTTATGTGGGCGAGCTCAGTGATAAGGGAACTTTAGGCAGGGAGAGAGACATGCAGGGAGACCAGGAGGAGAAGCAAGGAGTCAAGGTGCCCCCAGATGGATAGAGTAGCTGAAGGTGTTGTCACACTAAAGTGCTTCCTGGTCGTTGCATAACTAGAAGCTGGTGTCCCACAAATTTGCTCCCACAATATCCCTAAACCTCTGGATTCGGTCCAACTTAGTGCAGGGAATTAGTTACAAAGCTATCGTTTGTGTTCAGTTATAGCCCTCCACCTACATTTGACCTATCTTTACCAGTTTTAAATTGACCTACAGATATTTGAAATCACGTCTCGTGTTGTTCATTATTTTAACCTGTGCCAAAACTCCCTTGGACACAGAGGACTTCTTTTGTACTTGGCTCTAGGGGAACAAGCCCTGATAATGAGAATCCCCCATGTGAAAGGTCATTGTCTGGCTCAGAGTTCCTCCAGACGCTGGACTTAAGACAAGGGCTTGGGGGCACGTGGTTCTTTGGGAGGTGATAGCAGGAAGCACTGGGAGAGGATGAGGAAGGGAAATGGGAAAAACGGAGGCACCAGTAGAGAGCGTGGTAATGAGCCAGTTTCTACTGTGGGCCACTGGAGTTCAGTCCTACTGGGGAGCACTGCGAGCCAGTGGAGAACACGCCTAGAACATACCTGGGAGGTATCCCACCTAAGCGGCGGGGCGCGGGGGCATTTGTCCTTTGGTGGTGGTGGTGGGCTGCTCCCGAGGGCAGTCGGTCCCCTGCTCTGCAGGTGCCTGGTGCTGGCCGATGGTCACAGGTATTTGCAGTGAGCAGCCTTCAGCTGGTAGCGGTAAATGCTAAGGGCGTAGGGGCCAACAGCCAGTTGCTGTGAGTCTAATGAAACCTCCCACAACTTTCTGATATTTGTGGTTAGACATTCCCTCTGAACTTCTATCTACTACATAGCCTTTATGGGAAAACTGCTTGCTGATGATTTTAGCTGGACAGCGATCCTTTCAGAGTCTCTTTTGGTGCTAGGTACACATAATTTCTCGTTCCAGATTGATTTCCGATTATTAAATCTCTGTTAGAATGTTAGAAGGAAACAAAAAGCCCCTAACCCTGACTCTTCCCTTATCTTTCTAGAAGAGGCTTTGTTTCAGGTTTAGCCAGAACTAAAAGCTAAGTGTTAAAACTTCAAGTATGCTCTCTAGAAAGAAAATTGTTTGATTTAAATCTCCTGAGACAAACCAGCTATATGCCTCTGAAATCACTGCATATGAAAAGCTTGATCACCAAAATATTTATAGGCATGGCAGAAAGGGAGAGTAAGTATAAGAAATGTGTCCAATAACAAAATTCATTTAAAACATTCAATTTTGGTGAAAACCCTCAAAAGAACTTTTAAACAGCTCTGAGTTTCTGGCAGCTTATAACTAAACTTTACATAGAAAATACTATTGTCTATTTACATACTACTGTAAGTTTCGAGCAAATTGTTTTCTTGTTTGTTTTAGGGACTGTTCTTTTTATGGACTGCATTTTTTAATGAGTCTAAAGCGCTTTTTTTGCATTACATGATTTCTCAAAACTAGTGCAGCCTCCTGATGATGAAAGTAGACTCAAGATCGCTTGTGGAAAATTCGGGAAAGATAGATTTTTAACCAGTAATGAAATGATACCCGACTTTCTAACCTCAGCCCAGACCTTCTGACAAAATACCCTATGACATCACCGTACAACCCCACAGCAGGCCTGAGCAGCACTTTGGGTCTCTTAGAGTTCCCACATTTTCTTCTTCCTGGTTTGGTTGACCTTCAGCTGGTGATGAGCAGCCCCCAGCCCATGGGGCTGGTGAGTCCACTCAGGTCTGTAATCCCGCCCACAGCCAAAAAGCTGGGTCAGTGTTACTACTTTTCAGTATGCCTTATACCTTTAAAAGGAGTGTTTTCCCATTGAAATTCTTCAGCTCAACAAAATTAGCGATGTCAACTGGAAGAATGCACACACACAACATGGGGTTCAGTAAAGCTATTGCTATTTTTATTTTGAATTTTCAGTTGCCATTCACCAACATTCTTATTTCGCCAGATTTGTCCTCTGTAACAAAGGAGTTACAAGGCCATGAAGCTACATACAGATACATAGAAAAGCACACACAAGTACATGAAACTACAAGTAGAGCAACTGTTGGTTCGTGGTTCATGGTTCAGGTGCATCATGTTGACCTCTTTAAGGGAAATCGAAGAGCTTTTACCTTCTTCCTTGGAGTCCAATGTCTTGTATTCATTTGGCTGTTTATGAAGCACCTACTATTACATTGGCTGATTCCCTTCAGTTGCAAAAGGAATTAAGAGGGGCACGTGGGTGGCTCAGTTGTTAGGCATCTGCCTTCGGCTCAGGTCATGGTCGCAGGGTCCTGGGATCAAGCCCCACATCGGGCTCCCTGCTCGGCTAGAAGCCTGCTTCTCCCTCTCCCACTCCCCCTACTTGTGTTTCCTCTCTCTCTGTGTCTCTCTCTGTCAAATAAATAAATAAAATCTTTAAAAAAAAAAAAAAGGGAATTAAGAAACGTAACACCTAGTAGTTGGCCTACACTGTACTGTAAAAGAGGAAAACAAAACAATCCATGGTCCTTAGCCCTGAACAACCTGCGGTGTATTCTAAGCTCCCTTGAACAGTGTCCTGTTATTGAAAGTTTGGGGTAGTTTGGAAACTTGTGGACTCCAGATTTAGTGCTCGGGCCAAAACTTTTGTTTTCTGACTTTACAATGCATTGTTATCCAAGGTTGACAAGGTCCTGCTTTCCCTGCTGCAGTCAGTCTGGGGTCTCCTTTAGAAAGAACTCACAGCTGTGTCATACAGTACTCTCCCTCCAGATCCCCTTTTTGACCCCTCACCCTCACCCTAGTTTTGGTCAGCTATCACTTCCGGCACCAGCATCTTCGGATCTTCTTCAGAGGACTACCCCTAGACTGTGGTAACCCATTCTGTCCACACCTGGAAATTCACATCCCCCTGGGACAGCCTGAAACCAACGGCTGATCTGTGGTCCTTTGGCTCAGGTCCTGGTGGCTCTGCGGTGTAGATGATCCTCCTGAGTCCCCTGTGGGTCAGGCTGTAGCTACCCACTGCTGCGCACTCTGCCTTTCCTTGGCTCCTCTCCTGCCTGACCTGCTCCCCCCACTCCCTTACCCATCTCTCCCAGAAGCAGTTCCTTAGTAGGTCCCTCATCTCAGGGTTGGCTTCTGGGGAACACAACCTAGGATATATGCAGCTTTCAGGGAGTATCTAGGACACATCATAAAAGAACTTTGACCACTTCCTTCCTTGGTGTTGAAACGAAGTTGCCCTTTGCTTCTGCGTCCCTCTGCCGGCACTGAAGGATTCTTGTGTTTGGTCTGATCTTCTAGGTGACACAGCGGCCCAGTTCCCATAAGATGAGGTGTCTTTTCCGAATTAGCTTCGTCCCAAAGGATCCAATTGACCTTTTAAGGAGAGATCCAGTTGCTTTCGAGTATCTCTATGTTCAGGTATGTGAGAATTTGAGCACGTTTTATATTAATATTGGGGGATAAATTAAATGTGGCGTTTTGCCCCTAAATTCTTTCATTTGGCATCTTCTTTCTTTGTCCCCCACCCCAAGCTCCGTGCATTGTGAAATGATTCCATGGTGTTTTTTTTTTAATTTTCCCTTTGGATTTTGAAATCATTTCATACTTAAGAGCAAGTTGCAAGAGTAGTAAAAGAACTCTTTGATAACCTTCACCCAGATTCACCAGTTGTTCACATTTTACCATATTTACTTTATCTTTAGTGAGAACACATGTTCCCCCGTGTGTGCACGCATGTGCGCACACACACACAATATTTTTCTAAACCACATAAATGTCATTTTCCAAATCCTGCTCATTTACCCGTAACTACTTTAGTGTGTATTTCCTAGTAGCAAAGACATTTTCTTACATAATCATGGCATAATTAACAAAATAAGAAAATTTAACACTGATACATTTCTGTCCTAGTGTACAATCTATATCCAGATTTTGCCTACTGTCCCCAAAATGGCCTTTTTCTTCTAGAAATTCATTTTCTTCTAGAACAGGATCCACGCCAGGATCTCATTTTGCATCTAGTTGTCATGTCACTTCAATCTCCTTAAGTCCAGAATATTCCTCAGTCTTTCTTTGACTTGCAACACCTTGACAGTTTTAAGGAGTACTGGTCAGTTATTTTGTAGCAATCTCTCAATTTGGGTGTCTGTGAGGTTTTCTCCTGATTAGGTTGAGGTTATGTTATTTGGGCAGAAGAAAGACATGCGTGACTTCATGTCCTCATTAGTGCACTACATTGGGGGGCATATGATGTCCATTTGTCCCCGTAATGATGAGATTAACTTTTGACTCTTGGTTACAGTGATGTTCTCCAAATTTATCCATTCAGAAGTTACTAGTTTTTTTGTAATTAATAAGTAATTTGTGGAGAGGCACTTGCAACTCTCTTAATACCCGTTCACTCACTGGTTTTAGTATTCACTGATGGTTCTTGCCAGAATCCATTATTACTGCAAGGGTTCAGAATGATGATTTTTCTAATTCCATTATTTCTTCTTCATTTATTAATTAGCATTCTACTATAAAAAAGATTTTCTTTCCCTTCTTTATTTACTCATTTATTCATTCACTTTTTTTTTTTTTTTTGGTGCTTCGATTGTTCTGAAATGTGATATTCCTTATAACAGAATAATTAATTTCAAGGCAATAAGATTTTAAGAAAATGGTATCTTTTGCAGACTGACTATCTCCAGTTCTAGGTTATAATTCTCAAAAAACAAGGCTTCAAGAGATGAGAATCTTTGCTAGTTTGCCCCAGAGGGAATTTATTCGTTTGACATTTAGGAGATGTTCCTGTATTTTTCCATAACTGCTTCCCATTACTCTCACTTAAATTCCCAGTACAATCACATTAAACAGTAAGAACCTGTTTACCTGAAGTTTAAGCATCTCACATTAGATCTACTCAAAGAGACTGTAAACCTAAATGTAACCTCCCCTGACAAAAAAAGGAGAAAATGCCAAAGCAAGGCAAAAAAAAAAAAAAAAAAAAAAACGTAGACATGCTCCCTTTGGCTGGCATACCTGTATAAGGCAAGGATTTCTGGAGCCGTAAGAAATAAAAAGCAAAGAAGTTGGAAAAAGAAACCTTTGTTAATTCTGGGTAGTTGATACACTGGTTTTTGTTTTCCTCTTCTCAACATTTTCTTGTATATTTCAAAACTTTTGTGGGCTTTAAAAAGTTGAGTGGAAAAAGAAAACAGGTAGAAGATGGCGGAGAGACATAGACAGGATAAATGCCAGAGGTTAGGAATGGTGACATAAATTAAAGTGACAATAAGCCCTAGAGAACAGAAATTAAGTTGAAGGAGAAAAAAGCAGAATATGTACCAGAACATTCCAGCAGATGGGGCACTAAGGGCAAGACCCGCTTAAACATTCCCCACCTCAGTGGTCTTTGGAAGAGACTGTGGTACTTGCAGCTCAGTAGGATGATTAATGTTCATGAAGATAACCCTGCGTCATTTGGAAAAGGCAAGTCCTATTCAGCATACCTGTTCATCAAGTAAAGAAATGTGCGGTGCACCTTACACCGTTTTCTACCCAGAACAGTGAAACTGTCATGACCTGGGTTTTTTAAATGTTCAACTTTGGTCACCTGGACCCCTCAACTATATGCCCCCTTCCCCGGCAGGCCGAATAACCCAGATGTGACTGCCTCATCCCCCTATTCCTGTGAAGACCCAACCCTGGTCTCTGCCATAGCAGCTCAGAGGATATGCTAGGTCTTTTAGCTTGTTAGTTGCAAGGAAGTAGTTATAGGTGCCAGTCAGCGCATTGGATGCATTCACTTGTCGTTCCCTATAATTACGTATGCCTCCCATTCACAAGATGATGTTTCCAAACCATTTTACTCTGCTCCTGTTCTAAACATCCCATTTAAAAATGCCCATTGCGGGCGCCTGGGTGGCTCAGATGGTTAAGCGTCTGCCTTCGGCTCAGGTCGTGATCCCAGGGTCCTGGGATCGAGTCCCGCATCGGGCTCCCCGCTCCTTGGGAGCCTGCTTCTCTCTCTCTCTCTCTCTCTCATGAATAAATAAATAAAATCTTCAAAAAAAAAAAAAATTTAAAAATGCCCATTGCATTTACAAAAGAGGAATGTGGTTGTGTTTCCCCTACAGACGGCCGGCCTCTTAGGTAGACCAGAGGTACTGCTGAGCACGATTCTTTTTTTAAGGCGTGTCTACTCAAACCTGATGCAGTGCATAGAGAGCTCCCTTATTCAAAAGATACACTTTTTATACCTGTGGGACCGCACTAAGAAGCAGAAAACCTGGGGTGCCTGGGTGGCTCAGATGGTTAAGCGTCTGCCTTCGGCTCAGGTCATGATCCCAGGGTCCTGGGATCGAGTCCCGCATCGGGCTCCCTGCTCCTTGGGAGCCTGCTTCTCCCTCTGCCTCTCTCTCTCTGTCTCTCATGAATAAATAAATAAAATCTTTAAAAAAAAAAAAAAAAAAGAAGCGGAAAACCTGCCCGGTGATCTTACCCAGGGACTCAAAAAACACGGATGACGTTTCTGCTTTCCCACCTTGGCTGTTGCATGGCTGGTGGGCTAGCCAGTCACCCCTTCAAGGAGTATCCAATGGAGGGAGGGAGGAGGGTGAGAAGCCATGTATGGTGGACCAAAATTAAGCTACCGTCATCTCCTATGTCCTCCACCGAGAATAGGAAATGAGAATTTCTTGGCATCAGACTCTGTTTCACAGAATGTGAGGTATGGTCTAAAATAACTTATCTGTCTGACATAAGTCAGTGGATCTGCAAATGGTGCTGGGTGCCCATATCGATTCTAAGGCACTAAAAAGATGCAGTAAAATTAGCCTAGAGAACAAAAGAGTAAACAGAAACGATATAGATCATATTACAAAGACCAAACTCCGTTCAGCTTTGTGGGTTCCTGTTGAGGACAATAGCCATTGACTCTAGATGAACCATGACAATGAAAACAGAGGTACTATCTGCTAACCTCCTGCTCGCTAATGGGCTGTGAGGTATTTTACAGATTTTAGCATATATAGTAACAGAAAACCCTAACCACTCAGACTGTTGAAGTTCATGATTACCTGTCCGCTATCTAGGAAGAAAAAGATGGTTACAATGATTCGTAAACAGGACAAAACCCAAGAGGCTACGAAATGTTTTAAAACACTTGGTGCAGCGTTGGTTTCCTTTTTAATATCTAACATGTCCATTGTAAATGAACTTTCTTAGGCCTAAGTAGAGTCTATGATGTGAGGACCTCCATTCAGCAAAGCCATGAGCACCATTTGCTTGTGTTGACTGTATTTTAAGTCCTGTAGTTATGAGTAATAAAAGCATGATCTGTCCCACACAATATATATGTCAGACTTCACACTAATTCTCCAGGATCCATCTGAACTAATTATATAATGTAATTAAGTGACTAATCACCTTGACAAAAACCTCACCCAGAAGTCTGGTTAAACACAGGGTATGAAAAGGGTGGGAAACAACAGTCCCAGTCACAACTCTTCGGAGAAGTTATAGTGGTGACTCACCCTAATAAAGCGCATTCCAGTTTATGCAACATCCTTAAGAGGTGTGCCAGCAGCCTTGAGAGTTAGCCCACTTTTCAGGTAAGAAAACAGACTTGAGAGATGAAATGCCATGTTCAAGGTCATTTGATTAGTAGTTGACAGAGCCTAGGCTCAAAGCTTTTGTCTCTAAGTCCTATGCTAAAATCCTGTTTCACACATGACATGCAATAGCAGTCCTAGGAGAAAGCCGTTTATTAAAATGATTTACCAGCAAGCATCAAGGGTTTGTGATGGCCTGGCACTGTGCCCGGGGGCTTCCCCCACCTCCCCCTCACAAGAGCTCCACCCCATGGTGCCCCTTTATGGACACCCCTAGGCACTGGGAAGTAACTGAGAAACCCGAAACTAGAACAAAATGGCAGCCTGGAATGGCGCTCAGAGGGGGCCTTCACTCAGCCCGCCCTGTGTCCCGCCCCCTGTCAGACCTGCTTCCAGTGAGGAGTGCTTGCGGTCCTGACAGGTGTAAGGTGTGAAGGAGAAGCAAAGGTAGAAGACCGTCTGAAGGATGGAGGCAGGAAGAGAATGGGACTTCCCTCTTAGGGGTGAAGGGATAAGCCGAGAAGCGCGAACCTGGACCGTGGGGACAGAGCATGTGTTGTACGCCCCCACTAGGGCATGGGTAAGTATTTGAAGGGTAAATATTGTGCGCAGAAACCATATAGCAGTACGTGTTCGCACTGAGTCAAGTCAACATAGGAAGGGGTCTCAAATGTGCTGTTCTTGGAAAAGAGCCAAACAGAGTCTGAGACAGTTTTTGCATTTGAAATCTCGGAACAAGGCAAACAAGGAAGGAGGAGGCTAAATATCATATTTTCTAGTCCAAAAGCCTAGTTTTCCAGAACAAAAATGCATGCGCACAGATAGGCAGAATGTAATGAAGCAATGCCGTGCTTCCCGGCAATGTGCAGCCCCGTGCTCTGCTCCTAACGAGTGAGCACGCCACTGGAAAGCCAGTCACTGGGGTCACACAGGACTTGGCACGTTTCTCAGCCCCTCTTCAATTTGATGCTCACCACCCTGTGATGTAGGCATCTCCCTCTTACAGATGAGCAAACTGAGGCCCAGGGATATGGGATGACGCCCTCAGAGTCCCAGCAGGGGCAGGCACCACTGGGATGAACCGAGGATTTCAATAGCAACCCTTTACTGAGCGTACCAGTGCGCTGCGATGATATGTAGCTCATTCAGTCTTGGCACCACCCCCAGTGAGGTGTTTGGCACGAATCCCCATTGCACAGATGAGTAAACTGAGGCTGCAAGAGGAAAGTGGTTGAAGTTACATGCGCGGGGGGCATTGGTGAAGCCAAGATTCCGAAGCAGGGGGGTGTGAGTCCAGAGCTGCTCCTGTCCATTGCCTTGCTAACTCCACCTCCCAAAAGCTGTTCTAGATAGCGAAGAGGACGTTAAAGACGTTGGTGATGACAGCCGTGTATGCCTACAAACACTTAAAACGTACCAGGTAGAGTCCTAAGGACTTTATGTTGTTCAGCCATTTAATCCTCACCACAACCCTGTGAATGGGCAGCAGTATTGTCCCCAATTTACAAAAGAGGAAACTGAGGCACGGAACAATTTAAGGAGCTTGCCCAAGTCCCCACCCCTCTGTAGTGGAAGAATAGGGTTCAAACCCAGCATTCCAACCCCAGCAGAAGGCACTTGGTGCTGTCCGTGCTTTGCGTGTTCCATTGCGGCACCATGCTCTGTCCAAGCTACATTCCTATTATTCTTACAAAAAGCTAAGTATTTCAATAGCAGCTCACTTGTCGATGAATGTTGGATGTTTTGTGTGGTCTCTGTGTGTGTGCATGCAGCCCAGTTCAGACTGGGCTCCAAGCGGCCTGGTGGAAGTGTTTCCACGTTTGGCCTCCTGGCCTTTGAAGCCAAGGTTGGAACTGTGGGGACGTGCGCGTCACCTGTCCCCGAGACAGCGCGCTGCGGCCCATTCTTTGACCCGTGGCGCCCTCTGCTGGTCTCTTTTTGCAGAGCTGTAACGACGTCGTGCAGGAGCGGTTTGGGCCTGAGCTGAAATACGACATAGCCCTGCGGCTGGCGGCTCTGCAAATGTACATCGCAACCATTACCACCAAGCAAACGCAGAAGATCTCGCTCAAATACATCGAGTAAGTGTTGAGCCTCAGAGCCGTTTCAGGCACAAGGATGCTGCCTCCGTAACGCCCAAGTGCAATTTGTGACGTGTGTCTCTATTTCCAAAATTGATCTTGTTTGTGGAAGGGCTTTTGTTCAACATGGGCACAATGTATGAACATCGTGTTCGTTTTGGGTGGAAGAGATCCACTTCTTACATAATCCACCTTTAGCGAATTGTGGTTAAAAGGAGGATCAGATTTCAAATGAAGCATACGTTTTAGAAGTCCTAAACGGACTTGCTTTTAAGCCAAGCTTTGGTCTCTGTGCTTTTCAGACATGAAGGTCTTTGATTCTCATGACGTCCCTAGGAGAGCAGTAGCATTTTAGCTGTATTTTACAGATGAACCAACCCAGGCACCACAAGGACAAGGGAGACCTTGCCCGAGTCACACGGCTACTAGCTAGAGGGCTCAGGATTCGAACCCAGGCAGTGCAGCTCCACAGGGTGCTCCACGTTCGTGTGGTCAGTGGAAGCACCTGTGTTTAGAAAGTGGCCCGCATCACCTGAGATCGCTTCAGGGGGCTAAAGGGCAGTATCAAAGTAACGCTCTTGGTCACAATCAGGAAGGATGGTATTTGTAGTAAAAAAACTGTAATGGTGGGAAAGGGTGCTACGCGATCAAACTTGGCTTTGGGATTCGAATGTTGTTTGGGAAATGTGACTGCCTTCTCTGGCTTGCCATCAGCATATACTCCGACCTCTTTGGCCGGAGAAGATCCCCGCTTAGAAATAAGCAGTTTGTGTTGCCTTCAGTTAGGTCTCCTTAAGGGTGGTCCTTTCAAAGAGAAGCCTCTATCGCCTGGTCTGTCGGCTTCCCGGTGGTAGGTGATTCAGAAACCTGAAGCCGCCACAACTCTCTTAATCTTGGCAGCGCTGATGCTAAAGAAAGGAACGCTCGTATTTCAAAGTTTATGGCAGGACTGAAGCCACATCTCCACCTAACACTGAAAGCCTTAGAGCCCTCTCCATCTGCACAAGTGATGTACAAGCTCATTGAAATCCCACCTTCCCAAGAAGCTGTAAAGCCTTTCTAAATGCCCGCATGCCCGCTTGACCCACCAGGGAGCAAAATGGCTGCTTCTCAACAGAGTTCGTGAGCCTGTGTGCGGGAGGATGAGAGCTCCAGGTCGCTGACTCCAAGGCCTGTGTTCTCACGACTCTCAGTTCTCCCGTCTACACCGAGGGACAAATCCTCGTGTGCAATTCGAGAACCTCAGGCCTTCCCTCTTGGCCCACTCTTTGTCGCAGGTGGCTTATCTCTTTGTTGCCACACAGGCTGTGAGTGTCACCTGAGAGAGACTCGGCTCACAGAGAGGTCTTACGCTCAGCTGGACACATTCGCTCCCTCATCCTTTCCCCTTTTCGTATGTTCCTGGGCATGGATGATACTGGCCTCCATGTGAAAAGGTGGCCTGAACAACCTGCCATGGTTTTCAGACCATTAAAATGCATTTCTGTTCCGATTGTCTGTCCCCACATTTTACCAGTTGGAATATGGTACAGGCAGAAACCTCCCAGAGATAACTGGCTTGAGGAAGAATGTTCTCATTAATTAATTCACTCACCCAACACCTATTCACTGAGCATTTTATGTGGTATTCATGCTAGGACAGTGGAAAGTACAAATAAGCATAAATTATAATCCTGAGCATAAAGGACTTGTGATCCGATTATAAAGATATGAGGGGGGCCTGGGTGACTCAGTCGGTTGAGCGTCTGACTGCAGTTCAGGTCGTGATCTGGGGATCCTGCTTTGGGCTCCCCACTCAGCGGGGAGCCTGCTTCTCCCTCTCCCTCTGCCCCTCCCCCTGCTTGTATGTATGCGTGCACTCTCTCCAATAAATAAATGAAATCTTTAAAAAAAAGATATGAAAAGTTATGATTTAAAATACTGATACAAGTAGAATTACCAGGCACCCCATAAGGAGTGCCAGGTGATGGGTAGAAATATGTGCAAGTGGAGGAGAAGGAGGACATGGTGATCATGAAAAACCCCACCTTAACTAGCGATGGCTTGGATGGTCAGGTGGGGGAAGGCCGTCTCCCTACCCTTCTTTGGAGAGGATCTGGCACAGGAGAAATAAGCAAACCTTGAAGGTCTTTACAGTATTTAGGAGACACTGGTTGGGCACCTAACCAACGAGGATAGAGTTCAAAACATGGAGCACTGTTGGGCTAGGGCTGTAGTCATTGCTGGGGAAATGGGCCCTTCACAAACCTGTATTAATTAACCCAGTCCTATCTGTCTGTGTTTCTTGTATATGAACACCTATTGGTGATGTTTGCACCTCCCCATCAGTGCCACACATACTTAAGGGTCATGAACCCCACCCTGACTCCACACACACACACACACACACACACACACACCAGCAAGAAATGTTGCTTGAAGGACCCAGACAGACATCATCTGGCCGGCAGAGAAGAGACGTGTGTATTTCTAGTGAAGCAACCATTGGGGAGGAGGAAGGGAAGAATGGTTTGGGGACCTGAAGGAGTTGCATAGTCCCTTCTAAGTGAAGAGAGAATGACCGTGTGGGCTGACAGGGAGTAGTAACAATGGCGATAAACAAAGGAACTGGGAGAAATTGTGTTGGAAATACATACTCAGGTATGTGAATGAATTCAGTGAGACTCCGAGGTGGATTGGATAAATTGACTCTTCAATTTCCATTGGTCCCAAAGGCATTCTCCCTGGAGAAGGAAGAATATGTTTCCTTTAAAATGCAAACAGATGTATTACTGTTCAGATAGTATGCTTTCTGTGTGTAAACTCGAAGTTGCTTCCCTAAATGGGGACCTACCTCCATTTCCTGACTTCCTCAGAGTTCGTTTCTTCCAACATACATCAGAGCGCCATTTTGTCGTAGATAACTAATCATCACAAGAATGAAATTAAAGATATGCTCTTTATTGCAGAAAAGAATGGGGATTAGAGACTTTTCTTCCCTCTGCTGTGCTGCAAAGCATGAAAGAGAAGAACATAAAGAAAGCACTTTCACACCTTGTCAAAGCAAATCAAAACTTGGTACCACCGGGTAAAAAGGTATCACATTTGCATCTTAATAGAAAATGGATTTTAAAGAGAAAGGCTTGCGTGCATTTTTAAAAATGTTTAAAATTAGCCCGTGAATAAAATACTTGGCACCATATTTTCATAGGCAGTAACTGTATAACCCCAACCCCTCCCCCCTTTTTCCCCACTATTAACCTGTTTCTAAGGCTAATGAAAAGTAAGTGTTCTTATGGAAACTTATTTATTTCTTGTAAGCTATGGACTTATTACACGGAGAGTGTATGTGTTCCCGTGTGCGTGCAAGAGAACCTTGCATAGCCACTGAGACCTTGTGATTAGAGAACAGAATTGCAAGACAATTGTACATTTCCATCATGCTCTTGCTTACCACTCAGACTGTCTTAAATGCACAGCAGCCAGCAAGAGTCCTCGCAGACCAGATACCGCATTATTTAAACCACAGTTGGTTTGTTGACATTTGGAATCATTCTTTGCTGGGGGAGGGAGAGGGAGGGAGGCCGTCTTGTTTCTTGTGTGATATTTAGCAGCATCCCTGGTCTCTACCTACAAGAAGCCCTCAATCATGACATAGAAAAATGTTTTTAGGCATTGCCAAATGGGCCCTGGGGAACAAAATCACCCCTGGTTCACAACCACTGAATTAAATCTTACTTTCGAAGGGAAGGTAAAATTATTTCTACCATTCACCATCGTTAGTGTTAAAGTCTCCCTTATTTTTTCTTTTATCAGAAGAAACAGAAAGGACATTTTAAAATAGATTGTGGGTCAGAATGGTGAGTTATGTTTATAGGTAATAAAAAGCAAAGGGTTTCAAGAACCAGAAAGAGGAACCTAAAAATACAGGATCTATAAAGTCGGAAGCAGTGTAACAGCCCGAGAACACTTAATGGTTGATATTGGCCATAGAAACTTGGGTAGCTCTAATACAAATCACTGTTTATGTGGGTAATTCTTTGGTCTTGGTATTGGGTTATAAGTCATTTTTACTGGCTAAAACATACTTATTGCTATTCCCTTCTCACCCCATGGCTTTTTAAAAATGTAAAACCAGGTTTGACACCCTCCAGCCACTGTTGCCTTACTTCCTCATTTCTGTAAGCATTCAGCTCACAGAAATCTAGCAGGACGTCAAGGATCTCTCAGATTTTGTAGGGGTGCCGGGCTGGCTCAGTGGGTAGAGTGTGTGCCTCTTGATCTCATGGTCATGATTTCGAGCCCCGCGTTGGGGGTAAAAATTACTCAAATAAGTAAACTTTAAAAAAAGAAAAAGGTTTTCTTTTTTTAAAAATTTCAGTTCTGATTGGCCCAAAGCTAGTTTCTTTCAATTGGCTCCATAGGATTTTTTCCAAGCATGGCCCACTGGTTTTGTAACAATTCGGTTAACTGCTCTAGGATCTGTCTATCTCTGTTTTTCTATAAAGGTCAGTTTCTCTAGCCAAGAGTGAGTGGTTTGCTTTCAAATCAATTTGCAAAGTGCTCTGGGTTTTCGAAAGGAGGAGGATGGCCGAACAGCGCTAACTAACAATGCCATAAAGGGTCATGCATTTAGGTATAGTTAACAACCAAGTACTCCTTTTAGGATGTGGGAATCTCCCTTTTTAAGTCTTTAAAAGATAACTTTTATCTGGATAAAATTGTATTTTTTATATCCTCCCCGAAACTCAAAAGATGCTTGAGTTGAACTAATCAAACAGGGACTTCTGGCAAGTTCAAACATTTCCCCAATGATTGGAGCACAGAAAGGTCACTTTCCCTGAAAACTTGCAAAAACTCTACCAAACTTGAGATGAGTGAGGAGAGCCTCTTCCACGGGCTGTATGTAGATAGCAGGCGTGTGTTCAAAATGACTCCCACAAGCTCTGTGCACAGGTGAGTCTCCTGTACACGACCCACGCGGTCCCTATCCACGATTGGAAAGCACCACTCGACTCTTGGAGTCTCCAACGAGGAGACATTTCAGTGGAATATCTCACCATCTTGTTCTCATTTGAGTGCCCTGGCCCAGCATATCCACGTTTATGACCCACCCACCCCCATGCATTTCCCCCCAGATAAAAGGCTTTAATCTGGATGCCTTGATGCAGCCCTTTATCACGAAACCAAATATATAGCAATTTACTTTTGCTCCTTGTCACGCCCCATCTGTTGGCAGTGAGAGCACCCCGGTTCCCAGTGGTGTGTAGCTGGTCTCCAGCAGAAACCGAACCACACCCACTGGAATTAACACCTGAGGTCTCTTTTCTCTCCTCAGCTCTCTGCACTGCAAGCCAAGGTCCACTATCTCAAGTTCCTCAGTGACCTTCGACTGTATGGGGGTCGTGTGTTCAAGGCAACATTAGTGGTAATTGCTTTTTCTTGCTTTCTCTTGGGAGCTACAGAAGCCTGCACAATGTCACTTCATTTCTAAGCGACTGCAGCACAGTCTGGAAATACCAGAAGAAATGTTAAACTAGATAGCGCCACTGCAGAATGCCCTAGCAAAAGAAATACGAAGAACCGAGAGAATCGATGCACTCTAACAATGGCCTTCTTTTAAATCATTGGGCCAGAAGTTGCTTTCATGCTAAAAAAGAAAAAAAAAAAAAGTCCCTATTTCTAAAAGTGTCTCATGATTATGAATATATGTGCTATGATAACGTTTATTTCCTACATTATTCATAATTGATCAGCACCTCGATGCAATCGTAGTGCCTGGTTCTTCTAATTGGATGATTTAGTACAATGTAATCGAGAAATACTTGCTAAAGAAAATGTAATCTTATAAGAACAAATCTCAGGCTCAACTCTGCATGGTGCTTTAGAGGTCTAGGATTTTTAGGCTTTGTCCACATCTCTCAGCAGGCGGAAAAGCGCTCGGAAGTGACCCTCCTGGTTGGGCCCCGATACGGCATAAGCCACGTCATAAACACCAAAACCAATCTGGTGGCTCTTTTAGCCGACTTCAGCCACGTCAACAGAATCGAGATGTTTACGGAGGAGGACAGCTTGGTGCGGGTGGAGCTGCACGTGCTGGATGTGAAGGTAAATCTTTCAGCTGTTGACACGGCGCCTTGATCTGAATAGCTCATTTGTGATAACACCGCTAATATTTACAAAGCAGTCGACATTGTACTGTGGGCAGAGGATCAGAAATGTGAGGAGGTGCAGAGAAAAATCACCCAACTCCGGCCCGAGGGCTCCAGTCCTCACTAAAGAGCCATGTAATCTGGGGAAAAGTTGCTCAGCTTCTTTATCTATACATGAGAAAGCCAACGAGTTCGTTTCTAAGGTCCGTTGTAGCTCCCGAGTGCATGAATCACAGAGAGTGGGAAGGTTTTTCCCTGCTAGCCTTCTAGAATATTCCTGTGCAGAGAGTCAGGGAGATTTTTCCCAACTTTGTTTAGAACTCCCGTTCGGCCCGTATGTCTTTATTCTTTGGGGAAAGCTGAGCATTTCAGTCTGTCTTTTTGTGCTATAGCCATTAGTACTGACTGAACAGCGGGCCCCTATGAATGTCATGGCCATTCCATTTAAAACAACAATCTGGCATAGTCCTCAAAGGGCAGAACTCGACTCCCGAAACAGAAGTTGACGGGAAATAATCCAGGTCCCCTGCACACAACCTTCTTGTCCCAGTAGTAGATGAGTCATTGGATTTTGGCCATGTTAACACATCTATGTTTCCATGGAGAAAAGGAAACCGTGTCAACCAGGAGGAGTGCTCTGAGAACAGGAGAGGGTTCTGTCTACACAGCAAATCGAAAAGACTCTGTGTACTCTGCAGCGGGAAGAAGTGACCATGGAAGGGAGAGTATGGAGCTCAGACATGGTGGCCATGGCTGGTGGCACCTCATGGCTGAATCCAGGGGCTCCAGTTGACTTCATGGCAATGAAAGTGCAAGAATAGACTTGGGATTCCTGGCCCACTCCATGAGCAAAGATGCTAAGAACAATGGGCCCTTTGTAGAAAGAGTAGGGAGAAGAGTGAATTGGATGCAGTCATCACACACCTGATAACGGGATAATCTGACCCAACAGAAGTAGGTGGCAAGACCCTACTGGTGGTCTCCTGCTTATAGGAAAGAATTGTGGGATGCCTTGAGGGAAGACCTCAGTAGAAATGGAAAGAAAAGGCAGGTTATCAAGTAGTATGGGGGCTTTTGGTGGGATGTTAGATTCCACTAGCCAGGGCCGTCAAACGTGGCCAGGGTCCTATACCTGGGAGTCAAAGTAAGAGCTGGTCACCTCGACATTTCTGTGCCTCTCTGGGTGTCTGCTTTCATGTCACTCCCTTATTCCTCTCAAGTTCCCTCTCTCTCACCAAGAACACACCAGCCAGTCTACCCTTCCTAATTCAAGGAGAAGAATTGCTTCAACTAACCACTTCCCTATATGCCCAAGACTCGTCTCCAATCATATATATGAGAGCCTCATTGTTTCCAGAAAGTTTTAGCAAGGCCTTTTCTCAACTCCCATCTCTGTTTTGCTCTCCTGTGAATTTACAATTTCTTTTTCAAGCATCCTTTTCCTGGATCTTTTTGACACTTTTCCTTCAGTCTTAGGCGTAATTTCCACTTGAGTTTTTACTTCTTTTCAACACTAATTTTCACTATGAACCCAAATTTAATCTTCCTGTGATTTTTCAGCTCGCGGGTTCACATTTGGTAACTGCCTCCTTAACTCTCACTTTTTTAAAATGTTAACTCTTTGGGAACAAAACCAATGTCTACTTTTTTTCTCCCATTCCAATATTACTTGGGAAGATTCAAAATGTCCACGTTTTCAAGATGGTGTCACCTAAATGTTTTTCAGCAAGGCTCTCGGTGTTACTTCCGACCTTCGGTGTTTCTCCAACGAAATGGTTGCTCAGTAACTTTCTTTGTTATATTTCATAAGCAGCAATGCAACTGTTGTCACCTGAGGGAGCTTCTTAAGGAGGGATGGCTTTAACCAAAATATTCTCTTTTGTGTAGCCCATCACACTCCTGATGGAATCATCAGATGCCATGAACCTGGCCTGCTTAACTGCTGGCTACTACCGGCTACTTGTGGATTCCAGGAGGTCAATATTTAACATGGCCAACAAGAAAAATACAGGGACCCAGGAAACAGGTATTCTCTTCCTAAACTCATGAAGCACTGACCCCCCCTTCCCCACCCCACCTGACAACAATAGGACGTTTCTTGAAAAGTTAAAATTGTGCTCAAACAAAAATCTAATGTCCAAATTTTATACAAGAGCCTTCAAATACTTCTGATGTGGTCTAATTCTTTTTAATGAAAATGTCGATTTTTCCATCCTATTTTACTTGTCACTTGGAAATGCTGGGGAACGTGTTTCAAAGGGAATGATTTTCCTATTCTGAAGGTAGTAAGCATCAGTCTTTATGACTGAGTTTTTATTGCCTTGCTCTTCCAGAGGTCAGGATGCGGAGAATTAATGATGGAATGCACAGTGGGAGTTGTGAACCCCCCGTCTTAGGGCTTTGCCCTCCTTAAGGGGCCCTAGGCCTAGATGTCTGGGCACCTCCTTCAATGTCAGACTTACATCCAGGATTCTGGGAGCTCTGAGACCCACTGGAGGACTTAGGGATCACCCAGCACTTGGACTTGGGCCTCTAGAAGGAACCCTAGCAGCCATCTTAGCTCTGTAGTGGGAGCATGGAGATGGCAAAGGCATCAAACAAGTTCAGCCACTTGACAGGACAAGACAGCTCACAAGTGAGGACAAGGAGGGCTGCAGTATTAACAGCTTCTCTGAGAGTGTGTGGTTTTCATTTGCTTTAGAATTTGTTTTCTTTAGTGTTTGATTATTTTCTTCCGTCTACAGTAGACACTCAGTAAATGTGGCTGATGGACAGACACTAGCCCTCAAGCCAGAGCTGCCGACCCATGAAAAAATTATAATTGGGGGTTCCGTACTCAGGGTTTCTCTTAAAAGAAAGGGAAGATCTTAAGAACAAACTCCATTGTCACCGTTTCTGAAAGGGGGTGGGGGGAGGGAAAAATCCTCTCACTTTCAGACTTAGCAGAAAACGTAAATCATTATTCCCTAAATATCTTGTCCCTTGTAGACACACACAACCCAATAGGCTCGCGCGCAGTTTATGATGATGGCCGGGTAGGGGGGAGCAGTTGGTCACAGGACGCAGGGAAGCCTGAGAGAAAACGAGGGAGATGGACGAGGCATGCCAGAAGGCAACTTGGAATTACAAGTGGAGAGGATCCAGCCCCACCTGGAAGTGTCTGGTTTTAATTTCTCAAAGTTTGGGTCTTCTCGTTTGTAAAATCGGGATCGAGAAGCTAGCTGGCAAGGGAAGGGTTTGGAAGGAACTTGTGTACAACACCTAAAAGGATGCCCGAGACTTCTGTCAACAAGGGGCAGGGAAGCAGGAGCGGGAGAACTTGAGAAGGAAGGTGACAGAAACGGAGAAAAGAAAGGAAGAGAGACATAAGGTAAGGAAAGACCCTGAGACATGCAAATGATCCAAAATAAAGAGGGGAGGAAGAAGAAGGCCGTGGCGAAGGTGCGCCAGCTCTGGTGGTGAACATTTGTGGGATCACACATTTTCGAGCTAGGAGGTTTCGAGCAATTTTGCCCCAGCCTGGGAAATTCTGAAGATCAGTTCTGCAGTGTAACGTGAGCCTTTTGCGTTGGAAAACCGGTTTTTGGCTTTTTATTTTCAAACCTTGAAGTTGGTCTTGAAAATAAAACCTTTTTTCCCCATAGACTGTTGAGACTATACAGGTGCGGGAAGAAGACGAAACCTACAATTTCAAAAAGAGTCACAGTAATAAGGGCCTCCATTCTGTCCAGTTGATAGTGACTCACAGTGTAATGTTTGATCAGGTTTCGAGGGGGGAACACTATTATCACCATGGGGAAAGAATGGAACTTCAGCCTTTTGGTAACACTGAGAATGAGGGTTCCAGGTATCTCCCTCTTGCTGGGGCGTGTGAGGAACGTGCGTGTAAGCAGCGGGCGCTGAGGGAGAGAGCAGGCATGCTCCAAGGAGCACCTAGTTAACCTGAGCTGAGCAGCGGCCAGGAGCTTAGCACCCTCTCATGGTTGCAAGTTCTCTCTCCTCTTCAGAAACTCCCCCCACCACCCAAGAAGTGTAGAGAGTGAAGTCTGTTTGGACCCATTCATCCCTGGTCCACACTGTCCTCCCACAAGATTGGGCCATGGTATAGACCCCAGCTCCTAACCCACATCCTTCTGTGTCTCTAAAATCATTCCAAAAGCCAAGTCAGTACACCCTTCTGGAAGGAAGCCAAGATTGAGTGTCTGTTTCCTTCCTATCTCAAATTGATCAGAGACCTTAGTCAGGATCTCTAATAAGGAACAGCAAGCCCCCATTTCTTCCCTATCTTGAAAATGAACCTTCAGTTACTTTCAGAATCCCTGAACCCACATATCTATGCATCTCTGAGCATTAGGAGGCTCTGAGGAAGTATCAGTCAGCCTGTTTTAGCCTGCTGATCTGTTCAGCTTTCATGTTGTCCTAAACCAGAAGTTGGCAAACTATGGCTCAGGGATCAAATCTTGTTCTTGTAAACAAAGTCTTATTGGTACTCAGCCGTGCACATTGTATTTGTTTTCCTAGGGCTGCCATGACAGGTTATCGCAAACCCTGGGGTTTAACGTAACAGCAACTTACTCTCTCACAGTTCTGGTGGCTACAGGTCCAAAATCTAGGCAGCAGCAGGGCCATACTTCCTCCAAAGGCTCAAGGGGAGAATCTTTTCTTGCCTCTTCCAACTTCCAGGGGCCACCAGCATTCCTTGTGGCTGCATACCTCCAATCTCTGCTTCCGTCTTTACACAGCCTTCCCTGCTTTCCTGGGGGGCTTAAATTTCCCTCTGCTTTCCTCCTATGAGGACACGTGTTGTTGGATTTAAGGCCCACACAGATAATCCGGATGAACTCATCTCAAGATCCATAACTGAATTATACTTGCAAAGGCTCTTTTTTCAAATAAGGTCACATTCACAGAGTGGACCTATCTTTTGAAGAGGCCACCATTCAACCCACTCTGTGCATATTTTTATGTGTCAATGCTGGCTACTTCCGTGTTAGAACAGCAGAGTTGAGTGGTTGCTCGACTGAGCAGTTGGCCCACGAAACCTAAAAATGTCTACCATCTAGCCCTCCCTTTACAGGAACAATTTGCCAGCCACTAGTTTAAACCCAGAGCTCTGTCATAGCTTTGCTAAACTACTCTCTGTCTTCCAGCAATTCAATCTCCTGACATATGCGAGCATGCGTTACACACACAGCCCCACACACAGCCAGTCGTAATCGAAATTGTTCATAAAACAATGTGAACCCCCACAGGTCTGTTTATCATAAGGTAACATGTACATATGGTTCTTATGTAGCTCAGTGTCTTCAAAGTTGTATCTTTACTTGCCATTCATGTGAAAATATATGCATTTAGCTAAAGGACTTGGAACAACATTCAGCATTGAGTTTAATGTGTATAACTTGCGGGAAGCAAAAACATCTTGGGTAGAACTGATTTTTTTCCCGTATGTCTTGTACATCTGATGTCAGTATTATCCATGCCTAGGCCAGGGGGCAATCTGAGGGCACTAATGGGAGAATATGTGGCCCCGACATTTCCTCTGGAATCTACAAAGCAGTATTGACAGAATGACACACTGCCTTGTCTTGTTAAATGTCAGAGCAAAATTTCCACATCAAAATTCCCTACTGGAAGACCCTTGAGGAACAACCAAACCAATGATTTTTAAATTAGGGTTTTGCAATTTTAATTCATGAGGAACATCAAACAAATCTTCAGGAGTTCTCCTGATACCAATAAAAATTGAAATTAGCCAAACTGTTAACTATGCTTAGAAATAGCAGAGAGGGGAAGAAAGAAAAGAGAAGAAATAGGG
Source organism: Leptonychotes weddellii (assembly GCF_054177405.1). Classification (NCBI taxonomy): domain Eukaryota; kingdom Metazoa; phylum Chordata; class Mammalia; order Carnivora; family Phocidae; genus Leptonychotes; species Leptonychotes weddellii. Next base: position 98,440,291 of record NC_138385.1, on the reverse strand, counting down.
ACACCTGGGTGGCTCAGTCGTTAAGCATCTGCCTTCAGCTCAGGTCATGATCCCAGGGTCCTGGGATCGAGCCCCGCATCGGGCTCCCTGCTCGGTGGGAAGCTTGCTTCTCCCTCTCCCACTCGCCCTGCTTGTGTTCCCTCTCTCGCTGTGTCTCTCTCTGTCAAACAAATAAATAAAATCTTTAAAAAAAAAATCTTTAAAAAAAGAGAAGAAATAGTAGAGAGAAGCACATTACCTGTGATGTGCTCCACGTTATGCAATCATACACGTGTGCATATGCATAACTTTTATGCGTGAATATCTTAACACCCACTAGGATATACAAAGGCTGAAATAGAGGTTTTTGTGCTATCGTTACAATATTATCATATTTTTATGTATGTATAAGATTATTTTTATTGTGACATTATTACATTATCATTACAATATTTCCTAAAATATGTGGTGGAAGTATGAGGTTCCTTGACTTTCTCTTAACTCAATGAGGAAAAAGTCCAACATCTTCGTCCACAAAGTGGGGGATGTCAGATCTCGCTTTACCGAGAAAAGGGGAATCTATTTTCTGGAATGACAACTGATTGGACTGTGGCCTTTAAGGAATTTGAAAGGCATTTTGTATATTCCCATTCATAGACAGAAATGAGGTCTTCTAATAATAGAACCAAGGGTCAGAGGGAGTTAAGCTGTAGTTCCCTATTCTCGGATGGTATTCTTTTTTTATCAAATAGCAATTATATTTTGTGCAGGACTGATTTTGTTAAGGTCAGTTCTCCTAACCAGGAAATCCTGACACCGGAAGCCTCAATCGACTGGTACCGTATCCGGAAAGCTGCATGACCATATTTACAAAAGTGATGATGCTACAAGCCATGAAATTAAGAAACCAGGCCTCACAGTAATGTTGTCTTTGCATGATTCTTTCTCCTTAGGAACTGAAAATAAAGGAAAGCATAACCTCCTTGGCCCCGATTGGAACTGTATACCCCAGATGACGACCTTTATTGGCGAAGGGGAGCAAGAAGCCCAAATAACATATATAGATTCAAAACAGAAGACGGTCGATATTTCGGATGGCACCTTGTGTCCCAAAGACCACCGGCACCTGTATATAGACAACACCTATAATCCAGACGAACTCAACCAGCCGCTGACCCAGCCGGGGGATGCTCCATGTGAGGCCGACTACAGGACTCTAGCTCAGCGGTCCCTGTTGACCCTCTCAGGACCAGAAACACTAAAGAAAGCCCAGGAGTCTCCGAGAGGAGCTAAAGTGTCCTTTATTTTCGGAGATCTCGCCTTGGATGATGGCATGAATCCCCCGACTCTCGGCTACGATAGACTATTGGAGGAGAGCCCAGAACTGCTGGAGAAGCAGAGGAATCTCTACATCGGCAGTGCCAATGACATGAAGGGCCTGGATCTCGCTCCTGATGCTGAGAGCATCCAGTTTGTGGCAAATTCTGTTTACGCAAACATAGGTGATGTCAAAAACTTCGAGGCTGCCGAGGGGATAGAGGAGCCCCTCCTGCACGACATCTGTTACGCAGAAAACACCGACGATGCAGAGGACGAGGATGAGGTGAGCTGTGAGGAGGACCTCGTGGTGGGAGAGATGAACCAGCCAGCCATCCTCAACCTGTCTGGGTCAAGCGATGACATCATTGACCTCACGTCCCTGCCCCCTCCAGAAGGGGATGACAATGAGGATGACTTCCTGTTGCGTTCCTTGAACATGGCCATCGCCGCACCCCCACCTGGCTTTCGAGATAGTTCAGATGAGGAGGACTCCCAGAGCCAGGCAGCCTCCTTCCTCGAGGACAAGGAGCCAGGCAGAAGTCTGCAAAGTGACGAGATCCCCGTGTCCCTCATTGACGCTGTGCCCACCAGCGCTGAGGGCAAGTGTGAGAAGGGCCTGGATAACACCGTGGTTTCCACGCTGGAAGCTCTAGAAGCTCTGTCCGTGTCAGAAGAACAGCAGACCAGTGACAATTCAGGTTCTTTCACGATTGTTACATTTATTCACTGATAACCATGCATTGCATCCTCTCAAGCCATTTAACCCTGAAGTCCTGTTATGTGCTGTTCTCCATTTCACGCATGTCCCGTTTCATAAGTGTGTTGAAACTACCATCGTGGGTTTTTTGTGTACGTGGTTTCCTTCGTTTTTTTGGTTTTTGTTTTTTTAAATATGTGGCACGTATTTTTCCCCATTTCTGGAACAATTGTGCAATAAACTCAGAGTCCTTACCGCTAAGGGAAAACCTTGGTTTTTTGTTTGTCTTTTGTTGTTGTTGCTGTTTTATAATAACGAGTCCCATTTTCTTACGTGTCTCCTAATGCCTCTGATGCATCCATTAATCGGCTCTTGTCTTTTACGACATGCAGGTGTAGCCATCTTGCGGGCTTATAGTCCCGAGTCTTCGTCAGACTCGGGCAATGAGACTAACTCTTCTGAAATGACTGAGAGCTCTGAACTGGCCACAGCACAGAAGCAGTCAGAAAGCCTCTCCCGCATGTTCTTGGCCACTCACGAAGGCTACCACCCCCTTGCAGAGGAGCAGACCGAGTTCCCCACCTCCAAAACCCCTGCCGGGGGCTTGCCTCCCAAGTCCTCCCACGCCCTGGCCACCCGCCCAGTGACTGACCTCCCACCCAAAGTTGTGCCTTCCAAGCAGATCCTTCACCCAGACCCCATGGAGATGGAGCCTGAAACCATGGAGACCAAGTCGGTCACCGACTATTTTAGCAAACTGCACATGGGGTCCGTGGTGTATTCCTGCACCAGCAAAAGGAAAAGCAAGCTGGCCGATGGGGAGGGGAAGGCAGCCCCTAGTGCAAACATGCCAGGGAAGAAGCAGCAGGGGACCAAAACGGCCGAGGCAGAGGAGGAAGCCAAAGGTAAATTTGGTACTGTGTCTTCAAGGGACAGTCAACACCTAAGCACTTTTAACCTGGAAAGAACTGCCTTTCGCAAGGACAGCCAAAGATGGTACATGGCCGCTGAGGGGGCGGTGGCCGAGCAAAGTGGATTGGAAGCGGCAACGGGGATAACGTTTCCGAGAGCTTCTGCTCTGGGGACAAGGGAGGCGGAAGAGAAGGATGAAGGGGCTCCTGATGGAGAAGCCAGTGAGGTTTCAGCACTTGGCCAACGGGACCACTTCTTAACTGACGTGACCTGTGTATCTTCAGCCAAAGACTTAGATAACCCCGAGGATACTGACCCGTCCACCTGTGACCGTCCTTCCAAGCTTCCCGAGGCGGAAGAGAGCGTGGCCCGCCTCTGTGACTACCACTTGGCCAAGCGGATGTCATCGTTACAAGGCGAGTGCCATTTTTCTCTACAGAGCTCTCAAGGCTCGTCAGTGGAGGCGGGCTGTGGTACCTGTGCCGCACCTGTGGAGTCCCCACTCTGCCCCGCTATGGGGAAGCACCTGATGCCCGAGACTTCGGGGAAAGGCATGAGTTACGTTCCTTCTGAGGAGAGAGCCGCTGGGCTGCCCGCCCACGGAGCCACCTTTAAGGAATTACACCCCCAGACGGAAGGGATGTGTCCGCGGATGACAGTGCCCGCCCTGCACACAGCTATTAATGCGGAACCCCTGTTTGGCACTTTGAGAGATGGATGTCATCGACTCCCCAAGATTAAGGAAACCACAGGTACAGCAATGATGGATTTAGCGCTTTGCATTACACCCCAGAAGCATGTAAGCCAGATTTACAACAAACCTAAAAATATATAAAGTCTGGAAGAAAACTAAAAGTTAGAATTTTGTTTAAAGGCTGCAGAACTGTGGCCAGGTTAACTACCAGTCATTGATTCCGCCGCCCCCCCTTCCCTGTGTTTAGTGAACACTGAAGTTCCTAGATCAGGAACAATGTGGAAATGGCGTCCACTCTTGAGAATCTTGCTGTGTGCTAGCTTCCAAAATGTGGTGGAGCAATACATTTTTTTTCTAAAGTCTAAATGTAGATTTTTAGCAGTGTTCAGCAGGACTTTTGGTTACAAGACAGTATGACGTAGAGTCCCAAGAGTTTGATGTCCCTCTCAAGATCTCGAATTTCTCTTTTTGCCATGTCGTTATTGAGGGGCAAGGAAGAATAGAGCAGGGTAGCGGGGAGATCCAAGGGGTTGGGGAAGACCATTTGCCCTTCAGCAATACTTAACATCCCTCCCTACTCTGTAAGACTCTCTTAGAGACGTGTTCTGCAGTATCTGGCACACCTCGGTGTCAGGAAGGCTCTGGGGGTACGCACGACGAGCTGCTTTATTTTCCCCAAAAGAATGGGGCGCCTGGGTGGCTCAGTCGTTAAGCGTCTGCCTTCGGCTCAGGTCATGATCTCCAGGTCCTGGGATCGAGCCCCGCATCGGGCTCCCTGCTCGGCGGGGAGTCTGCTTCTCCCTCTCCCTCTGCCTCTCCCCACTGCTCCTACTCTCTCTCTCTCTCTCTCTCTGTATCTCTCTGTCTCAAATGAATAAATTAAAAAAAAAATTCTATTTTCCCCAAAAGAATAAAATATAAGCACAGGTAGAAACAAGAACACAGCCACCTTCTGCGCCCATCTTCACCATTCTGCCACCCAGTGGGCACACATTCCTCTCACCGATCCACTCGGCCAGCCGTCACGTGGCAAAAACCAGATGTTCTTTCATACTCTCAAATATCAAAGTATATCAACAGTGTTGCTTCCATACCAGGTCAGTAGATGGTAGGGAGAGCTTACCTTGGTTCATTTGCAGCCCTTTTAAGATGATCTCCTTTCACAAAACCCACCACTGGCATCCCCTGCCTTGGGAACTGGTCTATGAATGTTCCTTAACTTGTCACTCCGCTAGCATCTTGACATCTAATTAAAGCATGCTGTTTACTCTTTCGTGGTTTACAAAGAGCTTTCCCCTAACTTCCCTCTTCTCACAAAAATTCTGCGAGGCAGAAATATTTTCTTCACATAACAGCTTTTTTAAAATTTTTTTTTAATTTAAATTCACATGACAACTTTTTTTTTTAAGATTTTTATTTATTTATTTATTTGACAGAGAGAGAGAGACACAGCGAGAGAGGGAACACAAGCAGGGAGAGTGTGAGAGGGAGAAGCAGGCTTCCCGCCTAGCAGTGAGCCTGATGCGGGGCTCAATCCCAGGACCTGGGGATCATGACCTGACCCGAAGGCAGATGCTTAATGACTGAGCCACCCAGGGGCCCCTCACATGACAACTTTTTTGAGAAAAGCTGGGCAACTCGCCCAGGGTCTCTGCTTCAAACCCAGTACCAGGCAGACCTCGTGGGGTCCTCTTAAAAAGTTGACCTTGTTTACTTTGCATTCATTAAATTAGACCATTAAAAAAAAAAAAAAGATAACTGATGCCAAAATTAACCTAACTCCCTTGAAATGAAACTTCAATGTCATAAATATGTTTGCATAGTCGAGATCTAGGAGGTATGTTTTCTAATTACATGTCTAAACGCTGATAGATAAATACTGGGGGCAAGGCAAGTCATGAAACGCCATGGTCTCTGAAAACGACTGTGATTGCTAGCCAATTCCAAAGAAATCCGTAGTTTCAGAAATAACAGATTCCCTGAATTTCTTGAAATGTGTTGAAATGGAAATCTGATGAGATCTCAGGAGGCAGTCTTTGACAAGGCGGGTGACCCTGGCAAATGGCTGCCCTTCTAGAGTGCATCCTCGGGCAGTGACAAACAGCACGTAGAGATTCAGTGAAAATGACCACCCATGAGATGCTTAATGATTCTCTCTGTTTCTCTGCTACCCCTAGTGTAGCTTTGACAGAGCCTGGGAAGGAGAGACGAGGAGGCATGCCTTCAGCTTGGTCTCAACATCCTGAAGCTGATCCCATCCTGCTACCATCAAACATTCACTCGGAATCAAAGGTGCCAATTCCAAATCAAGACCCTAATGATTTCTCCCAAGCAAATCTGGCATACGGAGAGGCTGTGAACTGGCGGCCACTGGATCTGAGAGGGGGGAGCCTCGGAACACCCCCCAGCCAGAGGGCTCTGAGGCGTAGCAGCAGTATCCTCTTGGGATCTGTAGGTTTGGAGACCTTCCAAGAGAGAACCAAGGGTGCGGTCAGCTTAAAGTGTCCAGGTGTCACGGAAGCACAGGAGGCCAGCTCGGAAAGGCGAGCAGAACTCCCCCTGGGGAAGAAGCTCACCAAAAGTTTTTCCCAAAGCTCGATGTTCTTTAGCTCCGAGGGGAAAGTTCACAAAAGGTCCCCGGTGGCTCACAAAGACTCAAAGCTGTATAGGACATTACCCTTGCGCAAGCTGGAAGGCAGCAATTGGAGATGCCGGGGACCTTTCAGCTACTGCTTCCTGAACCGAGGGCAGGATGAAGACGGCGATGAGGATGAAGAGGAGGGAGAGGCCACACGCCAGGTCTCTTGCCTCTTTCGACCACAGATGACTCAAGCCATGCCAGAACCAATCAGCCCACCTCTGGCTGTTGGGATTCGGAAGCAAGGAGGGGAGCTGACCAGAGGGTCAGTGCTGAAGGTCTGGGCAGACGACCTGACTGGCCCAGAGGATGCGGACTTTAGCAACCTGGCCTTTGATGCCCGGATTGCAAGAATCAATGCCCTAAAAGAGAGCACGTATGCAATGCCTGATGGGTTCCTTGCAGCCCAAAACGATGCCAATGAGTTGCTCTGCCTTGTCAGGGCAACAAAGGGGAAGAGAGAGGAGTCACGCCCTGAAGCATATGACCTTACGCTTTCTCAGTACAAGCAGCTGTTGTCCATCGAGTCCAGACAGTTGGGAAGTGCCTGTAGGAAACTGGCGATGGCCGAGAAAAGCCCAGAGGAGATGCTCCTAGCTATGACTTCCAGCTTTCAAGTGCTCTGTTGCCTAACGGAAGCTTGCATGCGATTAGTGAAGGTCGTGAACTCAGAAACACAGCGGCAGGAAATCGTAGCAAAGATCAATGAAGTGGTCATAAACTATATTTGTCTCCTGAAAGCTGCAGAGGCAGCCACTGGAAAGACCAGTGGGGATCCTAATGTTGGACTCTCGGCGCGACATTCAACCACCATGGCCGCCCTCGTAAGCACACTAATGCGTTCTCTCAAGATGCTTTTAAATAAATAAAGTATGAAAGTCACATCATAACCTACCTTTGCAAAGCCATACATGAACGTTTATTTACTTTATGTGTACGATGAACAGATGTCTCCTTTCTTCTCTCTGTATATTTTGTTATTTTATATAAAATAGGAGATAAAAGTCACACTGATAAAATGTTGAAATGTACTAATCAGACGTATTCTGTTTATATTATACATATATATACATGAAAAAGAAATATCCAAGAAAGTGATGACATTTGGCTATTTTTCATATAATTGAAACTCCAGGTATATGATGTGAAGTTTTAAATTCTACCGTGTTAGAGCAAAACAATGAATCCTATCCCCTTTCCCTCCCAAGCGGATACTTGGAGACCATATCATTCATGCTTAGAAGTTAAAAGAGAAAGAGAGAGAGAAAGAAATCACAATGTATATAAAACAGTACTTATGTTTTAAAATTACAATTTTTAAGCATTGGAAATAGCAAAGAAGACATTTAAGATCCAAGAAGCTATTATGAATTAATAGAGAATATATATAATAAATCAATTTTTTGCTCATAGTGTTTGGTTATCTGATGCTTTCTTCCAGGAATCCTACATCAAATTTAATTTTTGGCTTATGCCATTTGGACTAGAAATTGGGGTGCGGTGGATTCTATCGTGTCACTAGAAATGCTCTTCATGATGTTTCTATAATTAAAATACTTCCCAAATAGAAGAAGAGAGGTAACGATGGGCAGGTTCCTAGGCAATACCTAGAGTTAGAGATTATCTAATTACATAAAATGAAAGGAATGAATAACATCAAAATTAAAAAAAAGAGAGCTCTCCTTTGATTTAATGTCAAAATATATAAACCAAAGACGTCATCTTCCTCCCCACCCCAACTCAACCGCGAAACTTAGAATCCCATTAAGAGTGACAGAACATTTAGTGAAGTATTTGCAAAATTACAAAAAGCCACAATCAAGGATCATCGGAGTCAGTGCAGATCCAGTCCTATAAAGCGGACGGGACACCAGCCTGTGAGGCACGGCTCTCCGCATAGAGCTTTGTGCATCACCTCTACAGGGCCAATGCTTCCAACCAAATTCGGAATCCCAGCCTAACATTGGGACAGTTTCAAATCCGGAATGCTCCAGAAAATCAGGGAGAGATGGCTCCTCTAATATAGAAGCCATGATAAAGTATTCAGTAGAGGGCGCCTGGGTGGCTCAGTTGGTTAAGCAACTGCCTTCGGCTCAGGTCATGATCCTGGAGTCCCGGGATCAAGTCCCGCATCGGACTCCCTGCTCAGCGGGGCGTCTGCTTCTCCCTCTGATCCTCCCCCTCTCATGCTCTCTGTCTCCCATTCTCTCTCTCAGATAAATAAATAAAAAATCTTTAAAAAAATAAAAAAATAAAGTATTCAGTAGAAGTTCTCATTTGGATTGGTAGATAGAAATAGGAAAGCTGGGTGGAAAACAAACAAGTGGTAAATTTGACCACTTCCGGTGAAACTGATGGAACATAAAGAAGTCTTCAGAACTGTCCTCTGTCTACAAATGTATCTTTGGGTCAAAGCAAAAGGATGCAAGCCGCAATTGTCAAATAAAATAGACATGTACATATGTACTTCATGGGTCATTTAGTGCTTAAGCTCCGCCTACTCCTGTTTATGTAGATGGCTCCTTAAAAGATGACGGGAGTATGCCAGGTGCAAATACTTCATTCTTGTAGCCTACTGGGCAGGAGGTGTAAGAGTCTGTAGTTGCTATCTCTTCTCATCAGTCGTTCCTTAGAGATTCCATCACAAAAGTCACACATATTTCTAGATGGTAGCAAACAAAAGGAGTTTAGCTGTGTGTTATTATAAATAATGTTTAAATAATACAACATTATTTTCTTATAATTATAAATATTGGTGTTTGATATTGATAAATATTAATGGTGTTTACTGTGGAAATTTTTGGTAAATATTCTGTGCACTAAAATGCTAACATTAATAGGATGTGTGTTCTATGTCAGACAATGTGCTAAGCATATCACATATATTTAACCATCAGAACAATCTTATGGTTTGGACACTGTTGTTAATTCCCTACGGAGGCAATATGGTTTAATCGTTAAGGACATGGGGCCTGGGGTCAGAAACTTCTTGATTTACATCTGGACTCTGCCATTTTCTACCCCTTTCATCTTGGGAAAGTTAATGTTTTCTAAACCTCGATTTCCTTATAGTAAAACGAAAATCTCTTTCCATAGGATTGTCATGACTTTTAAGTACAATCACGTGTGTGAAGGTTTTACTGCATTACCCGGCAGAGTAAACACTTTAATGTTAAGATAATTTCATCATAGTCATTACGTCAAATATATTGCCCAAGATAACGTGTGGGAGATGTTTGCTTTATATGCATATTGTCTCCTGCCTGTATGTGCAGGATGCATTATGTGCGTTGCATGTGTGTAAAAGGAGCGTACAAGGAAGTGGTGATCCTTGTTCAAATCCTATGCGGTTAGAACAGCTTTTAGTCCCTTCCAGTTCTTTGAGAGGCCTCAGTGAAGCAGCTCTGGGTCTTTCCAGATCATCTCCCATTACCTATGGGTGCTCCGGTACATTTCTCTTACAAACAAACTCTTCAGTACTTCGAAAACCTCAAGCCCCCCCCCCCCCACACCAATTCACTACACATGGGGCTCCTGAGTGGGGTCCAGGTCCACTAGAGTGTAGGAAGAACATGTTAGAATGATCCTTGTGTTTATTTTTATCTAGCCTTTTTTATGTTTGTGTATGTTTTATAATGGCTTAATAGTGTGGTGGTATATGTACATCATTTTAAATAAATAAATCAATTAATAAGCATATGCCTGGTGCATGTATGCAAAAATCTTGTCGCAGGTAGGGTTGCATTCACACAAGTTGGGAGACCACTGAACTAGAGAATAAAACTTCCTTGTAACCCGAGATCCTTTTTTTTTTAAAGATCTGTTTATTTTAGAGAGAGGGGGAGAGCACGCGGGGGCGGGGGGAGGGGCAGAGAGAGAGAAAAGCAGACTCCCCACTGAGCACAGAGCCCGTCGGTGGGGCTCCATCCCAGGACCCCGAGATCACGACCTGAGCCGAAACCAAGAGTCGGCCGCGGGACTGACTACGCCACACAGGCGCCCCTGTACTCGCGGTCCTTTCTATTTAGTCCCCAGCCTGGTTTTCCATGTGTATCACTATTAATCTTTTATTCTAAAACTTTGAAACGTACACAAAAGTAGACACAATCATATAATGAATCGGTATGTACTTCTCACACACCAATTCATTTAGTAAGAACTTCTTACAGATAACTTTTAAACATAACCACAATGCCATTTTCACACTTTCAAAAATCAATAATTTCCTAATGTTATCAAGTAAATATTAGAGAAGTAAGTAACGAAGAAAGTGAAAATTCCTATAGACCCAACCCCCAAAGAGAGTCCTTGTCAATAACATAGGGCATCTTCTTTCAACTTCATACCTATATATATTGATGTTAGTATTATTGTCTGGGTTTGAGTTTAACATTTGACTCTGAGTTGGTCTGACTGCAATTGCCCTTCTAGCTGAGTCCTCATTCCAGCATATTTTATGTACGTGGACTGGCCAGAAGGGGTATGATGGACGTGGAAAGACAGTACTCAGGTGAACAACCACCACAGCATTAGGCTTCTAGTAAAATCCAACAAGTAGTGCAGTTGCTTCAGACACTGAAATTAACACAGACCCCCTAGGCGCAACTGGAATCAGTCTAATCGCAAAATAAATTACTTTCCAGAAAAGAAAGACTAACAAATACTGGAATGACCAGTTGCTGACAGTTGCAATGGATCGATTCCCTTTGCTATGAATTTCATCTTCCATGATGATTGGTCTTATAAAGACAGTCTTCATTTATGTTCCTTTTTCATGTATTTCCAAATGCCAGTTATTCTCTGCATGATACTTCTGAGCTACTCAGGATGTCACTCGGATTTATTTCTCCTGGATTACTCTTGGTTTGGCAATGGGAGAAGTCCACTCTCTGACTGGTTTACCAGTCATAATTGTGTTAACTGATTTTTAAATTGGGAAATGAGCAAATTGGCTCTGTTCAGGTGATTCCTTATCTTTTCCAAACATTTAGAAATCTTCATAAGGATCAAAATACATATATTACATTGTTTCTCGCTAACCTGATTTTGTCTCCGCATTTAGGGGGGTGGAGGGGTGCTCAGAGGTGGGAGGTGTTTGAGGAGCTCTGTGTTGGAGGGGCGGTAAGACTAGTTTTCAGTTTGGTTTTATGGATTCCAGTGCTAGTTTCCCCTGTGGCAGTCCAAAAACTATGATAAAACGTTCTCTATATAACGTTCCAAATCTTCCTTTAGAGTTAACATTGCAGAGATGGCTTCTCTGCTTTGAAAGATCAGTCAGAATCTAACCTTTTGAACTGAATTTTTATTCATAAGAACTTGAACATCACTAAGCTGGATACTTTTTAATTATCTCCCTATTCTCTGGCCTATCCCACTCACTTTTTAATTTCGAAGCTTATACATAGGAAATCCATGTCTTTATCAAATGTTTCTGCTGCACAAAATAATGGAATGAATTAAAGCCTGGATCACTGAAATAAGTAGATAGCCACTTATCCCACATAGCTTATTTCACCATTCAACTTGAAATTAACCTCCTGCCTTCAGCTGAACTTTCTCCAATCTTGCCTCTGTATTTATAATCGCATCTCAATTTTCTGTTACACATTAACCTCAAAGCATTGAGTTGTTTGTGAGTTTGTTTGGGTTTGTTGTTGTTGTTGTTGTTCTACCTGTTAATTCTCATCTTCTACTCTCCAGTCTGGACCAAAATTCTGGTTGCGGCATTGTCATTCACAACTTTAGGCAGAATTAGCTTTGGCAGTGGAGGTATGTGGGATTTGGGAAGCTGAGCCTTCTTAATAACCTCCAACTAAGTAATATTTCCATTTTCACTTTGATTAGTACCTTTTGCACATTCTGCCCTTTCACTAAATGATCCCTGACTCCTTTCTGTCACCCACTTAAAAGAGGCAAGATGAGTCCGTTCATTCATTCCTAATCTGGGCAAACACTGCTAGGGGCTGGAGGTGAGATACAATGGTGAATGACTGACATGGTCCTTGCCAAAAATGGAGCACCCATTCTAGAACGGGTCATTCCTCAAGAAAGGAGGGGCTCAGAGCGAGTCAGCATTGCAGGCAGTCTCCACTTTGCATGGCATCACAGGACCACAAAGATGACCAAGCAAGCCAGAAACGTGCAAAATGATCTTAATTGTCAATGAGAAAAAATTACAATTGTTCCATGACCTATAGAGATCTTTGTGAAAACATTACTATCTTACTGTCAATTTTAAATATATGGGGACATGAAAAAAATATAGTAAAATGGATATTTATTTGGTACACAGTAATTTAAAACATTAGAAGCTGGGAGAATTAAAGTGGACTTTTTTGGTAAAGCCTTACAGAGGGTAATGTGAACAGAGCTTGTCGTCTTTTATTCATCATTTAACTTACAATCTGGAGTGAGCATCTTTTCTGTGCTTTGGCAAATTGTCATACTGCTTTCTAAATTTGGATCAGCTTCCCATATTTTATCGTTCGTGCTTCCAATGTTGTGAAATGTCTCCAAGAGTTCCTTTAATGTAAGTGGGTTTCTTTTCCAGTGTTACTTCCTCTGGGACAGCTTCATCCTTTTCATCACAGCCACCCTCCTTGCTTCTGTCAATGAATTCGCCTTCACTACCTTCCTCTGGCTGCATATGTCCAGTCTCAGATGAAGGCAGTGCTCACATTCCCATAAGCAGCTACTTTTTCTATCATCCCATTTACATTCTATCTTCATTTCACTTCCAGCATTATCATTTCTTGTTTCTTTACTGCACTTTCATCTTTGTTGACCAGTTCCCTCCTTCAATCATCCATTTTTATAAAATGTTATGTGGCTTTATCATGCAGGGGGGAAGAAAGGAGGCAGGACGACTACATGCTTGGCTGTCTGTGCCTGAGCTGAATAGCAGATGCTCGGTGGCCCATCACTAACAGACATTGCAAGAGGTGATACAATTGGTCACTGATCATCATGCACCTCTTTTATTTATATAGTGCTTTCTGGATTGAAGAGGTAGTCGCAAAGTTTGTACTTTGTGCAATGATTCACAGTTAACATACCATGGTAACTGAAGTTTAAACCATGTTGTTGGGGGACAGGTGTTTAGCTAAAACCATGGTAACTGAAATTCATGCATATCAGACCCATGCAGAATGAGGACTGCCTGTGCACAAATATTTAAGGGGTCTGAAGCCAGTGGTGAAAAATAGCTGAACAGGTAGCGTTCGGCACTGTCCAATAGGATTTCCTGCCATCGTGGACATTTTCTAAATCTGTGATGCACAATATGGTAGCAAATAGCCGTACGTGGCTATTGTGTATTTTCAGTGTGGCCAGAATGACGAAGCAACGGAATCTTTAAGTCAATGTAATTTAATTAATTTAAATTTAAAGCCCACGTGTGGCTAGTGGCACGTGGAGGTCTAGTGGGCAAGTGCAGGTGTAGGGGGGCAAGCAAAGAAGAGTAAAATAAACAGAATAATGACAGACTGCAGTAAGTTCTAAGAGGGAAATTGATAGTCTGCTGAGGAAGGGACTACAGATAAGTCAGGACTTTGTCTAGGTTTGGAATGAAGGAGCCAACTCTGATCATTTAGTACACGACACCCATTTCACAAAGGCCCTGCTAACGATATTTAAATGATATAAGACTCTCCCTCGTTAGACTTGGGTTCTGACTTACCCAAATCCTTTCCTAAGTCCCAGGTCAAAAGACAACTGAGTATCCCCTGAATAATGCAAACAAACACATACATACTCACTTGTTCTTAGCCTTTGGGTGCCTTAGATGATGATGATGTATGATTTGCGTGAATAACTATTTCTTCCCCAAGATCTGAAAATCTGCTGTAGACTGTTGAGTGCACATTAGTTTGTGAATGACTGACAACTGCAATGGGGTGTGGGAAGTGTTGTGGCAAATATTGACCTAACAGCCAGCATAAGTAGTCTGTTCCCTAAAACCTGTCCTTCCCAACACAGTCTGATTCCATACCAGCCCTTAGCCCAGAGCAGAAACTTTCCTCTGCTTTTCCTCATCTTTCCACCAGTTCTTGGGCCTAACTTCCTTCTTGGTTGGGTTCCAAGCCTGCACCCAAGCCCACTCAGATGTCACCCAATGCATTCTGCAGTCTAAAATATACATATAAAATATACAGAGGAATAAAGGAAAATGTGAGCTCAGAGCTTGATAAAAACCAATTTAAATTTAATCACCACTATCTTCCCTTTTCTTTCCCTTCCTTATCTCCCCTCACCCTCCCCACCCGACCCCTCTGTATTAGTTTTCTATTGCTGTGTAACGAATGCACACAAACTTAATGGTGCGTTTATTATCTCACAGTTTCTGGAGCTCAGGAGTCTGGGCAAAATTTATCTGGGTCATCTGCTCAGGGTCTCATCAAGATTTTGGCTGGGCTACAGTCTCATCTGAAGGCTCAGCTGGGGATGAATCTGCTTCCAAGCTCATTCAGATTGTTAAAATAATTCAATTTCTTGCAGCTATATGACTGGCAAGTAGCCCTGGTGTTTTGCTGCTGGAGGCTGGAGGCTGCCCTAGGGTCCCAGAGGCTGCCCTCGGGTCACAGAGGCTGCCCACGGTTCCTTGCTACAGGGGCATCTCCAACATGGCTCCTTATTTTATCAAGCCCACAAGGAGAAGCTCTGACCACAGGGAGGGTCCAGTCCCTCCTTTATGGGTTTTCACCTGATTAAGTCAGGCCCACTCAGGATAATCTCCCTTTGGATTAATTCAAAATTAACTGATTTGGGGGGCGCCTGGCTATCTCAGTTGGTGGGGTGTGCGACTCGGTCTCAAGGTTGTGGGTTTGAGCCCCATGTTGGGTATAGAGATTACTTAAGAGAAAATCTTTAAAAAATAAAAATTAACTGAGTTGGGACCATAAGTACATCTCCAAAATTACTTCACTGTTGCCACATTCTGTTGCTTAGAAGCATGTCACAGGTTCTGCCCACACTCAAGAGGAGAGGGCTGCATGGGGCATCAATACTAGGAAGCAGGAATCATGGGGGACCACCTTAGGGTCTGTCCACCATGCCCTCTAAGGCTCTTCCCTCGGCTACAAACTCAACAGATGACATATTCCTCTGGACAGAAGAAATAGTGTAGACACTTGAAATACAGATTTGAAAGTCTTTCGGAACCCGCAGCCTTCAGTCTTCTCTGCCCTGGCCCAGGCCCATTCTCTAGACATATTTCCCTGATAATATGCCAAGTTGCTCTGGGGCTGCAAATGCCAATAATTATGATGTACTGACCTGTGCAGGTCAGAATTTTATTAGTACTAAGTCCGTAGGTAAGCTTCCTGTGACAATATGACTTTTTTCACTGTACTCATTTTAGAGTCAAGTTATGACTTCAAGATCAGGTTAGATCAAATAATTCAACTGACAGATGAATTATTAAAGACGCTGAACTTTAACCAGTATAACCATGCCTTTCTCAAGTATTTATGAGAAGGGGGATGAGTCAACTCAGGTTGCTTACTCCTAAGTTATTCAGCTGCAGGTGGAGCCCACTCATTCAACTCCCCACCATGTGCCACTTGGAACTTTTGGCCAGAGTACCCTGAAAGGATGCTGCTTCCTCCATGTGGGTTCCAAAAGAGAAGAATATAGAACAGGGCTCATTTGTTTCTAGATTCTGTGACCCTTTTTCTCTCCCTTGATTTTCCAAAGCTATATAAAGCTATATTGTTGAATCAGACTTTAGTGGAGTATTCCTTTAGTACTCCCTGGATTTCTGAGAAAGGAACAACAAAGCAAACACACACACACACACACACATACTGGATCACAAGGGAAACTTGATATGACCAAGATGGTGGCACCTATCTACACACCCGTAGGGCTCTGATTGATGTATCCCACCCACAGTGTGCATTATCCAGCTTTCTGACTTTGCCTATTTGATGGATTTATATTTCTATGTTGTTTTAATTTGCATTCTCTGATTGATAAAGGGTTTGAGCTTCTCTTCATATGGTCGTTGACCATTTGGGTTCCTTTTTTTTTAATTTCCTTTTATGTCTTTTGCCCAATTTTCAATTAAGTTTTCTATTTTTCTATGTTGATTTACAGATGTTTTTTACATATTTATATATAAGGCCCTCATTGGTTTGGGACACTGCAAATATCTTTTCCCAATCCATCACTTGTAATCTTTGTCCACAGTTTCCTTTCGAAAACAGAAAGCCTTAGTATGGAAATAATCAAGCCCACCAATCTTTAATCATATGATGTATGCCTTGAGGGTTTTCTTTAAAAGTCCTTCCTCGGTCCCTTATGAGAAATGATTTTCCCACCTCCTCTTCTCTTTACTTTATAGTTCCACCATTCATATGTAGGTCTTTAATCCATCTAAAATCCACTTTTTTATATGAAGTCAGGTAGGAATCTGCTTTTATTTTTCTCCATAGATGTAGACCATTTCCTCAACATCGGATCGCTGATCAGATCCTGTGGGACAAGCAGCATATGTCGAGGCTTAGATGGCAAAGTGTGGACAGGTTGGGGATGGTGATTTGTATTGCTTCTAAGTGATACACATTCTGCCCCTGGTCCGCTTGGGAGTCTTTGGAGGGAACACCCTTGGCCATGACACAGATTCCATTGTGGTGAAGTGGGGAAAAACTGAGGTGCACCCCACCAGCTTATAGGGAGCAGATCACAACAAGAATGAACTAAAGCAGAAGAACATGGCGGATGGCCCAAGTTCTGGGCAGAACTACTGGTCAGCTCCTGTGAGGTACCATCAAGAACTCCCAGGAGAAACTGGGTGAGACGTTAACAGGAAAGAAAAGTCCTACATTGCTAGGTAGGTACAAGAACAGCCAAGCCATGGTTTATTGCTATTAAGTCGACCCCTTCTATAACCACACAGTTGATGGGGTCGGGGAAATAGAACAATATATGTAAATTGCATTCTCTACTGTGTGGTGGGGTGAAACTACCATTTATTTTCAGGTTCATTAAATAAGAATTACATTCCTGGGAGTAAATTGCAGTTTGAAAAGAAAAAAATTTTTATTCTTGAAACCAAGGCTGTATATGTCTCCCATTCATATTGTTATGAGTGAAGGATGACTCTATATTTTAGAGTTATTTTTCTATTACACTGTTTTTCTATTATACTGTTAAAGGCAAATGGATATGAAATAAGACATTATAATTATAACATTTAATCATGTAAAAATGTCACTAAATCACCCTTGAATGTATCTTAACTAAAATAGCATAATGGAAAAAATAACTAAATTCAGGAAGACATTTTTATCTGTCTTTGGGAATACAGAACAGAAGGCGGAGTAGAGGTCACAGGTGCCTGGGGAAACGCAGGAAATAAGTACAGTTTCGAGTATAATAATGGTCGATTTTTGAAAAATACCTCTTGAATTCGTAATTATAATTTGAAGTGACCCTTTTTCAAGGAAAATAACTCTCCAACTTGAAGTCCTTTCTCTGCTTTATCCAACTAATGAAGTCCTATTTGTTTTTCAAATCACACCTCAGAGGTCACCTCCCTGGACAGCCCTCTGTGATTGGCCCTCTAATCCTACCCAAGAGCAAAACTCCCTGCATTACTCACGCAGTATTATTATTTTTTTTAGGTTTCATTTTTTAATCTGTTCTGCTTAGGGAAATACCTGCATCTCATTCGTATGTGTATTCCCGGTGCTCCAAACCATACCTGGCGTGCAGCAGGCACCATATCAATGGGTTTTTTAAGGGCGTCTGGCCGCCTCCGTCGGCAGAGCATGCGACTCTTGATCTCGGGGTCGTGAGTTCCAACCCCACACTGGGTGTAGAGATTTCTTAAAAAGAAAAGATAAATAAATGTCTTTTTTTTTTCTTGAAGAGTGAACTGAAATGCTAAGGACCTTCTTTATGTATTGACATAAAGTTTAACATGCGCGTAAATCACCTGGGCATTTGCTAAGATACAGAAAATGGCTTAGGAGGTCTGGCGCAAGCCTGAGAGTCTGCATTTCTAACAAGCTCCCGGGTGATGCAGTGTTTTCGACCCACCAGCCAATATAGGAAGTAGCAAGAATCTAGTCCCCACTGCTAACGAAACGCACGAAATGTACTTACAGCATTTGGACACCTGATCAACAAGCAAAAGCATGTGAAAGTAAGCTTTTCTAAACTTCGAAGACAGTGCCTCATAAACTGATGTCATCACTGTCACCGGGAGACCTTGTTAAAGCCCAGATGTCTGGGCCCAGGACCCCAGTGCTCCGGATTCAGGGAGTCCGGGTGGGGCTAGGGAATCTGCATTCCTAACAAGCTCTCAGGTGAGGCTGATGTTGCTGTCCAGGGACCACCCTTTGGGAGCCATTGCTCTAAAAGTCACCTTGAAACCATTGTAATCAGTCAATGACCAATTCATCCACAACGGTCAGAATCCAATCATTCACGCAGGTGATGTTAGGGGAATGGATGGGAGCACGTCAGCACCGTCTGTCACATGACAGTGAGTTGGTGGCCCGCGATATTAGAGATTCGTCCTCACTTCGGCTCCAATCCTGACTTCCAGTTCGGGGTCTTGAACCTGTGACTTACATCCCCTCGGGAAATTCTGAACCTCCCCAAGCCTCAATTTCTCTATCTGTACTTCCACACTTAGCTGCTGTAAGCCTCACTCTGCTGACCCACCGGAACTCCCCCAGGCAATTCCAACCTTCCAGCTCATTGGACCTTTGGCCTTTATTCTCGAGCAGTACGATGGTGGGTCTGTATCTCTAGCTCAACAAAAAGACTCTGAGTTCCTTGAAGACAGAGATGAGTTTTATTTCTATTTATTCTCAAGCATAGAATACCCCTGGCAAAGAGCAGGTACTCATTAAATGTTTGCTATTGAATGAATAAAAGTAATAAACCCTGGGCTCCAAATAGCCCTTTAGGTCCTGGCTTTAGGCTAATACTCTAATTTTAGTTGCTTTGAAGTATTGCTAGAAGGGAATGCCCCACCAAGTAGCACTGGGAATGAGGGACTTATAATTCAATGCCGAAAACGACTCTCTTGGGACGAATCCATGGTTGCTGAGTTATAAATGACTTTTTTTTTTTTAATTTTCAGATTTAATGATACATAGAATTATTTTCGCAGGCAAGTATTTTTACTGCTGCTCTTTATCACGAGCTTTATTAAGAAAAGTTTTCCTACAGGGCCTTGCTTTTATAAATAAACTGGGGCTTTTATTACTGTAAAAGTTTTCATTAATAAAAGAAATCTTTTTGCACTTAGGTGTTTGTTTTTTAGATTTTAGAAGTTATTTTTTAGTTAGAAACACTTTCCTGGTTAGTAGAACGGTAAATCCATATTCCTCTTTTTTCCCAGCCCTGCCGTGTCCCAGCTGTGACTTTTGGGTGAGGCACCCCATGTTTATGTGCCTGGAATTTCTTATCTGTAAGACAGGGATAAAACAGCTCTTGCGCGGGGGCCTGGCTGGCTCAGTGAGTAGAGCATCCGGGGTTGTGAGTTCGAGCCCCACCTTGGGTGAAGAGAGTACTTAAAAAATAAGACCTTAAAAAAAAAACAAAACAAAAAGCTGTTGTATATTGGTTTGATCTGATTTCAAATCCACTTGCGTATGACAAAACTGGAGTTGTTTTTATGAGTAGTTTTGCTGGAAGAGTGAAGTCAGCTGAGACACGGTGGCGTCGCCTCATCCCTGGTCACCGAGAAGCACGGACGCGCCCCGCCGGAGCTGGGGCTCACAACGCCGCTCTTTGCTGATCTGCAAAGCTCTCCCAAGACCTTGGGGCATTTAAAGCGACTCTTACAGGCAGTGACAACAGCCGGGCAGCGCGGGACAGGCGAACCTCTTGCTGTCGCTGTCGCCCCCAGCGCCCGCGTTCCCTAGCAACCGGGCGGCTCCCGGCTCGGGGTTGGCTGAGCGGGCTCCGCGACCACCTGGGAGGAAGGAACACCCCAACTACATTTGGACTTTATTCCTTTCAGCTCCCCTTGCCCGGAACAATGGTGTGATTAATCTATTGTTGGTTTGGACTATGTTCTTTCTTTATTGGCTTATGAAGAGACATTATCCTGTGCGCTAGCGGCTTCTAAGATTCCCGCAGTAAATAAACCTGTGTTAAATAAATTACTGGCAAAGACAAAGTCAGTCTCTGAGCCTGAATTTGCTTCCCGGAACAACACAACAGCCCCTGCCACGTGGCTTTCGTAAGAAATGCGCGAGTTAATAGATGTCTTTAAAAGGAGACGGTCTGACGTATGATAAGCCCTAATAAATGTTCACTATTATCATTCTAAGAGTGAGCAAAAACAAACACATTTGGAGGAAGGTGTGGGCTTTCTAACCATAGCCAGAGGCGGTGTTTGCCCCCACCCAGATCCTGAGCTCCAAAGGGTCTTGTCTGGGTCGTTCTCCTGACTGCAGATCAAGGCGAGCCTTCCCTGTATCATTCAGCGGTTGGAGTCCCGGGGTTTGTTCCTGGCTTCAGACACAGTGCTTCTCCAAGCCTGGTTCTTCCTAACTCTCCATGTCTCAGTGGTTCGTGAGATCTGCACCCCCATGTTCATAGCAGCCCTGTTCGCAACAACCAAGATATGCAAGCAACCTAAGTGTCCATCGACAGATGACTACATAAAGAAAATGCGTTCTCTATATATAATTACATGTGATACACACACACTGGAATACTGTTCGGCCATCAAAAAGAAGGCAGTTCAGGGGCGCCTGGGTGGCTCAGTCGTTAAGCGTCTGCCTTCGGCTCGGGTCATGATCCCAGGATCCTGGGATTGAGCCCGCATCGGGCTCCTTGCTCAGCGGGAAGCCTGCTTCTCCCTCTCCCTCTGCCGCTCCCCCTGCTTGTGCTCTATGTGTCAGCTAAATAAATAAAATCTTTAAAAAAAGAAGAAGAAGGAAGTCCTAGCATATGCAACAACACGGATGAATCTGGAGGACATTTTGCAAAGTAAAATAAGCCAGTCACAGAAGTTATCCTTCTGTGGCATGATTCCACTTATATGAGGATTCTACAATAGTGGAACTCAGAGAAGTGGAGAGCAGGATGGTGATTGCCAGGAGCTGGGGGAAGAGCAAATGGGCAGGTTTTTAAGAAGTATAAAGCTTCAGTTATGAGCGCTAAGTCCTAGAGATCTGCCGTACAACACTGTAACAATACTGTACACTTGAAAAGTTGTTCAGAGGGTAGTTCTCTCAGCACAACTTTTAGAAATGATTCATTAGGCTTACACAGTGTTTTGATTTACAGAGGGCATTCTCAGCTGTCCTCTTTCAATCTCCCCCACAATTCTGTTGTTATCCCCCTTTCACACCAAAGAAATGATCTGTAAAGAGTCAGAGAGGTTGGAGGATCTGCTCAGGGACCTGTGAAGAGAGAAGGATGGGAGGCAGAAGTGTGGCTCTGGTCCTTGACTCGGAATGCCCAGCTCACATCCTGAAACCACCCCATGTTATACTGCAGACCATAGCGTGTGAACATATGAAGGATGTACACGCCTCTGTTTTCCAACATAAAGATGCATATATTGACTAGTAGCCCTCATTTTGAATCCACCAACAATTCCTCTGCTCTTTGCTTCGCTGTGTAGTAGAGGTTGCCACCCACTGGAAGGGTCTCCTGAGCGCAGCAAGCACAGGTGGGGGGAGGGGAGAGAAACATCAGGAAGCCAGGCTGGGCAGAAGGGAATTAAGGATGAAAGGGGGTGGTTTCAGTTACCCTCCGAGTTAGTCTGAGTCCCACGAATTAAGTGGAAATAGGTGGTCTTAACAGCCCGCAGGTTGGGGCTTTGGCTACGCCGGTATGGATGCTTAGGTGGGATTGGCTTCCGTCGTTAGGAGCGCTTGGCCTGTGGTTGCGTGGCTGAGGCCAGGAGCAGTGGCCAAAAAGTGCACAGGCAGACAAAGGAAGGAAACCTAGCTAGGAGCCCAGATTGCCCGAAAATGCTATATCCAGCAAGCCAGAACTGTTTTCCAGAGTCAAGGTGTTGCCATGGTGGCTAATTGAGGTAAGGAAGAGAAGACGAAGCTAATGGAAAAACGGAGGGAGGCCCAGGAGAGAGTTGGGATCATCGAGAAGGCTGGCCTACAGACTAAATAGCACGTGGGAAATCTCGGACAAGCCTGCTAGGTGAGGAGGGACGCGTGGCTCGGTTGCCCCCAACGCCCCCCAGCTGATAGCCAGGCAACCTCCAGAAACAGAAGGGCCCAGCTGACCCGTTGCCTCCCATAGCTGAGTGAGAGAACCCTACTGAAGCCAGAAGGGCCCAGCCAAGCCCAGTCTGCAGAGCAAGCCGACAGAACCGCGAGCTAAGTGAGGGGCTTTTGTGTGAAGGCACCAAGCAAGGGTTCAGGTGTTCGTTACATGGCAATTGAGAACTGATTCAGGGAATGATGATGGTAATTCAGATATGCACTAGATATTATATGCTATCAGGACATTATTAACTTTAAGTGTGATAGGTTATTATGATCGTAAAAAATATATCCTTGTCTTTAAGAGATACTGGAGTGATACGTTATAGCACCTGCAGCTTTCAAGAGGCTCAGCAAAAATAAAGATAGGTCGCTGCATAAGCAAAGCAAATATGGGAAAATGGTGTCGATGGTTGAATTTAAGCGATGGGTGTATGGTGATTGTTGCACCGTCGTTTTCAACTTCCCTGAATATTTGACAATTTTCACAGTAAGAAGTTGGAAAATAAAATGTTAACAAATCACCCCGTAACCCACACTAAACATAGATTTAGAATGACACGGTTTTCATAATTCGCTTTTGAAATCAGTTATGAGTAATCATTCAATCAGCCCTTGCTTCTAATTTCTTGGCTCTTTTCATGAGCACTCAGGAACGTCATGAAGAATAAAATCTAATGTATAAATTGTTTTCAAATGTGCAGAACTCTCTATGAAATTTTTGCACTGTTATGAATCTGTGAGCACCAAATTTATGTTTACCAACTTTAACAAGGTGGCATATCAAATCTTGCAGTCACTTGCTAGAATGCTTTATTAATTGACTTTGACTTGGCAGTTTGATCTGTCCATTCAGGTGCCACTTTCCCTCAGTCCTAGAAAGCTTGCACTGGTTGTGTATGAATCATGGTGAAAGGACAAAACAACCAGCTCTGCTCCTTAATCAACTGTGAGAAGCCAAATGCTTCGGTTGACAGAAGCAAGAGAGAGAGTCATTTTTTGTCAGGGACCAGTGAACCTTGGAATTGTGGTCAGGGGAGCCAAACAGACCTGAGTTCAAATCCCAGTTACGCTATGTTCCGGGAAGCCACGTAACCCCTCTGAGCCCCACCCGCTCTGACGTTTAAAATGGAGATAACAGTGACTATGGGATTCGATTTCCTGATGACAAAAATGAGAGAATCACGTGTAAGGGCCTTGTGCCTCTGTTATTGGGCCCCGTGGTTTTATTTCCTTGAAATCAAGGGATTGCAGAGAAGGGCAGGCATCTGATGGGGTTTTCAGCTCAGCCTGCATGGCTTTCGGTCAGCTGGCTAGGGCCCCTGTGCCGGGGCGCCCAGCCGTGCCTTCCAGAACAGGCAGGCCAACCCAGTAGGGTTGCCAAATAAATTAATGGGACTTGACACTATGCACTCTTAGAGGAATAGTGTCTCCGGGGGACGGGCCAGAGGCCAGAGGTGGGAAGTCGATAGCAGAGGTAGCTGGAACAGTTAATTAACCCCCCAGCCAAAAAGGTATCCATAGGATACCTTCGTGCAAATTAGAAGAAGATGCACCTGGGGCGCCTGGGTGGCTCAGTCGTTAAGCATCTGTCTTCGGCTCAGGTCAGGATCCCAGGGTCCTAGGATCGAGTCCCGCATCGGGCTCCCTGCTCCGCGGGGAGCCTGCTTCTCCCTCTCCCGCTCCCCCTGCTTGTGTTCCCTCTCTCTCTCTCGCTGTCTCTCTCTCTCAAATAAATAAATACTCTTTTTTAAAAAAAAGAAGAAGATACACCTTCCTGGAGATACTTTACCTCACATGTTGGAAAATTGCTGAAATGTACTGCCTTTTTTTCGAGGCCAACACAATTTATTATTGTTTGCTAGGAAATTGTCATAATAAATATACCAATTAATTGTATCTACCTTGTGAGTGATAGATAGAAATGTTGTCTACTTTTTTGTGGCAATGCCTGGATACCCAAAGTTGGAATACACACGCACATGCACACACAAACACACACACACAGCCCATGCTCAAGAGTGAAAGTGAAATTTAATTCATGTCATCTCTTCCTTGAGCAGCTGGGAAAGTATAAAGAGAGCTCAATCTCAGTAAAATTTAAGAGATGGGTAATACTAAACTCAGAAGAAAGGAAAAGCAAAATCAATAAAAAATATACATATCCTATGTCTCTCATCAAATTATTCCTTCTCAGACCTTTCGGGGCACAGACCAGCCTTTGTCCCTGATTTTATTTTTGACCTGCCTGAAAAAAAAAATATGTTTTAGTTTTCATTCCTATGAAGCTGTGACCATTCACAAAAGACAAAAGAAAGCAGCCTAGTCTAGTTAGACCGTTTTCCAAAGTGACTAAACATCACGATCACCTGGAAAGCCATAGGAAAAAAAAGAAAGAAAGAAAGAGGACCCAAGCTTCTCACTAGGTTGGAGATGCATTGGTGTAAGCAAATACTCTAACATGAACAGATGAGATGGTGACGTCATCTGGAGACCCTGACGGCCTTCCTCTCGCGACTCCCATTCAGCGTCCTCCCCAGAGCCAGCTGGCGCACAGACAGAGCCCGGGGGCACCCACAGCCTCAGCTTGGGCAGGGGTCTCTGAGTCAGGGCTCTGCAGAATACGCTGCAAACACCCCAGGAACAAGACTATTCAGTGGGGGTGAAAGAAGAAAACTGTATTTATACTTTTTCATCGTTTTACAGTGTATTGCACATTTGCCATATTAATGAAGTGATCCATTTATTTAATTTGCAAGTAAATGCATGTAGTAGTTTTGACTTACTAATGGGGTGGTACATGTATATAATTCGTAAGTAAGTGCATTTATGGACGTCAGTGTGTATGTGTTTCTGATGATGCTGAAATTGTTTTCCTCTACTGTCCTAGACGAAACAACAAGCACAGGACTTTGTTCTCCGGTGAACCAAGAGATAAAAGGTGGAGCTACCTGGCCAAAGATTAGAACTCCAAATATCCCTGGGGAGGAAGTGTATTAAGGTTGTCCAGAGAAACAGAACCAATAGAATGTGTACATCCATAGAAAGAGACTTACTGTAAGGAACTAGCTCATGAGATTACAGACGCTGGCGAATTGGGCATCTGCAGGGCCCATGGCCCGGTTGGAGCCCAAACACCAGGAAGCTGCTAGAGAACCAGGAAGATCCGGTGTCCCAGTTGGGCCCACGGGTGGGAGAATTCTCTTCATCGAGGGTGGGTCAGCCTTTTGTTCTGTTCAGGCCCTCCACCGATTTGGACGAGGCCCTCCCACATTAGGGAGTACCGTCTGTTTACTCAGTGCACCCATCTAAATGTTAATCTCATCCCCAAACACCCTCACAGAAACAATGTTTGACCGAAGGTCCGGCAGCTGCGGCCTGCTCCGGTTGGCACATGAGACTGAGCATCGCAGGCCGCCGCAGGTGTGTGCCGAAGCCTTCCCATGGAGTCGCTCCCAGGTCCGTGACTTCTGTTCCCAGGCACCAAATTCCAACTTCCCCACAAGCCGTTTTTAGCTGCTTCTCCCCCTGTCTCTGCCCCACGAGTGGCCACCCTTCCAGTCCTGCCCTCTCTCACCGAAAAGGGAGACCAGAGAGAGCTTATCCATAAACATTGGGTTAAATTTTCCAAATCACTGAAAGCTTCGGTTTATCGTAGAGCAAGCTTTGCAACCGTCTCACACAGATTTTCTTTCTCAGGAGCAGAACACGCACAACACGTTCTAATGAAAAATGTAGAAGTAATAAAAGGAACTAAATCTTCTGAAGTTGCTGATGCATGAATCCCTCCCAGGACGTGTGTTATCTGCCTCTGTGAGTATTAACCTAGGAGGGCTCACTGGTTCTTTCTTCTGCCAAAGGCTTTCTCTCCCAGGAGCTTCTGTGAAGGTCAACCTCACCCCATCGGAGGAGAGACTGAGCTTTGCCATCCCCGGGGCCGGGGGGGCGGTGGGGGGCGGCACCAACAGCGTCACCCACCTGCAGAAGGTGACCTCTCAGCAAATAGAGCCCAGTAACCAAGGTGAAGGAGAGCAAACAGAAGCCCCAGAATAGGTATCTTCTAGTGAACAGTAATAGATGGAAGAGACGTAATGCCTCTCACTGAAACAGAAAATGGAAGAGAAGACTTAGGGAAATTCGATTCAGCATTAGAAAAACACTCTCTGGAGCTAAAAGCAAACAAAGCAAATAATTTCTAAGTTTTAAAAGAGAATGTGTGGATTTTGTTCACTGTCTCTGTTCCTGTTCATTACATATTACACAAATATTCAGTGAATAAATGAATAAAATTCAATAGATAAAATAGAAGAGGCAGCGGGAACCGAAGAGAAGAGAATCGGTGACCTCCAAGTGGACGCAAGATGCTCCAACAATTAAGGACATGAAAGAAAATCACGAGGAGCTACCACTTCACAGCCAGTAGGATGAAGGCTGTTATTAAAAAAGGCAAAACAGGGGGCGCCTGGGTGGCTCAGTTGGTTAAGCGACTGCCTTCGGCTCAGGTCGTGATCCTGGAGTCCCAGGATCGAGTCCCGCATCGGGCTCCCTGCTCGGCAGGGAGTCTCCTTCTCCCTCTGACCCTCCTCCCTCTCCTGCTCTCTGTCTCTCATTCTCTCTGTCTCAAATAAATAAATAAAATCTTTAAAAAATAAATAATTAATTAATTAATTAAAAAAAAAAAAAAGGCAAAGCAGGGCGCCTGGGTGGCTCAGTTGGTTAAGCTAAGCGACTGCCTTCGGCTCAGGTCATGATCCTGGAGTCCTGGGATCGAGTCCCGCGTCGGGCTCCCTGCTCGGCAGGGAGTCTGCTTCTCCCTCTGACCCTCCTCCCTCTCATGCTCTCTGTCTCTCATTCTCTCTCTCTCAAATAAATAAATAAAATCTTTAAAACAAAACAAAAAAGGCAAAACGGGCGCCTGGGTGGCTCAGTCGTTAAGCGTCTGCCTTCGGCTTAGGTCATGATCTCGGGGTCCTGGGATCGAGCCCCGCATTGGGCTCCCTGCTCAGCGGGAGTCTGCTTCTCCCTCTCCCTCTGCCTGCCACTCTGCCTACTTGTGCTCTCTCTCTCTATCTCTCTGTCAAATAAATAAATAAAATCTTTCTAAATAAATAAATAAATAAAGCAAAACAGTAACAAGTGTTGGCGAGAATGTGGAGCAAAGGGAATCCCGCATCGGCACTGGGAATGTGACGTGGAGCACCCACCGTGGAAGGCAGCGTGATAGTTCCTCGAAAAACGAAACATAGAGTTATCATGAGACCCAGCAACTGCCCTGCTGCGTATACACCCCACGTAAATGAGGGCAGCCCCTTGGGCAGACATGTGGACACCGGTGTTCCGAGCAGCAGCGTGCACCATAGTTCAAAGGTGGCGACAACCCAGATCTCCATCGACAGGTGGATGTATAACCAAAGTGTGGTCCATCTATATGATGGAATATTATTTAGCCTAAAAAAGAAAGGAAATCCTGACACCTGCTACAACATGGCTGAACCTCGAGGACATTATGCTAATTGAAATAAGTCAGACACAAAGGGGCAAATACTGTATGATTCCACTTAATGTGAGGTATCTAAATTTTTTTTTTTTTTTTTTTTTAGGTAAACTCTGCACCGACCATGGGGCTTGAAATCCCGACCCTGAGATCAAGAGTCACATGCTCTACTGACTGAGCCAGCCAGGTGCCACCCCCTTTAAAAATTTTTTTCGGCGGGGAGGTATCCAAAATAGTCAAATTCATAGAGACAGAAAGTAGAATGATGGTGGGGGCTGGAGAGGAGGAGAATTGTTTAATGGGCATAAAGTTTCAGTTTGGGAAGATGAGAAAGTTCTGGAGAAAAATTACCAAAGCAGAATTTAGGAAGAACAAGATAGGATACACAAAGGCAAGAGGTTGGGGACTGTAATATGTAAGTAATAGGAGTTCTGGAAGCAGAAAAAGAACAAAAGGAAGGTGAATAATTAAAGAGATAATAAAAGAATGATTTTCCTGTTCTGAAGAAAGACAAGCCTGCAGACCAAAAGGGCCCACCGAGATCCAGGTAGGATTAATGGAAATCAAAGGCCCTTGCCTAGCAATGTCTTGATGATATTCCTGAGTTCCAGAGGTACCGAGACAATCTTATGAGCATTGTTCAGACAAAAATCATGCATTTCTTAGAAAGGCAGAAGAAACAGGCAGCCATCAGACTTCTCATAAACAACATTTAAACCCATTCAGTGGGTTAAGCATCTGCTTCTTGATTTCGGTTCAGGTCATGACGTCAGGGTTGTGAGATTGAGCCTTGCATTGGGCTCCATGCTGGGCATGGAGCCTGCTTGGGATTTCTCTCTCTCCCTTTGCCCCCCCCCCCAGCCCCCTCCCTCTCTAGAAAAAAAAATTAAATTAGAAGGATGCGAAATAACATCCATACACAATGGAGAAAAAGAGAATTGCCGTCGAAGAACCCAGTAGCCAGCCAAGATGGCCTTGACCTGCCAGGCGGAAATATACATAGCAACAGGTGTGCGATATATAACCAGCAAGTGCGCCGAGGACTTACTGTGCCCTAGGTACACTGCGGGCAAGATAGATAACACCCCTTTCAGCCTCCCAACAACCCTAGGAGGTAAATCCTTGTATTATGATCCCAGGATTACAGATGAGGAAATGAGACACAAAGAAATGATGAAAGATGCCTGCGGTCACACAATCAGAAGCAGCTAAGTCTGGGGTTTGCACATTTACATCGTTCTACCATTTCTAAAACCAGTTGCCTTCATGACAGGTAGAGAAAGGGCAGGGGAAGAAAGGTTTGCAGAGCGGGGCCTTGGGAAGAGAAGACAAGCAGATGGAAAAGAATACATATTGTAACATACATGGGGCACATCAAACATAAAATGCTGTAAAACATTTCACCGCAAATATATAAAAATTGAATGTACAGACTGAGAAGACCCAGAAAGCGGTAGGGCGCATGAAAACGTAAATGTGATCTTGACCAGGCTGTGAGCGCTTTTACTCCTGGATTTCTGTTATTTCAATAGAGTGCGATCAAGAGGTCAAAAGGAACAGCGTTCTGACTTGGGGGACGAGGCTGCCTGGGTTCCGATTCTCATCCTAGTTACTTAGTCACTGGGATCTTGGAGGGGTTCTGGGGTGTTTCACTTTGAGAGAAAGGAGTTGGGGCCGTGATCGTACAGTGGTTAGTACTCTGCGTTGTGAGAGAAAGGAGTTGGGGTCTCAAAGCTCTGCCCCCGTCGGTCTTCGGCTGCCCAAGAAGGCTGCATGCTGTGACTTCTCTCGCTGAAAGTGGCCGTGGCTCCCGTAGCCTGCCGGTAGAACTCAAGGTCAGCAGTGTGAACAGCTAGAAGCAACGCGCACCGAGACTGGAGAGGTAGCGCTCAGCACCAGGAGAGCGCACCCAAGGAAATTCAGGCGGGACGCTGAGGGTTCCATATGTGATTTTTCTCCCTCCACAAAACGCAGAGGGAAGCCGCTGCAAGAGTGAGCTCGGGGAGACGGTAATGCCACCAAGGAACCGAATGCTTTCTATCTTGTGCCTCCTCCATCCCTCGCGCGTTGTCTTTTTGCTTTAGAGGTCGAGCTACATGCTTCAAGCAGGAAGAAGTGGGGAAGGATGACAGCCAGAAGGTCTCCCCTGCGAGCTTCTACATTCTTGTAATTTCTTTATGTGGGAAGGGAAACTCCCAAGCAAACCTCCCCTTTCAGCTCGCTAGCCAGCCCTGGAAGAAATGCTCACCCCCACACCAATCAGGGGCCAAAGGGAATGAGAGCCCCATGTTGATTCAGACTAATCATGATGCATCCCTTGGTGCTGGGGATGAGATCAAGGGTCACCGCCAGAGACAAAGAATGGAAAGAGAAGAGGTTGGGACCTCGAGGACGCAAGCCGCCTGAGAGACTGGCAGGAGAGGAAGAGCCCATGGCAGGACTGGGAAGGGGAGCCACAGAGCAGGAGGAAAACCCAGGGAGGGGATACCACGAAGCCACGGGATGAAAAGTGCCCAGTGCAGGCTGCACAAATCTACTGTCGTGTAACAAACCGCCCCCAAACCCGGTGCCCTCAGTCAGCGCTCCTTGATCATTCCTATCCCTCGTGGTTGGGGGCACTGAGTGGGCTCTGCTGGGCGGGGGGCTCCGGCTCAGGGTTTCCCGTGGGACTAGGGTCAGCCGATGGCTGAGGCTGCAGCCGTCTCAAAGCTGCTTCAGTCCCAGGTCTGCATGTGGGCTGGGCAGATGCCAACAGCTGGAGCGGGGGGCGGCGGAGCCCCCCATCATTCTCTAGCGCGGTGTTCTTCCTGCAGTGTCTTCTCCCTGCGACTGCTCCCCAGCAGCCTCCCCTCTCCCACCCCCCACAGCGTGTGACCCAAGGAGACAGCGGGTAGAAGTCGTGTCATTTTTCATGACCTCGCCTCGGGAGGAGTCATGAAGCGGCTCATTCGATGAAGCTGCATTCTCATTCGAGGCGAGTGACGAAGGCCCGCCCGTAGTCCGTGGCTCTTGGTGAGAGCCAAGGCCAAGGATTTCTGGGCACGTAAGGCCTCCACATCTCAGTCATTTTTATCTCATTTACTTTTTGTGTTTTCAAGTAATCTCTACACCCACCCTGAGGCTCCAACTCATGACCCTAGATCAAGGGTCACAGGCTCCGCTGACTGAGCCAGCCGGGGGCCCCTCGGTCATTTCTGTTTTAAACTACTGCTTGGTTGTCACAACAGGCCAAGGATCCAATTGCTGGAAAGATCCCAGGCCAAGGATACAAGGATCCGCGAGCAACCTAACCACAGAAGGAGCCCACGCGTGCCCCCAGCTGGAAGGACAAGCTTCACCAAACTTGACCTTCCACCAAGTCACCCAGCTGATCAAAGAGAGGAGGAGCTCAGGGCGTGTTTTCCAGAAATTCCTGTGTGCCATTCCCTCAGGGTTTTTTTCACATTCTCTAGCTTGCACCCCCATCCTACCAAATGTTCCAGAGTCTTACCCGTGTTCTCAGGAGCAAGCTGCTGCATTGTCCTCAGGGATCAAGGTCACCTTTGCGGCCTGCTTTCTGCTAGCTGGCCCTGGCCTCGGGGCTGCCTGAGGCCCTTTGGGAACCTTCTTATCTCAAATCTGTACCCCGACTTTTCCAAAGGCTTTGCGGCTACTCACATGCACATGCAAAAGGCACAATGGGGTACATAGAAAATAAAGAGACCCGGTGACAAAGAGAGCCGAGAATGCTCTTGGCGGCGCTAAGCTTCCTGACAACGAAGCCAAAAAGGCAGATCTTGGCTCATGTTTTTGTTTTTTTTTTATTCTTCTTCAGAAACAAACTTTTTTCCTAAAGTAAGCTCATTTATCACAACGGGGTATTGAGTAAAGGACACTTGGTCACAAAGTCAACACAACACCTTTAACTACAGTTACCTAAGAGTCATTGCCTGTCTGCATGATGGATTCCTCTATTGATCCTTTATAAAGATTAAAGATACACTATGCCCATTCGGCTGTCTCTTCCAATATTATGTGTCTTAAGCGAGTCTTTCTTAGGTTCCTTCCCTGAAAAATTTATTGAGTACCCTAAGTATGTCAGACAATGTACCAGCTGCCAAAATGGCAGTCAGTTTATCCTGGAGTCCTCCAAGGCAGGGCTTCTCAAACTTGAGTGTGCACTGCAATCCCCTGCGGGGCTTGTTAAAACTCTGGGCCCATCTCTAGGGTTTCTGATTCACTAGGTCTGAGATGGGGCCCAAGAATTTGCATTTCTACCATGGTCCCAGGTGATATTAACGCCGGGTGGGACCAGGGCCCACACTTTGAGAACCACTGCTTTTTTTTTTTTTAAGATTTTCTTTTTAGGTAATCTCTACACCCAACCTGGGGCTCGAACTCACAACCCGGAGATCAAGAGTCCTACGTTCCACCGACTGAACCAGCCGGGTGCCCCGAGAACCACTACTCTTAAGAGTCACCTGTAAAGGTCCATATTCTAAAATATGTTTTAAGTTTGTGACCCACTCTGGATGTGAGATTTGAGAGAGAAAGAGTGGCAGAATACACGTGTATCTGAGGAAAAGTAAGAGGCGGGCTTTATTTGCAGGTACATGGCAAGTCAATTTACTTCATGCAAAGTGGGAAACAGTGGGGCCCATTCCAGAATGAGCGGGAATTTTTCTCAGCTGAGGACTTGGGATCTTTTTGAAAAATGTATAAGGGGGCGCCTGGGTGGCTCAGTCGTTAAGCATCTGCCTTCGGCTCAGGTCATGGTCCCAGGGTCCTGGGATCGAGCCCCGCATCGGGCTCCCTGCTCGGAGGGAAGCCTGCTTCTCCCTCTCCCACTCCCCCTGCTTGTGTTCCCTCTCTCGCTGTGTCTCTCTCTGTCAAATAAATAAATAAAATCTTAAAAAAAAAAGAAAAGAAAAATGTATAAGGCCCTAAAGGTGCTGCCAAACAGCATGGAAGAGAAGCTATTCAGGCTGAAAATCATTTGAAACATCTGTCTCCTCATAGCTTAGTCCATACAAGAACCTCACTGCTGTCTCTAAGAATATTCTAGTTTTATGAGCAACATCACCTTGATGGACTTGTGAGAATGAATAAAGTACAAAATGCACTTCCGTGGTCATTTAATTGGCAGTTAAAACATTCCAACGCTTTCCTAGCACGTGTTTTTCAGATAATTAGCACTAACCCATCATTTACCACATGGACCTCAAGGAAGTTCATTCAAATACAGAGATTTGGTGCTAATTCAAAAATCTGCTAGTATATGTATTCAAATGCTTAAAATGGAATACTATAGTGAATTTGACTTATTTTCAAAGGACCCTGGGTGGGACGCCTGAGTGGCTCAGTCGGTTAAGCGTCTGCCTGCGGCGCATGTCATGATCCCAGGACCCTGGGATCGAGTCCTGCATCGGACGCCCTGCTCAGTAGGGAGCCTGTTTCTCCCTCTGCCTGCCGCTCCCCCTGCTCTCTCTGACAAATAAATAAAGTATTAAAAAAAAAAAAAAGACCCTGGGTAAGTCTTGAAAAAATTGGATGTTCAAATTTTCTATTTCTTTTGATCTCTGCTGAAACACCCAAATATCAATTTAATGACCAGGATTTCCAGTTAAAGATGGTCCATTAAAATTCAGCACTTTTCTCTGTCCCATTCCAAAGCCCCCTAGGCTAAAAATAGGGGGTTTTTTTCAGTTGTCCTGAGATAGAATTGACATACGACATTGTATCAATTCAAGATACCCGACATGATGGATGTTGCCTGCATTCCTTGGCTCATGGCCCTTTATGACCCAACCTCTGCTTCTTTCCTCACATCTTCTCTGACTCCTGCCTTCCTCTTCATCTGCAAGGACCCTTGGGAACACACCGGGCCCACCTGGAATGTCCAGGATCATCTCTCCATCTCAATGTACTTAACCGCATGGACGAAGTCCCCTTTTGCCACATAAAGGAACATATTCTCAGGTTCTAGAGCTGAGGGCGAGGACACCTCTGGGGGCCATTATTGCGCTTATCACCGATGTCTCCATCACTCTCCATGAAACCCCTGGTTGACAAGCCCCATTCACTGGTACACAGCTTCTGCCCCTCTCTTTGGTGCCATGTCTTAAATGTTAGCAGACAGTTGAGACACCTGAGCCTCGCGTGTCCTCATCTCTGATAGTCCCTTCCACTTAGGAATGTTAAGATTAAGTGAGTTAATATGTGTAAAGTACTTGAAAGAGTTTCTGCCAGACAGTAGGTGCCATAAAAATGTTAGCTTTTATTAATTGATATTATCATCAAAGGGAACCTTCTAATGTTAAAATTAGAGAACGAAACAGTCAGAGGGAAAAAGCCAGGGGGAAAAAGATTGCACAGGAATGGCTTCCCCAGGGAAAGTGGGGAAGAAAACCTCGTGCCAAAGATCAGAAGTTGAAATGCTCTGATCTTCTCAACAGAAACGAAGCTGGGAGAACGAGGGCAGTCCCCGCTTATCCGCTGTTGCTGTTTTGCTTTCCGCGGTTGGGGTTACCCAAAGTCAACTGCCGTCTGGAAGCAGATGCTCCTTCTCCTGACCTCTCCTCAGAAGGTCAACAGTAGCCTGCATTGGTTACCTCACTTCATCTCATCATGCAGGCCTTTCATCATGTCACCTCATCACAAGAAAAAGGGTGAGTACAGCATGATATATTTTTTTAAAGATTTTATTTATTTATTTGAGAGAGAGAATGAGAGACAGAGAGCATGAGAGGGAAGAGGGTCAGAGGGAGAAGCAGACTCCCTGCCGAGCAGGGAGCCCGATGCGGGACTCGATCCCGGGACTCCAGGATCACGACCTGAGCCGAAGGCAGTCGCTTAACCTACTGAGCCACCCAGGCGCCCAGCATGATATGATATTTTGAGAGACCACATTCACCTAACTTTTATTACAGTATATTATTATAATGGTTCTACTTTATTATTATTGCTGTTAATCTCTTACTGTACCTAATTTATAAATCAAACTGTCATAGGCATGGGAAGTGTGCATAAGACAAAACATCGCATGTCACCTTCGGTACTAGCTGGGGTTTCAGGCATCCACCGGAGGTTCTGGAACGAATCCCCCACAGATAAGGGGGACTACTGTTTATAGAACGAAACCTTTAAAATGTTGGGAGAAAACAATTTCCAATTAACAATTCTGCAGACAGCCAAGATTGGAGTTCAGTGTGAATGATGTATGCTGAAGCCATTTTCAGACTTGCAGAACTGCAAAAACTTATTTCCTATGCGTTATTGCTCAGGAAGCTACTAGACGACAGGCCCCCCCCCACCCGCCCCCCAAAGGAGGGAGTGAGTCCCAAAGAAAGAGAAGGAGATGGTTCCAGAAAAACTCTAGAACCAGTGATAAAGGTGGGGCTAGGAACAGGAGGACTGGGCTTACGAGAAAAGCAAACATATTTTTAAACACTCTTTTACATACATTTTCAATAACAGAACAGAGAAAATCCTCTGGAGCAGGGGGTCTCCAACTTGAACGCAAATCAGCTGGAGGGTTGGTTGAAGCCGTGCACGCTTCCTGGGCAGTTAACTGTGTGTCCATATAATGGAGAGCTACGGAGGTTAATGAGGGGAGAAATGGGAAGGTTGTAAGCGGTGGTTACCTGCGGCAGAACCACCAGAGGGTGGATGGGCCGGCGGGGGCGGAGCCGGCCGCCTCTCGCTGTAAACGAAGTTTTCCTGGCACACAGTCCCGCCCATGTGTTTCCTTGCTGTCGCTGGCCGCTTTCCCACGACAAGGGCAGACGGAAGGCTGTAAGTCGTTGCGAGGGTCCCTGGGGCCCACAGAGCCTAAAATATTTACCATCTGGCTCTTTACAGAAGAAGTTTGCCAACCCCCCCCCGTTTTAAACCATCCGCGTTTCTACACCTGAAACCAATACAATATTGATGGCGGGGATTATTCAATCAAAAATTTATCAAGTCGGTGTTTATAAGAATAAAAACTAAATGAAAGAAAAGCAAAAATTAAAAAAAAAATGAATGACGACAGAATCCTAAAACGTTAGCTCTGGAAGAGATCACGTGCAGGCGCATTGTTCAGGCGGGGGGAGACAGGTGTGCGGGGTTGCGGGGGAGACAGCTGGTCCCGGGTCCTGGGTGGTGGGGGGACCTTGCGGCGTTCTCCAGGCCCTGGTCCCCCCCCCCCGCCCCCGCAGCCCCACGTCCACCACCACGCTGCTATCTCCCCTCATCTATCGCTGGTTTTAAGTGGCTTTCCATCTAGGCGGGTCATAAAAAGTCACTAAAGTAAGGTTTCGTGAACGAAAACTGGCGCGTGACCAGGGTTGGCAGGGCAATCTAACTGAGCATTCTGCAACGCAGGCCGGGCGCCCTAAAGCTCGCGCGGAACTGAGATTCCCAAACTTTTCGAGAACACGGAGAATGCACAATCAGTGCCTCCCAGAGTGTGATTTGCAGTTGCGTTCCACTGTAACGTCTTCCTCTAGCTTGTTGGCAGTGATTTTTGTCAGCCCAAGGTATGCTTTTGCCAACCGGGGGCCTGTAATTTCCCCAAACAGGGTGTACGGTGCCTAAGATCTAGACTCCGAATAGGAATCATCCACATGCTTCGTTAGAAGCTGAACTGCGGTAGCAGGTAGATCCAGCACGTAATGGCTCTTGTAAAGCCGTTTCTGATTCACACAGCACTCGGAAGGGGCAGGAGTAGAGGGATGGGAGGCGGGCAGCGGGCAAGGTTGGTGGGGAGAGGGAAGGGAGGGGCTCAGCTCCACACAGCCACTCAGCGCCCCAGGCCGATGGCAGCTCCAGCACCTTTAGCACGTGGCTTCCAGGCACGCTGCGGTCACCAGTGAAGCCAGCAGGGAGGGGGGAAGGCCGTGGAGGAGGCTGTGGCCCTCCAGGTCACTTCTGCTCCAGTTCCACTGGCTAGAAGTCAGCCACCTGCCCCCGCTCCTAACTGCAAAGGCAACTGGGAAATTTGCACATGTCTGAAACATCAGGAAACATAGGATGGACTGACTTGACAGCAATATTTTAGATACATTTTCAAATCACATCCTCCATACGTTCTCTCCAACTTTTCGTGTGTGTGGCCATGGGCCCAGGAAGGTGCAGGTGGATTTTGGTGGTCTTCCCCATTCCTATTGCTAAAGATGACATTATTAGCCAAAAGTGCTTATAAAGCAAGATTCCCTTGTTATCTCTTACATCTTTCCTCCATTGGAAAGTGGAAATGAGTCAGATGGGTATTCTTTTTCTTTAAGATTTGATTGATTGATTGATTGAGCACAAGCAGGGAAAGGGGCCGAGGGAGAGGTAGAATCCCAAGCAGAGTCGGCACCGAGCACAGAGCCCACTGCGGGGCTTGATCCCAGGACCCTGAGGTCATGACCCAAGCCGAAATCAAGAGTTGGATGCTCAACTGACTCAGCCACCCAGGTGTCCCCAGATGGGTGTTCTACAGGCATCTTTTGTCCCACCTGACTATCAAAAGCACTGAGTCATTGCTGTAGAAGAGCAGTTTCAATCTACAAGTTTGGTGGCTGAAAATTAGCAGGTGGAGGTTTTAGCTGAGGCATAAAAAGGACATCGTCTCTCCAAGGACTCAGGCTGAGGGAGAGGGCCTACCTAATCTGAGGCTAAAAAAACTAAAGCAGAAACAGCCATATTCACCTGCTAGCGCTGACAGGTAATAGTGGGGGATGGATCAAACTACCCTTCCTTCACTTCTCTGTCATCGTTTAAACATGGAGACTGTCCTGATCCCAACTACAGTGGTATGTCACCCAAGTCAGCACACCTGCTTGCCTAGGGTCCTAAGGGCCTGTGGCTTCCTCCACAGATCAGGTCCGCATGCATCCTGGATCCTGCAGCAGTGTGCCCACATTTCCTTCCCAGCTCTACGAGTTGCATTGTCCTCCGGAAGCAACTATAGTGAGTCAAAACTCACTGTCCCCCATCTTGCATACATCGGCCTGGGGTTGGCATAATCCACGTGCCATGGTCCGCCGCTTGGTTGGCTCTCCCAGCCCTTCCTGATCAGCAGGAGACATGGCGCTCCCAGCAGGAGGAGCGGACCAGCAGGGTACACACCAATGTGGGGGCAGGTCAGTACCAGATGGGAGCAGAGCCAAAGCAGGTGGGGGGGAAAGGGAACTCTAGAGGCATCAGAGATAAATTGCACTTCCCTTAAAATACTGCCTAAGCCTGTCCCATCCTCACCAAGGGGCCATTTATTTGTTTTTGTAGTAAAAAATGCTTTGATTTATCGTGGGCTTTGGGTGTATGTTCACTTTGATTTACAAATTCCTGCCATCTAGTGGCTAAATTAAGAACACATCTTCTCTTTCGAACAATGATCTGATCCCTGAAATGTGAGCTGGGTTGTTGTTGGTTTTTTTTGTTTTAAGTGCCTAATGCAGAGTAGATGTTCAAAATTATTTGACGTAAAATGAAATGTGGTTCAACCAAAAGTTTCAAGATATGGCATATGAAACACACAAGGATGTGAAAGAAAACAGAATTGATGGCTAAGCTCTTGTCTGTGTTCTAATCCAGTAAGAATCTCTCCTAGGAGAGGTTTGTCCAGAGAAGGGGGTTGAACTGGACTACCCCAGTGGTTTTGACATCTGTCTGGACATTAGCATCACCTGGGATCTTTTAAAAATTCCACAGCCCAGGCCACATCCCAGACCAATGTCCTTCATTTCAACATACTTTATTTAAAGCAAAACAAAGGCAGGAAAATCCAAATTTTTCTGATTATATGGGATGATTATTTACTTTGTGAAAGGCTTCCTCTCTTTATGAAAAAAAAAATCACCACAGGATTTCTTAAGACAACTGACTCCTTTTCTATAACTTAAATTAGTTAGTTAAAAAACCCGATTCTATATTCACCTACTTGGCAATCCTTTTTTTGGGTTAAAGCGAAGCACATCAAACTATTTGTCCAAGTCACTGGCTCTTTATTTTCGTACTTGCTCATCCAGCAGACAAGAAAACAAAACGAGGAACTTTCCCTCGGGTCTGCCGTGTATGGGTACATAGGTTGTGCACTGCACCTCTCCAGGAGGCCTGTGCCATGTGGCCGGTGATGTGAATCACAGCCCCTTGTTTGTGTAACATGGTAGGGCTGCTCTGACGCTAGGTATCGCAGAAGGGAGAAAGATGACTGCCTCGACTTGTGTTTCTAACATGAGAGCTGGTGGCCCCCCAGCTCAGTTTTGCAAGACCCCCCAGCCAAACCCAGTGGCTGTCACTTCAAGGCCAGTACTCTCCTGGGATGGCTTCCTGCTGGTTCAGGTCATTTCTCCAGGTACATGTAGAACATCTCTGTCTCTCTCTCTTTTTTCTCTTTCTAAAAAACACTTTCTCTGAGAACGTTTTTGAAAAGACTTGCTCCAGCTCATCCATATTCAAGAGAACTTCGTGCCTTGTACTCTAAACATGAAAAACTCAGCTAATAGAAAGATCTTGTTTACTCCCCTGAACACACACCATGACTCCTCATCGACCTTCAGTGTCAATCTTGCCTCTATTCTTCTGAGCAAATACCGATTCCCCCCATATTCAAGTACAAGTTTAACCTCGTCTCAAAAATAGGATCAGTTTTGTGTTTCAAACGGCCTTTGAAATGTGTTTACCTGTGAGGGGAAGCCTCTCTCAGCTGGGAATCACAAAGCAGTTTCTGGGAGGGAAAGGGGGGAACCTCACTTGCTGGCT
The DNA here is from genome assembly GCF_054177405.1 of Leptonychotes weddellii. NCBI lineage: Eukaryota > Metazoa > Chordata > Mammalia > Carnivora > Phocidae > Leptonychotes > Leptonychotes weddellii. The sequence continues at coordinate 98,400,649 of NC_138385.1, read as the reverse complement.
TGGATGGCTTGGCCTCGTGTATAATAGAGGGCTCCTAAAATTGATGTATTAAGAACAGAGGTGCTGAGCTGCTTCAGCTTCTGGCCAGGGGGTCCTTTCATTTCTCCCTGCAACCGGATCTTCAGTAAATGTCAGAAGCTGCCTTGCAAAATCCTGAGTCTGGGGGTGCCCCCCATCTCCAAGGTTGCTCCGGGAATCGTAGACGCTACTTTGCCTTCTTTGCCTCCCTTGGCTGCCTGGAAGCTCAGAGCCGTTTGGGGTTTCCAATGTTCTCTATTAGCTTGGCTTTCTAATGGAGTTCTTCCAAACCCACTAGGTCTTCTGAAGCTGTGTTAGTATGTTCAGCTTTATGATTTCTGTGCTTTTTCTCTTCAAGCGGCTCCAAAACCCTTTAGGAAGGGGACGAGAATAAACAAACACATGAATTGGAAGTAAGCATCTCTAACTCCGAGCCTTTGCGATCTGGTTATGAGGCAGGCACTAGGGAAACGAGAGACCAGGAGACCCCTGGACCCTGCTTCCTGCTCACGGAAGTGGAAGGGGTGGCCGGGGACAGAAACACGCTTTTGCTCTCCTTTTTCTTAACACAGAGGAATCATGGGACAGAAAGCCTAAGCAGTAAGTGGGGACAGTGTGTACAGTAGCTCAGGGGACAGGCTCGGGAGATCGGATCCACCAGGGTTCAAACCCCAGCTCTGCTGCGTGCTATCACGTGGCTTATTCTCTGTTCTTCAGTTTATTCATCTGTAAAATGGGGATAGTAATTCATACTCCTTTGGCTTTTGTGAAGATTAATTGAAATAATAAACGCAAACACTTGGCGCAGTGCTTGGAGAATGCGTAATAGGGACTTAATACATAGTATAGCCAAATACGTAAGTATAGTTTTATCATTTTGTTTCCAGCAGAAAGCTGGACACCACTACGTGACTGGCTATGTTATTATTCATCATTCTAATAATAGGAGCATTCAAAATTGTTCTCCTTTGTAAGAAGGCGTGGGGGCTATGGAAAGAAAAACTTCTAGGGAAACCTTATTTCTCTCTTTAGGAGTTTCCCCAGTGTTTTTTTCTGAATTTTTATACCTGTAATGTAACTGTAGTGAAATACTAGCTTAATAAGACAGTTAAAGGTTTGATTTGCATATGGTGATCTTTAATTCAAGATAATTAGATACTTTCTTTGGAGTTTTCTTTTTCCCAAATTTAAAAACTAACAATATATGATCTCAAGACACATATCAGTAAAATAACCAAGAGGTAAAACATTCTTATATTTCCTTCACTTTTAGAAAAACAGGTTTGCTGAAAGTTGCTCTATTTCAGAAAGCTCAAATAGAAAGTTCTGGTTCCTTCCCTTCTACAATGCCGAATTCACCATGAGACCCACACATGCCATATTTTAATTTTCCCAAGTCAGAGAAAATGCCCAATAAAAAATGAAAATTCTTACCAAAACAATGATGATTCAATAAAAGCCTTTTTCTAGAAGACAATTAAAATATCAACACATTCCTAAAATAACTGCTGTTTGGGAAGTGAAGCTAAACATGCAAATCTCAGTTAAGCTAAACCTGCAAATAATCCAAAAGGAAAGGAAAATTGCCAACCAACAGTATCTGAAACAAAAATCGAAATGTAGACATATTAAGGCAACATTTATACAGACGTATTCGATATGCTCTTTGTTTGGGTTTTTTTTTTTTCTTCAACAGTAAAAGCACACTCCCTCTCTAGGAGGATAATTAAATTTCTCCAGATGCATGCATGCCCCAAGCTGCAGGCCCAGGATAATTGGAGCCAGGCAGCTATTTGTCCTTTAATTTAAATGGGTCCTAAGGCTTAGAGGTAGACAAGGAAAATCAGCCGCCTTCTAGAGCCAGGACGACGATGGAAATGGGCGGTGAGGGCATGGCGTAACGACAAACAGAAGCACAATGTTGATGAGAAAGGGCACTTGACATTTGACCTCCATGGGGATAAAATAGAGACTGCTGGGGCATGGCAGAGGGGAGACTGCTACCCCCCCCAAAAGGGGACAGCCTTGACCACGGGGTAAACAATTGTGGCTCGATGCCAAAGCAAGGCTGGTGTCCAGATCTTTGGATTCTTCAAGAGAAGTCCTAGATCTGGCTTTTCTAGGAACTGGTCTCTGTTTTAAAAGTTAGCAACTCGGGGCACCTGGGTGGCTCAGTCGGTTAAGCGTCTGCCTGACTTTGGCTCAGGTCATGATCCCAGGGTCCTGGGATCGAGCCCCGCATCGGGCTCCCTGCTCAGCAGGGAGTCTGCTTCTCCCTCTCCCTCTACTGCTCCCCCTGCTTGTGTGCTCGCTCTCTCTCTCCCTCTGTCAAATAAATAAATAAAATCTTGGGGTACCTGGGTGGCTCAGTTGGTTAAGCGTCTGCCTTCGGCTCAGGTCATGATCTCAGGGTCCTGGGATCAAGCCCCGCATAGGGCTCCCTGCTCAGCGGGGAGCCTGCTTCTCCCTCTCCCTCTGCCTGCCACTCTGCCTACTTGTGCTCTCTCTCTATCTCTCTGTCAAATAAATAAATAAAATCTTTACCAAAAAATTAATTAAATAAAATCTTAAAAAAAAAAGTCGGCAACTCGTTCAAGTGACAGGCTACAACACCTCAATGTCACTACGACAAGCAAAGAAAACAGAACCGCAAGGCATGGGTTTCTCATTATGGCCTAGAGCGGGCAGTTCACCTCAGGGTTGCATTTCTCCTTGAAATATAAACTGAGATACATGCCATTCTTTCAGAAACTCTTCTTTCGAGGAAATATTAAAAGAAAAAACACTGTATACTAAATGCAAGGTGGTGTCCTGGACTGGATCCTGGAACAGGAGCAAAAACCCCCTAATGGTAAAATAGTAAAATCAAATGACATCTGGAGTGTAGTTAGTGGTATCGAACCAATGTGAAGTTCTTACTTTTGACAAATGGACCCCAGTTCTGTAAGATGGGAATGGGACGGGAGACTGAGTGAAGGGTTGTCTGGGAACTCTGTACTAGCTTGGCAACTTCTCTGTATATCTAAAATTTTCCTGGAACACCGGGGTGGCTCAGATGGTTAAGCATCTGCCTTCAGCTCAGGTCATGATCCCAGGGTCCTGGGATCAAGCCCCACATCAGGCTCCCAGCTCAGTGGGGAGTCAGCTTGTCCCTCTCCCTCTACCTACCACTCCGCTTGCTCACACACATGCTCTCTTTCTCAAATAAATAAAATCTTAAAAAAAAATTTTTTTAATTATCCCACAATACAGTTTTATTTATTTATTTTAAAAGATTTTATTTATTTGAGAGAGAGAGCACACCCACGAGCAGTGGGTGGGGGGAGAGGGAGAGAGAGAATATCAAGCAGACATCGTGCTGAGCGTGGAGCCCGATGCAGGGCTCCATCTCACGACCCTGAGATCATGACTTGAGCAGAAATCAAGAGTCAGGTGCTCAACAGACTGTGCCACCCAGTTGACCCAATACAGTTTACTTTAAAAAGAACTATATAGGGGCACCTGGGTGGCTCAGTCGTGAAGCGTCTGCCTTCGGCTCAGGTCATGGTCCCAGGGTCCTGGGATCGAGCCCCACGTCGGGCTCCCTGCTCCGCGGGAAGCCTGCTTCTCCCGCTCCCACTCCTCCTCCTTGTGTTCCCTCTCTCGCTGTGTCTCTCTCTGTCAAATAAATAAATAAAATCTTAAAAAAAAAAAGGCAACTATATAAAATAACGTGTGAAATCTGTTCACTCAGTTAATTCATAAAACACATATTGAGGGCGCCTGGGTGGCTCAGATGGTTAAGCGTCTGCCTTCGGCTCAGGTCATGATCCCAGGATCCTGGGATCGAGCCCCACGTCTGGCTCTTGGCTCGTCTGGGAGCCTGCTTCTTCCTCTTCCTCTGCCTCTCCCCTGATCATGCTCTCTCTCTCTCCCTCTCTCTCTCTCTGTATCTCTCTGTCTCAAATGAATAAATTAAACAAAAACAAAAAAACACATATTGAACAAGCAGGTTGTCCGTGAGCATCACCATGGTAAGTGTAGCAAGTAAGTAGAGAATAAGGGTGAAAACACAGCTGAGTTCCAGTATGGGTAAACGTAAAAATCCCAGAAAGAACAAGATATCTTAAGACAATTGGGTAAACCACTGTGGGTGAGGCAGAGGATCTGTTAGGGGAGGTTTTAGGTGAAAAGTCTGGAAAAAATGAGGGCCCACTGCTATAGACCTGGACTCCCTGTAGGCAGTAGACAACGGCATTACTCATTTGTTTTCTCTTTCTTTCTTTGTTTTGTTTTGTGGTCTGTTTTTTTAAGTAGGCTCTACACCCAACCTGGGCCTTGAACTCACGACCTTGAGATCAAGAGTCACACAGTCTACCAACTGAGCCAGCCAAGCGTCCCAAAATGTTTTACAATCGCAGTAGAGCTGCTTTTTTTTTTTTTTTTTAATCTGTGGTCTACCAGTTTCCTAGCTTCTGGTTTCCAATTGTTTTGTCTTTACCAAGTTAATGAAATATAAGTGGTGTACTAGTCGAGATTCAGCACAAAGGTAGGGCCCGAAGAAACTGAGCGATGTGAAATGCAAGCGAGGGTAGGGGGCGCCTGGGTGGCTCAGTTGGTTAAGCGGCTGCCTTCGGCTCAGGTCATGATCCTGGAGTCCCGGGATCGAGTCCCGCGTCGGGCTCCCTGCTCGGCAGGGGGTCTGCTTCTCCCTCTGACCCTCCCCCCTCTCATGTGCTCTCTCTCATTCTCTCTCTCTCAAATAAATAAATAAATAATCTTTAAAAAAAAAAAATGCAAGCGAGGGTAGCACACCCAGGCGTGGCCAGCTAGTCGACAGATTAGCCTAGAGCGGGCTTTCTCAGCCTCAGCACTACTGGGGGACTAAATTGCCTCTGCTTGAGAGGCCGAGAGAGAAGCACGTTTATCTCAGTCAGGGAGCCGATTCCCCAGGTGTACCCGGTACCGCCATTCAAGTTGTTAGAACTGGCAGGTGCAACCACACATTTCGAAATTGCTGTTTGGGCCGGTCGGAAATGGTTGACTGTCAGCAGTTTCAGAAGTTTCAACCTGACATGGATATATGTCTATGCTAATTGGTAAATTGGTAAAACTACTGAAGAACTTGCCTTCTAATACAAACTCGTTAGTGGATGGTAACCGCCCTGTCATTGAACGGCATGATAACCAAGCGTTGTAGTGGCTGTGTGTCTCAGTAGGTTATAGAGATATTTTTTTAAAGATTTTATTTATTTATTTGACAGAGACACAGCGAGAGAGGGAATACAAGCAGGGGGACCGGGAGAGGGAGGAGCAGGCTTCCCGCTGAGCAGGGAGCCCGATGCGGGGCTCGATCCCAGGACGCTGGGATCATGACCCGAGCCGAAGGCAGACGCTTAACGACGGAGCCACCCAGGCGCCCCGGTTATAGAGATATTAAATATATTAATATCCCAGCTAGGAAATGCAGCTGAAAAATGTTTTCATCAATTTGCTGTGGGTTCATCAGAGGCTGAGAGTAAATTCAGGGCGAGAATAATGTTGCCGTTAGCATATACTCTCTGCTGATTAGATAAGAAGTCACCAGATAATAGAGCTTACTGGCAGCTTCAAAGGCAGGCAATGGGATGTGGGGGCAGTGGGGTGGAGGGTACTTAGTGATGGCAATGGGGCGGGGGTGCCCAGCAGGCTGGGGCAAGGGGTGTTGGTGGCCTCATGATCTGCAGAGCCATAGTTCTCCTGGTCCGTGCTGTGCCGAAGAACGTCATGGTATTCACAGGCTCAGATCTGGGGCACCCAGCCTGCTGGTCCCTGGGCTGCAACAAATCCAAGATCTGGCATTGGGGCCCACATCCATTTAAGGGGACCATCACTGGAAGAGTTAGATGTGGTTCCTTGTGTTACATCATGGCTCGGACAGAGGCATCATTTAGCTGATCGTAGCTGCGTCAAGTAACAGAGCACATCAACCATTTCTAAAAAATCAGAAATTATTTGAAAATTATTACAAAATCCAGTGAGCGATATGCTACCGCTTAGACTACTTGGTAAGCAGTTTGGGGTTGGTATAGTTTCATTTATTTAGAGTATACAGGGAGCACACTTATAATTTTATGTGTGTATGGATTTTTATATTAATTTTATTCCCACTGCAGTTGTAAATATATTTATTTCACTGGTGGCTGTCATCAGGTGTCTAGAATCCCACTGGTTCCCAAATCCAATATTGAAGAGTGAGCAATTAGATTCTGTGTTTCAACATATAAAAAAATTGGAACATAGAAACAGAGAGGGGAGGGGCGCCTGGGTGGCTCAGTTGGTTAAGTGCCTGCCTTTGGCTCAGGTCATGATCTCGGGGTCGTGGGATCGAGTCCCGCATCGGGCTCCCTGCTCAGTGGGGAATCTGCTTCTCCCTCTCCCTCTACTCCTCCCCCCCTACTTGTGCTCTCTCTCGCTGTCAAATAAATAAATAATCTTAAAAAAAAAAGGAAGAAGAAACAGAGAGGGGAGTTCAAATGCTTGCCCACCACTCACCTTGAATGCCTTACTAACCTTCTTTGAGCCTCAGTTTTCCATAGCCCACGGGGTTGTGGGGAGAACTGAACGTCTGTATGTGAAGGAGTGTGGTGCATACTAGGGACTCATGTTCCCTCTGGGGTTTCCGTTAATGAAGGAATTCACGAGCAACCTTTTTCTATATTAAACTGAGATGATTTATACCCAGTGCTTTGTATTTCACTCAGTAGAGGTGTTTATTAAATATATTCTATTGACCGAATTTAAAGCACCTGAAATTTAAGGGTCTAAATATTCCAGAGGAGTGTGTTTGAACTAAAATTCGTGATCTTGGCTACAGTCCCTCTCTTACCTATGATAGCGTAACCTTGAAGGAGTGCCAGTGGGGTTAATAATTTACTAAACGTGGCTTTTTCCCCAAAGACACTTGAGCTGAGACTTTTTCAAGCCTGATTAAGGTCACATTATTCTTCTTTCAAAAGATCAAGAAAATCGGGCACCTGGGTGGCTCAGTTGGTTGAGTGACTGCCTTCGGCTCAGGTCATGATCCTGCAGTCCCAGAATGGAGTCCGGCATCCGGCTCCCTGCTCAGCAGGGAGTCTGCTTCTCCCTCTGACCCTCCCCCTTCTCATGCTCTCTCTCTCTCTATCTCGTTCTCTCTCTCAAATAAATAAATAAAATCTTTAAAAAAAAGATCAAGAAAATCACATCATGCTTTTGAGAACTGATATGTGATCATTGTCGTAAGTTGGCATTCAGAGAAAGGAACATTTTTTTGCTAAAAAGCTGTGCTTGTAAATCAGATTCTTATATATGATAAATCTTCAGAAAAGTACATTCTGAACTCTTTCACCCCCTTTAGAGTTCTATGTTGGAGAAAAAAAAAGTTTTAAAAAATTACTCATTTTCTTTTTTTCAAAAATTATTCATTTTCTTTATAGAAACTTTTTTTTAAATAAAGGGTTTGGTTTTTTTTAATAAACACGAGGAATCATTGATCTCGACACTTCCCCACTACCTTTGCTAAATTAATTATATGGCATAAACAGTCTCGTTTTAACGGACACCTCTGAGCCTGAGGAACAAAAGCGCAGGAGAACAAAGAGAAATCGTTTTAGCATCACAGTTCTGATGACTTGAATGGCAGTGGGAACCGAGAATGGCTGGCGGTGTAAAGAACAGCGTCTAGAGTCGAGTCAACGGAGCATGCGCATCGCTGACTTGGGTGCTCTTCTCGTGGTCAAGACCCGCTCCTCCAAGGAAAAGGGTCTCCGTGTTCTGGTGAAAGAGAAGAAGAGGTTGGGGCAATTCAGAATCCAGAGGAACAAAAAGCCAATGGTAAAACTGGAAAGCTTTGGGTGTGTGTGTGTGTGTGTGTGTGTGTGTGTGTGTGTCCCGTATTATATAATGATCAGATAGACATGTTTTGTTGAGTTATTCGTCATCTCTCTAAGAAGTTTCTAGGGGTCACTTGATATTAATTCCTATTTTATCACTGGTATTTACGAGAGTGGCCGTGTCTGCACAACACAGAGGGAAGTGGATCTTTCGGAAGCTGCCGAGCGATGAAGGGACTTTTGGTTGCGGTCTATATGGATCATGTCAATTGCAAAATAATCACATTTGTGTCTAACCATGCGTTGCGTCCTCTCTGAATGCACACTTAAGGAGTATTGTTTGGAGAACGTTTCTCATTTTTAAGTTCTTCCCTGCATGTCTTCTTTATTTCCAAAAAAAGAAAGGAAAGAAAAAAATTGGGAGAATCTGCCAAGCAATGTGCTAGATGAGGGGCTGGCAAACTACTTATGGCCAAATGCTTCTGTACAGCCTTTGAGCTAAGAATGGTTTTTACAGTTTTAAGTGGTTGGAGGCAAAAAAAAAAAGAAAGAAAAAAAACCCCAAAAGAATAATATTTCATGACACATTAAATAAGACGACAGTTACACTGCAGTGCCCATAAATAAAGTTCTACTGAAACACAGCCGTGTGCATTGGCTTCCCCGTATGGCTGCTTTTGTGCTGCAGCAGACTTGAGTATTTGTGGCAGAGACCCTACAGCTGGCAAAGCTGAAAATACTCTCTGGCCAAACCCTGTGCTGGACTCTGAGGATAAAGCTGTGACCAGGACTGACCCAATCTCTGACTTTGTGCTACTTACAGTCTAGTTACTAATGGAACAGAGAGGCGATGTGCACATAAAAGCAGTGAGATGATAATTACAGATTAGGATAAATGCTATGATGGCAGCCCACACAGGGAGCAATGAGAAAAAGAGAAACTGGAGTGGCGGTGGGAGAGGAAGGAGACCTGTGGTTTGAGGGGAGGTTAAAGAAATGACATTTATAAACTGAGACCAAGAGATCAAAGGAGTCAAGCCTGTGATGGAGGAGCCAGTGGAAAGAGCTTTGTGAGAGAGGAAGGCACATATGCAAGGGTCCTGTGGCCAGAAGACTTATATGTGTTTTAGGCAGGAGACTAGAGAAGCTGAAAGTCAGTGAGGGAAGGGCACATGAAGCTGGCAGATTAGGCACAGCCCAGTTCCAAGTAGCATCAGAAGCCATAGATGGGTTTTAAGCAGGTGGGTGACATGATACAAATAGGTTTGATTTTAAAAAATCATTCTGATTGCTGTGTGGAAAGGGGCTGGAGGAGGCTAAGATATGAAAATACTGTGGAGGAGGTCCATGCTGGGGCTGGCTGGTGGCCATGGACATGGAGAGAAGTGAACAGGCTTGGATCGAGACTTTGCAAACAGAACCGACAGTCTCAGCACATGAAAAGCAGTGGGAAGGTCAGGATCAAGGATGCTTCACATATTTTTGACTCGAGCAACTGGATGGTTAGTGGAGCTATGTAAAGAGGGAAGAATGGGTTGTTGGGAGGAGAAGCATCAAATCAGCAGATGAATGAATAAAGATGTGTGGGGCACCTGGGGGGCTCAGATGGTTAAGCGTCTGCCTTTGGCTCGGGTCATGATCCCAGGGTCCTGGGATCGAGTCCCACATTGGGCTCCCTGCTCAGTGGGGAGTCTGCTTCTCCCTCTCCCTCTGCCCCTACCCCCCTGCTCATGCACGCGCTCTCTCTCACTCTTTCTCAAATAAATAAACAAAATCTTTAAAAGAAAAAAAAAAGAAAGAAAAAAGATGTGTGTGTGCTTGTGTGTGCACACACAGTGGAATATTATTCAGCCATGAGTAAGAAGGAAATCCTGCTGTTTTCAACAACATGGATGGACCTTGAGGGCATTATGCTAAGTGAAATAAGCCAGATTGAGAAAAACAAATACTGTATGGAATCTAAAAAAGCCAAAGGAGGGCTTGGCTGGCTCAGTCAGTGGAGCATGCAACTCTTGATCTCAGGGTTGTGAGTTCAAGCCCCACGTTGGGTGTAGGGATTACTAAACAAATTAAAAATAAATAAGCCAAACTCAGAACAACACAGAGCAGAGTGGTGGTTACCAGGGGCCATGGGGTGGGGGAAATGGGGAGGTGTTGGTCAAAGGGTACAAACTTCCAGTTATAAGATTAACCAGCTCTGGGGAGCTCATGTACAGCATGGTGATTACAGTTAATAATACTGTATTATCTACTTGAAAGTCGCTAAGAGAGTAGATCTTAATTGTTCTCACCACAAGACAGAAATGGTAATTATGTGACATGATAGAGGAGTTAGCTAATGCCATGGTAGTCATCATTTTGCAATACGTAAGTGTATCAGATCAACACTTTGTACACCTTAAACGTACATAAGTTACATGTCAATTTTATCTCAGTAAAGCTGGAGGAAAAAAAAAGACTTCTCATTGGAGAGGCCCGGCTTCTTCTGTAAAGGACCAAAACAGTAAATATTGAGGCTTTAAAGCCACATGATTTCTTTTTTTTTTTTTTTTAAGATTTTATTTATTTGACAGAGACACAGCGATAGAGGGAACACAAGCAGGGGGAGAAGGAGAGGGAGAAGCAGGCTCCCCGCCGAGCAGGGAGCCCGATGTGGGGCTCGATCCCAGGACTCTGGGATCATTACTTGAGCTGAAGGCAGACGCTTAACGACTGAGCCACCCAGGTGCCCCTAAATCCACCTGATTTCTGCCCCACCTCCTCAACTCTGTTCTTGTGGCCATAGACAATGACAGCCAGAGGCAATGGATAAGTGTGTGATTGTGTAACACTTTATTTACAAAACAGGCTGTGAACAGGATTTGGCCTTAGCTTGCCGACCCCTGTTGTAGAGTTGGATGTTAAGTCTAGCCCTCGAGAGAGAGATTGGAGCTGGAGATATAAATGTGTATATTAAGTCATTGGGATTCAGTCATGGGCCTAGATGACGGTAAGGAGAGCTTATAAAAAGAACAAAGAAGATAAGAAAGCCCAGGATCATGCTTGGAGTTATTCCAACAACATTCCAAAAAATGTTGGGTGGGTGGGATAATCTTTATCAAAATTGTGTTACTGGGATTATTTAGGAGCAGGAAACATAAGGAAGAAGTACTCTTTTTATAGACCACATGGATCCAAAATAGCCTTCTTCAACTGCTCCCACTTACATAATGAAGTAAGAGGCAGTAGGTAAAGCTGCCTGGCTCCACTACGAAGCTGTGTGACCTCGGGTAAGTTACTTAACCTCTCTGTTCCTTAGTTTCTCTACCTGTGAAATGGGGGTGAGAGTAATAAGACTGATTACATAGGGTTGCTGTGAAGGTCTGCCATGTAGTAAGTGTTATATACAGGTCTAATATCATTATTCCTTCTCTCAATGGCTACCTTATTCTAGAAAGGATCTGCAGTAACTTGCTCTTATTGGTCCCTACTTAATTTAGACCCTTTACTCTGTCAGTTTGGCTCACGCTAAAATGAAGCTCAGTTTAACTGACCCTGTTGCTCCTCTCATCAGAACATTACCCCACCTTCTCACAACAATGCAAATGGTGTATCCCATTTAAGAAGCTTCCAGCTCCACTGCTGTAAAACCTCCTCATGCTCCTATCTACACACCCCGGTTGGGAATTCCATGCCTTTGACTCCTCTGCTTGAATTATGTGTGCTGTATCTAGCTCTCTTAAGCCCACTGAGGGCACCAGAGCCTTTATCTTTGATCTAATTTCCAGAAGTGACTGATCTGACCTACATGGAAAGCATCAGATGATATGTAACTACCCAAGAAATCAGTTAATTCCATCTGCACTTTGCCTCTCAAGAAAGCTTACTCTTTAATGGCCAATTTTCATGGAAAGGACTTAGTCTAATATTCCTCTTCATTGGGTTCAAGTGAGGTTTACTTCTCTTTGTTTTGTTCTGGTTTTCATTTAATTGAGTGTCATTGTAGACTCATTGATTTTAACATATTTGGTACATTTCAGGCAATTATCATTCCACGAATTTTTGCTGCTCACACTGTCCTACCTTTGATCAGTAGCAACTCCTTCAAGCTGGTTTCTTTATCCTCTGGACATACTCCTCCTTGTCTTTGATATAGCTGAGGCAAGATGTCCTGGCTCACAATGTCCCTTCCCTGCCCCAGACCTTGGATCTACCAAATCCACAAGGATCTCTGGGCCCTTTTAGTGGGAGGGAGCATTTAGACACCAAACCCCTTTCTCTGAAGATTGATAATTAAAGGGAAAGAAAATGAAACTTTTGTCTTGCATTTCCAGTACGAACTCTATTTTGGGGTAACCAAGGAGCCCCAGAAGATGAAGGGAAGCTCTTCTGTTTTTGGGGTTTTTTTTTTGGTTTTTTAAGCTCTTCTTTACTGAGGAATTCCAGCTAGTGTTTGTAGACAGGAAGGAATGATAGAACTGGAAAACTAGCATTTTGTAGGGTAGAAAGCCTTATTGTGGAGAACTCAGGCTGTCACCACCTTAAACCAGTGATCAGCTTCAGTATGACTGATAGCAGGACAATGACATGTTAATATGTTAGATGTGATCGTGGTGCTGGAATCATGAAGAAAAGTGTCCTTTTTTTTTTAAGATTTTATTTATTTATTTGACAGAGAGATAGAGAGCACAAGTAGGCAGAGCGGCAGGCAGAGGGAGAGGGAGAAGCAGGCTCCCCGCTGAGCAGGGAGCCTGACGTGGGGCTCGATCCCAGGACCCTGGGATCATGACCTGAGCCGAAGGCAGCCGCTTAACCGACTGAGCCACCCAGGCACCCCAAGAAAAATGTCCTTATCTTTTTTTTTTGAACCACTCTTACTGTGATGTAATTTATGTACCATTCAATTTGCCCATTTGAAGTGCAAAATTCAATGGCTCTTAGTATATTCACATAGTTGTGCATCCATCTCCACAATCCATTTTAGAACTTTAGAATATTTTCATTACCCCCAAAAGAAACCCCACACCCCTTAACCGTCACCCGCTAGTGCCCCCAGCCCCCAGCCCCTGGCGACACCTCATTTACTTTCTGTCTATAGACTTGCCTATTCTGAACATGGAATCAAGCAATATGTGGTCCTCTGTGGTAACTGGCTTCTTTCACTTAGCATACTATTTTTAAGGTTCACCCACGTCATAGCATGTATCAGAATTTCATTCCTTTTTATGGCTGAATGATATTCCATTGTGTGGAGGCATCACATTTTGTTTGGCTACTCATCAGTTCATGGACATCTGGGTTGTTTTTATCTTTTGACATTGTGAATAGTACCGCTATGAACATTCATGTCAACTATTTGAGCACCCGGTTTCAGTTTTCGGCTATACACCTAAGAGTGAAATTGCAGGGTCATATGGTAATTCTGTGTTTAACTGTTGGAGGAACTGCCAGACAATTTTCCAAAGCAGTGGCACCATTTTCAATTCCCGCCAGCAGCGAATGAGGGTTCTAATTTCTCCACATTCTCACCAACATTTGTCTTACCTGTCTTTTTGATTATGGCCATCCTAGTGGATATGAAATGGTATCTCACTCTGGTTTTCGTATGCTTTTCCCCCGATGGCTAATGATGCTGATCAATCATCTTTTCATGTGTTTGTTAGCCCTTTGTATATCTTCTGTGGAGAAATATCTATTCAGATCCTTTGCTTCTTTTCTTTTTTTTATTTCTAAATGTACTTTGTTGGCGTTTTGGTTTTTTTTTTTAAAGAGCAGTTTTGGGGGGCGCCTGGGTGGCTCAGTCGTTAAGCGTCTGCCTTCGGCTCGGGTCATGGTCCGGGGTCCTGGGATCGAGCCCCGCATCGGGCTCCCTGCTCTGCGGGAAGCCTGCTTCTCCCTCTCCCACTCCCCCTGCTTGTGTTTCCTCTCTCACTGTCACTCCCTCTGTCAAATAAATAAATAAAATCTTAAAAAAAAAAAAAAAAAGCAGTTTTGGGTTCACAGCAAAATCGAGTGGAAAGTACAGAGAGTTCCCATCCATATACCCCCTGCCTCCACACACAGCACAGCTTCCCTGACCATCACCACCCTGTACCACATTTGTTACAAATGATGAACCAACAATGACACATTACTATCAACCCAGATCCATAGTTTACGTTAGGGTTCACTGCTCGTGGTGTACATTCTAAGGATTCGGACAAATGTATAACAACATGGATCCACCATTGTAGCGTCATACAGGGTAATTTCACTGTGCTGAAAATCCTCTGTGCTCCGTCTCTTCATCCCTCCCTCTCCCCAACCCCTGGCAACCACTGATCTTTTTTTTTTTTTTTTTTTTTTTTTTTACTGTTTCCTTAGTCTTGCCTTTTCCAGAACATCTGCATCCTTGGAATCATACACTATGTAGCCTTTTCAGATTGGCTTCTTTTACTTAGTAATATACATTTGAGGTTCCTATGTGTCTTTTTATGGCTTGATAGCACATTTTGTCTCAGTACTGAATAATATTCCATTGTCTAGATGTATCACAGTTTATCCATTTACCTACTGAAGGACATCTTGGTTGCTTTCAGTTTTTGGCAATTATGTATAAAGATGCTATAAACATCCATGTGCAGATTCCTTTGCCCATTTTATAAATTATTTGTCTTTCATTGGGTTATGGCCATTTTTTATACATTCTAGATATAGTTCCCTCTTCAGATCAGTTGCAAACATTTTCCCCCGTGCTTTGGGTTGTCCTTACTTTCTTGATGGTATCCTTTGAAACACAAAAGTTTAAAAGTTTGATTTCTAGTTTATCTATTTATGTTGTTGCTGTTGCTTGTGCTTTTGGTGTCATATTAAAGAGATCGTTGCCTAACCCAAGGTCATGAAGGGTTACCTTTTCTTCTGAGAATTTCACAGCTATAGCTCTTACATTTAGGGCTTTGGTCCATTTTGAGTTACTTTTTATATATGGTGTGATATCTTTATCTTTTTATAGACACAGACTAAAGAATTTAGAGGTGAATATAAAATGACTGTAATTTAGTCAGACGAAACAGATGAGGCAAATATGGCAATTTTTTTTAGATTCATTTTATTTATTTAAGAGAGAGAGAATGCAAGTGGGAGAGGGGCAGTGGGGGGGGAGGGGAAGCAGACTCCCCACTGAGCCCACTAAGTGGGGCTGGATACGGTGGGGGGTGGGGTCCATGTGGGGGTCGATGTGGGGGTTGATACAGGGCTCCACAAGAGGCTCGATCTCGCCACCCTGAGATCATGACCTGAGCTGAAATCAAGAGTCGGGAACTTAACTGACTGAGCTACCCAGGCACACCAAATCTGGCAAAATTTTGATAGCTGCTAAATCTAGGTGATAGGTTTATGGATGTTAATTCTACTCTTCTCTATAAAAATTTTTTTTCTTTAAATGATAGAAAATAAAAGGAAATGATATAGAAATAAAAATCAGAAAAAAACTTGATGAGTGAAAATGTCACTAATAAACTTGTATTTATTTTAACTTGCATTTTAAAGTAAATTATTTATAAACTCTAGCAGTT
Source organism: Leptonychotes weddellii (assembly GCF_054177405.1). Classification (NCBI taxonomy): domain Eukaryota; kingdom Metazoa; phylum Chordata; class Mammalia; order Carnivora; family Phocidae; genus Leptonychotes; species Leptonychotes weddellii. The sequence goes on along the minus strand of NC_138385.1, from coordinate 98,385,267 downwards.
TATAATCGGTTAGCAATTATTTGCCACACTCCTAAGAAAAACACCCAATCGAACGGCTGCATCAGGGTGTCTTGGCACTGCTCTTAAGAACCAATGTTCTAGGGGCACCTGGGTGGCTCAGTCGGTTAAGCGTCTGCCTTCGGCTCAGGTCATGATCCCAGGATCCTGGGATTGAGCCCCACATCGGGCTCCCTGCTCCGCGGGAAGCCTGCTTCTCCCTCTCCCACTCCCCCTGCTTGTGTTCCTGCTCTCGCTAACTCTCTCTCTGTCAAATAAATAAATAAAATCTTTTAAAAAAAAATAAAATAAAAAGAACCAATGTTCTAGAGCTCCTTGTTCTTATAGCAACCGCTAGCCACAGGTGGTTGTTGAGCCCTGGAAATACAGTGAGTCCAAACTGAGATGTGCTGTAGTTGTAAAGTATACACTGGATTTCAAAGACTTCATATGAGCAAAAAAAAGAATGCAATACATCTCATTAATTTTTTTTATATTGATTACATGTAGGAGTGATAACATTTGGGACATATTAGGTTAAATAAAGTGTGTCATTAAAATAACACCACTGGTTGCTTTTTACTCTTTTTAAATATGGCTACAAAAAATGTAAATTACGTATGTGGCTTGCGTTTTACTTCTTTTGGACAGCACCGTTCTGGAGAGAAAAGGACTGAGTTCAAAGGCCTGCATTCTGATTCCTTTGCTGCCTTTTATTAGCCATGTAACTTTGGGCCATTTCTTCCATTTCTCAGCCTGGGATAGTTGGGAATAAATTCATTCTGCAAATATTGAGGGCTCTAACTATATACAAAGATCTTGGCTAAATGATGTGCGGAATACATGATGAGAAACTGTTCATGAACTCAAATCAGTGTTTTCTCATATTAGCCCTATTGATGAGTCAGTGAAGGTAGAAGCCAACAAAGGAAATATCTTATTTTCTCCCCTAGCATTTTATCTTCAAATAATGAGTATTTTACAATACGTCCAAATTCTGAGATCACATATACGTATGGCATATGTTCAATTCATCCTGAGTCTTCAGTCTTTGTACGTGTGTTCCATTTTCCTGGAGGCCCTCTCAACTCCACATTCTGTCCAAGAAGTACACTGTGGTAGACCATTGGTGGACTAGCGGACCTAGTATTGACACCCATATGTGGTCCCATACCATACCGACGCTGGTTTTGCCATATAACTTGCTTTGACCAATGGGACATTGGCACATTTGATAATACCAGAGGCTTGATAAGTAATTGCTCATTGAGACTTATCTTCTTGGAACACTCCTTCTTGGAACCCTGCAGCCATTCTGTGAGGAAGCCCAAAGAGCCCTGAGGAAAGGTCTATGGGGAGGAAAGGGACAGGGGTTCGTTCAGACAAGTGGTTCTCAAGCTGGCGTGATTTTACTCCTTAGGGGACATTTGGCGATGTCTGCAGAGACTCGGTTGTCACAACCGGTGGGAAGTGCTATTGGCATCTAGTGGGTAGAGGCCAGGGATGTTGCTAAACATCCTCCGATGAACAGGACAGCACCATTGCAAGGAATTATCCGGCCCAAATGTCAGTAGTGCCAGGGTTGAGAAACCTGCTCTAGACCAAGATCTTGTCAGAACAACCTGGGTCCTTTGGGTCAAAGATAAAGGGCTTCAGAGAGAAAGTGTTTGCACTTAAATGAAATCACCTACAACTGTTCTTTAAAGCCTGAACATTTACCAGTGACAGCTTTCTGGGCAGTCTGCTACTCATGATGATTTTAGATGATCCCAGTGGTACACTTCTCCTTGTTTACCCTCAGCATTCAAGCCTAGTAATTCATCAAAGTGTTGAGCCAACAACCATTTTCTTAGTTGCCCCCACCTAGATCTTGCTTCTCCCTGGTAGGATTGAAGTCATGGTTTGTGAGGACTCAACCCTAGCTTCCAAATCCCCAACCATTAACATTCTCAGAGACCAAGGGCTTTAACTTCTACTGTATGATAGAGTCTATCAGTTTTGTTAGCGAAGACCATGGCCCTGCCATGCTAATAAGAAGCCACTTTCCCCCCGAAAAGAACATGTATGTAGCTTGTCTATGAGAAAAAATTTAAGGACATAAAAATTACAGTAATATTGTTAGTAGAAAGTTTTATTAGGAGAGTTTAAAAATAATTACATTAGCAGACTCGTTCAATAAAAATTTTAGACATATGTTTGAGTATCAGTATAAATCTCATTGCTATGGTAATTAACTGTAAAACACATAGATAATAAATCATTGCAAGTAGGGTTGGGTTTTTTTTTTTCTTTTTTAATAATGGAGCACAGACACATCTCCAGGAAGAATGAAAAAGGGGCAGAAATGCTGCCAGAATTGGTGCTTTTGGACAGCTTTTTGGTAAGCGGACCGATTCAGGAGTTTCAAGAAACACTCGATGTGCTAGGTAATCAAATTTGAAAAGTACATGGGCCCAGATGAAAAATCCCAATTACATGAATACTCCCAGGAATCCCCCAAATCCCAATAATAGGAAGTCAGTTTACATTGGGCTACAACCCGCCTGCAAGTAGCCTTCTGTGTGGATGGAGGGCCAATTCTTGGCAATGTTAGGTAAAACCCAGCCATTTATCTGACCTGTTTAATCTGTTGCCATTGAGAAGCATTAAATTGGCCCGCATCACTAACACGCGGGCC
>NC_138385.1:98370162-98382493 GCF_054177405.1 Leptonychotes weddellii | reverse complement strand
GCACTGCGGCTTTTGCAAGGACACAGGGCCATTCTGTAGTTCAGGCACCAGCGAATTTGAGCTAAAGACTAGATAGTAAATAATTTAGGCTTTGTGAGCCACAAAGCAAAATGGAGAGGTTATTATGTGGGTACTTACATAACGAAAGAAAACAAATTTTCACAATATTTTTATTGACAAAACATAATAATTTAGTACAACTTTTTGCAGTACACACCTACTAATGAGAGGAGAGGGTTATTTTGTTTTTTGAAGGGGATACTATTTTTCTTAATTGGGTTGCGAACGTAGTACAGCTATGATCACATAGATTGCAAATGTTCATGTGTAAAAACAATGCTTAGGTCTCTGGTACGAAAAGGCAGCGCTGTGGATCTGGCCCGCGGGCCACAGTTTGAGAGACCCTTGTAGTTGCACACCAGTCGTCTGTGGTGGGTTTGGGGGTATTCCGGGGTGGGGGGGCAGCTCCTGGTTGCTAGACACGTCCGTCGCCTCTTCCTGCACCTCCCTCGGTGCCCAGTGAGGCTGGTCCATTGGCCCTCCCTCTCGAGGCAGGGTAGAAAGGTCAAAAATGGGGCCCAGAGCTCTCCCTCTTCAGCCCCTCCTCTCCCCAGCTCCGCCCCCTCCAGCTCCTCCTCCTCCCGGTCCCGCCGCGGCGCTTTCCCGCTCCTCCGCCCCCTCCAGCTCCCCAGCCCCGCCCCCTCGAGCCCCGCCCCGACTCCGCCCCCTCCAGCTCCCTTCCACTCCGCTCCTGCTTTGGTCGACAGCCGCGCTTTCCCGCTCGCGTCGCAGCCTCCGGTGCCACCGCCGCCTCCGCCATGCCCAACATCGTGCTCTTCAGCGGCAGCTCGCACCAGGACCTGTCCCAGCGCGTGGCCGACCGGCTGGGCCTGGAGCTGGGCAAGGTGGTCACTAAGAAGTTCAGCAACCAGGAGACCAGGTGGGGGCCGCGCCGGCGGCCGGGCCGGGCCGGGGAGGGCGCTGGGCGCGCGGCTGTGGGGCCGGGCGGGGACCGTCGCCCGCCCGGGACCACTCCGCGGCCGCCCGCTCCCCCTTCCGGGGCGGGACGGCCACGACGCGGCCTCCGCGCCACCGCTGCGGCGCCCGGGAGACGCGGAGGAGGGCGGCCCCTGGCCCGGAAGGGCGACCTCGGGGCGGTCACAGCGTCGAGGAGAGGTGGGCGCAGGCCGGCGGGAACCGCCTCGGTGCCGGGCACGCGGCGAGGGACGCCCCTGGCTGTGCTCGTCCGGTTTCCCCGTCTCCTCCAGGCTGGTCCCAAACCCCGGGCGTGCGAGGGACGGCTCCGCCCACGTCCCCAGCCCCGGCAGCGCATTGCATTCACCTGGGGTCGTTTAAAAAGCTGCTTCCCCTCCCAGCCCCGGAGCTTCGGATCCCGCGGGCAGGGCAGGGCGGGGTGGGGGTGGGGGGTGGAAATCTGCGTTTTCAAAGCTGGCAGGTGACTCCCCAGCAGCCTGGGCGCGGATCTCTGGGTTGAGCAGAGGGGGTGTTTGTGCGGAGGGTTTAAAGAGCGCCAGAGCACCAGAGCGCACGTGCTGGTTCCCGTGGGCTTCCTCTCATTTTTCTGCCTCAAGGCCCTGGCCCGGCGTAACTGCCACACGTGTCTCAGGTCCGGGAGCCGTGGTCGTCTCCGTTCCGTGAGGTCAAGCCGGCGCCCCCCTCCCCCCGAATCGAGACAGGGCTCCGTTTTCCACTTGCCTGAGTCCGCAGAGCTCTTTGACCAGTTTCAAGTGGGTCTCCTTTTTAGCTCTCTCCCTTAAGTGTCCAGCACTGTACGCAGTTACTGATCATTTCTGTATCTGGCACAAGTCCAAAGCAACCAACACTTTCAACAAGTGGTGCTAGAACAATCGGTGTGAGCTGCCAAAAGGGCAACAAAAACCATCTAGACTTCCCACCGTTTCAAAACTTAACTTGAAATGGATCGTAGACTTAAATGTAAAGCCTAGAACTAAACCTTTGTAGAAGAAAACCTCGATGACTTTTGGATTAGTCAAAAATGTCTTAGATACTGAGGAGTTAGATTCATACATATGGGGACGATGGTGTTTTGTTGAGTCAGCTTTATAGGATCTGTGAAGCCCTTCTTCCAGGTGGGAAATCAGTAGCCCTGTTGCTAATGTCAGTGAAGAAACGTTTGTGAAGGAGTAACAGGTGCTATGCCTGCCAGGAGTCCTTGAGCCAGACATTTCCGCTTTGCAGAGTTTAATACAGAAGTCTGGAAGCATGGTGGAGGGCTCTGGAAAAGGATAGTGTAGCTAGGTTTGAATGTTGTAATACCTTGCCAGTCCTATTCAAGTTTGAGTAGCTGTTAAGAGTGGGATAACAGTTTTTGTTCAGGAGGTGGCGTCGTGTAAGTAGAGGAGAAATTTCTGGGTGAAGTGGATTTTGAAAGCAAATATGTTGCCCTTCCATGTTCTCCCGGTGCAGCGCCATCCTTTACTGCTGGAGCATAGTTAATCTAGCTCAGAAGTCCTTTGCGAAGTCATGGTTGGATTTCTGCTCAAATGAAGTCTGGGAATTGCTTGTATAGTTACATTGTGTTTTTTTATTTTGTTTTTGTTTTTTTTAATTTTTTTTTTTAACAATTCACTCTTCAAAGATTTTATTTATTTAGAGGGAGCGAGAGCGTGCTCGAGAGCTCACGTGAGCAGGGGGAGGGGCAGAGGGAGAAAGAATCTCAAGCCGACTCTGAGCTGAGCTGAGCCCAGAGCCCAGAGCCCAATGCAGGGCTCAATCCCAGGACCCTGAGATCATGACCTGAGCCGAAATTAAGGGTCGGACGCTTAACTGACTGAGCCACCTGGGCACCCCTGTTTTGTTTTTTAAGTAATCTCTACACCCAAGGAAGGGCTTGAACTCACGATCAAGACTCACATGCTCCCTGACTGAGCCAGCCAGGCACCCCAACATTATGTTTTTATTATTTAGAATATAACAGGTTAGCTTCCTGACTTTTCTTTCCCATGAACTGTCTAGGTCCAGAGGTTGATTTTTACAAACAGTCCTCTCTGTACTAGGTATTGTACTTATGATCTGATTTGTACTGTGTGGTCCTAGAGATGAGAAATGGGGTAAAAGGAAGAGAAAATTTATTTAGTTCATGTAAGAGACCCATTCCTGAACCTCTCCCCTGAGCCAGAACCAGAAATCTGCTTTGATGTCTCCTGGTCATCACCTTCCATTCCCTTTTTTTTTTTTTTAAGGTTTTGATTTTTTTTTTTTTTTAAGATTTTATTTATTTATTTGAGAGAGAGAGAGAGCACATGAGAGGGGGGAGGGTCAGAGGGAGAAGCAGACTCCCCGCCGAGCAGGGAGCCCGATGTGGGACTCGATCCAGGGACTCCAGGATCATGACCTGAGCCAAAGGCAGTCGCTTAACCAACTGAGCCACCCAGGGGCCCCAAGGTTTTGATTTTTAAGTAATCTCTATACCCAACATGGGGTTCAAACTAAGAACTCCAAGATCAAGAGTAGCATGCTTCTCCAACTGAGCCAGCCAGGCGCCCCTCCCCCCTCATTCCCCATTTTTTTTTTTTTTTAAAGATTTTATTTGAGAGAACACAAGCACAAGCAGGGGAAGTGGGAGAGGAGAAGCAGACTCCCCGCTGAGCAGGGAGCCCGATGCAGGGCTCGATCCCAGGACCCCAAAATCATGACCTGAGCCGAAAGTAGATGCTTAACCGACTGAGCCACCCAGGTGTCCCTCATTCCCCACTTTTAAAACACCACTTAATCGAGACACAGGGCCTCCTGATTTTCCCTTCCATCTCTGAATCATTTTACTGATTTATTTGTTTGTTTGTTTTTAAGGATTTTATTTATTCATTTGAGAGACTGAGGGAGCATGAGTGAGCACGAGCAGGGGGAGGGGGAGAGGGACAAGTGGACTCACCTCTGAGTGTGGAGCCTGACACAGGACTCCATCCCAGGACCCTGAGATCATGAGCTGAGCCACTCAGGCGCCCCTGTGAATCATTTTAGATATGCACAGAGATGTCTGCACCAGCTTCACTATAGACCACTGAAATCCCACAATGAAGGTGTCTGAAAGTCTGTTGTAACATTTTATTCTGGTCAGTTAAACTGCCCAGAGTGGTTAGCTGTACTGAAAGACCCAAAGTTTTGGTTTTCTGTTGTATAACAAATCACCCCAGAATTTAACAGCTTAAAACAGCAATTATTTGACTCATAAACCTACAGTTTGGGCAGTGCCCTGTGTGATGGCATCTGGGACAGTTAACTGGGGCTGGAGGGTCTGCTTCGAAGATGGCTTGCTCACATGGCTGGTAAGTCGGTGCTGGCTTTTGCCTGGCAGCATGGTCAGGAACCTCAGTAGCTCTCCACGGGGCTGCTTGAGCTTCCTTACAGCATGGAAGACAGGAAGTGGAAGTTGCCAGTCTGGTAAGGTCTGGGCCCTGAAGTTGGTGCATTGTCACTTCCGTTGTCAAGCAGGATCCTCCCAAATCCAAGGGAAGGGGAGCATAGACTCCACTTTTTTTTTTTTTTTTTTTTTAAGATTTTATTTATTTATTTGACAGAGAGACAGTGAGAGAGGGAACACAAGCAGGGGCAGAGGCAGAGGGAGAAGCAGGCTTCCTGCTGAGCAGGGAGCCCGACGCGGGGTTTGATCCCAGAGTCCCGGGATCACGACCCGAGCTCAACTGAGCCACCCAGGCACCCCCTTTTTTTATTAATTTATTTTAGAGAGCTTGCTTCCCAGCAAGCAAGGGAAGGGCAGAGGCAGAAGGAGAGAGAGAAAATCTCAAGCAGACTCCTTACTGGGTGTGGAGCCCGATGTGGGGCTCAATCTCACGATCCTGAGATCATGATCTGAGCCGACACCAAGAGTCGGATGCTTAACCAGCTGAGTCACCTGGGTGCCCCTAGACTCCACTACTACTTTTTTTTTTTTTTTTTTTTTTGAGATTTTATGTATTTACTTGAAGAGAGAGAGTGTGAGAAGGGGGCAGGAGCGGAGGGAGAGGCAGGCTCCACGCTGAGCAGGGAGCCTGATGTGGGACTCGATCCCAGGACCCTGGCATCGTGAGCTGAGCTGAAGGCAGACGCTTAACCAGCTGAGCCACCCAGGAGCCCCTAGACTCCAGTTTTTGATGGGAAAAGTTTTAAGGTGTCTGCAGCCATCTTTCAATTACCACACCCGTTCATTGTTGAGTCACATAAACTCATCTGCCTTATTTTGGGATCTGTGAAGATTCTCCATCTGAACAGCAAAAGGATGCTGCCTTCTGGCCACAATTTTTAAAAGACCCTACAAGAAAGATCAGTCGTGATCATTTTTATGAGTAGAAGCAGGAATAGCTTTGGGGAGAAAAGTTGCCATGGTGATAGGACTTTTCCATCCTCTGCTGGACTGCTAATCATAAGGGGACTGAAGTTCCTGAAGAAAAATAGGCCAAAGAAGCAGGTCTTGGGGGATAAACAGTCATAACCTCAGAGGCTGGCAAATTTTTTCGTAACAGGCCAGATAGTGAACAGTGCCGGCTTGGCAGGCCCATGTCCCCCGTGGTCCTGCTGCATCTCAGCTGGGTCGGTCAGAAGTCTGTCGCGGGTTGGTGCGTTCCTTTCTGGAGGCCCTAGGGGAGAAGCCGTTCCCTGGCTTTTCTCCGCTTGGAGAAGCTGCCTGCAGTCCTTGGACTCTTCTTCCAGCTTCAAAGCCAACAATATAGCACCTCCCCGACCCTGCTTCAGACCTCATATCTCTTTCTCGGCCCTTTCCTGTCTTCCTCGCCCATTTTAAGGACCCTTGTGATTGCATCGGGCCAACTTGAATAATCCAGGGAAGTCTCCCCATTTTAAGGTCAGCTGATCAATAACCTTAATTCTGTCTGCCCACTTGTTTTCCCCTTTGTCATGTAACTAACATACTCAGAGGTTCTAGGGCTTAGGACATAGACCTCTTTGTGGGGACCATTCTCAGCTTGTTGGTTGCAGATTGCTGTATAATACTGCGATTTCCAAATTGACTTTATTCCACAGTTGTTCACAAGGGAATTACGTTTAGCTCCTTAGAACTCAAAATAGGAGGGAGCATATAGAATTCTGTCAGTCTCATCCTGAGGGTGGCATCGTACTCCTTCCATTCATAGCAGAGAACATAGAAAAATATGACCCACTGTTACCAAAACTCATTTCCAGATCAGTTCGCCTTGAAAAACTTCATTTTTGTGTTCTAATTATTCTAGTTGAAGTTGGATAGAAGCTTCTGGTAATTCGGCATACTACTGCATGGTATCCAAAATGTCGACTCATTTTAAAGTTGTTTTGGAAATAATTCGCTCTGTTGATAAAACAGTATCATTGGGTATAATTGGCTTCTGATAGTAGAAGAGATAAGGGTAATTATTTATGTACCTATCTTGTAATTTTAAAATAAGATTCGTTATATTTCTTTTTAGGGTGAGCCCATTTATAGTCCGTCTTACTGTAATGTGATATATGCTTTCCTAACAATCCTCATGCTATGCAAAATCATACAATAAAAAGCACAGGGTTTATGGGAAAACTGGGGTTGGGGGCACAGCACTCAAACTTCTTCAGTAACTTATTTTAAAAAGATGGGAATATAATAGAAACGGTAAAACACTACACATAGTATTACAGGTTTAAAAGATAGTGGGGCGCCTGGATGGCTCAGATGGTTAAGCATCTGCCTTTGGCTTAGGTCATGATCCCAGGGTCCTGGGACAAGCCTCACATCGGGCTCCCTGCTCAGCAGAGAGTCTGCTTCTCCCTCTCCCTCTGCCCCTCCCCCCTGCTCGTTCTCTCTCTCTCTCTCTCTCAAATAAATAAACCTTTAAAAAAGATAATAAACACTGTAGTAAGTATGGCACTTTCCACTGAAAAAGACCTACAGCTTCCTTGTGGGAAGTGGGTCTTGGAAGGGCTGTAGCTTTTGGGTTCTTGTGAGGCGATGGAGGGAGGGTGATCTGAAGTTGTGTGGAAAACGGTGATACCAGATGTGGATGGGTGTGGCTGTGGTGCTGGTGGGGAGAGTGTGTGTGCGCATGTGCAGAGTAGTTCTAAGTGGCTCCATTCAGCTGGGTGCAGTGCAGTTTTCTGCATTCTTATCTCAGGATGAAAGGTGGTATGGAAGCAAATGCAGAATTCATATTACGCTCCAGTTGTTCCTAATGGATCAATTGGAACAACGTTGTAGCAGAGCTGAAGGTCTCCTTGGTTCTTGGCCCTACTCTGGGAAGGACCTGCCCCAGCACACAGCATTATTTCACTTTTCTTCCCCCGGAAGGCACATGCCAGGGATGGGCTGGCTTGCTCTCATGTTGAACAGTCAGCATTCTCTGCCCAAAACAGAAATTTTCCAACGTGCAATTTTCAAAGACTTTTGAAGCTCCTCTTTCTTTACTCTTTCTCCAGAAGCTACTGGAGGATGCCAACCAGCAAAACAAAGAAGTACAGCAAGAAAGAGGATACAGAAAGTGGGAAATTGAGTGCGGGGGAGGGGTGGTGGGATTCCCCGGGGGGCATCTGTGCAGAGGCAGAAGGAGAACCCGCGTTAACCAGCGGCGGGAGACGACACGGGCAGGCCAGTGAGCTGGCGATCACACTTGGTGTGAATTTGTATTCACTACTTAGAAAACTTAGCAGGTGAAAAGGTAGGATAGTATACTCCAGGGACAACAAATCACCAAAAGTTATGTGTAAGAGGGAAATCTAATCTTGGATTTAAGTTTGCTTTATGGCTCAGCTCTGAATAGCACTTACAGGGTTAAAAGTGGCCGTCCTGTTTGGTTAGAAGATTGATCTATGTTGGGATGGTGGGAGACCAGAAGGCTGCAGGGGATGCGGGCGATGGGGGGCGTGGTGTGGGGATAGTTACGTCCTCATCTTCACAGCAAGAAGTCAACACTTGATGCCTAAAATGAAAACTCAAGGTGAAGCAATAGAAACGTACCAACTGGAGACTTGAAGATAAATGCCTGAGAACCATAGCAAGAGTTGAAATTGGTTGCCTCTGAAATGTTTGTTACAAGGTTTACAGAATGACTAGAATTTTTTAAGCAGTGTGTATATGTAACTTCAATCAAAATAAAACTCAGTATACTATTTAGCAGAAAGAAGTTAATATAGCAGGACTGAGACATTTCTGACGAGCATATAAGATCCCCTCCTATATGAAAAAGTTCAGCTTGCGAGGTGGTCCTCAGCTGGCCTTTGGGAACCTTGTGTTTGAAAGGCTCGCTCTACCTAACTGCACAGTGTGGTTAAGGTGGAACCCCTGGAGGTCTGGGATTTTGGTCCGTGCCAGGCAGATGGAGCCCGTGTGACCAGCCCGCCAGTAAGAGCCTGGGCACCGATGAGCTTCCCTTGTGGACAGCACTTAGGACATATTGTCACGGCACGTGGCTGGGGAATGAAGCCCGACCCGTGCAACTCCACCGCAGGGTGACTCTTGGAAGCTTGCACCTGGTTGCCCACGGAGGTTGCTCCTCGCACCTTTTCCCTTTGCCCGTTTTGCTCGTGGTAAATCATAGCCATGAGCGCTGCTGTATGGCGAATCCTCACCCCCCTCCCCCGGTGGGGCTCCAGGGGACCTCCAAGACGCAGACATATCTTAACTGTTAGCGGATGGCCTTTTTCTTTTCGTAGCGTTGAGATCGGTGAAAGCGTGAGGGGCGAAGATGTCTACATCATCCAGAGTGGCTGTGGGGAAATCAACGACAACCTGATGGAGCTCCTCATCATGATCAATGCCTGCAAGATCGCGTCGTCATCCAGAGTGACCGCCGTGATCCCTTGTTTTCCGTACGCGCGACAGGATAAAAAGGACAAGGTATGAGACTTGTGTCCTGTTGGCAGAACCTGCTCTGGGGTAGCATCTACGGTTTTTTCCCCCCCTCACATATTAGCTCAGGATATCTGGAAAATGTTTGCTTTCTATTTTAATGATCGAGGAAAGAAGCCTTCTCATCTTGGCTTTTCAAAGGTTTGTCTTTGAACCCGCCATCATGTTCATATTTATAGAAACAGACAAGGCATATGTTTGTAGGTATTAGGATAGCATATAGCCCTGGTGATGAAATTGTTGTGTATCTTTATGGTGATGGATAGAACGAAAGGCACCCACACCCGCCCCTCCCCCCCCACACCCCCCAGTGAGTACGTCAAACTGGGGAAGTGGAATCCGATCACTGGACTGGATCAATGCCTGTATTTTGGTTGTGAGTCTGTACTCTAGTTTTGCAAATGTTACCACGAGGAGAAACTGGGTAAAGGGCACAGCCGGATCTCTGAATTGTTTCTTACAACTGCATATGAATCTGCACGTCTCTCAAGGTAAACAATTTCATTTAAAAAATACACCATTACCTCTTTTTAACCTTTCCAGAAGAACAGAGTTAATATTGTTGACTTTTTCTTTGAGCCACACTAGCACCATGTGAGGCTGTGTGCCTTTCTAGAAGAAATTAAAATAGTCCTTTCCTTCGAGAAAGCTCAGAGAAGTTGGAATTTGAGGGGAACTTGGGAGGGGATTGTATTCATTCGCCAGGGCTGCTGTAACAAATGACCACAAACAGGGTGGCTGAAAACAACTGAAACGTGTTCTGTCACAATTTGGAGGCCAGGCATCAGAAAACAAGGGTTGCGCTCCTTATGAAGACTCTGGAGGGAAGCCTTCTTTGCCTCTTCTGGTTTCTGGTGGCTCCTGGCATTCCTTGGCTTCCGGTAGCATCACTCCCATCCCTGCCTCTTTCTTCACATGGCTGCCTTCCCTTTGTCTCTGTGTGTGTGTGTGTGCTTCCCTCTTTTTAAAAAGGACAGTCATTGGATTAGGACCCATCCTAATCCAGAGTGATCTCATTTTGATCTTTACCCTAGTTCTATCTGTAAACACCTTCTTTTTAAATGAGGTCACATTCCAAAGTTCTGGGTGGATGAGTTTTGGGGGGATAGCAGTGAAACCACGATAGGCATCAGCTCTTAAGCTGTTACCTGCTTTAGGTCTTATGGATAGATAGATGTTCATCAGGTTCTCCATGAATCCTTCAGTTGACAAGACACATGTCTGTTCTGTGACATGACTAATCATGACAGAAGTTCCCCTGATAACACCTCTGTTTATCTCCCTAATTCATTTTCTGAGACAACACACATTTCCAAACAGCACACAAGATTCCCTCCTATATGAAAAAAAGTCCCTTTATAAATTTGAATTCCTGTACCAAGGCCCCCCCCTAAATTTTAATGCCTCTTCAGGTGTGGTTCCAGACCCCACGCTGAACCCAGCTGTCAGTTAATTTCTCACTAGAAATTTGATCTCCAGAACTCCATTCTGCAATTGAGTTATGGTTTACCCTGCATAGATTAGAAGGGGTCGGCAAACTTCTGTAAAGGGGTGTAGGGTCTCTGTGGCAGCAGCTGAACTCTGGTGTATCTCAAAGACTCGGACGATATGTAAATGATGGGTGTGGCTGTATGCCGATGAGACTTTTATGTATGGACAGTGAAATGTGAGTTTCATATCATTGTCACATGCCGTGAAATGTTCTTCTTCTTCTTTTTTTTTTTTTTTTTAAAGATTTTATTTATTTATTTGACAGAGAGAGAGACAGCGAGAGAGGGAACACAAGCAGGGGGAGTGGGAGAGGGAGAAGCAGGCTCCCCGCAGAGCAGGGAGCCCGATGCGGGACTCGATCCCAGGACCCTGGGATCATGACCCGAGCTGAAGGCAGTCGCTTAACCAACTGAGCCACCCAGGCACCCAAATGTTCTTCTTTTGATTGATTTCTTCCTGCAGCTATTCAGTCATGTAAAAACCATTAATAGCTCACAAGCAGTACAGAAACAAGCGGCTGCCTGGATTTGGTCCGTAGGCCAGCTGGCCAGCCCTTGCGTTGGAGCACTGATTGGGTGATCGGGTGTGCGTGCGTTTGAGGGGGTGTGACTCTGCGACTGTGTGTATGTATCACTTGGTGATTTAGATACAGCTAAGGGCAGCCCAAACCTTAGGTCACATCGACTGCTGTGAAGCATATGACCTTCACCTTGTTATTTATGGAGCATTTTTTATTCTAACTTGATTGGAAAGTTCTCTGTGCGTTTTTAGCTCCAAAATTTCCATTTATTTTTGTCCCATCAGCCCAGTCTGTTGTCCCGTTTGTGTGTGTCATAGGATTGTGGAACATCTTCATTTTTGTGTCCTAAAGGAGCCAATGATGATTGTGCTCTTTTCTCTTCCGTGTAGCAAGAGGCTCAGCGAATTCTGTATTCTGTCATTTGCCATCAGGTTCTCCTTTCACTTGTAGTAACTTTTGCATTTGGTGCTCAGATAGGCAGTGGATTGTATCTTCTTGAGTAACTGAATATCCTTTTACCGTTACATGGTCCCTGTCCCAGGCCCAGCGGCCTAGGGAGGGGAGCCCTAACTTCTCCTTAACTGATAACCAGTGGCAACTCCTACGGCTTTTGTTTGCAAGTATCCAGTCTGCAGTTACCTTTGTTTCCAGGGTGGTATTTTCAAACTCCGTTGCTCGTGTTTATTCCTAATGAAGTCTTTGTGGTGCAGGGAAACTAGCCCTGCCGCTGTACAGAGGTCCTCTCCCACGGGTGTACCTGCTCTGTGGGGTGGTGGCTTCCCACCAGCTCTCTGTCCTGCTTCCTATTGTCGCACACTTGGGCGGGTATTCCGTTTGGGCCGTTTTGAGCACCTGTCTCTCTCTTTCCTTTCGCTCTTTCTGAATCACTTTGCTCTAAGTGTTGTTTCTTGGAAACAAGCTGGTAGCTGTTTTTAGTGTTTAACCCCCATCAGACAGTTCCAGACTTAACTGCTGATGGATGAGATAAGACGTTCATTGTCAACAGCACAGAAGCAGGGAGGTGGACACGGGGTTGAGAGGCCGCACAGATAGCAGCAGAGGGAGGCCTGAGGGCAGAAATTGTGTGGCTTATTGTCAGAGAAAACTGATGAGCGGAGAAGGAATGCTGGAGGGCTGTGTTCCGTTTCTGTAGCTGCTTTTATAAATGACTAAACGGGGGGGGGGGGGGGGCTTAGAACGACAGAAATGGCTCTCACCGTTCTGGAGGCCAGAGGTCAAAAATCGAGGTGTGGCAGAGCCAGGCGGGTCTGGAGGTTCTAGGGGAGGATCCTTCCCGCCTCCGCAGCTTCTGGAGGCTGCCTCGTTCCTTCGCTTGAGGCCACATCCCTCCAACCTCTGGTTGTGTCTTCACTTGGCTTCTTACCTCTCTGAAATCTCCCTCTTGAAGTGAGTGTAACAAGGGATTAAGTAAGTGCTTAAGAGAAATGGCCTGAGCCTGTGAGCAAACTACGTTT
>NC_138385.1:98355792-98370062 GCF_054177405.1 Leptonychotes weddellii | reverse complement strand
CCCCCCCCCCCCCCCCCGCATCCCGGGTTTCTCTTGTCCTTTTCTTTCCCACAGGACCATGCTGCCTATGATGTCTGAGACACCATGAAATTCACCGTAATCGACCTATTCAGAGTTAGCTGCAAAGAAGCCCAGAAAAACCTAGAGCCTTTTAACTGTATTCAAAACCTGCTTCCTTATTTATGTATTTGACAGAGAGAGAGAGACAGCGAGAGAGGGAACACAAGCAGGGGGAGTGGGAGAGGGAGAAGCAGGCTTTCCCGCTGAGCAGGGAGCCCGATGCGGGGCTCGATCCCAGGACCCTGGGACCATGACCTGAGCCGAAGGCAGCCGCTTAACGACTGAGCCACCCAGGCGCCCCTGGAATAGCAATTTCCTATGCTTTTCAAACGTCACAAAGCGTTCTTTGTTTGCTTTTCAGCCTGTGAAAAATGTAAAAACCATTCTTAGCTCACAGGTTGTACAAAAACAGAGCACAGGCTGGCTTTGTCCCCTGCGACGGCAGAGACCCCTTCCCTGGTTCACACAGTCTGACGTGGGCAAAGCTGGAAAGCATTACTTCCGAGGGGGTAGAGGACTTGTAGCTTTTTTCACAATCATTTTCAAGGTTATGTTCTCTTTTCAGTTATCAAATTGTTTCTTTTTATTTTTTAACCAGAAACATTGAGAACATTTGTCCTGACACTGGTTTCTCCAATATTATAAATTTGTGAAGCCCATCAAATTTACACTTTTAGCAGGGTGGCATCTGGTACATTGAATAAGGTCTGGAATATCCCAAGAGTCTTTATCATGATTGGCCTGGCTCGCCAAATGTTTGATCTTTCTCCGTGTTTCATCAGGGGAGTTGAATGTTTTACTTTTGGTTACTGTACCTTGATGCTACCTTTGTGGAAATGCCATAATTATTCTCTTAGTGGCTGTAAAGTCAGTTAACTTGCAAATCATCTTTCCTGCAAGATTCAGTTGGGTCTTGAGCCAAATTCCTAGTACAGAATGCAAATTTGTGAACAAGGTCTGGAGAAGGAAATCAGGAAGTACGAGTTTTAGACATTACCTCTGGTTTGGATCTCAGAAGCAGGAAATGCTGGATGCCACGGAGGAATGTTTTTGCCAGTTACAAAATTATAGGAAGAGCCCCACTTTGACAAGCGTTGAGAATCAGATTGTATTACAAAGAAGTCCCAGTGATCAATTTGTTCTTTTCATCATCCCTGAAATCATGTTAGGCTAAATAATTCTCACAAGTCACTGAGGCAAATAACTAAGTCTTGAAAACTCGATGTGATTGAGATTCTCTTGTTAAGTATTTACCGAAGAGCTACGGTATGTAGGGTACAGAGCTGTGAGCTGCAGAGGATGTGAAGATCTCCAAAACCAATTCTTTGCCCTTGAGGGATGCCTAGTCCAGTTGTGAGCTATGATATCCGTACATACCACATCTTCCAATGTCAGTCTTTCAGCGGATGGCAAAAGGTGGTCCCCATTGGTCGTGGCCCAGTGCTCAGCCAATGCAGTGTCCCTTTAGAATGGACAGACCATTTCTCTCTGGAGTTGTCAGAGCATCACAGCGTTTGGAGATTTGAACCAGACCTGGAGGGTCAAAAGCAGTGGCCCAGCAGAGGCATGGTAGCGAGGCGGACATGTGGGTGTAGATGGCAAGGCTTAAATTGTTCTCTAGAAGAGGGAGAGAGTGGGCCCAGTGCAGATTGCAGGGAGGACCCTTGGAGCCAGGCTGGTCAGGGTCTTTTTTGTTTGTTTTGTTTTGTTTGTTTTTTTAAGATTTAGTTATTTATTTGAGAGAGAGAGAGCAGGTGAGCGAGCACGAGTGGGGTGAAGGATAGAGGGAGAAGCAGACTCCCCGCTGAGCAGGGATCCTAATGCAGGGCTCCATCCCAGGACCCCCGGGATCATGACCTGAGCCGAAGGCAGATGCTTAACCAACTGAGTCCCCCAGGTGCCCCGAGGTCGGGGTCTTTTTATCCCAAAGGCAGTGTGAAACAGAACAGGGAGTTAAACAATGAAAACATGAATTATGGTATGTAGTTAGTTGAGAAAGTTGAAAAATGTAAAAGAATAGAATATTTTCCCATAATTTCACTTTCTGGAAACATCAACCATTAACATTTTAGGGTGTTTCTTCTCATTCCTTGTGTGTTGGAAAAAATGCGTGTGTGTGTGTGTTACATATGTATTGCTAACCTTAAAAGTAAAACTGCCAGTTATTTTACCAGCAAAAGGTAGGTTTATTCGAGAATTTAAAAAAACCATCGGCAAGTCTGGAGGACAAAGGAGAGGGACACTTCTGAAGGAGCAACGGGGGAAGTTGGGAGGGCTGTTATGAGATAAAAGGCTATGGGAGGAAACTGGGAGTTTGCAGTATAGTGGCTTTCCATCAGTGGAGCTGTTGCCAGGAATGAGGAGACTGTTTCTTCCTCCTGCTGGAGTAGTATCCACATGCAAGGTCAAGCCCCCCCTCTTCCTGTTGGGTCTGCGATTGACTAGGAGTGGGAGGGCATGAGAGCTCCCCCTCCCAAAACTTCTGACTCCATTTTGGTGAGGGTTCCATTACTAATGTTCTTATTTCCCCCTTTTGATCAAGGTCTTTCCTTGGAAGCGTCACTGATCGGCAGTCGGGTTCTCTATATTTAGTGGGTTTTGTCTCTTGAGTGCCAGCAAGGACCTTTCCTGGCTGTCGGGTCTCCGGTCGGAGGGAAAGTGTGCAGCAGTTGGAAGGCACTTAAGCCACACTGAGTCCAGGGAGCGTTAGAAGAGACGAAGTCTCAGGCATTTCCTATCTGAAGTCTGTCTCTTCTCCAGATTGTGAGCACGGAGCCAGCACCACCTTACTGGGCATGTCCTTTCTGCCGAAGATGGAGAGACGATACCCAGTCCAAACTAACAGGACAGAACCAACTGTATGTTGGTTCTAAACCAGAACCCTAGGTCTGAAAATATTTACTGGCTCTTACTTGGATTTGGGGAAGAAACGTTTCTCCCTATGAAGGCCATCCCAAGTCCCGTTTGCCTCCTGAAATGGCCATGACGTAAAAGGGAAATAGTGCGAGAGCGCAGTGCATGGGATATCCGAGCCCATTTGGGAAGCTCCAGTAGGCATACAAACACGAAGCAATAGTTAATGGACCCTTTTTGCAAGAACAGCGAAACTTCAAGGGCATCTCAGAACAGTGTGGTTACCTCGAAAGAGCTGTTTAGAACCGTGTGCGTTATCAATAATAGTGTCTAAAGTTGTGATTTCAGAAACTATGAATTTAGATAAGAATCCAGGGTCAGTTCATAGTTTAGATAAAAGAAGGACTTGTGAATTCTGAGCCTTGTCACCCTTGGGAAAGGCTCACAGGATCCTAATGAGGCTGCTCCTGTTTCAAAAGCTTTCCCCTTTTTTGCAAGAGATTGGGAAATGCAGATCAAGGGCATTTTCTTGACACAAAAGAGGTAGAAGCAGCGTCGGTGAGGATAGGGTCTATAGGCCTGGTCCGGACAGCTTGGGGAAGCGGTCTCTGCAGGTGTTGTCTGTTTCAGTTCTGGGCAATCTTGGCTTTCACGTCATCAGATGCCGTGCAGGTCCAGTCAGGGGCTGGTGCTTCCTTTAGATGGGTCACGTGGGTCCAGGAGTCTGTTCCCTGCAGAGCAGGGTTGGTGAGCAGTCCCTGATAAGGGCCTTTCCGACGAGGCTGAAGAATTGTTTTGGAGGTGTCCTTTCCAAGAGACGAATTCTCCAGGTTGTGAAGGGTGATGACGTAAGGTCGTTGTCTGCTGGGAGTGCACAGTGAAGACGTAACTAGACCTTTACGATATTGAAGATCCCTCCTCTCATCAGCTGTGGGGCCAAAGACGCAGGGGCCAAATGCACGGTCATCCTAGGACTATCGCCAAGGGCGGGAGTGCATGAGTTCCAAAGGGGGAGAGGATCTGCAGTGTGGAAGGATTTATGGCAATGCCTTCGACCAAGGTATTTGGAGAGTCTATAACATTTTGCCACTGGAGTCTTAACAGTGTCCTTAGTTCATTCGAGCAGCCCTGAGGATTGAGGACGGTATGGAAAACGTCTATGTAAAGCCAGCCACAGCACCCAGACTTACAGAAGCACCTGGCCAGTAAAATGGGTGCCCTGGTTACTGTGTAGTTCAGGAGGGGTTCCCCGGGCAGGGCTCCTTTTTTTTTTTCTGCTAGAATTTTAGCCACCGAAGAGGCACTGGCCTCTCTACAAGGGAAGCTTCAGTCCAGTGAGAAAAGAGACGAACCATGACGAAAACATGCTTGTATCCGTGAGATGGGGGGGAGCTGCATGAAATCCTCAAATGGTCCATTGGGCAATTTAAGATGTTTTCCAGGATTGTATTTTGGACAAGTGGAACATGCAAAGTAGACATTTTCGCAGCCTTTTTAATACTTTCCCGTCAGCATCGGTTCACGAATGCTCTCGTTTTGTCAGTAGACCCACGGTTTAATGCGCGTGCGGTTGGAAGTAGTGGGAATTGTGGAATTTCTGGTAGGACCGGATGGTTATTTGGTCGAAACCAGAGCTTGCTTTCTTTATCGAAGCAACAAGTTACTAGATGTCCAGGGTTGTTTCTCCTTTTCTGGGGCCAAGTGTTGGGCATCTCTGGTCAGTTTTTCTAATTTGTCCTTTGAGAGAACATCCCTTTGGAACACGACAGGGGTCTGGCTGTCAATCTCCTTGAGAGCAGCATTTTTTGGGTGGAAATATCAGCAAGGTGATGTCCGTTGGCCTGCGGGGAGCTGGGTCTGGAATATCTAGGAACCTTCATAGCCAGAGCTGCCGGCAAAAGTACGGCACCCAATAAATTTTGGACATAGGAACCGTTTTTAATCTTAGCCCCATTGGATGTTGCTGCGGTAACATTCCCAAATCTTGAGCTACCCCAGAGGCACACTGACTATCAGTATAAATGTATGTGGTTTTGCCCTTGGCGAAAATACAGGCTTGAGTCAGAGTGTAGAACCCAGCCTCGTTGTGCTGCAGTAGCTGAAGGTAAAGGTGACAAACCTCCGTGACTTCAGAGGGAGTTGGAAGAGCATGCCCAGCACGGTGTTTACCATTTTTATTCACTAAGAACCATCAGTAAACCGTGAAAAGTCTGCATCGGTTAGAGGAGTTTCCCGGGAATTGTCACGGCGGTCAAACGGAGATCTTCAGCCTTAGGCAGTCGTGAGGGGTTTCCTCAGTGGAAGGGGGGGAGGAGGGCGGCGGGGTAGGGCTACGTGGTGAGAAAGGGTTACAATAGGAGGAACAGTTAGCAGCAAGATGTCAGTGGGGTGAGGCGACTGGTTGCGTGGAACACGGGATGGTTCAAAGGGACCGGCGTGGCTATTTCTTCAGTGGCCTTAACTGTGAGGGCAGTGGCAGGCATGGCTCTGAAGCCAGGGGGATATCCCGGAGCCACGGGGTCTGGCTGCTGGCCGCCAGACCCTCTGGGGTGATGTGGCTGAGCACTCGAGGGCATTCCCTTACCTCTCGCATACAAAGAGGGAAAAGGCAGGTTGGTAATTAGGATGTCAAGGGGGCAGGGGCTTTTGTTAGACGTTGCTTTCAAGTTCCAAAGGCTCTGTCATGCCCCTCTTTGCAAATACTAGGGTTCAGTTTGTCAGTTTTTAGTAAAGGGCGCAGCGGCTGAGCCAAGCCGTGTGAGAGAAGTTTGGAATCCCAGTTTCGACAAGAGCCAGCCAGTCCAAGAAAGCCTCGTAACGGACTCTGAGTTTTAGGTTCTGGGAAATTCAGGATGCCTCGGAGTCCACCCAGATCCAAATCTGGTCTGTGTTTCTGAGATCACGTACCCTGAATACCAAACCCGAGTTTGAACAAAGTGCAGTTTTTCTTTGCAGACTTCGATGTCCCTTTAAGGCCACAAGTTTTAACAGGTAGATGCCATCTTCCTGTGAAGCGGCTTGAGAAGGGGGACAGAAGCAGAGTGGCTGTGTATTGTGACAAAGTAGAGCTTGCAGAAAACTCTGTATCCTCTCAATCAGCTTTTAAGGTTTGTAAAAAGTTAAGAAGGACTCTGTGTAGCCCTGAGGCATTACCGTCCAGGTATATTGCCATTCTTCCCAAGTGATAAAGATACTGGCTGTCCTTATCAGCTGGGATACCAAAAAAATGCACCGCATGGGTCAGTTACAGTAAAGAATTTGCTTTCGGTGGGAATGGATGTCAGTAAGGCATGCGGGTTGGGAACGACAGGGTGCCAAGGGATACCAGTGGTATTTATTGCTCGGGGGTGCTGGACACACCTCCATTCTCAGCTGCTGGGTTCTCTCACAGGTAAAATTGGGGTGTTACAGGGATAACGAAGCCGTGAGCCTTGTAATCTCTGTATGAACTGTTTTAATACTCCGAAGCGGGGGCCTGCTTTATAGCCGTGGTGTCCGTAGGGACAGACACAGATTTATTCCCAATCTGGACAGTAGTTTCTGCAAGCTGATTAGAGGGAGGATTGGGAAGAGCCCCTGTAGTTCCTGGTAGCCCCGTTGTAGAGAGCAAGATGGAGGCACTCACGTCAAGCAGGGGCCCGTGTCAAGCGGTGGTACAGGGCGGATAAGCATACCGCAGCTCCCAGATATCGCCGAGACCAGCACCAACTGACGACACCCCAGAACTCATAACAAGCAGAAGCAGAGAAGTCTGCAGGGGCCCAGGACTGATTCGATCCCTTTAAAAAGGGGAGTATTTTTGCAGCAGTCAGACTCCTCAGACGTGACCCCTCTATGTCTAACCACTTAAAAAAGGCACCTGTTGCCGAAAGCTGTGCCCGATGAATCTCTGAACAGAACTGAGATCCTCCACTGCTTGAATATCAGAAAAAGTGAGTGCCGAGAGCCGACCTGGCCTGGACTGACACCTTATCTCAACTACGCGCCCGTAGACTGACTACGTGTTTGGTTCCTTCACTTCCTGCCCCCTGTGTTATCTTCTTTGTTGTGTGGTTTGTCTTCTGTCCTGCTCTGTGTGAAAGGTAAGAAGCCAGGTTAACCACGTGGTGAAATGTCACTGAGTTGGGAATCGTGAACCTGCTCTGTAATTATGTTCACCTTGCTTTGGGACGGAATAGGGCTGACACTGCGGAAAGACAACACCTCGTGTGTGCGCCTTCACAGTGTGCTCATGACACTTGGCGTGGCGGGGGCGGGATGCCACGTCATTGACTCGTTGTGTGGTAGAAAATTTAGAAGAATCAGGGGCGCCTGGGTGGCTCAGTCGGTTGAGCGGCTGCGTTCGGCTCAGGTCGTGATCCTGACGTCCTGGGATCGAGCCCCGCGTCCGGCTCCCTGCTCAGCGGGGAGCCTGCTTCTCCCTCTCCCTCTGCCTGCCACTCTGCCTACTTGTGCTCTCTCTCTCTCTGTCAAATAAAAAAAAAAAAAAAGAAAATTTAGAAGAATCAGAAAAGACCCCCAGACGCTTGCTTTACTTGATCATAACAGAACTAAAAATAATAAATTGGGGAATACATTTATGTGAATATAGACTTTTCCAGGCGTCTCACTGACGGTGAGACCCTAAGGTAGCAGCAAGGCCAGTGAAGCCGAAACCGGCGCTGTGCAAGGAGCAGTCGACAGTGGAAGCCCGTCCGGGGCGCACCCCTCTGCAGGCCGGGCACAAGGTGGAACTAGCCAGAGCCGAGACCAAGGGAGATGGGCTCAGAAAGGCACTTGGAGGGGCGCCTGGGTGGCTCAGTCGGTTAAGCGTCTGCCTTTGGCTCGGGTCGTGATCCCAGGGTCCTGGGATCGAGCCCCGCGTCAGTCTCCCTGCTCCGCGGGAAGCCTGCTTCTCCCTCTCCCACTCCCCCTGCTTGTGTTCCCTCTCTCGCTGTGTCTCTCTCTGTCAAATAAATAAAATCTTAAAAAAAAAAAAAAACCGTTTGGAGGACTAAGAAGAGTTAAAGCATTTGGAGACATTGCAAAGATACATGCCACTCCTGGCCAAAGTAATCTATAACTTGGCAGAAAGATGTGAACAAAAATTGTGGAAAAATCTGTACAAATTTCCCAAGTGGGAAATAGACCTCTGCATAGTTAAGAAATTGTATATGGCAGCTGCTAGGTTACAAAAAAGGAAGAAAGATGCGGGCCCTAGGTAAATGCCTAAAAAGGATGGTGAAAAGGGCCAAGAGGCCTAACACCATACTTTGGGTACAAGACCCCTGCTACCCCACGGAGTTGGAAGTCAGAAAGCTCACAGCCAGGACCCTGGGAGGTATAGTCATGGATCTGAAGGATCCTAAAAATGTAAAACCCTTAGGGTCCCGGGTGCCTGCTGTGGAGGTTCCCATCTTATTGATGACAACCACCTCACAGATCAGGACCGGCAAAGAGCTAGCTAATAGAGTAATAAGGAAGGACAAATCAATGAATAATGTAAGTTTAAAAGACAAAGCACCCTTGGGGACCCCAGGACACCCATCTTGGGGACCCAGGAGACTATGATAACTCCTAGGGGGTGACTGTCAAAGCAGACCTCCTCTGCTTCTGCGTGTTACGGGTTCTGGGGTGTCAGCTGATGCTGGTCTTGGCGATATCTTGTAGCTGCAGTGCCCTGAACTGTGTGCGTCACTGCTTGACACAGGCTCCTGCTTGACATGAGGGACTCCATCTTGCTCTCTACGCCTGTCGTTGGGAATTAGGACATTGGAAAGGTTGGCGAGAGGGCCAAAGGTGCCTGAAGCGCTTCCATTTGTAACAGTCTTTTCCGAATGTCGTGGTTCCTTGAAATAATAGCAGAAACTACTCTTCCAGTTTTGTTTCGGGGCCTTCATTTGCTGGAGCCGAACATCGAAAATTTTAGCGATCTTTCCTCTAGGTGACTCACCTAGGGTGTGAACAAGCTGGTTTGCCAGGTTAGTCAGATCTGAAGTGGACTTAATTTCTCATTCCATCCTGGTCCTTTCACCCAAAAGGGAAAGATCCTGGAGCAGTCATTAATAAGCACAAAATTAAATGTTAACCCCGATGGATTCAGCATCTAAAGGAAGACAGAATTTTCTTTAAAGACAGTTTGGAGTCGAATGTAATAATCACGAACAGATTGATCAAGCTTTTGTGTGTAAGCCAGAATTTGGTTCCAGTCAACAGACTTAGGAAAAGCCATTATAATTGTTCAGTGGAGATTTCCAGCAAGTTTTCTAGCATCTTGCCAAAAGATAGGGGTCTGTTTCTCTAAATCCTCCTCAGGATTTTCCCATTGGGCTAGTTTCATCCAGTGTTTGGCCTGGCCCTCACCAACAAGCATGTGCACTAATTGATAAAAATCTGAGAAACCAGGGGTGCCTGGGTGGCTCAGTCGTTAAGCGTCTGCCTTTGGCTCAGGTCATGATCCCAGGGTCCTGGGATCGAGCCCCTCATCGGGCTCCCTGCTCCACGGGAAGTCTGCTTCTCCCTCTCCCACTCCCCCCTGCTTGTGTTCCCTCTCTCACTGTGTCTCTGTCAAATAAATAAATAAAATCTTCAAAAAAAAAAAAAAAGATCTGAGAAACCAGGGTGGTAAGTTGGAATAATTATGTTAAATTCTTCAGCAAACCTATGGGAGTCCCAGTCATCTTAGGAAACTCTTTAACCATGGCTGGAAGTTCAGCCTTAGTTCAGGTAATGTAAGAAACTTGGGGGTCTGTTTAGATCCTCAGAAGACTTAACATTAAAGGGGCAGTTTTTAACTGGTTCAGGAGAGGAGAGAGCGGAGGGAGCTTCTGAGGAAAGGAAGGTTCGGCAAAAGGATTAGGAGGGGAGCACAGGAGATGAGAGGGTGCAGAGAGAACAGAAGAAGATGGCGCCCCAGGGGCGGGGCCTGAGCATGAGGTGGCTGCCTCGGATCTGGGGGGCAGGGTGGAGAAGAGGCCTCAGAAGCCCTTTTTTCTTTTTAATTGTTGGCCTCACTTAGTTTATAAAGTGTATCTTGGAAAGAGGCAATTCTGGATTCCTGATCATGTTTGGAAGCTTCAAAATACCAGTTAAAATAGAAATCCTACTCAGTTTTAGAACCGTGGTTGTTGTCCAATTCAGCTTTGAGAAAATGAAGTTCGGAGAGATTGAACCTTTCCCCATAATGGCCATTGAGGTTCTAAATTACTTCTGGTTAAGTCAGTCCCTTTATTTATAAATGTGCATGTGGAGGGAACCATAGATTTTAAACATAAAGCCGGCTGGAGTCCCATTGCTGCGGGGGGTGGGGGGGGGAGCATTGTGCCCTCAGAGCATTTTGATGACCGGGATCCCATTTCTTAGAGGCTTTTCAGGAACGGCCTGGTTCCAGAAGGGATCAGATGAAAGGCCAGCACAGTTCCTGGAGGAACAGTCCAGCCCCAAAGGGGAATAGGACCAAAGGCCTTCACAGTTCAGATTGGCACAGTTCCAGTTTGAACAGGCTGATTTTTGAAAAGGCGTCAGACTGAAGGCCAGCCTAGTTCTGCAAGAGGACTTCCATTGCCTCCATTCTGGCCTGAGTCTGTACTTTCTAATGAAATTTCCCTTTCCAGCTTCTCTCTTAACTCCGGCCAAAGGCCCTGAGGGCACAGCATCCCCTGAGAGGAACCGAAATCACCCCCTCAAGCAATGGCTGACCCAAGCAGGCGAGTGCCCCGCAGTTTGACCCCAGGGCAAATGACTGCTCAACCTGATCTTCACTGCCCACCTGCATGTCCCCACATACTCTTGTCCCACGTTTTCCTTATATAAACCTAGAGGTCTTTCTGGCACTTTGGAGATCGTCTTGGAGACACTGGTTCCTGTCTTCGGGGTGTTGGTCTCTCTGAAATAAGTCCCTTTCCTGTTGCACCACCACTCCTTTCTCTGCCTTTGGATTTTGTCAGCAGCCGGTGGCCAAACCTGGTGTGTGTGGGACCCCCGGAGCCCCAGCTGCGGTTCCATTAGGAACGGTCCTGACAGGAATCAAACCGGAAGCTTAGCACAGGTCCGTCTGGAATAGTCTGAATGGGCCAGAAGGCCAAATGAGTACTCAGGGATGGAAACAAAAACAACCCCAAAACCGAGGGCTTACATAGATCCCGAGTAAAGCCCGGAGAGCTTAGACACGAGGCATGAAGCTCAAAATCCAGGAAAAAACTTAACCTTAAAACCCCAGGGTCGTCGATAAAGCAGTGAGCCCCAGCAGCTCCGGGGGTACGGCACCTGTTTGCTCAGCAGCCCCGGAGGCATCGGGGGTCCTCTCTGGATCGCCCCTCTGATCACCAAGTAATGCAAACCTGGAGAATAGACTCTGCCAGTTACTTTACCAGCAACAGGTGCGTTTATTTGGGAACGAAAGAATTGCAAACAAACAAGGCGTGGCAAGTCTGGAGGACAAAGGAGAGGTAGGCTTTTGAAGGAGAGAAGGGGGAAGTTGGGAGGGCTGTTGTGAACTGCAAGTCCCTCAGAGGAACCTGGGAGTTCAAAGTGTGGGGGCTTCTCACTGGCTGAGCTGTTCCCTGGGGCCGATGAAAGCATCTCTTCCTCCCACCGGACTAGTAGAATAGTATCCCTGTGCAAGGTCGAGTCCGCCTCTTCCTGTTGGGTCTGCAATTGACTAGGAGTTGGGAGGGCTTGAAAGCTCCCCATCCCGAAGCGCCAGATGCCATTGTAGTGAGGGTTCCCGTAGCTAATGTTCACAGTATATTACTATAAAGTAATAGGTCTCTCTCTTTTTTTTTTTTTAATAAAGAACTTATTTATTTGACAGACATCAGCGAGAGCAGGAACACAAGCAGGGGGACTGGGAGAGGGAGAAGCAGGCTTCCCGTGGAGCAGGGAGCCCGATGCGGGGCTCGATCCCAGGACTCCGGGATCATGACCTGAGCCGAAGGCAGACGCTTAACGACTGAGCCGCCCAGGCGCCCCTCTTTTCGTTTCGTTTTGTTTTTTAAAGTATGGTGTGTTAAGAGAAAATAGAAATGATCTGTTAACATTATGATGTAATTCCTTCCCGTGTATGTTTTTACATGAATATACTCTTGTGTATTTAATAGGGATCGTTTGTTGTTATTGTGAATGAAATTTTTTTTTGTTTCACTTTTGAGATGTAATTGACAACATTGTGTGATTCTGAATGAAATCTTTTAAGCTTACATGTATATTTTTGGGTTGGGGTATGAGAATATTACTGTTGACAGTAAAATGCTGACCTCCTTTCCTAGGTTTAATCTGTGTCTGTGTAGTCTCTTAAAAAAAAATGGTTTTTTTTTTTGGTGTAGACACTGTCCAGGATTTATGATATAAAAGCTAAAGCTGTGGAGAAGTTAGGTAATTTTAAAGAGGATACAGTGTCAATAAATCACCTTGCATCCCTTCTTGAAACACCAAATTCTTGATCGCCGGATGGTGTTCTTGAGGAGCTGGCCTTGCCTCTGCGTCCCTTACGTGCGCTCTCTCGGCCCTGCTGGACTTCTTTCTGTCCCTGGGTGTGACCTCTTGGCCTCGGTGATGTCCCACGTGCTGCCCTTTCCGGAACAGTGGCTTCTCCCCTCTGCTGGCCACGCCGTAAAAGCAGTTTCCTCAGAGGGGCCTCTGATTCCCAGTCTCTTTAAACGTCATGCTGTCCTCTTGCTGGTACCTCTTGTTCTTCCCACTCGGTCACTATTTGAAGGATACAAATTGTGGTGTTACATGTGTATGTGTTTGTTTGCTGCTTTGAGATTTGTTCTCTCTATCCAGTGTCAAGCACACTGTCTTGCAACAGTATATGTTACATAGTCAATATTGGGCGAATAAAATGGAATGAATCTCTTTTGTTAGGAGGTAATTTTCTTGTTAATAATTCAGTAATTTAAAGTATTAAATGACTTAATGTTGATTTTATTACCGTATCTCTTCCCTTCTCTTTTCCTGTAGTAAAATCTGTGTCTTTATTTTTTAGAGTCGTGCTCCGATTTCCGCGAAACTTGTGGCCAATATGCTCTCGGTCGCCGGGGCCGATCACATCATCACCATGGACCTGCATGCCTCTCAGATCCAGGTTCTAGCATTTTCTTTCTTGCCCTTGGTTGTGATCAGGGGCTTAATGCAAGCGGTTAAATCCTAACTCTGTGAAGTTAAATTGTTTTTGAAGTGGGTAACGTGACTCGTGTTTGAGTTTGTATGTGATTGCTCTCTTGGGTTTTCGTCTTTCCTGGACTTGGAAATGCGGTTTAATAGTTGTTACCGCTCTCTGCCACCAGCTTGCGTCCAGTTTTGGAGGAGGGGGAATGGCTTCTTGGTAGTAAACTTTATAATTCCACCTCAATTTCTCAAAAATAATTAGAATGGCAGGGTTGTAATATATGTTTTTTTAACCTCCTTCATAACTTACATTTCCTTCATCTATAAGACAGGCCCATACTGTGCCTACTCTGTGATACAATGCGAAGAAGCATTTGGCTTACAATAAGGTGCTTGAGACACAACAGACCTCTTTTCCCCCACTTCCCTGCAAAGCCATTCTCCTATTCCTTAGAATATAGGCAATCCTAAGAGAATAGAATATGTCTCCAAAGATAATGGATTGCACTGCTATAGGCCCCCGGAACATACCTGTCTTTTGATTTAATTCTGTTACGATTAAGAAAAGGGAGTCTGTTGAAAAGGCTTCTCTTGAACGGGACTTCTCCCCTTAGGGATTCTTTGACATCCCGGTGGATAATTTGTACGCGGAGCCCGCGGTCCTGCAGTGGATTCGGGAGAACATTGCCGAGTGGAGGAACTGTATCATTGTTTCACCTGACGCCGGGGGAGCCAAAAGGTAGCCAAAATGCACCGTGGTTTTCTTTTTGTTCTTTTTTTTATGTGTTAGATAAGGAAGCATGTTTTAAATTACTGAACGCTCTGTTTTATAAATGGACAAATAAGGGCACTGCGTCTTCACTTGCAGAGCAGAGAGCTGTCCTCTTTGTTACCATTTCGTCGTTCACGCAAGAAACACAAGCACGTATTTGTTTTCAGCGAATATGTTTTACTCGAGGTGGTGGTTTTTGGGGTGTTTTTTTTTTTTTTTAAGATTTTTATTTATTTATCAGAGAGAGCGCAAAGGCAGGGGGAGCAGCAGGTGGAGGGAGAGGGAGAAGCAGACTCCCCACCGAGCAGGGAGCCCGATGCGGGACTCGATCCAGGGACTCCAGGATCATGACCTGAGCCGAAGGCAGTCGCTTAACCAACTGAGCCACCCAGGCGCCCCCTCGAGGTGTTTTTTAAGTTAACTTTTTTCTGATTATAAAAGCAATGAGCCTAATTGGAAAATAAGGCTTTTAATTAACAACACAATTGACTAAGCTAGT
>NC_138385.1:98325755-98355292 GCF_054177405.1 Leptonychotes weddellii | reverse complement strand
CCGAGCAGGGAGCCCGATGCGGGACTCGATCCAGGGACTCCAGGATCATGACCTGAGCCGAAGGCAGTCGCTTAACCAACTGAGCCACCCAGGCGCCCCCTCGAGGTGTTTTTTAAGTTAACTTTTTTCTGATTATAAAAGCAATGAGCCTAATTGGAAAATAAGGCTTTTAATTAACAACACAATTGACTAAGCTAGTCCTTCCTACTGCAAACACCTGACAGTGGAAGCCAAAATAGAACAGAGTTTTCAAAAAGAAATCTCTGTTCGTAGAGCACCAAGAAAAAGGGAAATATCCAGGGCCGAGAACTAATGAAGAGCTGAAAACCCTGCTTCAGTGGCCTGGAGGTTGGATATCAGATCTGGGAAGAGGCTGGTGGCTTGGGTATTAACTGCCCACATGGAGGTCTCCAGAGAGAAGGGAGATGAAAGTTAGACCTCTCTCCAGCAGCACAGGGGGGAAGCCAGTCTTTACCCAGCCGTTTGGATGGGGGGACAAAGTAGCCACTCGTGAGAAATCAAACCAAGAGCCTGCGCAATGTGCAGATGTGTGGTGAACTCTGCGTCCCCCTGTGGTGCAGGCATCCCTACAAAAATTGGTCCCAAGCTAAAAAGCGACTGCAGTGGGAGAATTCCACAAGCCCAACTGCTGAGTAAGCACTCCCCACTGAAGACAGCCTCATGCCTGATGATCCCAGTTAGAACACCGAGAGGGCACAGCCCACCCAGAGCCAGCGTCTGCAGAGAACATGGCGGCAGGCGGCCAGCACCGTGGGGTGACGGAACAATTACTGGACTGTAAATTCCTGAGTTAGACAGAAATCGACACATGGTACTGAAAGCATCAGGTTGCGGGCACACTGACTAGCCTAAGAAAATGGTACTAAGCCGCGAATCTAAAGGGCTCCGCAGACTTGGGGAATTAAGGAGCAATCACTACAGAGAGTTCAGAATGCAGGGCGAGGATGATAGAAGACTGATTCGATGTGGGCCTGAGGCTTGCGGACTCCGCGTGACCTTATAGACCTGGGCAGCGGCCATCTGGGAAAGGAAGACAGGGTGGCATGGGACTTTAGTGCCCAAGTGTAGGGGTCTCCATCAGGAAGGGAGAGGGACAAGAGACCTCTTGTCTGTCAGTCCAGTGCAAAAGCAGAGAAGCTGATAAATGTGCCATGAGGGTGTCCAGTGACCGTTGGGCTCCGGGACTTCTTTAAAATGCAGCTGCCTCATTTGGCTCCCTCATCTGCCTGTAGCCTGGCTAAGGGGCTTAGAATCGAACTGAAAATCTCAGGAGTAGCCCAGAAAGCTGTCATTAAAGCCACGCAGGGAAGCAGAGGTCCTGATTCTTAGAAGGGCCCCGACGAGCGCTAAGCTGCTGTCTTGGCGGGTTGGTTCCCTGCACAGGGGAGGGCGATGAACAGGTGGGGCCGGGCCTCTAACAGCGGCAGGAAGTGGCCGTTGACAGGAAAGAGACACAAATACATCGAAGACAGAAGCAGAAAGTTAGGTTGCAAAGATACCAGCCGGGCAGCGGCAAAGCCCTCGCCCAGGGCCTCCAGGTCAAAGCACACGGAGTGTTGTCTGTCCGTTGGAAATGCTTGTCGTTTACTTGGAAGCTTCAGTAAGTCACACGGTGGAATCTGCATTCAGACATGGTGAATCCGCTGGCCCGATAGAAGCTTAGAGACGAACGAGCAGGCCGGAGGTAGGTGAGCATAAGATGTAACTTGTTTTTAGTAACCGTTTTAGTGAGAGACGATTGACATACAGCCCACCTGTTTACACTGCACAGCTTAGTGGGTTTCTGCGTATTCACAGAGCTGAGCCTCCAGCACCACTCTCTAGTTCCCGAGCATTCTCATCACCCCAAAACAAACCTGTACCCGCTAGCGAGGCGCTCCCCACTCCCCCCCCAGCCCCCTAGCCCCTGGCCCCTACTGATCTCTTTCCTGCCTCTCTGGACATTTCGAGTGGATGGGTCATGCAGTACACGGTCCTTTGTTTTTAACCAGGAAAAATTACTTTGGCAGCTAATAAGCCAAAAGAATAAGAGATTCCGCAAGCTCGTGTGGCCTTTTCTTTTTCTATCCCAACCCTGTTTTTTCAGTATAGTCTAAAAATACACATCCTGTTCTGCGAACTTCAAATTGGGTCATGTCCCCCATTTCCCTCTTTAGAGACCTCCGTTCTTCCCAGCATCAGAATTATGTTATTCAGACATGTCTCCCTTTTTAGTTCACACACACGGTAATCTGCTGCACACACCTCTTCACTGTGATTTTCAAAACGTGTCCTCGTTCCATCTTAGCAGTGATTCCGCAGCTGTGCAGATCTGCTTTATTGCTCTTTATAGCTGAGTGCTAATTCCATTGTATGCATACATCCTGATTCCTTTCACAAGTTGCCCCGTTCCTCACTTGGAGATACTGTGGTGCGTACTCTTAAGCACGGTCTCGCAGCGACTGCATTTTGTGTGCATTTGCAAACAGGATCTATTCCTAGAAGGGCAGTTGCCAAGTACTAGGGCGAGAGCCATTTTGGTTTGCATGGAGAGGGACAACATTGGGTGTTTTGGAAAAGATAGACCAGTTGACCATCCCAAGTATGAATGCCGGTGACTTTCTACCCAGGCCTGGGACCACAGCAGTTGAGCAGACATTTTTTTACTTTATAAACCAGATAGTGATGATACGGTATCTTTTCCTGGTAATTCTGATTGCTGTGGACAAGGTCCGGCACCCTCTCCGGCCTGTGTCTTTTCCATGAGGGCCTGGTCATGCCTTTGCCTGTTGTCAGATTGGCTGGAGGCCTTTTCCTTTGGATCATTAGGAGGTTTGTTGTTTTGTTTTGTTTTTTAAAAGATTTATTTATTTGACCGAGTATAAGCAGGGGGAGCGGCAGGGAGAGGGAGATGCAGATGCCCGCCTAGCAGGGAGCCCGATGCGGGGCTCGATCCCAGGACCCCCGGCATCATGACCCGAGCTGAAGGCAGCTGCTTAATCAACTGAGCCACCCAGGCGCCCCAGATTGGAAGGAGTTCTTTGCAGGCAGGAGGTTGCACCTTTGTTTCGTGTGGGTGTGGTGCAGATACTTCCCCAAGTTTTTCCATTTCTCCTCATTGTGTATTTTTATGCTCTGCAGGGCTTTTAGAACATTTCTTCTGTCATCATTTATCTCTTCATGTTCCGGCTTCTGGGTTTAGGAAGGATTCACCCATCTCTCACTTTTTCTTCTCCCATGATTTCATATATTTCAAGACAAATTGCCTTTTTCCTTTTTAATGTTCCAGTTTTTCTTCCATGTGATAGTTGGTTTGGAATAAAGAGTGAAGAAGAATCCAGCCCTTTCTCCCTCCCAGCTATCTAGTTGTTCCAAAACTATTTATTAAATAATCCATCTTTTCCCTTTTGATTTGAAACACCATCTTATATACCAAATTCCCCCATCTACTTGCCAACCCTTGCTTTGTTTTGTTTTGTTTTTTTAAGATTTTTATTATTTATTTAACAGAGATAGAGAGCACAAGTAGGCAGACCGGCAGACAGAGGGAGAGGGAGAAGCAGGCTCTCCGCCGAGCAGGGAGCCCAATGCAGGGCTCGATCCCAGGGCCCTGGGATCATGACCTGAGCCAAAGGCAGCCGCTTAACTGGCTGAGCCACTCAGGTGCCCCTGTTTTTTGTTTTTTGTTTTTTTTTAAGATTTATTTATTTTGGGGGGTGGGGGAGAGGGAGGGGAGGGGCAGAGGAAGACAGAAGAGAATCCCAAGCAGACTCCCCACTGAGCAGGACCCTGAGATCATGACCTGAGCTGAAACCAAGAGTCAGATGCTTAACCAACTGAGCCACCCAGGTGCCCCAACCCTTGATTTTAAAAACGCAGAATCGACTAACCAGCGCTGAGATGCTATTTTTTTCAGATCCCCTTCAAGGCTGTCCCACTCAACCACCCCTGCTCCCTCTGCCAGCAAAGTCAAGCTTTTTAGGACCGTCTATTTTCGATTTTATGGCCAACTCCTTTCCTTTTCCCCAACGTTTCTGCTGCACATCATTATCTTCTTCCTATTATGGAGTAAGCTGTTCCCCAACCGACAGAACCACCACACAGGTACCACGTGATACATGCAGTTGACATCATCAATGGCATCTTTGTTCCGTGCAAAAAAAAAAAAAAAAGTCATCTCATCAAAGAAAATAGGTATCTGACCAATTGGAACCCACTGCCTTGGTAAAAGCTTTGAAGCTTGATTGTTGCAGGTAAAAATATTGCCACCAGAGGTCACTCTTGGGTGGTCTTTGAAGCTCAATTGGGTTGCCCGCTCAAGGAAAAGTAACCCTTAGGAGGATGCTCACCTAACACTCTTGACACTGTCAGTATGAACACGAAACTGGTGTGGGAAGTTGGCGAAACTAATTCAGATTTAACTTGTATTGTTTTTCTCCTGGAAAGAATGTAAACACATGTTTAGAAGAAATGGGAATGAAACTGTATGTTTTATTCTAGCTTTTTCTGCTCAAGATTTCTGTGTGATACATTGTCTCAACATCATTTGTTGGGAATATACCTATTAAGTCTCATGTGCGTGGAAAAGAAGAGTTGTAGCCGGATGCCCAGGGCTCACTGACAGTGTCTGGCCTGCCACCTTCTCTTTCTGTTGCCAGCCCAGCCCTTTCTGAGTAGGTGACTTTTGAGCATTTGCCATGGATGAGTAGAGACACTCACAGTTCACAAGTCCCAAGGCCTCCAGTGCAGTGAAGCCCGTTTTCCTACGCCCTGTGTTACATGGATTTTTGAGCCGGGACTTTTGTCCCCACTGGCTGCACCACAAACTGAGCGAGTCATAGCTTCCACGTTAACTTGATTTAAATTGTGTCGGTGATTTTTTTTTCTTACTGATTTTCACATACACTGTATTTTCATGCTGTTAAGCATACAGTTATTTCCTTATGCTGCTTTTTTAAGTTTTTATTTAAATTCCAGTTAGTTAACATGCAGTGTAATACTAGTTTCAGATGGACAGTACGGTGATTCGGCACGTGCCTGTGATTTTTAAAAAAAAGTCCGCACAAACATTAACAGATGGTGTATCCATTTCTCATTCAGTGGTTTTATCCAGTGGTCCAGGCACCTGGCATTCATCACCAGCTGCCACGGACGCAAGGCCACGTCAGCACGTCTCTCCCCGTGACGTGCTTACTGTGCAGCCCAGGCCAGGCCTGGCTTTACAAGTGAGACCTGATGACCTCCTTATCTTGATTGTGGTTGGCTAACTGCCTTCCTAAAATATAACTGTGTAACGACAGGAGCTTTTCTTCATGTTGACGGGGTTTTACATGTCTGTGTCTTCGAGCAGGGTCACATCAATTGCAGACAGGCTGAATGTGGAATTTGCCTTGATTCACAAAGAGAGGAAGAAAGCAAACGAAGTGGACCGGATGGTTCTGGTGGGCGACGTGAAGGACCGCGTGGCTATCCTTGTGGACGACATGGCTGACACGTGTGGTACCATCTGCCACGCCGCAGACAAGTATGAGGGACGGTTTGGGCAAGTGTGAGGGCATCTCATTAAGAAAGGAGAAATGTCAGCTTTTAAAAATTGGGCCTGTTTTTCCTAATTATCGCTGATTGCTTGGTGGTAGGCCTTTCAGACCAAAGGATGGTCTAGGTCCACTTCTTTTTTTCTTGGTTAGAAAAAACCCTGTGGGCCTTTACGGCCTGGTTTTCATTTTCAAGGATGAGCTTTCCGTGTATTTAAAATAAAGGGTCAGAGAAGGTGCGCCCCCTAAAACTGAGCACAGAAGGAAAGAGACCATCTTGCGGGCTCCTTTGGGCCTTTTTTTCCTTCTGTTCGGCCTTCCCTCGAGCCGCCTCAGCCCCTGGCTCCTCCGAAGGATTGAAGAGCCAGGCTGTCGGGAGTGGGAGCCGCCACCCAGCCCGGCGTGGCCGCGGAGCACCTGGGCTGTGGCCGGTTGAGACATGCCGAGGACAGACGGTGCACACCGGGATTCAAAGACAGTATGAAACAAAAAGCGCAAACTGTGTCAGTAATTGTTCTACACTGAATATAGCTCAAAATGATGGTCGTCTGGCTTTATTAGTTTAACCCCTTGGTTCTCAACCGAGGGCTGTTTTGCTCCCCGGGAGACATTCGACGGTATCTGGAGACGTCTTCAGTTGTCACAAGTGAGGGAGGGGAAGGGTGTTGCTAGTGGAGAGGCCAGGGATATGCTGCTCAGCAAAGAATTAGTAGGCCCACTTCCATGGTTGATAATCCCCGATTTCATGGAATACAAAGAGTTTTGCCAATACAAACCTTAAAAGATTCTTTTTTAGGCTAATAAACGTGAGTGAAATTGGTTTTCTGTTTTTCTTTATGGAACACGCTTTTTGCTTTCTAATTCACACAAAGGGAGAGTGTTTCAAGGATATGTGCGTACACCTCATGTTTTTGTTTTCTCTTCGTATAGGCTGCTCTCAGCCGGAGCCACCAAAGTTTATGCTATCCTGACGCACGGGATCTTCTCGGGGCCGGCTATTTCCAGGATCAATAATGCTGCTTTTGAGGCCGTTGTTGTCACAAACACCATTCCGCAAGAGGACAAGATGAGACACTGTCCCAAGATTCAGGTACTTCTACACGGCAGGCAGAACCGAGTAGCGAGGAACCTCTGTGCAATCCCAAAAAATAGCCCGGAGTCCTCTGTGTGTCACTGTTGCCAAGGGCGAGGCGGGGAGCGCGGGGCTTCTCATAACGAAGGGTGTGACTCACGCCAGGTCTGAGAGAGGCTGGGGCCGGTGCTGGTCAGAGGTAGAAACAGTAAGCCAGTCAAACCACACTAGAGAAGGAGTTAAAAACAGGCTGGGCTAAAGCTAAACAGAACTACCATGTGACCCAGGAAGTCCACCTCGGGCTGTGTACCCCCAGGCTTGAAAACGGGTGTGTAAAAAAGCCGTGCACACGCGTGTCCATAGCAGTGCTATTCGCAGTAGCCAAAAGGTGGAAACAGCCAAATGTCCATCCACAGGTGAGTAGACAACCAAGGTGTGGTCCAGCCAGTGGAATATTACTCCTTTCCAAGGGCGAATATCCCTCTGACATAGGTGACAACGTGGAGGACCTTGAAAACACGATGCTAAGCGAAAGCAGCCAGACACAGAAGGACAGACGTTGTATGATCCCACTTCTCTGAGGGGCGCACAGTAGTGCAGTCGAGAGACGGAAACTAGAGTGGTGGTCGCCAGGGCCTTGGGGGGCAGGGGTGGGGAGCTGGCGCTTACCGCGGACAGAGTTGCTGGCTGGGATGATGAAAACGTTTTGGAGATGGGCAACAGCGATGGCCACACAGCATTGAGAATGCAGTTAATGCCACTGAATTGTGTGGAAGAAGGCGATTTTTACATTGTGCGTATTTTACCACAATTTTAAGAATGGAAGGGAAAAAAACCCACAGGCCGTGGTAAGGATCTTTAGAGCTTTGCGCCTTCCTGCCCTGCCTGCCTTGGGAGGCCCCTAGAGGATTGCTGATAATCACGTTATACCCACTGCCGTGAACTGTGTCAAAGGGATCCGAGTCCCCGTTTTGGCTGTATGTCGCGGTGAGCCTTGGCAAGTCATTTCCTCGCTAAAAGCCTCCATTCTCACCAGTAAAGCGTGAAGGTGGAGCCGGGTGACCCGCTTCGTGATTTCTAATCCATCCAACAGTGACGAGGTTCATGTGGCACAAGGGGGCGAGCATTTGAAAATGGTCACAACAGCTTTGCACAGTAGCTGGGAGTCCGCAGACTATGGCCCACGGGCCCAGTGTGTCCCACCAGCCGGTTTTGTTGGCACACAGCCACACTCATTCGTTGACCTACTGTCTGTGGCTGTTCTCGGGCTACAATGACGGAGTTGAGTCTGGCCTGCAAAGCCGGGGACAGTTACTGTTGGGCCCTTCACGGGAAAGCTAGTTTGTGGACCCCTGAGTGACGTGATCGCAGCGTTTTTGGAAAGCAAGAGAGACCTTCCATGTCATGATTGAGTAAAATTAAACCAGAGACACCCCAAGAAAAGGAGATCTCTGGCTAACAGGGACCCTGAAAAGCCTTTGAGTATCCGCACTGAAAGTCTCACTTCCCCGATCCCATGCGTGTTTGTG
This sequence comes from Leptonychotes weddellii, assembly GCF_054177405.1. Lineage (NCBI taxonomy): Eukaryota > Metazoa > Chordata > Mammalia > Carnivora > Phocidae > Leptonychotes > Leptonychotes weddellii. The sequence goes on along the minus strand of NC_138385.1, from coordinate 98,347,157 downwards.
ATTCGAAGACAGAAAAGGGGTGTGGGAGGTTCTGGTGCTCGCACGTCTCTGTGTGCTGGAGAAACCGTTTCTGGGCTCTCTGGCTTCTACGTTTTTCATTAAATACGACTGAGCTGTGTCCCACTGTCCTCTCCCCTTTTCTGTTGGCCTTCAGGTTATTGATATCTCGATGATCTTGGCAGAGGCGATCCGAAGAACACACAATGGTGAATCTGTGTCCTACCTGTTCAGCCACGTGCCACTCTAGACCCCGGACGGGGAGTGTGGGGCCAGCCTGCTCTGACTGCTCGCTTGTGTGCGCTCACCTGACTTCTTAGTTTTAGGACTCAGCGATTCTAGGATAATGCAAAAGCATCCGATCTTTGTATCCTCCAAGATGCATTGTTTCCCCCTTCTCAAGCTCAAGACCATTTATTTCCAGTTTTGGGGGGGAGGGTGGTGATTATTTGATCTTTGTAAGTGAACTGTTGTTAATGAGAGATGTTTCGTCATCCTGACTTGTTCTGACAGGTATGGAATTGTACTGCGGAAGTTCATAGATTCTGTGTTTCAAGGTTGCCAAAGGTGACTTCAGATTAAAGCCTTCTGTGTAAATAATGATAATGCCTATGGACATTTGGGTAAAACCCTGTATACAGAATTAGCCTTTTACTTCCGAGTGAACCTTAGAAAATTTATAATACCCTGAATCTGGTTTTATTTTACTTTTTTCTTTTTAGTAACCAGGATTCAAATAAACCATTGTGGTTTTTGTGCTTAATTTGACCAAATCTTATGCAGCCTAAGATGGCCACTGACACATTTACTTTCTGATAAACATGAGACCTATCAGAGGCAATCAGGATTTTTTTTTTATTGTCACTTCTGAAAAACACATAACTGTATCACTTACCTGAAATGTCATGTTCTAAAATTCCAAAATTATGTTCAGCAATAGATCTGATTGAGGAAGTGTCGAGATAGACCCTGCAGGGTCACTGGGGCCACTCACGCTGTGCTCTGGCCATCCTGGGCTCCTCCTGTCCCGCCATCTTGTTTTATGGCCTCTCGTTAGCTCTCGCTTTTACTTGGCCTTTTTTCCAATAATTTCATGTTGTGGGTTTCCACCAAAACAAAGAATTCCCTAAGTCCCCTCAGATTTACTAGTCTGTTCATTGTTTCTGACATAATAAAAAGGGGAATTTTTGTGAGTACCACCAAATGCATATTTAAACATTACGTCCTTTGTTTTAATATTCTTTTGCCTTTTGTAATCAGAAGTAGCAAGTCTATTAGACTACTGATGATTTTAACTAAAACCGTTACGTGAAGAATGTGGGTAAGCAAGGCCTACAGAGAAAGTACAAATAAGTAAGCCTTCATTGTTTTGTGAAGATAACGTTCAAATGGTGGCCCAAGAGCGATCGTGGAGGCAGAGCTTGCTTTATCCACACACGGCCCTCGACAGCATCCTCCTCGGTGAGGTGCCTCCGGGCCTGTGGCAGAAGGCAAGCATCGAGTCCCTGTGAGTTTTGCTGTATGCACGCGGGTGCATAACCGAGTGAATTCTTCAGCCCCGAAAGAAGAGAATTTGCCTGCGTAGACAGAGCCTGGGAATAGTAACAGTCCCTCCCTTCTGCTGAATCTTAAAACTTGGGAAATTGTCTGATCTAAATTTTGCAGGTGGCAAAACCAAATCTTTAAGTCGTTAACAAGCTTGAACCGCAATCTTTAAGGTTTCCAACTTCACTACAGCAGAGGCTGAAGTTAAAAAGTACCGTTTGGGTCATTGCAGAGACTAGCATTTTCCTGTTCCTTAAAATGGTTTTTGAGAAAGACAATGGTATTGTAGCCTGGTAGAGTCAGCTGTGCGATATGGATTGACTCTATCTAGGAAGAGTTGACTTGAGATAATGTAAAGAGCCTACTTAGATGTATGTAATTTTTAGTTCTGATAAATGAGGGGTATCTATTTCTTGGGATTTCAGTGCATAGACCAATGAAAATGTAGTTACAAACACGCACAGGTGGACAGCCTCGGCTTACAAGTGTAGACACCTTGACATGACTGAAAAAAGTTGATTTAAATGTATCATTTCCTCTTAAGATGGAGTCTGAAAGAGCTAGTTTCAAAATAATCTTCAGATAAAAATTTGCATTATCATTATTGACTTAACAACTGATTCTCTCTTTTAGCCTCACTTTTTGTTTTCAAGTGTTCTGATATGTTAACTAATTTGACTAGACTTAGCCATACAACAGTGGCAGTGTGGACCTCAACTGTGTGATAGTTTCAGTTCAAGGAAGATGAAGGTGGCCTCAGGAGCGGCCCAATCCCAGAACTTGCGGAGTCCGTGCTGCTTGCGTGCAAACATTAAGCGAAACCACCAAATGTCTCGTTTCTGTCCAGCTCTGCTGAATGGGGGCCGGACTCACGTGTATCTAGCTGAAAAGGAAAGGCACAGAAATACATATACACCAAAGCTGCTCATCCTCCAACTGAAAGCGTATTAAGCAACTTGCAGATACTCCTGTTAGAACCTGCCTTTGTTTAGATGCCCACTAGATTCGGGAATGTATCATTTGCAGTGCTTGTATTGATTTAGAATATAGGATTTTAAGATCGTCCAACACTGTACTAAAACATTTCAATAAAATCATGCTACTTCTTTCTATTATAGTTTGTGTCCTCATTGCGGAGTGCTGCGTTTTGAAGGAGTGATGTGTTTTGATGGGGTTCCTGAACGTGTTTGCTACTTCATGATTCTAGCCTGGCATATAAAATTACAGAGAAGGCAGAAGTTAATTGAAGTCATTTCTTCTCCATTGTGAAGGTATTTCTTTTGGGACTGACCAGCAGTCTCCTTGTCCCAAAGTGTAAGAGCTGTGCCGCATGAGATATCCAAGTTGGTAATTCTAGATGTTGCCTATAAAATTGGAAATGGCACAGTGCACTTAACACGTTAAAGTAGCAATGTTCAATGTCCATAGATCGGAGCAGACCAAGCTTCAACGTAGGTCCCACTGAGGCTTTTCATCTGCTTTGATTTCAGAAGCACCAAGAAGAGTTCCCTGCTCTCATAAAGCAACTACCTCTTCAGTGACGCTTTAAGTTACTCTTGTGGGACAAAGTAAATTTCTAATTACGTTCTCCCGCTAAAGCTTGGCTTTAAAGTGTGGATGGTGCTGAGAGGGGCAGCATTTTGTCTCAAAAGTTTGAGTAAAATACAAAGAACTAAAACAGCCTGCCAGAGAAGATCACAGCTTAAGACATAACATGATGGAATGTACTAGAAGGGAGGAAGAAAATGAAGGAGAGCTGGAATCCAAAAACTTCTACTTCACAATTACACCTAATAATGCTGTCACCCCTCTTCGGAAGTGCTTCATTTCATCTCGGCAGATCCTAGCAAATCTACCAGCTGACCTACAGGGTGGACAGGCTAAGTGTCAAAGGGAAAGAGGAAATACTAAGGGGTTCAGAGGATCGAATCGGGCTGGGGAGATCGGAAAGGGCTTTGTGAAGGGACTGCCATTATAGATGATAATTCATGGCAGAATTTTCCAGAACCAGATGGCTGTATTCCAGCAGCGACTGAAGCAGGACAGCATAGGGCATTTGGTACGTGATATGTTTGAGTGAGGATGGCCAGTGAAGATGGCAGTTAAGGGCTGAAGCATGTCACCATATTGTTCACGGATATTGCGTGGAGAAGTAAACAGAATCCCTCCTTTCCACTCCAGATCTTCACCTTGCTGATCTATTTCCCTGTAGCCCAGGAACACGCCCCTCCACCTCCCTGCCCTCGCTTTCCAGAGCTGTGTTCTGAATTGGTTTGCTTCACTGTAGTCTCTGAACTCTTGTTTTCCCCTCTGAGAGCAAAGCACATGATGCTCAGGAGCAGATTTCATCACTTAGTACAGTTAAAACAACAACAAAAACTCTTTGGGAGAGTTGCTTCACCTTTCGTGCCTCAGTTTCCAGAGATGAGAAATGGGATAATAGTACCTCTGTCCGGAGGTGATGAGGATTGAATGAGATCTCCGTACAGGGCTTAGAACTGAGTGTTTTGTACACTACTTTCACCTTTTAGAGCAGGCATCTTAAATCTTCCCTTTGAACGAATTGTGAGTAGATGTGAAGCAGCAAGATTTTCATGCATTTTCTAGATACCAAGCCGTGTGCCCGTGTGGTCTACTCACAAGCACCACCCCTCACCCAAGGGCACGTTGTCCTGGCGTGTGACCGTCTCTGTCCACGGCAGTGTTTGGTGGCAACAAATGGTTGTGTGTTGAAAATATTTCCAGTGGCTGTAGAAGTGACGGGGGACGGGGAAGAATTGCCTACAGTAACAGAGACCATGATCAAGGCCATTCACAGCAACCCGATTCGATTCTCCTTCCCAGCATAAAGCCAACCAAAAGCGGTGCCCAATATAAACAGGGCAGTTTATACTTTTTTTTTTTTATCCCCAGCTGAGGATTCATTGGTGTAAATGCAACCAAAAGAGAATGTCAGTTACAGAAAACACATCCACGTTGTGCTCTCCCCAGCCCAGGCCCCTAGGACCCCTTCTGAAGGAGGGAATGAGAGGAAGGGGGAGCCCCCGGGCCCACACAGGGCCGGCCCGGCCGGGGTGGGAGAAGCCAGTGCCCCCTCGGCGCGTCCCGTAGTCGGTGGAGCGGAACAGCTCACACAGCTGGCCCGTGAAGACCAGGTCGTGATTATTCTCGGCACTGGGCCCCATGCCAATGGCGCCAAAGATCTCCTCGCCTGTCTTCGCTGTCAGGTGGTCCTCCGCGCAGAACACAGTCCGCTTCAGGAGCGTGGCGGGGCCGGGGGGGCTCGGAGCTGGGGGAGAAGCTGGTGCTCTTGCTACAGCAGGTGGCCTCGGTGTTGAAGTAGGCCACTGGTGCGGGCACGCCGTCATCCCACATCTTGCAGGCAGAAGGGGGAGGTGGAGGTCGGGTCTTCCACCTTGACCGTGTAGATGTCCACCTCCTTTATGAGGCAGGCGTTGGTGAGCAGCTATATGGGGTCCACCACATCCACCAGGGGCTCCTTGATGGCCACATCTTTGATGCAAGACATGTGGAAGCCATATACATTCTCCCACCAGTGGCTCTTGTCATCTTTGTACTGCCAGTCTTCAATGGCTGTCACATACCGCGTGGCTCAGTCTAGGAAGATGGGGCCATCAGGTGCCAACCACTTGTCACAGGCACAGAGCACGGTGTTGAGCATTGACCCGTCAGAGAGGCAATAGCCCATCCACTTGCTGATGCTGATGTCTGCGTTCTCCATGGACGCTCTACCTCCTTCACCTTCCCCTTGATGATGGTCACCACGTGGTCTAATTTGCTGGCTTCAGCAATCTTCACCGCAGAATCAGAGATACTGGAACACTTGATCCCAGTGACCTTGCGGGCTCCAGCCTTGGCAGCCAACATACGGAGGATCCCTGTGCCTGAGCCCACATCCGGCACCACCTTGTCCTTGAAGAGGTGCAGGTTGTGAAACATGGAGTTTCGGTATCTGAGGGCGCGCACCTTATCTTTCAGCATCTCCTCGTGAATGCCGAAGTGAGCATAGGAATAAAGTAGTCATCTTTGGACGTTGTGTCCTCGGCCTCGGGCTTCTCGCTGCTTTCTGCCTGGCCACGGGAGACCTCCATGATGCAGTTCGTGGCCTCCGCTGCCACCATCCTCACCCGCACCTACTCCTCGCCATCCGCCCCCCGCCCCCGCCCCTGCCCCGGTTTACACTGTTCTAATGGCAGAGTCCCACGAGCAAAAGAAAAACCAGCAGAAATCATTTTACATTTTCTTTTATTTTTCCATTTACATTTTAAAAGAGCGATAAAAAGAGACTGGGAGAGCGAAAGATGGCATGCCGTGGACAGTGTCCTAAATCAGGAGCATGGCAATCTAGAGTCTGGTTCCTGATATACCACTAGCAAGCTGTGTGACCTTGGGAAAATGTCTACACCACTCTGAGTCTGAGTATCTCTGCAAAAATGAGAGGGTAGATGATTGCTGAAGTCCCCTTTAATAGGGGGTTTTATAGTCTTCAGAGGCTATGCTATCTTTCTACATTTAGTGGGAATAGCTAGTAACTAAAGGTTGTGGTTCCAAAGAGGCCAAGACGGTTACGTACCCATCAGGTGAACCACTTGTGTTGTCTGGCCGGGAACTTTCTCAATTTTAGCACCGGAAGCCCCGCGTTCCAGGAAGCCCCTCAGTCCTGAGCAAACCAGTATGCTTGGTCACCCTCATTCTGTCTTCTAAGGTAGATGGTTCTGGATCCCCGGCGCCTGCCTCAGCCAAAAAAAAAAAACAAACCTTGTCAAGTAACTGTAGAAGCCGAAGGGCTGTAGTCACGAATAAAGGAGGAAAAAGGGAGGCACTTTTAGAAAATGCATTTGAGGGCGCCTGGGTGGCTCAGTTGGTTGAGCGACTGCCTTCGGCTCAGGTCATGATCCTGGAGTCCCCGGATCGAGTCCCGCATCGGGCTACCCGCTCAGCGGGGAGTCTGCTTCTCCCTCTCCCGCTACCCCTCTTGTGCTCTCTCTCTCTCACTCTTCCTCTCAAATAAATAAATAAAATCTTTAAAAAAAAAAAAGAAAATGCATTTGAGGGGCGCCTGGGTGGCTCAGTCGGTTAAGCGACTGCCTTCGGCTCGGGTCATGATCCTGGAGTCCCGGGATCGAGTCCCGCATTGGGCTCCCTGCTCAGTGGAGGGTCTGCTTCTCCCTCTGACCCTCCTCCCTCTCATGCTCTCTCTCATTCTCTCTCTCGCAAATGAATAAAATCTTAAAAAAAAAGAAAATGCATTTGAGACCCGGCTGCCATTCCTTAGCGCAGCAGCCCTCGGCACTGTCAGTGGTCTTTAGAAACCCCAGGGCAGACTGTCCCGAGGGTTCACTAATGGGCATGGCCCTTCTGAGCATTGAGGAGGGGTCATGGATCTGTGAGCACTTGGCCCTCCGTGTCTGAGGATGTATAATTCTCTGATTTACCCTAGACAGGGAGCATGAAATCCAGTACCTTCTTACATTGACGCCAAGACTATGAACCACAGAAAAAAAAAAAATGACTCAAGCTGAATTTGTGTCACTCTTTAAAACCATCAGGGTGATTCCCCGGGGGGCACATTTTGATGTATATTTGCTGTAGAATGAACTCAGGAAGTGCCACTGACAGGTACTCACCTGAGGGACCAAGGAACGAACCCTAAATTTCTTCAAGCCCCACAATATCCTCTGTTTAGGACCTGGGCTACTGAGCAGCCTCCTAGTATTGAAAAGGGGACAGACCCCTGTCCTCAGCAATGGTGCGTTCATTTCCCCCACTGACTGCATTCAGAGCCCTCAAAGGGCAACACTGGGTGAAGACAAGATTCACAGACAACGTCCTATGAATTAAAGTGCGTGCGGAGAAAAACCAGATGGCACAAGAAGACTAGTTTTTGATGAGTCACTAATTCCTTCCCAATTTGCATCGGTGCAGTCATGAATGACCCTGGTCATTTGAAGCTGTTTTGTTGTATGCACACAAGTTAGGCACTGTAATCGATCTGAGAAATGCCACTTGCTTCCACGGATTTTGATTGGATGTGATCATTTATTTGGGGCCAGGACCGCCACAGCGGTGGGTGGTCAGAAAGAGCTGATCACAACGCTTTCTCCCCCTCCCTGTTTTCTGCTATATCCTGCTTTGGTTTTGTGTATGTTTGATGGTGTAAAAAAAAAAAATCTGAAATCAGAATCATTTCTATCTTGAGCCTACCGAGGCAGTCACACTCAGCATTAAATGTAAATAGAACAAAAGTGCACCTGTTTAAAAAGCGCGAGCACATCTCTTCCAGGTTAAAAACCTGCTTTAAGTTGCTTTATTGTTTTAATTGCCATTTCTGCTGCGCTCCTGATGTTAAGCACTTTTTCCTACATTTACTAGCTTCTTCTGTTTATCACATATTTTCCCCGGAGCCAGTTTTGTCCCCAAGAAATGTCTCAGGGTCCCTGATGGAGGCATTTCAGAATGGGGGCAGGGAAGACCTGAGGTGAGGAAGGAAAACGGGGACGAGGGGAGCTGCTGAGTTTGGAAAGGGAGGGATGCTGGATGAGCTAATGAGGACCAGCCTTTCCCTGGGCTCAGATGCCTCTCCCCGGGGACAGATCCCCTCTGCTCCCTCCTCTTTGTCCCTCTGGCCATTTTCTTTTGTTCCCCCCCCAGGAGAATTGTGTCAGGGTTTCTCAACCTCAGCACTAATGGTATTTTGGGCGGGATCATCCTTTGCCGTGGGGGCTGCCCTGTGAGCTCTAGGAGGTTTAGCAGCCTCCCTGGCCTCTACCTAAGAGACGTAGGCAGTAATGCCTCCCCCCGACCCCCCGCCACACACACACATATGTAACAATGAAAAGCATGTCTCCAGACATTGCCACATTTTCCCCGGGAGGGGGGGTGGGGTGGCAAACTTGCTCCTGGGGGAGAACCACTGATGGATTTTAACCAGGACCTTCTTCCTTGATCCTCTTTCCTGACATTCATTCAGGTCAGAATTCCAGAGTAGATCCATCCTGGCTTCTGGACCAATTTCAAGTAAAAAAAGCATTCTGGAACAAAGTGAATAAGGCAATGGCAATCATCAATCACTTAAAAAATTAAGCGGCATTGTTTGGGTAGGACTTGAAATTAATACTGAAATTAATACTGAAATCATGACATTAAAACAAATAACTTAGTTTGTTTTCTCAGTTTCCTCTGGGAATGGTTCCAGCCTCAGAATGGGTCATGAGGTGTGGGTTTTTTTGGTTTTGTTTTAATCACGAAACTGATTAAAACAGAGCAAACGTCGGGGTGCCTGGGTGGCTCAGTCGGTTAAGCGACTGCCTTCGGCTCAGGTCATGATCCTGGAGTCCCGGGATCGAGTCCCGCATCGCGCTCCCTGCTCGGCAGGGAGTCTGCTTCTCCCTCTGACCCTCCCCCCTCTCATGTGCTCTCTCTCATTCTCTCTCTCTCAAATAAATAAGTAAAATCTTTAAAAAAAAACAAAAAAACAGAGCAAACGTCAAAGAGGTGATTGAATTTTAGTCTGACTTCAAGTGACCTCCGGAGAGCAGAGTTTTCAGTGCACTGGGCAGGTGGCGGGTTTCCTGGCCCTTTGGTGATTTTTCACCCTGCTGTGAGAGGCCAGCACGAAGACTAATGGTGGTGCCCAAGGCCATCGAACTCCTGGGCGCTGAAATGGCCAAAGTCTTCCGTGCTCAAACCATAGACTCCATCACCTCTCTTGTCAAATGTCACGGAATTGATTGGATTTTGGAGTGAGATGGAACATTCGAGACCAAATGAGTCCCCTCCCATTTTACAGGTGAGGAAACTAAGTTAAGGCTCAAAGGGATGAAGTGACTGGCTCAGTAAGACCACACAGTTCCTTAGAAGAAACAGGACCTCTTGCTGCTTCAACCAGAGATGTTTGCTGGAACCCAGGCAACCTCTGATGACTAACCACTGTATGAAGGTGCACTTTATCATTAAGCCTCAGGGCAGTGAGGAAAAGCACAAAGTATGCTGTGCTAACTTCCATCAACCTGGATACTTGTTTCTGTAGATTTGGTTGTTCACCTTCTTTCTTCCAGAAAGTCCCAATTGCACTCCCATCATTGCCTGGTCCTTTTTCAGAGTCATACCAACATGGGGAGATTCAAGATAACGGCACTGGGTCATGGATGGTTTTCAGATAATGGTAATTTTGTAGGACAGTTCTCAAAGTTTGGTCCTGGATGAGCAGCATCTGCGTCACTGGGGAACTTAGGAAAAAGGCAAATTCTCAGACCCCATCCAGCTGTATTGTATCAGAAGCTCTGGGTACGGGGCTGTGGCATGCACGGGGAGGAGGGGCAGCCACGGGGTTCAATACACCAAAGTTTGAGAACTACTCTGCAAGACTAAGTTTTCTAGTATAGTAGTTGCAACACTTGGTTGCATATTGGAACCACCTAAGGGGCTTCAAAAAAATACTGGTTAAAATGAAAGTGATTTAAAAAAATTTGTAGCTGTGTGTGGTGGGGGAGGTTAAGTAGACTTATTGTGGTGATCGTTTCTCAATATATACAAATATCAAATCATCACCTTGTAACACGTAAAACTAATGTTATATGTCAATTATATCTCAATTTAAAAAACAATGAAACTGGGGCACCTGGGTGGCTCTGTTGGTTAAACGTCTGCCTTCAGCTCAGGTCATGATCCCGGGGTCCTGGGGTCGAGCGAGCCCCGCATCAGGCTCCCTGCTCAGGCAGGTGTCTGCTTCTCCCTCTCCCTCTGCTGCTCCCCCTGCTTGTGCTCTCTCTCTCTCTCTGACAAATAAATAAATAAAATATTTTAAACAACAGCAACAACAATGAAATTGTTGCCTGGCCCTTGCTGAGGTAGTGATCCCTGTGTGTCATGTAGGAGAAGATCCTTTCCTGCTTTAATAAAAATGCTTCTGACTCCGATTAAGTTATAGTCACATTTCGTTGTGCATAATTGTAACTATTGTATTCAACCCAAAAGTTAGGCCTGCTTTGTGGACATTTGGAGAGAATAACGGTTTTCAACTCAGTTAACCATTCAAATGTACCTAGAATAGAAGTTTCTGATATTTGTGTTCATTTAACTATCATTGCCAGGTACTTAGTTGCTTGGGGTATTTGAGTTATTTCTAATGCTTTTATTTTATTTATTTTTAAATTTTTTTTAAGAATTTATTTATTTATTTGAAAGAGCATGAGAGAGAACATGGGTGAGGGGGAAGGGACAGAGGGAGGAGAGGGAGAAGCAGGCTCCCCACTGAGTAGGGAGCCTAAAGCAGAGCCCCATCCCAGGACCCTGGGATCATGACCTGAGCTGAAGGCAGACGCTTATCCGACTGAGCCACCCAGGCGCCCCTCTAATGCTTTGGTTTTATGAAGAGAAAAAGACAATGCTGGTTTTTTAGGAACACAAAGTATAAGATAATGCTCTTATATTAATATTCCATTGGTGAAAATATAGTTATTACCAAAAAATATTGAAACAAAATAGTGCTTAATCATTTGTAATAAGGGGTTCAACACACACTGCTTAGTATCTAAGTAATTTCCAATGGTTTTATTAATATGAGACTCTCCTTTAATAAGTAGGAAGGAAGCTAGAGCCAAGAGAAAAATAATTGAAGTAGTTTTATTTGACACCATTTTTTTCAATATCATTGGTTAGGTAAAGAACAATAAAAAGTCAATGAAGTCATGGTTACTTTTTCAAATCTGAATTCCGTAGGGCAGACCACAGGCTGGAAAGTCAAGTAGGATTTCTGTGTTACAGTCTTAGGGCGGAATTCCTTGTCCTGTGGGAAATCAGTTTTTGCTTTTGAGGCCTTCAACTAATTTGATGAGGCCCACCCACGTTATCAAGGGCAATCTCCTTTGCTTAAAGTTAACTGATTATGTAAAGGTTAATCGCATCCACCAAATACCTTCACAGCAACATCTCAAGTGTTGTGAATGATGGTGCTTCTAACTCAACGGAATCATCAACAGGGTGAAGGAATGTGCGGATGCGAGTTAACGTTTTCTATGAGATAGCCCTGTCCCTCAAATCCCAAGCGAGTGTCTTTCCACCGTGCCTCGCTACTAACAAATCCGCTCTTGGGGCTTTGGAAACCAGATGACGAGACAGACAACTGCCTGGAGACCATTACATCCATAAATAGCCTTTTCTCTTTTTAACCACATCATCTACGCCATTATTTGCATCTGGGGCCTTTTTTCAAAGCATCTGACCTTTGGAGTCATCTGGTGAACACTAATACTTACTGGGGACCAGCCCTTGATGCGAAGGAAGGGTTTTGTTATACGAATTTGCATATCCTGTCGAGGGCATCTTCAGAACACTTTCATTTCGAGGTGAAATGAAACTTCCAGGACTAAGCAGAGAGGCACTTGGTATTTCAGTTTAAGGGGTGGGGGGGAGAGAAGCAAAAGACAAGGTTAACGATGATACTGGGGCTTTACAATGAATTCTGTAGGCTGTGTTCTGCTTCTGCCTCTCACAGAGAGCCGGCTCACAGTATCTGCAAATTTCTAACAAAGAATATTATTTGAGGGCGCCTGGGTGGCTCAGTTGGTTAAGCGACTGCCTTCGGCTCAGGTCATGATCCTGGAGTCCCGGGATCGAGTCCCGCATCGGGCTCCCAGCTCGGCAGGGAGTCTGCTTCTCCCTCTGACCCTCCCCCCTCTCGTGCTCTCTCTCTCTCATTCTCTCTCTCAAATAAATAAATAAAATCTTTAAAAAAAAAAAAGAATATTATTTGAAAACGGTCATGGTTGTATCTAACTGAAGGGGTTAAAAGTTCAGACTCGTCGTGGAAATGGCACTCCATTCAGGATGTATTAAAATAATTTGCTTTTCAGGTATTAATATGACATTTGTCATTGTCACTGATTTTTTAAAAAAGCAATGCAAATGTTGGTTGTGGCTGTTTTCCGCATGCTATCTTCATATCTAAATGCTTCATTAATTATCCAAGCCTCCGGAGAATTAACTCTATTACGTTTGTATAGTAAGTTTGTAAACTGCTTAAGAAATAATGTGCAACACCATGCTACGGAAGTGACAGGTTTCTGGTAGAAATCGGGCGAGTCCAATTTGGAGTTTTGAGTTCCTTGATTGATGAGAATAAAAAGGCATTTGGGAATTAAAAAAAAAAAAAAGTTCAGACTCATTATAAAAATACCATGATGCTTGCCATTAAAGTCGTCTCTTCCTTTTATCCAGCAGACCCTGAAGGCCAGCATCTGCGGGTGGGAACAGCAGAAATCGGCGAATGGGAGTGGGGGTTAATACCTACCCCTGGCTCGCGTGCTCACCCAAAGGAAGCAACTCACACAGAGAAACGTAAGACGTCATAGTTCCCCGTGCTGGGAACTCAGCATTCGGTGGACTGGAGCAATTTGTGTAAAGGGACTTAATTTAGGTTCCCGTCAGCTTTAGGAGAGGATGTATGATGCAAAGTGTCTGCGGAACTACTCTGGTGTCCGTGTTGGAGTCAAACGGCAGGATAGGGACTGCAACATGGGGCTTCTGTCCCCAGCTGAGTGCTTGCTCAGCGGCCGCGCTGGATGCCAGCTTTCAATGGCAGAGACCTAATCCCAGGAGTTTTGCAATGTTTAAGTCGCTAGATTAAAAATATGACACCAAACCAGGGCTGCCAGATAAAAATCCAGGATACCCAATTAAATTTGAATTTCAGATAAACAAGAAATAATTGTTTAGTATAAGTCTGTGCCAATTTGCTACATTTAGCGACCCTGCACGAAACCGTAACGACCCACCAAGGGCCATGCCTGATCCTCTTTATTTCCACCAAAAAGGAAAAAATACAGTCAGGCTTAGAAAACCAAGTACGAGGCATCCAGCCAATGAGAGGCCTGTTCTCACGGGAGAACTTGAAGCAGTCTATCTTCAACATCCAGTCATTTCTCTTGGTCACTCAGCCTGTGGGGTAGTTGACAATGAACTCTTCAGCAGAAGGTCCTTCATAGTTCAAGGTTAGTCGTTGCATGACTGCTTGTAATAGCGAAGATCTGGAACAAGCCACATGTCCATCGATAGAGAGATGGTTAGACAACTTGGGGAATATCCAGAAGCGGGATGCTTTCTAGCTGTGGGAAAAGCAGGAGGATGCTCCCTGTACATCCTCAGGGGCAGAAGGCGTAGAAGAGCTCTGAATGGAAAAAGCAAGAGAGGAACAAAGTATTTGCTAACAAAGTGTACTGTGACCCAGCCCAAGTTCGGCTGGCCTTCGTCCCGAAAGGCCATCACTCAAGAGACCAGTTTTGACCGGCAAGGAATAGGAGCTTTATTCAGGAGGCCGGCCACCCGGGGAGAAGGCAGGCTCTTGTTCAAAGGCCAACTCCGAGGTTTCTGCCTGGCCCAGGGGTTTTGAGAGGGCTTCAGGGTGGTTCATCAGCAGAGGGAGTGCAGTGGCCTGCAACGTTTCCAGATGCCGAGCCGACGCGACGGTGCCAGCTACAAACGTTCTGTCGGTGCTCGGGCTGGAGCCAGGGGCGTCCGGTGTCTGTTTCGTGACATGCGGGAGGACTCGGTTCTTTCTGCAAAGGAGGGCAAGGTCTACAGATACACAAAGGGAGGTCAGGAAAATCCTTTGTGTGACCTAGAAAAAGAAAAACATTTCGCTAAAAAAGTAGCTAGGCTAATCAGAAAGCCGAGGCCGCTTCCGACAGACGGGCTGGCTTCTGGGGCCTGGGAAAGTTCTGGTCCTTCACTCCCCGAGGCCAGTGGTCTGCAGATATTAAGAAACCTGGGAAAGACAAGTAAGGATAAACCACAGACAATGGCTCCTTGTAGAGACGGGGGTGGGGGTGGGATGGAACTGGGTGGATGGTGAGCGAGGAGAGTGGACCATCTTTCCCTCCGTACCCATCTGTGCATGGGTGTCTGTCGGTATCGTACAGAAGAGACGACAGGGCAGGCTGCAGACGGCTCTCCTCAGAAAGCTTTGAAGGTCGGCCTTTGGAATCTGGGGACTGGGATTTCTAGTGGTTTCTCACCATTCCCAGAACTGATAAGAGTGACTCACTGCAACTCAACTGTTTTTGTAAACACTAAGATGTATGTCGAACACCAGCTGTCTGTCCGGGAGCCTGGAATTTTGGCACATGCTAGATAGAGGGTGCCTACGTGACCAGTCCCCCACAAAAAACCCTGGGTGCTTCGTCTCTAAAATGAATTTCCCTGGTAGACAACATTTTACATGTGTCTTGTCCACTGGTTGCTGGGGGAATTAAGTGCTTCCTGTGGGCCTTCCCTGGGAGAAGATTCTGGAAGCTTATGCCTGGCTTCCTCTGCTCATTGCCCCATGCACCTTTTCTCTTTACTGATTTTGGTTTGTGTCCTTTCACTATAAAGAATCATAGCTGTGGGTAAACTATATGCTGAGTCCCGTGAATCTTCCTCATGAATCGTTAAACCTGGGGTGGTCTTGGGGACCCCAAGCACAATTTCTCCCTATTTATAAAAATTCTATACCACATAAATGTATACTATCTATTAAAATACAAAACAGAAGTCCTTTATATATATATGTGTGTGGGTTTTTTTTAAAGATTTTATTTATTTATTTGACAGAGAAAGACACAGCGAGAGATGGAACACAAGCAGGGGGAGTGGGAGAGGGAGAAGCAGGCTTCCCGCGGAGCAGGGAGCCCGACGCAGGGCTTGATTCCAGGACCCTGAGATCACGACCTGAGCCAAAGGCAGACGCTTAACCGACTGAGCCACCCAGGCGCCCCCAGAAGTCCTTTATATTTGCCTAAGAGTCCCAACAGTCTATCTCCCTTCTTTCCTTCCTTCCTTCCTTCCTTTTGTTCTTTCTTTTTCTGTTTTCTATACATAAGTTCTTGCCTCATGACTATGTATTTTCTGTTAAAAGTCAAGAAAAAGTTAAAGGCCTTGCCTTATGGGGCGCCTGGGTGGCTCAGTCATTAAGTGTCTGCCTTCGGCTCAGGTCATGGTCCCAGGGTCCTGGGATCGAGCCCCGCATCGGGCTCCCTGCTCCGCGGGAAGCTTGCTTCTCCCTCTCCCATTCCCCCTGCTTGTGTTCTCTCTCTCGCTATGTCTCTCTCTGTCAAATAAATAAAAAATCTTTAAAAAAAAAAAAGGCCTTGCCTTATATTTGCCCAACTAAAAGCCCCATTCAGAATGTTCTCAGGGGCACCTGGGTGGTTCTAGTCGGCTGGGCGTCCAACTCTTGATTTCGGCTGGGGTTGTGGTCTCAGGGTCATGGTCTTGGGGTCCTGGGATCGAGCTCCACATCAGGCTCCGTGCTCAGCGGGGGTCTGTTTCTCCCTCTGCCCCTCCCCCTGCTTGTGCTCTCCCTCTCTCAAATAAATAAATAAAACCTTTAAAAAAAACCCCCAAAAACCAAAACCAAAAAAACCCAAAATGTTTTCAGAGAGAGGAACGGGTGGGGGTGGGAGTGGGGGAGAAAGAGAGAAGAAACCCGAAAGAAAAGAATATAACAAATTTTGCTGCCTCTATCTCTAAGGAGATAGAAAATTCTTGTAGCTTTTAAATGGCAGTGTTCTTTTTTTTTTTAGTTTATGTAAAAAAAAAAACACTTTTTTCCAGCTTTTACACCTTAATGTTTCAAAATCTTAGGGCTTTGTTCTGGAAGAATTTGTCCCTCTTTGTATATATGAAACTGTCCAGCACATAACTGGAAATACAGGTCTGCCATTCAGGAGAACGTTTTTGTCACAGAGCTTAAAGTCACCTTTGGGGGTGACATCCATTAAAAAAGAAAAAAAGGTTTTGTATAAGGAAAGAGTGTGAAAAGTTTACAGAGACATAACCAAACTCACTGTGTGAACACTTGAGTGTCTCCTGAATCAGGAAAAAAAAGAAAAAGCTAATAAAGGATGGTTTGGGGACACATTGGAGACATGTGAATATAGAATCAACATGAGATAGGATTATGGGATTATTGTTAACTCTTAGTTGTCATCCTTATTTTAGGAGATACAGGCTTACGTGCTTAGGGTACAATGTCATGTTGTTTGCAACTTTCAAATGATTAAGAAAACAAATACATACACATATATCCACAAACAAAGAGAGAAAACCAACGGGGCACACTCTTAACAACTTCTGCACTCAGGCAGCAGGCCTCCAGGCTGGGTCGTGTAATTCCTTCTGCTCTTCTATAGAGCGGAAAGTTTTCAAGATCAAGTTGGGCAGAAAAAGGAAGATTTTATTTAAACAACCAGGCCACTGATATAATTGAAGTTAAAGTAGAATGACATTATCCATTATTAGAAAGTCAATAACCATTCTGCTACTGAATTCACTACATTGATTTAAGGAGGACTTAGGATCTTTTGAATAAAAAAAAAAACAGGCTTTCTTTATGCTTGACTACTAGACAAGTGGCACTTGACCAAACTGGTTAATTTAAACAGCTAGTGAAACTCATCAGATGACTGGTCACTTCAATTGATTAATCTGTATAACCATCTTCCTCTCAAGATTAACCTAACTGATCGAATTGTTCTTGTTTTCAAGATCACTTTCATCTTTATCATCATGAAGCTTGATTTCTTCAGTACCCGCTGGGGACAGGATGCTGGGGACATCGCATTCCTAACTCTCGGGGTCTGCAGTATCATTGGGGAGCTAGGAGATACGAATCGAAGATCAATAACAAGACAAGAAAGCATAATCAATACGCCACGTACAGAGTATCATCATTTCTCAGTATCTTACCATATGAAACCTGGATGTGTCTTTACTGATCACAAAGCCTCCCTGGCAGATGAGAGAGTAGATTTATTTTTATGTAGTCAAATATTTCAGTGTTTCCTTTCAGACTCTGAGGTTGTTGCTGTTGGGTTTTTGTTTGTTGTTGTTGTCTTCATATGTGGAACGGCTTTCTCACTTTAAGATTGTAAAAATATCTCTCTATGATTTCTTCTGGTACTTTTAATGTTCAAGGACTTACATTTAAATTTTTGAACCATCTGAAATTAATTTTGGTGTAAGAAACGAGGTAAGACTATAACTGAATTTTTTCTAAACTTTAAGCCAGCTGCCCAACATTATTTTAATAATTTCTTTTGTCATTGATGGGACTTTAAACTAATGTCCCATATGTGCCTTTGCTTAATTCTGGTATCTCCTCTCTTTCATTGACGTGCTGGGACCGTGCCGTAGGCAATGCATCGTTATAATGCATTTATAGATCTGGAAGCGAAATCCTCCCTTTGGTACTTTTCCATTTAGAAGTTACCTGGCTATTCTCACATGTGGTCTTTTCTTTTTTTTTTTTTAAGGATTTTATTTATTTATTTGAGACAGAGAGAGAGAGAGAGCACAAGCGGAGGAGGATCAGAGAGAGAGGGAGAGGCCTACTCCCCGCTGAGCAGAGAGCCCCACATGGGGCTCGATCCCAGGACCCCGAGATCACGACCCGAGCCAAAGGCAGACGCTCAACCGACTGAGCCACCCAGGTGCCCCCTCACATGTGGTCTTAACCCAGTCAGATCCAGTGCCTTGTTTCTATAACAAATATTTTCTCTATGAAAGGAGATGACACTGGGGACAAACTGAGCAAATTTGAATACAAAATCAACATTGAGATATTATGGGGTTATTGTTCATCCTCGTAGGTGTCATTATTTTAGGAGATAACCCTAATCTTTGGGATAAAGAAAAATGCCCAACTGATTTCCAAAATGCCTCCCCGTTTAGAGTCAATCTGGCAAGTTACTCGTGGAATCCTATTGGTATTTGGTTGGGGTTGCACAGCATTTATAAATCAGTTTAAGCAAGATTTCCATTTTTTACAGTGTTGTGGACTCTAGCCCTAACGGCGACTTACTTCTCTTCATTTATTTACATCTCCTTCACCGACTCCTGGGTCCTGGCTGGCAACAGGCGGCACGCTCAAAGAAAGAAATTGATGAATTTAGCAAAGTGCCTTTTTTTTTTCCCTACTAAAAAGTGAATTTATTTTCTAGTTACAGAAATGGGTGCACTGAGGAAAAAATAAAACAAACAAACAAAAACACATATAAATTTGTAGATACCGTAGTAAGGAACTGACCTCCCAATCTTTTTTTTTTTAATTTTTTTTATTATGTTATGTTAATCACCATACATCACATCATTAGTTTTTGATGTAGTGTTCCATGATTCATTGTTCGTGCACAACACCCAGTGCTCCATGCAGAACGTGCCCTCCTCAATACCCACCACCAGGCTAACCCATCCTCCCACCCCCCTCCCCTCTAGAACCCTCCGTTTGTTTTTCAGAGTCCATCGTCTCTCATGGTTCGTCTCCCCCTCCGATTTAAAGACAGTTTGGACAGGATTCAGGGAAATCAGGAGAGTAGGGCACTTCAGGACAGGTCTTCACAACCCCAGGCCTCCAAAGACAAGGGGAAGGAACAATCAGTAGAATTGGGGAAGAGTGGTCTCAAGGAGAGCATCACCTGACGAGAGCATCATTAGAGGGTTGCAGCCCTACCCCCAGCCTTGCAAAGGGAGGGAGCCACGGGGATAAATACCCTGACCCCTTTCCACGTTGGCTAAACCCACCAAGCAGCCTTTAGCACCAACCAGTTGATGAAGTTCATATAGCTCAGCCTCCCGGGACACAGAGCAGGACGGAAAGGCGTGCAGAGTGGGCCTGGGGGCAGGTGGAAAGCCTGCAGCCCGCGAGGTAGAGCATTCTAGTCTCCTGCCCTCCTCCCCACCTCCCTCGTTCCTGAACGTTCTGTGCCGGTTTTCTTCCCAAGTAGTTCATATTTTTGTTACTGTTTTCAATGGGATCTCTTCTCCTATGGCCACTCTGGATCGGTCATTGTTTATATGTGAGACAATGACCGATTTGTACATAATGTTTGCATAGCAATTTGGTCTGATAAGAAGGCATTTGATGTTTCCTGCCTGTGTAACTATCACTTACCTGGTATGTGCGTCAATTTCAGTACTTTTTTTTTTTTTAAAGATTTTATTTATTTATTAGAAGAAACAGCACAAGCAAGGGCGAGGGGCAGAGGGAGAAGCAGACTCCCCGCTGAGCAGAGAGCCCGATGCGGAGCTCGATCCCAAGACCCTGGGATCCTGACCTGAGCCGAAGGCAGATGCTTAACGACTGAGCCACCCAGGTGTCCCAATTCCAGTACTTGTAAAAAAAAAAAAAAATAAAAAATATATATATATATATATATGTTTACCTCTTTTTTCTTTCTTTCTTTTTTTTTTTTTTAGTATTTGACGAGTTAATACATACAAAGCAGTTAAAACAGTGTCTGGCTCGTAACAACGCCCCCGGAAAGATCTCTATTTTTATTGCATCTAGTCGTTTTTCAGCTGATCCGGGGCACTGGTGACTTTTCAGTATATTAACCCTGATCCTTATCAGCTCATCTCCCCACGCCAACCTGCATTTTTCAAATTCTCTTCAGGTCGTCGAGATGGACTCAAGACCTTTAAACATAACTACCGATATTTTGCCTCTCCCTGCGAAAGGACCCAATCGTCAGTGAAGAAAGGGAACAGTTCTCGCGAAGACCCCACTTCGAGAAGCAAGGCTTTATGTGACACCAGACAAGTGCAGCTGACCTTTTTTACTGAAGTGAGTCAACCAGCTGGAAGCTCTGCTACTGCCTACAAACCAAAGGGGCCCTTTCAGAAAGGGGGGGTGGCAAAGACAGAGCAAGGTCTATTTAGGCCTGTCTCTCGATATCTATAGAACCGTGGCTCTCAACCTGGGGCGCTTCGGCCCCCCAGGGGATATTTTGCAATGTCTGGAGACATCTGTGGTTGTCACAACTGGAAGGGCAGTGTTTCTGGCATTTCGTGGGGAGAGGTCAGGGATGCTGCTCAGCATCGTACAAGGCGACACAGAATTATCTCCCCAAAAGGTCCATAGAGCTGAGGTGGAGAAAGTCGCCCATTAAAAAAAAAATGGAAGGTCAGCCTACCGGGTTGTTCGGACTTAGACAAGACATCGCCCCAGTTAGGGTGGCAGAAATAAGAGGAACCTGGTGCTTCTGCAAACCTCCTGTCTGGGGTGGTTTTAACAGTCATGCTCCTCCCCTCCACCCCCCCAACCTTGTCTTCGCACTGGGAAACCCTCGGGCTGGTAGCCTGGAGTCTCTGAGACTCCATACTTCCTGAGCACCATCTCTTCATCTCCGAAGACTCCAGACATAGAGTCACTCCATGCAACCCAGAAAGGTATTTTTCCACCCCGGGGACAAATTTGGGTAGTTTAACTAATTATGTGTGTGAGCCATTCTCAGGGAGTGGGGAGGAGAGGAGAGGGAATCCAAATCATATGCCAAATAATAATAATAATAATAAATAATAATAATAATAAAATAATTTTTTTTTAACCTAAAGGAAAATTTTGGTAGTCTAAAATGTCAAATCTCTGAAGATAAAGTCAGATGTTTAACAGTACTAGAGATGGTTTTCTGGAGTATATCTCTAGTTTACATAACTTTGAGGAAGTAAATACTATTAATGGCTGTTTTCAAGAGCACATTTTTGAGCAAGTTCCCAGTGTGTTTTGGAGCTACAGTCCTTTAACCTCTTTGAAATGTAAAATGCGGTGTTTTCTCTTTATCTTAGTTGAAGCTATTGGATCCATCTCAGGCTGATCTTGACATCTTTCCTGCTCTGCTCTCTTCAACCAGACTTCTGTATTTCTCTGTGGAAGAAGACTAAAAATGGTAAGAACAGCCAAGAGATTCCCTAAAAAATTGTTCTCTGTCCTCTTGGTGGGAAGAACTGAAACCAGCTGGCAAGAGAGATGTTTAAGAATTTGTAGTTTGGTTATTTGCGGGGGGGGGGGGGGGGGGGGGGGGG
>NC_138385.1:98279810-98325655 GCF_054177405.1 Leptonychotes weddellii | reverse complement strand
AAGCCTCGGTAGAGTACTGGGTTCTGTTGCCTGCACGGAAGGGACTCGTGGGGATTTATAGCCAAGGAGCAGGGTGGGGGTCGGTGGATGGAAAATGACTAAGGTGAAACATCAGGGGTGGGGGTGGCTTCTGGATAAACCGACTTGACAGGATTCTCGCTGCAAGCAGGCCAAGGAGATCAGCTATCACCTGGAGGATGGGAGGGGCTGAGGGATTTGAGCAGATATCAAGGATGATCAGAGATCAATGGTGAGGGAGTCTGGAGAAACTGACCTAACCAGACCTATGCTAAAACTGAGAAGACCGATACTTAAAGCCAAGGGTCAAGGCCTAGTGACTGCGAGGAGCCTGAGTACACGGCCTTACCTTCTCTGTCGAGGCAGAACATTCTAATACCTCTCCAGGTGCTTTCCAGGGCCACCATGAGGCTCAAGTCACAGAATAGGTGTTCAGGTTCTTTGCGAGCAGTGTGAGCTGTTAGGGATGCCGAAAATTAGTCAGAAAAAGATATCAGTGGCCTTTTTCTGAAATTATTTTGTCACCCAAATGAGCCATGATGGAGTACATTCAGTGGGAACCCATCCTGATTTCTAGATCTGAATGTGGGCACCATGGCTCATTTTGTGCCTGAGGTCTAATGAGGAGTTAACCCCGGGGGGACTGTGTTACAAAGGAAACAACTGCTTATAGTTTCATTTCCTAGAAACTCAGATGTCTATTTTTATGCAAACCCATGCCCACATCTGCCTTTGCCCCTTAAGGGATGGAATGAGGGCACTGGTAATAATAAAGACCGGTCAGGCGTCATGCTAAGGGCTTGATGTCTAGGGTTCTGTTGCAGTTTCCAAAGCAGCCTCGTGAAGCCCAGATGAGGGAGCTGGGGCTGCAGGAGATTAAGGAGTCTGAGTGGTCTTGGCTGGGCGGCCTGACTCCGGGAGCCGTGCTCGAGCCCCTCTGCTCTCTGCACCTAGACCAAGCCCGACACACACTGTCGCCCCGGAGACACTCGGAACCTGTGATACCTTACTCCTGACGAGAAAAGGAGCACTTGGTAGATCTTTTATAAGAAAAGACTTGGAAACAATTTTCAAAAGAAGAGATACAAGAGGCCAGGAAGCACAGGGAAATTATTCGACTGTATTAATAGTTATATGTCCTCTCCTTTGATATGGAAACTCCACTTCTAGAAGCTCTCTTAAGACATGATCAAGGATGTGGCAAATTATCTATGAAGGTTGTCTATTCGGCATGGCAAAGAGAGTATCTCATGTCGAATGTTGGGGAGGGATTACTTAATTGTGGTCCTCCATTAAACGATATGTTATACAACCATCAAATCATGTTTTAATTAATTAATTAATTTTTAAATATTTATTTTAGAGAGTGTGTGCAAGCGGAGGGGGGGGGCAGTGGGAGGAGCAGAGGGGAGGGAGAGGGAAAGAGTCTCAAGCAGACTGAGTGCAGAGCCCGACGTGGTGCTCAATCTTAGGACCCTGAGATCATGACCTGAACGAAAACCAAGAGTCGGACGCTCAACCAACCGAGCCACCCAGGCACTCCTCAAATCATGTTTTTTAAAAGAACACTGAGACACATAAGTACTTATAATATAGTGGTAAGTGAAAACAGCAAGCTAGAAATTGATAAGTATCATATATTCCTGGTGTTTTTAATGTGCACATGCTAGATGCTTACTCGGTGTTGGTTAATCTGGGAGGATGGTTTACATGAACACGTGTTACCTATTTTTCTTAATAGTTTCGCAAAATGCATTCTAACCATTTTACAGTTGAGAAATGAAAATTCTCATGAGGTAAAGTGATTCACCAAAGTCAGAGAGCTCTAATGTGGCAGAATAAGAATTGTTCTGGGACACCTGGGTGGCTCAGTCGGCTGAGTGTCTGACTCTTGATTTCGACTCAGGTCATGATCTCAGGGTCATGAGATCAAGCCCTGTGTCAGGCTCCCCGCTCAGCCCGAAGTCTGCTTGAGATTCTCTCTCTCTCCCTCTGCTCCTCCCTGCTCCTCCGGCTCGTGCTTGCTCTCTTTCTCTTTCTAAAATAAATAAATCTTTAAAAAATAAAATAAAATGAAATCTTTCCATCGACAGAGCCCTAGCTAAGACTAGAATGCTTCTCACTATGCGAAATAGACACAGAAATGCGGAGATCAGTATTTGAAAGCAACATGCCAATGTGTAACCGTGGCTAAGCGGTTTTAAAAGCAAAACCATTATTCTGCTCTTAACTATAGCAGATTTCTCTGTGGCCAAGCAAGGAGGTAATGAGAAATTTATTTACTAAATGGATCAAACCTGATCATTTAAACATTTGAAAGATTGTGCTAAAATTAAAAACCATCATTACAGATGAACCAACCAGTGTCTTTGCACGCCAAGAGCAGATCCCTTCTATCTCAGAAGCTTGCCAAAGCTGAGGGCTGAGCGGCATGTTGTGGCCACGGCCCATACCCCACTTGCCGCCTATGTTTGCACAGCCTACAAGCTAAAAAGTTTTTATGTTTTTAAGTGATTGAAAAAGTCAGAGGAAGAGGGCGCCCGGGTGGCTCAGTCCGTTAAGCGTCTGCCTTCGGCTCAGGTGATGATCCCGGGGTCCTGGCATCGAGCCCCGAGTCGGGCTCCCTGCTCAGCGGGGAGTCTGCTTCTCCCTCTCCCTCTGCCCCTCCCTCCCCTGCGTGTTCTCTCTCTCAAATAAATAAAATCTTAAAACAAAAAAAAGAAAAAGTCAGAGGAAGAATACTATTTCATGACCCATCCCAGTTACGTTAAATCCAAATTTCAGTGCCCACAAATAGTTTTATTTGTTTAGATATTGTCTCTAACCGCCTTTGCACTGCATGGCAATCTCCTCGCTGGTTGAGTAGTTGTGATAGAGCCTAGATGGCCTGCAAAACAGAAAATATTTACTAACTGGCCCCTTACAGGAACGTGTGCCAATGGTGGTGGTTTATGGGAAGCAAGCAGACAGGGTGTAAGGTCAAATGAGATTTTTTTTTTTTAAAGATTTTATTTATTTATTTGAGAGAGAGAGAGAGAGAGAGAGAGAGCACGTGACAGGGGGGAGGGTCAGAAGGAGAAGCAGACTCCCCGCTGAGCAGGGAGCCCGATGCGGGACTCGATCCAGGGACTCCAGGATCATGACCTGAGCTGAAAGCAGTCCCTTAACCGACTGAGCCACCCAGGCGCCCAAGGTCAAATGAGATTTAATATCTTCTGCTCTTTGGTGCCTGTTGTGATGTGTAATAGCTGTCGAGTTGCTAATTTATAGAACGACTACTTTATATCATTTCATTCTTTTATTTTGAAAACTAGGTCTGTTGGGCTAAAATGGTAGGAAATAAATGATGAAAAGTCTCTATTTTTAGAGTAAGTCGGTTGTATCCTTATACTTTTTTTTTTTTTGGTTATATAATGAGACTTTGACATTTGTGGTAATTACACTTTACAGAGATTAGCCTATAATTAGAAATCTTCTGAATTTGCAAAAAAAAAGGGGGTGCTATTTTGTCATAAATTTATTAGGGAAATTCCAAGTGGAGTCTCAGTCTATAAAGCAAATAGAAAAAGAAGGAAATCAGAGGCTCTTGAGGTAAAGTGATTCACCAAGGTTAAGTGACTTCCTTATTCCCAGGGCTTGGTTAGCCCCTAGGGTGATGTCCACATCCCTACCTCATTATCAAACAATTTGGTGTCCTGCTGAGTTGATGGGAGTTCCCTCAGAGAGTTCCAGATAGAGAGCACATCAAGTGGGGTGGTCCCGCACAGGAAAGTTTATTTGAAGCAAATAAGGAGACCTTGGGGAGTCACTTCCAAAGCCCCTGAGCAGATGTGACTGGGTTCCTTTTATTTATGGTTAAGATGAATATTCAGAAACGGGAGCTTTGTCGTCCACCGTCAAGGTGGGCTTCAGGCTGCGCGGTACTTAGCCAACGGCCTAAGTACTACATGCCTACAGGCTGGAACCACATCGGTTGACCTTGAGGGGAAAAGGGTTGGCTGAAAAACAAGCTTTCAGCTTTCTGGTAGTTTCAACCTCATTAACCCCATGGGGCACAGTTTCAATATCAACGTGGCAAAAGGTGAGCAAATCCAAATTCACGGGTTTCCGGCAATTGCTCCCCGACTCCTAGCCTCTTCCGTGGCCCTTTGTGATTCCTTTCCAGCTGGGCCTCACCTCTGGTGCAGCCCAGCCCAGCCATTCGCGGGATCCCCACCGTGAGGTGAGACCCCTTGCTTCCCAAGCTTGCCTGAAGCGGGGCCCGCCACCAGAAATACATACTCCAATACCCTTTTCAGCTCGGGACTTGGCTTTTTGTGTGCTGTGTGATCTTGCCCGGAGCTGTCACCCCCTGAAGCCTGGCACACGGTAGCCCCAGGGGGCGCCCCGTCTGTTGGCCTCCTGACCCGTTGGCTGGGTAAAGGAATGGCGGTGAGCATGGTGGTCATTGTTCCTAGGCCACCAGCATCCCCATCTCAAGATGCATTTCCCTCCGTGAGGGATGTGGCTGAGAGGACCGAAATCGAAGCAGAGTGTAGCTCTGCAGAGCCTGTGCGAGAAAGAGCCCAAGGGGAAGGCAAATTACCTACAGAAAGGTGAGGGGCTTGGGGGGGTGGTGTTCCTTGTTGTCACCGGTAATCACAGATTTCCTCGTGTGGCCCCCTCCAGGAGGGCCCTCTCCCCCTTCTCCCCTCTCTTCCACCCCTGCCCTCTCCTCACTTCCTGCTCCCCTGAGCACGCTGCAGCCACGGGCCGAGGACCCCCACGGGCCCCCTTCTCCTTGTGCGCCTCCCCGGCCTTCTGTGCCCACACGCCGTGCCTGCACGCCTCACAGGTGGCCCCGGAGTGCCTGGGCTTACAACAACAGCAATCCTATGCTCTTACGTGTCCTGGGTTCGAGGCTCAGCTGGGCTCCGGGAGGCGGCTCTGGTGCTCGGTGTCTCAGGCCCTGGCAGTCAGTTCCCTGGGGCTGGGCTCCGCTGAAAACTGCCGCCCTCACGGGTGTGGTGGGGCCGGGAGCTCGGCCAAGCCGGGGCTGCTCGGGTGTCTCCGGCGCCCTGCGGCTCTAGCGTGGCCAGGCCTCTACCGAGGCTGGTGGCTCAGGGCTCTAAAGAAAGCGGGGAGACAGAGAGCTCAAGAGAGAACGAGCGCGGGGCGCCTGGGTGGCTCAGTCGTTCAGCGTCTGCCTTCGGCTCAGGTCATGATCCCGGGGTCCTGGGATCGAGTCCTGCATCGGGCTCCCTGCTCGGCGGGAGGCCTGCTTACTTGTGGTGCTGCTCTCCGTGGAAACACTCACAAAGGCCTGCCTGGGATCCAAGGAGGATGGGAGATGTGTCATCAAATGTGCGGACTCTTAACACTAAGCATGGGATTTTTCTGCTCCTAGCTGAGCCGGTCTCCCTGCTGGTGCACTAGGTCTCCTCCCTGCTCTCCTGCTCGGGCTCCACATTCCATTTTCTGTCCTTTACATTGTCATTGTCATCGTCATCCTCATCCTCATCATCATCATGAATGCTTTTTGGTAGGTTTTTTTTTTTTTTTCCCGTTCTCACCAGCATTATAACATGCTGTTCTTTCTCTCCTCCTAAAATAAAATCTTTTGACCCTACTGGCCCTGTGAACGCCTGCCAGTGTCTTTGTTCCCCTTTGTAGGAAATTTCCCAGAAATGTTTGCTGTTTCTTTCTTTCCTTTTTTTTTTTTTTTAAAGATTTTGTTTATTTATTTGACACAGAGAGACACAGCGAAAGAGGGAACACAAGCAGGGGGAGAGGGACAGGGAGAAGCAGGCTTGCCGCCGAGCAGGGAGCCCGACGCGGGGCTCGATCCCAGGACCCTGGGACCATGACCTGAGCCGAAGGCAGACGCTTAACGACTAAGCCACCCAGGTGCCCCTGTCTGCTGTTTCCAATCCCTCGTTCTTCCAAGAACTTTCAAGTCCTATTTTATTTGGCTTCACCTTCAAAATATATCCAGCATCTGGCAAGTTCTCGTCACCTGCACCCTCGCCAGCTGGGTCTGTTGCTTGAAATCCTGCAATGGCCTCTTGACTGGCCTCTGTCCTTCCACCTTTGCCCCTCATTGTCTCTTCTCAACACAGCAACCAGCATGAGTCTTCTAAAATGTAGGTCAGGCCGTGTCACTCTTTAGCATTCCACTCAGTAAAAACCACCATCCTTCCTTGGAATGGTTGGCAGGGCCCGGCATGTGTGATGCAGGGCTGGGGGCCCCCCGCTTTGACTTCATCTCCTGTCCTTCTCCTCCCCTTGTTCCAGGCACACCAGTCTTGTTAACATCTTTGCGAATATTCCAGCATGTTTTCCTCCTTTGCATGAGTCTTGTCCCTCTGCCTGGAATGCTTTTCCCCTGGATAGAGCTGCATGGTCAACTTCCTCCTTCCCTTGAGATCTTTGCTCAAATGTCTACTTCTCAGTGATGTCCACCCAAACCACCCCATTTATGGTCACAAGCCCGCCTCACATGCCTGACCCCCTTCACTCTGCCCTGCGTTTTCTTTCTAACCCTTATCACCTGACATCGATATGATTATTACAGTTCTATATTTTTCAGTTTATTATTTAGAGAACATAAGCTTTAGGAACAGGAGGAATCTCTTCTGTTTGGTTCACTGATATGACCCAACACTTAGAAGTGGTACCTGGCATGTAGCAGGTTATCAATCAGTACTTGTTGAAATGTTCATTTTTCACCATTTCCTTCCACATTGTTATGCTAAGGTTTTATTACTTGCTCTGTAATGTTTAAAATGTTTTTAAGATAAAAGCAACACATGGCTTTATGAAAAAAAAAAACAACTCAAGGAATAGAGGATATCACATGTTCTTGCACTCTCTCAAATCAATCAATCAATCAATCTTTAAAAAAAAAAAGTCTAGGGGCGCCTGGGTGGCTCAGTTGGTTAAGCGGCTGCCTTTGGCTCAGATCATGATCTCAGGATCCTGGGATCAAGCTCCCTGTGGGGCTCCCTGCTCAGCAGGGAGTCTACTTCTCTCTCTCTCTCTCTCTCTCTTTCTCCCTCCCTCTGCCCCTCTACCCTGCTCATTCTCTCTCTCTCTAATAAATAAAATCTTTAAGAAAAGCTCTAAATGGCACAATATGGAAACATTACAATGCTCAGATTCCTTGAACTGAAATGGAAATAAACCAAGACATAGGCAAACATGCCAAGTGCATTTGCTATAACTATATGAGGTAACTTGAAGAGGATTGGTCAGCATGGAGTTGGGCTCTTAGTTCAGTTGCCTCTCTGATCGCTACCTCTTCATCAGTGAAATGGGAATATTTATATGTCCTTTCAGTTTCACTGTCAGGGCTCAGTAATATCAATACTGTGTCTTCTTTAGCATCTGACATGTCATAAGCATGTGATAAAAGGCAGCCGTTATGAAAAAACAAAAATGACTGATGACTGCTCAATGTGAATTCTACATTTTCCATTTTAACAAAAAGGTGATTTACTGAGAGAGGAGAACACCTGTGCGTACACAGTCAAACATTCCCCTTTTAACCATATTTAGCTCGCTAATTGAGCCTCCAAGTTTACCCAGTGTACTTGCCTGTGTAATTAGCTGTGATTCACAGCCAAAGCTGAGCTCATGTCATGGTGTCTTCTGTCACTTTACAAATCAAATTACTGAAGGGTGCGTGTCTTTAGGCAGTTGTTGCCAAAACAAGCAAAACAAAATAATGTGGATTCTTTGTATCAGATGAAAAAATAGGTCTGGCTCAACACCGAGTGAACTCTTTCTAAAGACTTTTATTTATTCATATATTTTAAGTAATCCCTACACCCAACATGGGTCTCAACCTCAACCCCAAGATCAAGAATTAGATGCTCTACCGACTGAGCCAGCCAGGCACCCCTTTGGCATCAGGTGAACTCTTACATTACCATTAGTTGAAGCTAAGGTCCCCACTTTAGTCCGAAGCAGGTAGTTCCCAGTGGTCTGAAAGGGGACATTTCCACACTTAAGGAATAAAAGAAAACTTCACATCTTTCTAAGACTTTATTTATTTATTTATTTTAGAGAGAGCGAGAGAGAGAACGAGCAGGGGGAGGAGCAGAGGGGGAAGGAGAGGGAGAGAATCTCCAGCAGACTCCGCGTTGAATGTGGAGCCCGATGCGGGGCTCGATCTCACGACCCTGAGATCATGACCTGAGCCGAAACCAAGTGTCAGACACTCGACCGACTGAGCCACGCAGGTGCCCCAAAACTTCATATTTTTCAGTCATCTTCTCGAGAATATCTTTTAAATTTGGAAGCCTCAAAAGGTATTATTTCTCTTTAAAAAATTTAGAAAGGTTTTGTTCATTGAGTCCATTTTTCTTTCCTCCTTTGCTTGATCAGAACCCAACCTCTCGGGGCACTTGGGTGGCTCAGTCGTTAAGCGTCTGCCTTCGGCTCAGGTCATGATCCCAGGGTCCTGGGATCGAGCCCCGCATCCGGCTCCCTGCTCCGCGGGAAGCCTGCTTCTCCCTCTCCCACTCCCCCTGCTAGTGTTCCCTCTCTCACTGTGTCTCTCTCTGTCAAATAAATAAAATCTTAAAAAAAAAAAGAAGAAGAACCCAACTTTTCGTTGCAGTTATCTTTCCCTTTGGCACCAATTGTAGAATGCGAACTCGCTGGTACCTCTGAGTTCCAGGCTCCTGGTGCAGCGGCAGGAGACCTGCCGCCTGCCATAGAGCATCACAAGGGCCAGCTGGGCTGGGGCTCAACTATGGAGCATAGGGTGTGCCTGTTCCCAGGAGAGACAAAGGATCAAGTAGGGGACCTTCTGCAGTTTCACTTCCCATGGCCTTCCTCTGACACTGTCCCCTTTCCTTCTGTGGCACTTTTCCCACTTTACCCCTTCCTTTTAGAGGTCCCAAGCCCTCCTGGTGTCTCCCCACTTCCTTGCCAACAATCTGACCTTTGGAATACTTTACTATTTATGATCATTCAATATGTGTCTTCCATGGGATTTTAAGAAAGTTCAAAGCCTTGATTTATTCAGCAGATATTGATCTCATGCTCACTCTGTGGCAGGCATCGTAATGATAGAGTGCGTGTAAAGGCAAGCAAGGTTCTGGACCTAAGGTCGTTCACCACCCAGAGGGAGGAATGGTGTGTTGACATGGAGCCTTCTAGAAAGGTGGTATAACAGAGCAGCCAAGAGTGCAAGCTCTGTGTCTGGATTGCTTGAGTCTTACCTTGGTCCGGTTCTGTAGGCTCTGCATTTCACTCACCTCATTGCAAACAAACGTATTTCTTAGAATCACAGTGATGATGAAATCATTTGCTAAAGGCTGTTGGTTGAAACTGACGACATGTGAACAGACTTACAGGCTTTGTAGGCAATATAATTTCTTCTCATCTTGGCAGTCTTAGGTTGAATTTGCTTAGAGTTAATTCTATGCACAAGTTTAATACAGCCTAAGATTTTGTCTAGACCAGGGGTTTGCAAACTACTGCCTGTGGGCCAAATCTGTCTAGCCACCTGTGTTTATATGGTTCATGAGCTAAGGATGGTTTTTACAACTTTAATGAGTTACATTCTAAATGGTAATTTACATACCCACATAATAGTCTCAATTTTGCCTAAAATATTTACTCTCTAGCTCTTCACAGAAAAAGTTTGCCATCCCTTGGTCTAGACCAGTGTTCTCTAATAGAACTTTCTGCAATGTATCTGCATGCTCGGACACTAGCCTAGTGCCTACTGTGGCTCTTGAGCACCTGAGGTATGGTTAGTGTAACTGAGAAACCAAATTTTAAAATTGCATTTAATTTTAATTAATTTAAATTTAAATAGCCACATGTGACAGGTGGCTATCATATTAGAGCAGCTCCAGACCATTTTAAGTGTAAAGATTCTGTATTCTGTCAATGTTCCTCAGTCTCAATGTAATCAACTCCCCAGAGGCTGTATGAGTCAAGGCAAGGCAGCATTCCTAATCAGATTCTTTGCGCTAGACTGGCTTCCATTGTCTGCTGGAAAATACTTAATGGAAAATGCTTGAAAAATGCATGTGAGCACACACTTATGTTCTCTTAAGGCTGCTATTGACTCTGTCCATTCATCTGCTTTCCTTTGGGGTAAAGCAGGAGGCTTTTTCAGCCCTGCAAGGCCCCAGATTAAGGAAATCTTAATCAACTTTAGAGTTCTGGCTGCAGGCAGACAAAACCTCACTTGGTAGAGCTGCACTTCCTTCCATCCCTGCTTGCAGATGGCTGACTTAAGCCACGGCTCATGCCTCTCCTAATACTGCTAAAAACAGTCAGAAGCCCTCAACAGACATCGTCGTTCCCAGTCTTGCCAAACCATTTACCCTAAGAGTAAAGTCACAAGTCACAGTTGGCATTCTGAGGCTGTCCTGTGCAGCATGGTGACTAGTTAACAGTATTGTGTATTTGAAGGTTGCTAAGGGAGTAGATCTTAAAAGTTCTCACTGCAACAAAAACAGTTGTAACAATGTGAGGTGATGGCTGTTAACTAGATTTGTGATCATTTTACCATGTATGCGTTTATCAAATCATTAGGTTGAACACCTTAAACCAATACGATGTTATATGTTAATTGTATCTCCATAAAACTGGGAAAACAAAACAAAAGTCACAGTTGATGCGTGTTCTGCCTTCCAAGATGGCGTAGGTGATAGTTGTATCAGGTGTTTTGCTATGGTGTGACATGGGTTGCTAGCTTTCCAGCCTCCGATGTCTGAATCTGTCTTGCCCATGGCCTAATAACATCAACGTCACATATTTTTGGTTCTCTCACGAGCAGCAATTTACTTCCAAGTTCTAAATTCTACACTGGCTAAAAGTAGGTTTGCATTTGTACAATAGAAAGTCCAGGGCGCCTGGGTGGCTCAGTTGGTTAAGCGACTGCCTTCGGCTCAAGTCATGATCCTGGAGTCCCGGGATCGAGTCCCACATCGGGCTCCCTGCTCGGCAGGGAGTCTGCTTCTCCCTCTGACCCTCCCCCCTCTCATGTGCTCTCTCTCATATAAATAAATAAAAAATCTTAAAAAAAAAAAAAAGAAAGTCCAATTAACCCTGGCTTAGTATAACAACTTTATGATTTCTCATAAACTCCTAGAGGTCAGCAGTTCTGAGCCATTATTTATACTCTGCTCTATGAGATCGTGCAAGGATCTGGGTGCTCTGGCTCATCTACCTTGTTGCTTCATCATCCCTAGCACATTTTCCTCATTTGCAAAATTCAAGATAGGTGGCTACCACACCCATATTACAAGAAGCTGGATGGAAGTAGACAGGAAGAAGGGGAACAGCCCCACCATTTAAGGACATATCCCAGAAATTGCACATCTCGCTTCCTCTCACATCACATTGGCGTTAACTTAGTCACGAGGCCATGCTTAGCTGCAAGGGAGTCTGGGATATAGACTCTTTTTCAGAGTGGTGCATGTCCAACTATTAATGGAGGCTCTATCACTATGAGATGAAAGAAAGGGGACAAAGATATGGGGAGATATTTAACAATCTCTAGCTTCGATGAGGATGATAAAAATAACAAATGTCAGAAAATACCATGTGGAATAAGAACAACATACAATTAAGCTCCACATACACAAGCGTCAGCATCTTGTCTGGAAAGAACTAATGGTCTTTCCACGTTTTTAGTTTAAATCCATATTTTTTTCTCTCCTCTGCTGTGTTTTGAACTCTTTAAGGGCAGAGGCTGTGTGTTTACTGCCCCTAGTAGGTATTCAATAAATATTTGTCAAATGAAAGAATGAATATGTCAGTGGAATTCTGTTACATTTTTTAATAAATTTTTTCTCACCAGTTTTCGGTGCAATTCCTCGCTAAGGAATTGTTGGGGAATTTTCTGGTCCAGGTCCACTGTCTTGGTCCTGGGCAGTTGTCTGGGTCCTTGGTGTGTCTTGTATTGTTGTTTCCATGTCTGCCATTCTCTTGGAGGGGGCTCTTCTGTTGAGCACAGTGGCTGCTTCACAAGGGGACATGGGTAGTGGGGTACCAAGCCAGGACTGGGAGCCATTTCTTCCAACCCTCAGTCCGGAGTGGTGTTTCACAACCTCATGTATAATCAGGGCAGTAGAAGATGAGAAGAGGGAGTGACTACTTCTGTCTGGGTTGATCCCAGAGAGTGTCTTGAAGAAGACGGGTTCGAACTGGGCAGTAGAAAACAAGAGCTCCTGAAACCTTTCTCCCCAAGGAATCCTCGGGCAAATAGACGAGACAGAATGTTATCTCTCGGCAAGTCCGGGGCTGTGGCCTAAAGCAATCTACTCCAAGGAGAAATTTGTTGGAAGTATTTTGCTTTATTTCATTCATGCACGCATTCATTCTTCTATTCATGTATTTAGCAAACATAATGCAACACGAATTAACTGCCAGGCATTGTTTTACACAAGGACACACAAAGCCGGGCTCTCTCAGAGCTTATCTTCTCATGCAGGATAGACATTAAACAAATAAGCACACAAGTCATAAGCACATAAACTACTGGCAAGATAATTTCTGATGGTGCTAAGGGCCATGAAGGAAATAAAGCAGGGTGATCTAGTACAGAGTACATATACCTCTCTGTACCTCAGTGGACTCATCTGTAAAATGGAAATTAATAATAGAGGTCCACAGTTCCAAAATCCCCAACCTGAAAGCTTTGTCTTTCAGAGGGGGTGAATCTTTTTTTTTTTTTTAAGATTTTATTTATTTATTTGAGACAGAGAGAATGAGAGAGAGCACATGAGAGGGGGGAGGGCCAGAGGGAGAAGCAGACTCCCCGCCGAGCAGGGAGCCCGACGCGGGACTCGATCCCGGGACTCCAGGATCATGACCTGAGCCGAAGGCAGTCGCTTAACCAACTGAGCCACCCAGGCGCCCGAGGAGGTGAATCTTGATCTGAACTGAACAAGCTAGTTCTTTTCTTGCTTGGGTGCTTGCGTGCGTGCTTGCTTGCTTTTCTTGATGTCCCTCTCTCCCTTCTCTCCTCACTTAGTGTGGAGAGTTCTTTGTTTCACTGCACAAATTTTTGTGTGTTTGATTATGGGATGGTGCCCTGGGCCTCAGTAAGGATATTATATAATATGTGGATACATATATCATATTACCTTCTAAGATCTGAAAAATTCTTAGTTCCAAAACACATCTAGCCCCAAAGGTTTTGGGTAAGGATTGAGGATCTGTAGTACCACTCACATGTGGTTATTAAGAGGATTAAATGAGTTAATATATTTAAACACTGCAAATGATGCTCAGAATATAGTAAGTGATACCTAAGTTAACAAATGCTACTGTCACTATCACTAGTATTACATGGGAGGGTATTGGATGAGTTGGCCAGAGAAGGTCTGTCCGAATATGTGTTATTTGTGCAGACACCTAAGGGATGAGAATGACCTGGCTACAGGAAGAGGAGGAGAAAGATAATTTCAGGAAGAGGGAACAGCAAGTGCTAAGACTGGCTCAAATGCAGAACAGAAAACAGGCCAGATGTCTGGCATGTGGTCAGAGTAGGAGAAGGATGGTTCAAGGTCATGGAGCTAGGCTTGAGTCAGAACATGCATGATATAAGCAATAATAAAGATTCAAAGTGTAATAGGGAGTCATTGCAGTTGGTGTGATTCATGTTTATAAAGACTATTCTCATGCCATTTGATGAATGAATTGTAGAGGAGAAGGAGAATTGGGTGGACCAGTTAGGAGTCTCTTGCGGTAGTCCAGGTAAGACCTAATGGCTAATGGCAGGAAGAAGGTGCTAGTAGACAAGGGGGAAGGTGGACAGGTGCCAGACAAAGGTTAGAAATGAGGGAGAAAGAAAAGACTTTCTGATTAATTTTTCCTTCTAGTTCATACTATGTCCATATGCAGAGGCTAAAAATTTCACAGTCATTGTCGCAGGTGTGTTAACGGGCAGGGTTTGCTGGACCCAGCTCCTACAGGACTTCGCGAATCAGAGATGTGGGTTGGGGGAGGACAGCCGGTTGTTAAACATTTACTAACACACCGCTGTTATTTTTTCTATAATTGAACTG
Source organism: Leptonychotes weddellii (assembly GCF_054177405.1). Taxonomy (NCBI): domain Eukaryota; kingdom Metazoa; phylum Chordata; class Mammalia; order Carnivora; family Phocidae; genus Leptonychotes; species Leptonychotes weddellii. The sequence continues at coordinate 98,311,616 of NC_138385.1, read as the reverse complement.
CCTTCATCTTAGAGCATCTACTTCCCCCCATCATAGAAATACTTAAACTAGGTATATTCTGGAAACTCGGTGTGGTGATTGCTGTCACTTCGTGTTTTTACCTCCGCTAATTCAGGGATCCTCCCAGTTCTTCCCAGGAGCTCATCAAGGTTAGTGGGAGTGGGATCAGAAGAGGGCACCTGGTTCACAATTTGTCCTTTATTTATTTTGGCCCCCTTTGGAATACAGCACACCTCCCAGGTCCACAGTAACGCCCTTAGCAGCATTACTTATTACCTTCTGATACTGGGGTTCATGAACCCATCATGTCTTCTGACAAAAGCATAGCTGGAGATGGGGTCCAGGGTCTGGGATCCTATAATCAGGGACCATAAAAATAGCTCACTCTACTTCCCTCCTTTTTCCATCTTGGCTCAACCCCTCTTCCCTGAGTGATGAACATTTCTCTTAAATCTTTTTTTTTTTTTAATTAATTTATTTGACAGAGAGAGACACAGCGAGAGAGGGAACACAAGCAGGGGGAGTGGGAGAGGGACAAACACGCTTCCCGCTGAGCAGGGAGCCCGATGCGGGGCCCGATCCCAGGACCCTGGGACCATGACCTGAGCCAAAGGCAGACGCCTAACCAACTGAGCCACCCCGGCGCCCCTTTTTCTCCTAAATCCTTGAGTAAAGTTCATGCTCAAGGGAGACAAGCCATATTTATCTAAGGGCCTCCTGTACACCCTGGCCTAGTGCCATATCTTCCCAGGGATCTGAATGCTCTAGATTGGGAGGTAAAGCCTTAAAGGATGACTAGAATTCTGCTGGGTGGAAATGGCAGAAAAGAGTAGTCCAGGTGAAAGGATTTGCAAGTAAGGGAGCTACAAACTGGGCTTGGGTTAGTGACTAGAGAAACTGGTAGGGGCAGTGTATCAGGGAAGCCTGGACAAGTAGATAGGGGACAAAGTATGGAAGACTTTGGATGCCATGATAAAAAGTTAGGGCTCATTCTGTAAAAAAGAAGGAAAAAAATCATTTTAAAGACTTTAGAGTAATGTCATCCGATTAATGTTTGGGAAGTTTAATGGTTAGGGTGGATTCGAAGAGTGAGAGCCTGAGGACAAGGATGAGGTTTTACAGTGGACCAAGGGTGGGATCATCTCAGCTGAAATTGTGTCAGCTAAAATGGCGAAGCAAGGAGGATGTCAAGAAGGTCAATGAAGAATGTCAACTGGACTCAGTGAATGGTTTTGATGATGAGGAGAAGACAAGGTGGTGAAAGAGAAAAAAAAAAAAAAGACAGTGTTGCACTTCTAACCTCAACAAACTTTAGGCACATAAAGATGTATGAAGAAGCTCTCGAGATCCTTCTGAAACATCTTGCATTAGAGGAAAAAAAAGCTGAGGGAAAATTTGCTTATTTATTTATTAGAGGAATTAAGGAAAGTAGGCATTTGGTTTATTAGATATCAACACAATTGGCTGATTCAGTCAATTGGGATGACAAAAACATTAATTGATTTAGAAGCCTGTTGTAGAGACACAGGCTAGATCATTCCATGGGTTAACACCAGTTAAACTGAAACCAGTGTTCTGGAGTAAAATATTGATAGAAATCCTGAAACTTGAGGGCAAGTCCCTGGTTAAACCACCCTCTAAGGCAGGGCCAGTTCAAGTTAATATGGTGACTAGCATACCACCTTTTAAGGTCTTTCTCCCCAGGGTCCCCTTGTCTCTCATGCTAAACCTGGTTGCCCAAGAACCACCATTATGGGTAGGTTTCCATATGTCCCAGTTTGCCTGAGAGAGTCTTGGTTTTCTGCCTATAGTCTTAGCATAAGTATTACTAAGTCCCCCTTCCTTTCATTCCCATAAGTATCGTCGTTGATCAATCAGGACTCACTGAGGCAATGCCCTGACTCTCTGCTCTCTCCTTTCCAAATTTACGTAATGTAAAGCCAATGTGTAGGGGAGATGTTCATCCCCAAATCATCTTGGATTTCCAAAAACAATCCAAGAGGAAAACAAGCTCATAGAACGGCAGCGCCAAAATGGGAGTTGAGTGTCCTGGGGCAAATCCGCTACTATTGCTGAGCTAGGTCTTCAACTATAAAATGGGGATAATGGATCTCTTAATTTTTCTACTTAGAATATTAAGAGGATCGGGGCGCCTGGGTGGCTCAGTTGTTCAAGCGACTGCCTTCGGCTCAGGTCATGATCGTGGAGTCCCGGGATCGAGTCCCCACATCGAGTCCCACATCGGGCTCCCTGCTCAGCAGGGAGTCTCCTTCTCCCTCTGACTCTCCCCCCTCTCATGCTCTCTCTCTATCATTCTCCCTCTCAATAAATTTTTTAAAAAATCTTTAAAAAAAAAGAATATTAAGAGTCTTGAATATTGTGAAAGCCTCTTGTAATATGTACCAGAGCAGGTTTATTAGCAAGCAAACAGTAACTGCACTAAAGTCTTTTTTTTTTTTTTAAGATTTTATTTATTTGAGAGAGAGAGAGTGCACAAGCAGGGGGAGGGGCAGAGGTAGAGGGAGAAGCAGGCTCTCCGCTGAAGACGGAGCCTGATGTGGAGCTCCATCCCAGGACCCTGGGATCACGACCTGAGCTGAAGGCTGACGCTCAACTGACTGAGCCGCCCGGGTGCCCTGCACTAAAGTCTTAATGTGTCATTCTTCCCAGTATATTTTTGTTTTAATATTCCTTCATCCACAAATTTCAGACTTTGGCAGCTAGTTGATAGCTCCTTCATTGTACTATTTTAAATAACAGTGAATAGGAAAATGCTGCTTCTACCACCTTCAAAGCTATGGAATCGAAAAGCTAACATGCTAAAAGCTAAATGTGTAACTCGATTATTATGAACCTCCGTAGTAGGGCAAGTACAGTCATGGGGGGTGGGGAGATGCCGTTTAGGCAATTGAGAATAAGACCTGGGTTGTTTACTTTATTTTTTTTTTAAAGATTTTATTTATTTATTTGAGAGAGAGAGAATGAGAGACAGAGAGCATGAGAGGGAGGAGGGCCAGAGGGAGAAGCAGACTCCCTGCTGAGCAGGGAGCCCGATGCGGGGACTCGATCCTGGGACTCCAGGATCATGACCTGAGCTGAAGGCAGTTGCTTAACCAACTGAGCCACCCAGGCGCCCCTGGGTTGTTTACTTTAAACTGTAGCAAAAGAGAGGCAGCAGATGGGAAATTTCAAATCTGATTCTTGGTATGTTCTAGAATGACTTTGAATGATGATGATTTGGTCTTTCTTATGCTTTCAGGTGTTTCCAATGTGGACATTGAAGAGACAGTTCCTTATCTTTTTAAACATAATCCTAATTTCCAAACTCCTTGGAGCTAGATGGTTTCCTAAAACTCTGCCCTGTGATGTCAGTCTGGATGCTCCAAAGGCCCATGTGATCGTGGACTGCACCGACAAGCATTTGACAGAAATCCCTGGAGGTATTCCCACCAATGCCACCAACCTCACCCTCACCATTAACCACATACCCAGCATCTCTCCAGCCTCCTTCCACCAGCTGGACTATTTGGTCGAGATCGATTTCAGATGCAACTGTATACCTGTTCGACTAGGGCCCAAAGACCATCTGTGCACCAGGAGGCCACAGATTAAACCCAGAAGCTTTAGTAGACTCACTTATTTGAAATCCCTTTATCTGGATGGAAACCAGCTTCTAGAAATACCTGAGGGTCTTCCTCCCAACCTGCAGCTGCTGAGCCTTGAGGCCAACAGTATCTTTTCTATCATGAAAAATAACCTAACAGAACTGACCAATATAGAAAAGCTCTACTTGGGCCAAAACTGCTATTTTCGCAACCCTTGTAACATTTCGTTTTTCATCGAAAAAGATGCTTTCCTAAGTCTGAAAAATCTAAAATTGCTCTCCCTAAAAGATAACAATATCACATATGTCCCTACTACTTTGCCATCTACTTTAATAGAACTCTATCTTTATAACAACGCCATTGCAAAAATCCAAGAAGAGGACTTTAATAACCTCCATCAACTGCAACTTCTTGACCTAAGTGGAAATTGCCCTCGTTGTTACAATGTTCCATTTCCTTGTACGCCCTGTGAAAATAATTCTCCCCTACAGATCCACCCATCGGCTTTCGATGCACTGACAGAATTACAAGTGTTACGTCTGCACAGTAACTCTCTTCAGCATGTGCCCCAAAGATGGTTTAAAAACGTTAAAAAACTGAAGGAGCTAGATCTTTCCCAAAACTTCTTGGCCAGAGAAATTGGGGATGCCAAATTTTTGTATCTTCTTCACGACCTTGTCCAGTTGGATCTGTCTTTCAATTATGAACTTCAAGTCTATCGTGCAGCTCTGAATCTGTCAAATGCATTTTCTTCACTGAAAAATCTGAAAGTGTTGCGGATCAAAGGATACGTTTTTAAGGAGCTGAGCAGCCATAATCTATCCCCATTACAGAGCCTTTCCAATCTTGAAGTTCTTGATCTTGGCACTAACTTCATAAAAATTGCAGACCTCAGCCTATTTGAACAATTCAAAACATTGAAAGTCATAGATCTTTCAATGAATAAAATATCACCCTCAGGAGATTCAAGCGAAGTTGGCTTCTGCTCTAGCACCAGAACTTCTGTAGAAGGTCATGCACCTCAGGTCCTCGAAACATTACATTATTTCAGATACGACGAGTACGCAAGGAGTTGCAGGTTCAAAAACAAAGAGACTCCTTCTTTTTTGCCTTTTAATAAAGATTGTTACAGGTACGGGCAGACCTTGGACCTAAGTAGAAACAATATATTTTTTATCAAGTCCTCTGATTTTCGGCATCTTTCTTTCCTCAAATGCCTAAATTTGTCAGGAAATACCATTGGCCAAACTCTCAATGGCAGTGAATTCCAGCCTTTAGTGGACTTGAAATACTTGGACTTCTCGAACAACCGGCTTGATTTACTCTACTCAACAGCATTTGAGGAGCTACGCAACCTGGAAGTTCTAGATATTAGCAGTAACAGCCATTACTTTCAATCAGAAGGAATTACTCACATGTTAAACTTTACCAAGAACCTAAAAGTTCTGAAGAAACTGATGATGAACTACAATGACATCGCTACCTCCACCAGCAGGACCATGGAGAGTGAGTCTCTTAGAATTCTGGAATTCAGAGGAAATCATTTGGATGTTTTATGGAGAGATGGTGATAACAGATACTTAAAATTCTTCAAGAATCTGCTGAACCTAGAGGAATTAGACATCTCTGAAAATTCCCTGACTTTCTTGCCTTCTGAAGTTTTTGATGGCATGCCTCCAAATCTAAAGACTCTCTCCTTGGTCAAAAATGGGCTCACATCCTTCACCTGGGAAAGACTCCAGTATCTGAAGAGTCTAGAAACTTTAGACCTCAGCTACAACAAGCTGAAGACTGTCCCTGACAGATTATACAACTGTTCCAGAAGCCTCAAGAAACTGATTCTTAAGTATAATCAAATCAGGCATCTGACAAAGTATTTTCTACAAGATGCTTTCCAGTTGCGGTATCTGGACCTCAGCTCAAATAAAATCCAGATTATCCAAAAGACTAGCTTTCCAGAAAATGTCCTCAACAATCTGGAGATGTTACTTTTGCATCACAATCAGTTTCTGTGCACCTGTGATGCTGTGTGGTTTGTCTGGTGGGTTAACCATACAGAGGTGATCATTCCTTACTTGGCCACGGATGTGACTTGTGTGGGGCCAGGAGCACACAAGGGCCAGAGTGTAGTCTCTCTGGATCTGTATACCTGTGAGTTAGATCTGACTAATCTGATTCTGTTCTCACTTTCCCTGTCGGTGGCTCTTTCTGTAATGGTGATTACAACGGCAAACCACCTCTACTTCTGGGATGTGTGGTATAGTTACCATTTCTGTAAGGCCAAAATAAAGGGGTATCGGCGTCTGACATCCCTGGATTCTTGCTATGATGCTTTTGTTGTGTATGACAGTAAAGATCCCGCAGTGACAGAGTGGGTTTTGGATGAGCTGGTGGCCAAGTTGGAAGACCCGAGAGAGAAACATTTTAATTTATGTCTTGAGGAAAGGGATTGGTTACCAGGGCAGCCAGTTTTGGAAAACCTTTCCCAGAGCATACAGCTTAGCAAAAAGACGGTGTTTGTGATGACAAACAAGTACGCAAAGACTGAGAACTTTAAGATAGCATTTTACTTGTCCCATCAGAGGCTCATGGATGAAAAATTGGACGTCATTATCTTGATATTCCTTGAGAAGCCCCTTCAGAAATCCAAGTTCCTCCAGCTCCGGAAAAGGCTCTGTAAGAGCTCTGTCCTTGAGTGGCCAACAAACCCACAGGCTCACCCGTACTTCTGGCAGTGTCTGAAAAATGCCCTGGCCACAGACAATCATGTGACCTATAGTCAGGTGTTCAAAGAGACGGTCTAGCCCTTCTTTGCAAAATGGGACTGCCTAACTTACCCAGGAGAAGGTTGGCTGCCTAGATTTTCCAATAAATGGCTCACTAGAAGGGTGTTTTCCAATTCTCTTAAGACCGGGATGGTCCGTATCAGAGAGGAGAGTCACAGTGACAAAGAAATTGGAACAGTGGACTTTGTATAATGCACTGAGTCATCTTTTCTTATCTCTCTGTGACTCCATTTGCACTTGAGCCTCTCCTTTCTGTTCCTGGATAGATACTATTGGGAGAAGACCGGCAAGGAAGAGGACACGAGGCTCTGATTCTCCCATAACTCTCTTGTGATTATGAAATATACACACAATCTCGAAATACTGAGAAGAATTGCACTTCTACCCATAACAAGTACTGGCGTGTCTAGAAATAGGGTAAGAGATGCTCAGGGTCTGCGTCTATGACATTACAATGTACCAGAGTTAGTGAAATGAAAACAGTCAACTCCTTAACCGATGGCTTCTGTATCACCCAGCGCCCCCTTCTGTGTAGACTGAGAGTTGGCTCCCGATGGGTCGTTGCCTAGGTGCCACTCTCTCTTCGCCGTTGAGCCTGTTGCAGGGTTCCGTGTGGAAATAGTGAAAAACATCTATACCACTGATGGACATAGTGCATTTACACACGGAAAAAATTAAAGTGATCTGCCTTTATACAAAGTGAGGCTCTTTCCCTTTGATGATAATTTACCTGCTTAAATATTGCTATGGACTGACTGTTCCCTCCCAAATTCAGATGCTGAAATCCTAACCCCCCAGTGTGATGGTTTCAGGAGGTGGGCCTTTGGGAAGTGATCAGGTCATGACGGTGGGGCCCTCAGGAATGGGGTCAGTGCCTTATAAGAAGACAGCAGAGACCTAGCTTGCTGTGTTCCCACCGTGCCCGTGTGAGGATACAAAGAGAGGTCAACAGCCCGCAGCTCGGAAGAGGGCCCTCCCCAGAACCAGACAGTGCTGGTACTCTGAGCCAGGATTTCTGTCCTTCAGAACTGTGAGAAATAAGTGTGTGTTGTTCACGTCACCCGGTTTTTGATGTTTCCTTATGCAGCAGCCTGAGCGGACTCAAACAAATATTTTTATCTGCATTGCAAAGTTCTGTGTCCAAAGTAACATTGTCTCATGCAATGGTTCTTTCAGACTGCTTTGCTAACTAATATGGTGTATCTGTAATTATCTGCCAACTTGATCTGTCAACATTAGATGGTTTTGATAGTAAACTCTGCAGGAGGACCCCAGGAACATTTATTTATTTACAGTTATCGGGCAGGGATGACAATTATATGGATTCCTTTACATTGCAGGGAGGAGGAAGGGAGAGGAGAAACCGAGGTTTACAGACCTCAACGCTCAGAAGGCTTCAGTCTTGAACGCCAACTTTCCTACTCAAAGGCAGCAACAGAAAGGACCAAGACATACTGAAGACGCACATACTTCCAACTGGGTCTAAAGTCACAGGAGTTCAACATTTGAAACCCAGTCGCTTGGCTTTATTTCATGAGACTGATTATCTACAGAGGTGTCCGTGCCCTTTGGAAAATAGTGTGCGTGGGTTCAAATCTTAGAGCATTCGTTGGGAGATAACTATGTATGTATGAAATGCCAAAGGTCTGACTTTAAGTATAGTTGTAAATACACAGTATATGCATTCTTTCCAAAGGACTTGTGATCAGTAAGGATTACAAATTCCCAAATCAGTCTCTCGAATGAATAAAGACATAAGCTGCTAGAACCAACTATTTGACAACGTCTTTAAAGCTTTATTGTACTTAATAGATGCCTTTCTTCTTCTTCAGTGAAAACAAAGATGCCATAAAACTTGGCTCTTGGCCATCATAAAGCTTCTTCGATTAAAACACATCAACACATAAGGTTGAATCGCTTTTGGTGATTTATAAACCATAAAGCACTTGAAGACAGCTTAAACATCTTGTGAAATGGATTAAGAGGAAGGGAAACTGAAAATAATGCATCTCAGAAACCACAGCATATTTTGACAATGAGGTTATGTACAGGCTTTGTTGTAGGAAACAACCAAAAGCACATCGACAGATGGTTTTCATCTTAAATTCTTTGTAATCTTGGGTAGTCACTCTCTGAACCTTCAGAGGGCCCTCTGTGGACTTCTCTACGACTAGAGCTACTAACTCAGGCTACCAGGAGCGCATGACTGCCAGGTCCTCTCCAAAGCCCTGAATGTCTTGCTGCTCGGCTGACCCGCCTCTGGTGGGCTCTACCCTGGAAGGGACTCTCGACTGTCCACATGAATCCCACTCCACTGTCAAGGCTTGGCCCCCAGCTCCTTTCCCCCCTGGACTTGCGAGGTTGTGTCCTTCTTCCTCAGGCGCATCCTGTGCCTCAGCAAGACTTGGGATCCAAGTCTTTGTGGGATCCAAGCCAGGTGGGGTGGGGGGACATTCGGCAGGGCAAGTGTTATAGCTGAGAAAAGGCAAAGCAGGCGTCTGCTGTCTCTAGAGGAGAGAGGGGATGAGCGTGATCATAGCCCTGTTCCTGCGTCAGGGTCTCCTGGCCCCATCCTCACATCGAGCGTGATCATAGCCCTGTTCCTGCGTCAGGGTCTCCTGGCCCCATCCTCACATCTGTTTCCAGCTCTGGACACTCCTAGAGCTAGATGGTCTCTTAAATGTAAACAGAAAGTATAGAGCACGTTGGGGACGGGGGGGCGGGGGATGGTGACCTGAGAACCTGGGCATGTCGGTCCCCAGGCTCCCAGGAAACTAAAAGCGTAACAAGGACACACGCCCTTCCTTGTGGGGAGGCTACCCCCTCCCCCCAAACATGCTTTTTATGTACTTCCATCTTCTCCTCCTAACCAGGATGAATGGAAGAAACAGGTCGTACATCTGGCTGAATTTTAAAATGGGGGTGGGGATAAGGTTCGATTTGTCCGCCGCCTCTTCCGCACCTGCTAAAGTGAGCAGATTGACGAGACAGGCCGTGGGGGCACATCCCTCCTTGGAGCTTTGGGTGCCCGTATTCAGGAGCAGTTGGCATGGGACACACCGCCAGTCACCTCTGCTGAAGATTGAGCCCTTGACCCTAGGAACGCTGGGGACCACTTGTAGCTTCTGAGGCGCAAACAGCAGTGGGGGAGGGGAAGTCAAAAAGGGCTGTGCTTTGGAGAGCCCCAGGACCGAAAATTAACTCCTTTCACTGAGTTAATGTGATGCAGGAGAACAGGAGACCAAGCCACCACCCACCCACCCAACAAAGTGAAAGGGAAGGGTAGAAGGGAAAGAGTCCCCAGGTCACGACGCACTCGTGCAGACAGCAGGGCGGGCTCACGCTGTTTTAGCTTTTTCCTTCTTTTGCCTCCCCCTGCCTCTCAGTTTCCTCTTTGGCTTTATGCGCCCACAGCGAGCCTCGGATAACGCACACGAGCGAAGAGAAAGAGCAGTGGCTGCAGGTGGGATCCTTCTGTCTGGAAGCGGTGGTTTGGTGTGTAGTGTTGGGTAAAACCGGATCTCCGTGCCACGCACCCAGAGTAAATCCCCACCTGCCTCGGTGAGCGTGACCTTGTACAGTCGGCTCCGTGAGACCTTCCCCAGGGGACACTGGCCGGACTCTCTGCCCCATTCAAATTCATTTTCTCCTTATCTCAAATCTTAACCATTGAGGTAAGAAACCGGAGAAGATCTGGTCCTCTGCCTTTAAGATTACCTTCATCTTGGATGCTAGTCACTTTCTAACAGGGTTGCCATAGCTTCAGTGGTTGTGTTTCTCCACGTTTATATGGATCCCTTCTCCCTCTTGGAGATTTACGTTAACTGTTTTGGAAGAGCCCCGACTCACATTGGCTGAGGAGGCCTGAGTTCCGGTGTCTCACGAGGAGCATGGTCCAGCAACAGGCTGGAAGGATCTGGAAGGAGAGAGGAAGTCCTGGTGGCCGCGTGGCAGTTTCCTGACCGCCCTAGAGCCCCCCAGTGGGGCAAGGTGAGGTGGGCAGCTGCTTCCACACACACCAAATGGCTCTGAAGGGGGCAAGCCCTGAGGGCCGAGGCCAGACCGCCCAGCCAGCTAGGAAGCCCCATCTGTCTTGTATGATACACGTGACTGCTTCCCTTCTCACGGGCTGACGCAACGCACTGGGCCGTAGATTCCAGGCGCTTCCATCATGGCGAATTGCATGAGTCGACATCTTGAGCAGAAGTGTAGTAACACCTCCACGAACCTGTAACTGAGTCTCATTGTCTAGGGGCCACACTGCTAAGCAGAGTACTCTATTTTGGAAATTAGAACTAGTCCCTTGACCTGTAGCACCCCCAGGACAGGGGGTAATCCCCCCCCCAGGGCCAGGTCCATATGGGAGCCCGCCAAGCAGGCCTCCGTCACCTTAAATACAAGGGTTTCCAGCGCCCACCTCTCTGTCCTAGGCCTGCATTTCCCACGATTCAGTTGCCTTTCGCGTGAACCACGGGAACTGAAATACCCGGTTAATTTATAACCTGCCAGTTATTGTTTTAACACACGACTCTTCTCCATTAATACATCATGATGGATTAATCTGTGAGATAATCAACTCCCCAGAGCTGGCCACCTCAGTTGACAGAACACAGGAAATGTGTTCTGAGTGGAGAGAATGAATCTGAAACAATCTCGAGTTTGGCTCCCATTCCCAAGGGCAAGGCCCCCAAAAGGAATGACAGGGCAAGGGGAGAGTGAGGAGGATCTTAGGAAGAACAGTATAAGATGAAGTTACTGGTACCTGGACAGTGTTATGAAATGGGGTGTGGAGGAGGGAAGGAATTCACATTTCTTAAGCAGTGAATGCAAATTAATGCTTCATTTACTCCATTAATGCTTCATTTACTCCATTAAATCTTCACGTTGCCTCTCTGAGGCTAGTATTAGGAGCTCCATCTTAAAGATGATGGGTTAACGCAGAGATGTAGGTGAGATCAGAGGCGTTAAGCCAGCTACCCAAGGTCACCGAGGATGGACATTGTCCCACCCCAAACGGACCCAGCTCTGTCCCACCAGTCCAACTGGTTTTCCAGTTTTACTGGGGAGCAGAATCACCTACGGCGCTTGGAAACCATGTGGATTCCAGGCCTCCACACCAGAGAGCCTGATCCCTGGGGCCCAGGAATCTACGTTTCTAAAACGAGCCCAGGTGCCTCTGGCGCAGCTGGTCCGCAGAGCCCAGTTTGGGAAGGACCGCAGCTTCCTCTGGGACACCCGGGACGGTTAATAGAGGGGTCACTTCAGCAAGGAAAGCCCGCGTTCCCCCAGGCATGCTCAGTTTCTCTCTCTCCTTCTGTGTCTAACCCTCAGAGCTCTTACCCGGCTGCTAGGGTCCCCCTAGGCACTTGTTTTGGAGGGATATAATTTACATAGGATTGTTCGAGGCTAAAATGTGTTCAAGGCTAAAATGTGAAGACAATTTGGACAAGAACACGGGACAGATTTAGGTAGAGACGGGTAAGTGGCCAACTGGATTCACAGTCCCTTAAGTCCTGACAGATAGAGCTGCTTATATTCACAATTTAAAGGGCGCCTTTGCTATAATTTTCCTACTATCTGACGGAATTCGTGGTTTTATGTATTCGGTGCAGAGCGCCACCTAGCGGAACCTCATGGCTGTTGCTGTTCATTTCCTGCCACCCCCAGCTGGGTCTCCAAAGTGAGGTGTAGGAAGAAAATATAAAAATAGATATCATCTTTTCAAAAGTGTGTTTGTGGCTATTTCATCATATACCCATTGCGTTAATACAGAAATATGTAAGGATGTATGTTAAATGTTGTTTACTGATGAGAGGACAATATAAAACAATGTTGAAGACCATAGATTATCAAATCTTGGTTTTGAGCATTTATTTCCCTTGCTTTGGCTTGGTGTCTCAAGTTGCGGGGTCATGCATTTCCCTTTGCAAGTGCAGGTGTAGATGAAAAACCTGAGCAGCCCTCTTTCCCTATGACACATTTCTGTTTTTCATAGACAGTGGCCCCGCATGTTACACTGTGGTTTAAGCAAAAATGGAATCCCTCTTATTTTTGTCTCTGGCTCTCCGACTCTCAACCTCTCTTGCTGAGCACCCCCCACTCATATTTCTGAATAATCTAACCACTAACCATTCTCTCCTGCCACCACTCTCACCCCACCGGTCCATAAATAGCATCTTTGAAGCCTGCTGAGACTTGATAGTTCGAGAGTTAGTGGTCTTTTTCATCCTAATGACCTGTGAGTTCAGGAGCACTGTCCCTGGGTGGGCATGATGCTTGGGTGCTCCATGCCCGCTTCCCACAAAGTTAACCAAGTCAAAGATGATGGAATGCTCACATGCATATATATATATACACATATGTATATGGCATATATATATCCATTCATATATATGTGCAGTTTTGTGTGTATATACATACATATATATGCATGGGTGTATATATTTGTGTTTATGTGTATGTATGTGTGTTATTAGAATTGCTAAGTCTAACTTCTACATGGGTTAGTTGTAAAACTAAGTGATATAATCCAAGAAAAGTACTCAGCATGGGGTGTGATATCTACCAAGTGTTCCATAAATATTAGCTTATATTATTATTTTTAGTTTATTACTTTAGATATATGATCGATTTTATATTCTTGAACGGTGAATAGTTTTAATCTTTTTTTAAGCACACAGATTCTGAGAATTTTCTTCTACTAACCATTTCTGCTGTGTATAAAGTTTATGCTCAACATTTCATGTACTATATTCATATACCGTTTTAAAATTTTTTCATGTAAGGAATGACACTCAATTTGTTAGGTCTTCCCTTCATTACCTATTCTCAATCACTGTTTGGTCTACTCTTGTTTTCTTTGGCTGTAAATCTATCAAACTTTCCAGAAATGTCTCAGATACCCAGAGCTCATTTCTGTAGGCTTTTTTTAAATATAATTTTTCATTTTCCCTAATCTTCTACCTAACCATGAGAATGCTGACCACTTCCTGCTTAAAATTTATTTGAGGAAAGTCCCTTTTTGTTGGTCCAAGTTCCTATATTTCCCCAGTTCTGCTTTTTCCTACGATCTTACAAGAAGAAAAATAAGAAAATCCAAACATATGAAGTAGTGCCAAATGTTGGTTTGCATGAAACCCTGTGATGGTTCTTTTTTTTCTATTTTAAAGATTTTATTTATTTATTTGAAAGAGCAGGAGCAGAGGGAGGGGCGGAGGCAGAGGGCAGAGAGAGAGGGAGAAGCAGACTCCCCGCGGAGCAGGGAGCCCGATGTGGGGCTCGATCCCAGGACCCTGAGATCATGACCTGAGCCGAAGGCAGACGCTTAACGACTGAGCCACCCAAGCGCCCGATGGTCCTTTATCTGTAAGAATCAAAATTGAATTCTGATACTTGCCCTAACTCTGGGTATAATTGGTCTTCACTGTCACATGGGAGTTTACATTTTTCCTGATATAGCCTGTTTTCATGAAACTTTATTCAAAAAGCCTCCTTGAGAGAGACCATATCAAGGTTTATATCCAAAAATATAAAGTGCTTTCTTCTGAGACGGTGATGTGCAGGGTTTAATCTCTCCATAAGAGGGGCTGGTCGCCCAAGTTGAACCACGCCCAGCCTTGCTGAAGCTCACTTGGCCGTTTCGAATTCCACTCAGAAAGTCTGCAGGTTTCAGAATTGCTGGTGTCTGAGGGACCAGGTCACTTACATCTCTCGGCAGCTGAGCAAGACACACTGGCGCCAGGTGGGGCTCAGATCCAGCATTGGCCCAATTTGATGCCCAGAGCTTGGACTTGTCATCTTGTGACTCTCCAATACCCCGACTCAGCTGAGGTGACCCACCCAGGCATAGGTCGAGAAACAGAAATGCAAACCTTCAAGCCAGAGTGAGGACTTCCTGCCATACAGAGCTAATTTAGGGCAGTGGAAGCAAAGACAGGGTACACTCTGCCTATGGGCAGACGGTCCCAAGAGAAGAAGAGCCGGGAGACAGGAGCAAACAGGAGCAGAGACCATTTCCCCACGGTGGCCAACATGACAAGTCACTCTGTCTGCCCTGAGAAGCACAGGAAGGGGTGAAGGGCAAAAAGGACATGTCTCCGTCCTTCACTGTGATTTTGATTTGCATTTCTCTGGTGATTAGTGATGTTGAGCACCTTTCCATATATATATTGGCTGGTTGTGTATCTTCTTTGGAAACATGTCTATTCAGTTCCTTTGCCCATTTTTTGAAATTGGGTTTTTTGTTTTGTTGTGTTGTGGGTTTTTTGCTTGTTTTTTGTTTTGTTTTGGTTTGGTTTGGTTTTTGTTTTTGCTGTTGAGCTGTACGAGTTCCTTTGTATTTTAAATACTGACCCCTAACCAGATTTGTGGTTTGCAAATGTTTTCTCCCATTCTGTAGGCTGCCTTTTTCATTTTGTTGATGGTTTCCTTTGCTGGGCAGAAGCTTTTTCGTTTGATGTGCTCCTACTTGTTGATTTCTGTTTTTGTTGCCTGTGATTTTGGCTAAAAAAAAAAATCATTGCCAAGACCAATGTCAAAGAGCCTTCCCCCTATGTTTCCTTTAAGGAGTTTTACGGTTTCGGTTCCTACGTTTAAGCCTTTAGTCCACACAAACACACAGGTGGGAGATGACTCTGTCCCATGAATCACGAGGGTTGTAACCGCAGAGATTCTCAGGATGGGGATAATACCAGGGTATCTCACCAGGGAGGACATATTTATTGTGAGACAGTCACAGAGATTTGGATATCGGCTCGCCCACCTGTCCTAGTAGGTTCTTAACCTTGGTTGCCCCTTAAAATTACCTAGGGAGCTTTAAAAATCCCCATGCCCGGGCCCCACGTACGCAGACTTTGGTTGAACTGGTCTGGGGGATAGCCAGGGCTTTTGGATGTGAAAGCTCACAGGTGAGTCCAGGATGCAGGCAAAGTTGAGAACGGCGGCTTCAGGATAACTGCTCTATGACAACCTCTTCTCAGACTTGAGCACGCAGCAGAGTCACCCGAGGGGCTGATTAAAACTCACTGCAGGTGGATCCCACGTCAGTTTCTGATTCAGTAGGTCTGGAGTTGAGCCCGAGAATTTGCATCTCTAACAAGCCGGGCCCCCGGGATGCCAATGCTGCTGGGTCGGGAACCACACTTTGAAAACCCGTGCTCTCCTGAGTGGTCCCCAAACTTCACTGGCTTCGGTGGCCCGGCCCTGGAGCTCCTGGGTCCATACGTTTGAGTCCTGATGGCTGCATTTTACATAAGAGCCGGATGATCCCCTACCAAGTGATCTAAAGACCCGTCTTTACAGAGCTGTCCCCTGGGCACAGTTTATATGCACCACTTTAGGGGCTGAGGTGACACCGGTAGACAGTAACTGAGAATGTCACCTTTTCTTTCCCTTTGCCCCTCTTCCTTTGTTCCCATCCAAGCTGACCTTCGGCTCTGTGCACGTTGCCTTGGGGGACATGTGCGGGCTAAGTTATTTGGATTTTGTCTTCTAGAGGCCTACTGGTCTTAGGGGATCATAGGGGGCGTTGGGGAGGTAAGGCGACGCGAGGACATCTGGGTCTCCAGGAAGGGCAAGGGGAGAAAGCTGCTTCTCCACCCGTTTTGAAGAGGGAAGGGAAGAGGCGGGCCGGGGAGGCCCGTTGTTCATTCTGAGAAAAGAGGGAATGTGCCAACTTCATGTGCATAATGATTATGAAATGGATGGGGCATGCACACGCGCGCGTGCGCACACCTCTCTGAAACTGCTACATCACACCCGGGAACTGCGCGCAAGCCCTGGGAGGCATGGCTCCCCCAGGCCTCCCCAAGGCTGACTTAGGCTTCGGGAGAGTCCGGTAGGGTGAAGCTCAGAGATGGAAGAGAAACTGAGTCCTAGAAAATCAGTGTTTCTTTCTGCACATCGCAGGGGGTAGACATTCACACCACATACACTAGCCACGCGTTCAACTACGTGAGCGTTTTCCACCTGGCTACATTTCCCGCCTAAATCTGATTTTGTTTTCTCAAAATCAAACTCAGTAAGTGGACTTAGAATATGCATTGGGAAGTCTGAGCTTGATTTCCTATCACTTAAAATTTATAAAATTAAGCCTTCTCTAGCTCATCGCTTAGTTAGAATCCTCTACCTATTCCCAAACGGGGGAGCAAAAGTTTCTTGTTTTGCAGTGTTTGCATTTCTTAAATCTCAAATCCTTTTGAGACCCATAGGCCAAATCGTGAATATCAATTCTTTTTATTTAGAAACTTGCACTGCCTTCACTGAAACTGCCCCCAAACTAGGAATAAAGCCTTTATACACGTGCAGATTTGTATTAACTTTTACAGTGATTTAAATTTTCATACTCCTGTATACATTATCACACACAAATGACTGGGCCTGCTAGTCAGGAAATCCGAAATATTGGGCCGGGAGCGCCACCTGGTGGCAGGATGGTTATTAACACCTTTGCCCTTGGCTGGATCTTCCAGAAGTAATTTCTGACCTTGAAGGCCTTTCTGCAGTCCCCTGGGGTGCAGATGCAGAAAGGAAGAAGCAAAAATGGTTTTCTCCAACTCTAAGAACACCACTGTAAGAGAGTTGGAGACTGGAAAAAGCGAATTCGAAGGGAAGAGAAAAGAAAACATGTTGGGGGTGGGGGGAGGGGAAGAGGTACTTGAGATGGTGAGGAATCAGGGGAAGACTTTATGGAGTCTTCCTCTCCACTGGAGCCCTGGGCCTCCAACCTAACAGACTGTTCTCCAGTTTTCAGAGTGCCCTCCTATTTGAATTAATTGGCCGTTCCCCAAATCTTCCCGCATGGTTTCAGGCTCTGGTATTGACCCCCTCCCCCCCAGCAGACGCTCTCACCCCCAAGTATCCAACGTGACCGCCTACATCCCAAAGACACCGGAGGCTCCCCGACATGCACTTTGTCCAATGCCCTCCCCTCCACACCAGAATGTTTGGTGTCACGGTCTTCCGCACCTTGGCACAAAAATGAGATTCTCCCCCCAAAGAGCCCGTCCACCAAGATGCCTATCTTATTCCTCAAGGAGAGGTGGGCCTCCCATAGGGGTTCCTTCCCCTTGGAAAGTGAAAGCCCCGCCCAGCCTGCTCTGGGCTCGATGACTTTTGCCGACTTGGAAAACCTGTTCCATCAGGTATAGCCCGTGTGTTGTACAAACACGCTTTTCCGTTCTGCAGGCGTTTCGTCTTCCCGGAACATGGTTCTGTTACTTTCCTTACAAAGATGTTTGTTGTGGCATTGTTTGTAATTAAAAAAAAAAATTAGGCAAAATCCAAATGTCAATCAATGGGAGATTCGTTAAGTAAAATGTTACATCCGTACACTGTGCACGGCAGAGCCATTAAAAATGATAATAAGACAGAACTACAAATTCAAAACAAGGCTAGGTGGAAAAAATGGTACAGAGTAGTACTCGTCGTCTGATCCCAGTTTTGCAAAAGAATTGCTTGTATCGCGGGGCGCCTGGGTGGCTCAGTCGTTAAGCGTCTGCCTTCGGCTCAGGTCATGGTCCCAGGGTCCTGGGATCGAGCCCCGCATCGGGCTCCCTGCTCAGTGGGGAGTCTGCTTTTCCCTCTCCCACTCCCCCTGCTTGTGTTCCCTCTCTCGCTGTGTCTCTCTCTGTCAAATAAATAAATAAAATCTTTAAAAAAAAAAAAAAAGCAAAAGGAATTGCTTGTAATGCCAGGTCATATACGCAGAGGGAGTATCTTCAAGATCATACACCAAATTGTTACTACTGGTTTTCTTTGACGGGTGGAATTTGGAGGGCTTTCAGCTTCTATGTTATACATTCCTGAATCTGAATGTTTAGAACTCTGTGGTAATATTATAATCAGGAAAGATTTATATATATATATATATATATAAATGTGTGTATATATATATAAATATGTATATATATATGTGTGTATATATATATGACTTCCCTTAATTTTACTGATCTAATCCTCTGTGTCTCCCTTCCATTTTTCCCCAACATTTATCAACTGATACGGGCACTGGGGCCATGCTGGCCGAATAAAACAGCTCTCGGACTCAAAAGGTTTGCAGTCTGGCAGAGTGGAAAATGGACCCGGGAACATCGAGTGTAGGGCAGGATGTGACAAGTGCCGCAGAGCTGTCGGTTCATGTGGGCAAATTACTGAACCTTTGCAAGCCAGCTTCCTCCTCTGAAAGTGGAAACCGTAACCCCCACCAAAGCTGAATGTGGGCCGTAGATGGGGAGAGCCTTGGAGGGGTGCCCGGGAAGCCAGGAGGGGTGTGGAGGACGCCTACCTGCTCTGCGGGCCGGCAGAGTGGGGGGCCGAGAGCGCACCGGCTCACCGAAGGCAAGCTCCCGTGACTCTCCAAAGTGGGGCGCAGGGGGGCAGGTGAAGAAGGCTGCAGAGTCAGGACCGGGCGAGGGCGGTCGCGTGAACTCCGGAGCAGGGTTGAGGTCTGAGCATACGGAGAGGGAGAGTTGGCAAGAGCTGGGCTCTGGATTGCAGAGAAGCTCACATCGCCGCCCTCTGGGGCCCTGCTGATGATGGGCGCTCCGGCCGAGATGCTGGTAGCCCGTGCCCTCCTTCGGGAAGCTTCCGCGGTGTGCCGGGCTCGCTGCTACGTGGGCCCGGTGACCGGGTCTGATTGCCTCGCCTGCTGCTGTGAAACCCCTTCTAAACTGGCTTTTGAGTCTTCTGCTCTCAAAACGACTTTGTCGAATGTCGCGGGTCAGCTTCTGTTTGCCAAATTAGGTGACTTTTTATAGGTCCCGGGGATCCTTTCTGTTGGTGGAATATCCGGTAGTGGTCAAGGGCACAGTTCTGGAGCCGGAGTAACCTGACTTTTTTAACCTCTTTGTGCTTTAGTTCCCTCCTATAAAAACTGAGCACAACCACAGCCCCTCCATCAGGGGTTCCTGGGAGAGGTGAGCAAGTTCGGAAGGGCCAATCTACTGAGGCTCAGCTACGGCTTGGGGAGCCCTTCCTTTCTTCTCCGACTCTCCCTGGGCTGGGCGCATGAGGATACAGTGATGAAGTCCCTGCCCTCAGGGACACTCACTAATCAGTGAACGTATGCTAAGACTTTGGAAAAAGGGCAACAGAGGATGGCTTGGCCCTTTGGGAGTGCAGAGCAGGAGGCCCCGCCGGCTGGGGTGGGGGGTGCAGTTTAGACGAGGCCACTCGGAGTTGAGGGAGTCCAAACTGAGTCTTGGAGGAGTCCCAGAAGGGAGCCAAGTTTGGGTGGAGGGGTGACATGGGGGCGCTGTGCGTGGCACTTGGGAGGGGAGACGGAGGACTGGGTCGGAAGGGGGCTTGCCCTTGGGGAGTTGGAACGGTCTTGTTTATCCACCCAGCCCTCTGTTTTGGATCTGTGGATCTGCCCTCTGCTTCCCACCCCCCCGCAGTCCTCGTTGTGCGGAGGTAACATTGTACTTACTGATGCTCCTATTGATCAACATTTGGGTTTGTCCTAATTTTTCTTTTTTTCTAAATTACAAAGTCACAGCAAGTATCTTTGGAGGGGAAACAACACATCACGAATGTCCACACCTTCTGCCTGTGCTTTTCTTTGGAAAAAGCTGTTTGTCTTCTTGTATTGTTTTAAGTGGGAACATTCACCTTTGATTTTATATATCTTTACACCCATATGCATATACAGAGAATCTTAACCTAGCTCAGTTTATATAGACATTTTTCTTTTTAGTGTTTAAACAAATCTCTTATTTTAGACTGGTTGTAGATTTACAAAACAGTTGCAAAGAGAATACAGAGAGTTCCTTAGAGCCGGCACCCAGTTTCCCCTGTTGTTAGCATCTTCTATTACTATGCTACGTTTGTTGATACGTTATTATTAGTTAAACCCCATACTTTCTTTGGGTTTCATGAGTTTTCCCCTAACGCTCAGAATACCTTATTCCATGTAGTCAGCACATCTCCTTAGGCTCCTATGAGCTGTGACAGTCACTCAGATTTTCCTTGTTTTTGATGACCTTGACAGTTTTGAAGATTACTGGTCAGGGATTTTGTAGAGTACCCCACAATTTGGGTTTTTCCGATGTTTTCCTCATGATGAGACCGGGGTTATGGGTTTTGAGGAGGAAGAGCCACAGAGGTGAAGTGCCGTTCTTGACACATCATACCAGGGATACCTGTTAGCAACAAAATTCTTTTTCCCTTTGTCCATCAGTCTCTATTAAGCTAAATATGGGTTCCCACTGACGTCTCCAACCAACCCATTGCCGCATGGTTCTTTCTGTCCTGCTCCCCCCACCCCTCCCCCCCGCCCCCGGCCATAAGCTCTATTTTTGACCGAGCCCCTTTATATCTTAACTTTCTAAAACACCCCCTCACCCCCTCGCCACCCCCCTCTTTAGTCATGGATAAGGATGGCTAAGGCTTAAAGCTTTACAAGCTATAAACACCTTTCCATGTGACTGCAGGCTCAATGGAACAATCACACAGGATGGTCTCGCTTCATCACCCAACTCCTTCAACTGTGGCCCCTCCTTCGCTCTGTCCCCACCACCTGACCTTGAAAGACTCCCACTGTGTCAGCCAGCTTTCACTCCCCTCTTGGAAGCCTTTCCCTCCACGATGCTGTGGGGTTTAGAGCAAACCAGGGCACAGCCGTGTCAGGCCTCCTTTGCCTCCGTGCTCCCCACCGCTCTCAGGTAGTGAGGAAAGTTCCAGACACTGCTTCCCCTGCTCCTCATTCCCAAAACTTATCTGCGGCTTCTGAGTTTCCTCTTGAACTTAGCACAGGCCAGGCCCTTGTCTGAGACCCAGCTGGCATGTCTCTCTCTCTCTGTCAGGCTCCTCTCTGACCATCCCCTCCTCTTCAGGCTGGATAAATTAAACCTTGTCCAGGGAAAGGAAATGCCGTTTTATGTGTGGTTTCATATATTTCAAACATCTAGAACTCAACTGCAACTTTTGCAACTGCTCTTTGCTCGGGTCCTGTGGCGCCGACCCTTCCCTGAAGCAGTGACCGCCTCAGAGCCCCCTTCCCACCGGAGGGAGGTCGGGGGGTGGGGGGAGGACTCTCACTGGGAAATGTCTTATGAGGCCTTTCTGTCTCCCTAATCCCTTCTGGCCTGGGAACCCCTGTCAACACCTGAATTGGCTTTGGCGGACCGGGAACAGCCAGAAGGGACGTCAGCACACACGCAGTGCGTCACCGGAGAGAGAAATTTTATGATGATGATGAGCTGTTAGCAGAAGAGGTAGGGAGTAAGAACACAGAGTTGGTGGGAGCCAGAAAACTCACCCGCATGCTCTCCTCAAAACGTGGATGGGAGGCTTGATCCTGTCTGGCTTTTCACTTAGGGCATTCGTGAAAGGAGAAGTTGAAAGCACACAGAGCAGAAGTGGGGTGGTGGGTTCCCATACTCCTTTCTACCGCTACTGCCCTCCGGACCTTTGCTTTCAGTTCCCACAGCCCTGAAATAAGGTGGCCCTTCCAGCTCTCAAGGGCGATGGCTTTTTGTGGTGTTTTGGCCCATTATTTGAGACACTGGCTTCAGGAAACACAGGAATGCGTTGCAATGGATGGAAAGACCCAGATTTTCAGATAACTGGTCTGCAACCTGGGACTGCCTCAAGAAGGGAATTTGTGGAGGATTGCAAGACCTTGCCTTGGCCCTGCTTGTGCGGTCAGACGTGCTGTTGAAAGGAGACAGTTCTATTTATGATGCTGAAATAGGCTTCAATTTGGTTTAGCTGAGCCACCATGTACAGTTGCGCAGGTTGTCCACTGCTCAAGAGTAGTTGGCCATATGACCAAGTGAGGCTGTAATCCAGCCCTCCTTCTTCATACTTAGCTCTGTGCCCTGATCTGGGGCTATATAGGCCATAGGAAGAGTGCCTTTAGCTAACTTTTTCATCCAGAGTGCTGCCATTTTCTGATGGGTATTGAGGCATTGTATAGACTAGCACTTTAAGCTTTTGTTTGAAATGAGAAATAATAGTACAAATGGAGAAGAACTGGTTGGGAAGGAGCATAATGGAGCAGGTGTAAGTCTGAGTGCTAACAGAGTGCTCTGGAGGGTGGGTTAAGGGACTCGGGAGTGAGGGAGGGAGGGGGAGTAGGGGAAAAGCTATGGAATTGTGGGAACAGGTGCGGGAGGGCCATGAGATGGACAGTAGCCGCTACGTGCGGCCCACGTCACCGGTGTGTGTGCTGACCAGGGAGGGGCCGCGGGCCTGGAGGCGCCCTGAGAAGCTGCAGTGGGGCTCCCAGACGTTGGCCCATGGCAGCCGTGCCCTCAGGAGCTCTGCACCTCAATTTCAAGCCAGGATGGACTCACATCAGATCGGCCTTTGTGTAGAGGAATCCTCTTGTGCACGTCTTCATCCAAATCCATTGCTTTTAAAGGGTTCTTTTCCATGACTCCTCCCACTGTAGCCTTGTCTATGTTCCATGTTGATTTTTTTCGGACACACAACTGATGGCAGGTACCTGGTGCTGTCCTAGGTCTTGAGCCTTCTCCAGGGCTCCACGGGATTTCCCTGTGTGGCACTTCGCTGTGGCCTGGATGTGCAGAAGCCATCCGCTGCCCTGGGACTGCTCAGGTGCCCACTGACGCCAGAGGGAGAGGGGCGCGGCCAGCACCCCGACCGTGGGCTCGCTGTTGGTGTTTTTCTCCCCATTTGAGAGATGGGAAAACTGAGGCTCAGGGAGGTTCATCTGGGACGTGCTGTTGCCTGACTGGAGCACTTAACGACAGATCATCTCCATTTTGAAATAAAGACCTGTGTCAGCATGGGGGTGCAAAGGGAAGAACACGGAAGGGGGGGCCGAGACTTTGGACCCACGCAGGGCAAGGCAGGGAAAGTGGGCCTGGCCACTGAGGGCCAGGTTTGGGGCTCAGGCAGAGGGCCCGCTCCTCTGGCCACTTTCCACATGGGACTCCGCTTCCGGTTTGCAGTGACTGTCCTGCCCTGGTGTCAATGTCATTGTCCTCTTTCATGGTTACTGGTTGGGTGGAAACACCTGCAACAGTTCGCTTGATTTGAGTAAGTGGCCCATGTTCCCGAGCTTGCCAGGTGCGGGCACTGACCAGACTGGGCGTGAGTATCACCCAACCGTGCGCCGTGCTTGACGGGAGCCCAGTTGACTGGCCTGTGATCGGCTGACACTTTGTGGCCGGGGAGCCAGGGCATGTGTGTCTGGCTTTTCTAGAAAGGCTGGCCAGCAATCCAGCCTGAAGTTCAGCCCACTACTGGCAGTCATTTTTACTTCTTCTTTTTTTTTTTTTTTAAGCTTTTATTGATTTATTTGAGAGAGAGAGTGAATGATAGAGCACAATTGAGGGGGAGGGGGCAACGGGAGAGGGAGAAGCCGACTCCGCACTGAGCAGGGAACCTGAAACAAAGTGATCTCAGGACCCTGGGATCATGACCTGAGCCAAAGGCAGATGCTTAACCGACTGAGCCACCCAGGCGCCCCTTTACTTACTTTTTCAAACTTTATTTTGGAGCAAATGGTTCAAGGGAAACCAAGAGACTGGTGGCAGGTAGATGAGATCTCTGAGCTCACTATCATGAAGGCTTCGGGGGAGCCCATGAAGCCACAGTCTGTGTTCCCTGGTGTCATGGGAACCCTGGGAGGGGGGAATAATAATGATACAATGTGTGTGTGTGTGTGTGTGTGCGCACACGAAAATATCACCCCCGCCCCACCCTGTCCCCAGTGTCAGGCAAGATGAAGCACATACTATCCCATTCCAAATGACTCTCTTGGCCAGGGGTCAGCCAATGCTTTCGGGAAAGTAAATATTTTAGACTCTGTGGGCCAAGAGGCACATAAAGACATGATGTAGGTACTTACATAATAAGAGAAAAACACATTGCACGAATATTTAATTGATAAAATTCAAAATATAATAATCGAGTGCACTTTTTTGTAACATAGGCCTAATAATGACAAGAATGGAATTCTTTTGGGGGATGATCACATTCTGTGTAACTGAAGTTTAAGGTTAGTGTTCCTTATCATCAGATTGATTGCAAATGTTTATTTGTAAAAATTATTCTTCACCCCCATCCCCCCCACCCCGGGGCTGTATTTGGCCAACATGCTGCAGTTTGCTGGCCCCTGTGCATAGTTAGACCTTTGGAGGGGCTCTGAGAGCCCCAAATCCTGTTCACTTATCTGACAGAATCAAGAAATTAACGTTTCCTGCCTCATGAACGCCCACGCTCATCCAGTCACTCACTCACTCACTCATTCACTGGATGTTTATTGAGCTTCTACCATGGGCTAGGTGCTGGCTGAACCACGGGGACACTGGGGGTGAGACTCCTTCTCTGCACCACACCTCGTGGGGGACCCACACCCACCTTGCTCTGTGCTGTCTTGGAAACGTGTGGAACACAGATGGAGCAATGTAAATGTTATTTCGCTGCATTATATAACAAAAGATGAGTTTGGGCAATCCTACACTGACTTCAAATGTGTGGTAAAGTTTACAAAAACACACCAAAGTTTTCTAAGTCTAAGAAAAAATGTCCCTGTTTCTCTCCCTCCTTTTCCCTTGATCCTGCTCTCCAGAACAAACCCATGTTGACATTTTGATGAGGATCCTGCAGCCATCTCCCCCCACCCCCACTACACACACACATACACCCAAATATACACAAATTCACACACACACACACAAACACACAACCCCATATGTGTTGTATTTGTATCATTCATTTAAATCATTTTATAAATAACTTTCTCCCCCTGAATTTCAGTTTTGAAATTTTAAAGCACAGTCAAGAAATGATTTGGCAACACTTAAGAAATCACAAGTTCCCTTCTTCCCACATAAACTTCTGCAAACCGTGTGCTAGGTTCTGCTGATGGTAAAGCTGCCAAGTTCAGGAAGTTGGCCAGTTTCTTTCTCCTGAGGGTGCCTACTGACAGACGGTGGCCCTCCCCAGTGCTGCAGGTGACCGAATGAGAAATTAGGACGACGAGAGAGCCCGGTAAGCCACTTCTATTCTCTTAACACAGCTTTCCTACAAAATACATGATTTCTGACTGACTCCGAAATATGGTTTGGTGGCAAATGGTGTGAACACAGAAAGGGCTGAATGGGGCCAGTAAGTATAAAAAGGTTAAGTATTGAAGCAACTCTCAGTGACAGGTAGTAGATGTTAAAAATCAAATGCTGTGGTCTTACTAATTTGAACAGGAGAACGAGCAAATTCCAAGTTAGGAGCTGACTATTACTCTCTGGTCCTGCCAGAAACAATATTCTCTTCTAGAACCAAAGGGTTGGAAGTGAAGTGAGTGGCGGAAGTGTTTTTCCTTTGCTAACTCTACAAAAAAAAGGACAAACTCTCATCTCACATGTTCCAGTCACTTGCTAGGGCCTAGGCAAAGCCTGAAATTAATATACTCCTAGGCGCTTAGTGTTCAAAATTATTTCCTACTTTTCTTGTTCGGGGATTTTTTAAGTGAACATGTTACCATTTCTACAATTGTATTCTATAGTGTTTAGACATAGCAGGTGATCAGTTTTTGTTACTGTTGAGAACCGTCAGATTGAAAAACAAACTTTACAATTTTAAGAAGTGATATGTTTTCTAAAAAATTTGGTGAGATTTGAGAGCAGTTGAAAAGTCTGGTTTTGGGGCGCCTGGGTGGCTCAGTCGTTAAGCATCTGCCCTTGGCTCAGGTCATGATCCCAGGGTCCTGGGATCGAGCCCCACGTCAAGCTCCCTGCTCAGCGGGAAGCCTGCTTCTCCCTCTCCCACTCCCCCTGCTTGTGTCCCCTCTCTTGCTGTCTCTCTCTCTCTGTCAAATAAATAAAATCTTTAAAAAAAGAAAAAAAGAAAAGTCTGGTTTCAAGAGAATCTCATCCAAAATGTAACTTATCTTGTTTCCATGCTCATCCAGTGCTTAGTAGAGTTCTTGGAGTTATTTATTTTTACAGCCATTTAGTGTATATTTAAGTTTTTGAGGTGAATTTTCTTTCTTTTTTCTATTCTTCAAAGTTTTAATTTTATTTCCAGCTAGTTAACAGACTGTAATATTAATTTCAGGTGTACAATACAGTGATTCAACACTTCCGTACAACACGCAGTGCTCATCACAAATGTATTCCTTCATCCCCATCACCTGCCCCCCCATCACCATCAGTGTGTTCTCTAGAGTTAAGAGTCTGTTCCTTGGTTTGCCTCGCTCTCTTTCCTCACCCCCTTTGCTCATGTGTTTTGTTTCTTAAATTTCACAAATGAGTGAGATCATACGGTATTTGTCTTTCTCTGACTTACTTCGCTTAACATTATACTGTCTAACTCCATCCACATGATTGCAAATGGCAAGATTTCATTCTTTTCGAAGGCCGAATGAAGTTAGTTTTGAAATGCATGTGATGCCCGTTTGAGATCTTGAAAGGAAATTCAGTCTGTACCGGAGTTTTATGATGCTTTATAAACAGACTGCAACGGCCCAACGGGGCCACTGACAGGTGTGGAATTGGGGTTGAAGTTATCCGATTTCTACTTGGCACGTGAAGCTGCTGTGGGAGCCACAGCCAATATAATTGTATTATAAGAAAGTGAAAATGGAGGAATAACAAAATCAAACTAAGCCTGGAAGGGTGCCCTGCCTCCCTCCCTCCCACTGGTGATATAGGGAGAGGTTAAGGACCTCGTGGGCCCCTGGCCGATGAAATCAGAATGTCGGGGGCTGGGCCTGGCTGTTCGTAGCTTCTCAACCTCAGAGCTCTCTCAAGGTGAGCCCAGGAGCCACGGCCTTAGAACAGCACCCCAACAGCTCTTTTGGTCCTTGGCTTAAAGAGCACAGTCCTTTCGTAGGTGAGAAGGTCCCAGGAAGACCCGAAGCTCCCTCATTAGCCCCTTGCTTGGATCTCAGAAAGTGAAATAAAGGCTCCGAGTGTGCTTATCTGAAAAGCCCAGGCTGTGGTTCAGGGCGAGGGCAGGGGCTGATGCTCATTCTTCTCCAGGGGCTGCTTCTCATCCTGCCGCGTAGCAATCCTCAACACTGCACGGTGGGGGGTGGTGCGGGGCGGGGGTGACGTGGAAAATCTAGACTTAAGGAACATCAGGGCATGTGCATGGGGGAGGATGATGTTACTCATGGTTAGTCTTTGCAAGTCAGTTGGAGATTATTTGTAAGGGCATCTTAGGGTCACCTCCAGAGTCCATTGAGGGGATCATCATTCCAGTGGAATGTCTTGACTTCAGCCGAGTTATTAAACAGAGCTGAGGGATTTGTTGTTTTTTAAATTCTTTATCTCCAATTTATGACTCTTCCGGGGCTATGAACACAGAGTAAATCTGAATGCAATAACCCGTTGGTTCTGGGTCAGCATTAGCAAGTACGGGCCGTGCTGACTTTCCAGAAAGTTACAGATCACTCCTGGTGGGTGCGTATGTCTACAGTCAGTGGGTTTCCAGTTGTTCTGTGGAATTACAGACGTCTGGAAGTGCCTGGTGGTAGACGGATCAGTGCAGAAAGGCAAGGTAGATAATCCACCCCTGGCATTTGAATCCTGAACGTTCCAGGCGTGGCTATGAGGTCTCTGCAGATCGTCGAAACCAGACCATTGCCAACCAGGTGCTTGCTTCTAGAACTACCAATTTGCTAACTCCTCGGGGATCTCTAGGCTCAGTTGCAGCTCTGTCACCTACCATTTGAGTGACCCCGGGTAAATTAGCCTCTCTGAGCCTCAGGTTCCCCATCTATAAAATGGGGGCTTAGAGTAGCACCCACTGCATTGATTTTTATGAGGATTACATACAGAAATGTGTGACTTGCACTCGTCCCAGTGTTTGCTTCCTGGTAAAGCACTCACCAAGTGCTCCCTACTGTATTTCTGGGAATTCAAATAGCATGATTTGTCATATTTCTATGTATAAGATATCAGGATTCATGTCTTCATTGACATGAGCATTTAATGTGGTAGTGGCTTCTTTTCTCTTCCAAAGCCGTTAGTGAATCCATCAGATTTGGGATGGATAACATATCTATTGATTAATTTTAAGCTTCCTCTAAGGTGGCAAATCCTGTCAACCGCTTCTTTATTAATTTACTTTCGTAATGTCTCCGTGGTCACCAGTCAACTGCAAATGAATCAGAACCCATGAAAATTAGAAATATATCCAGTCTGGCAAAAAATCAGATCTGGTTGAATGCCACATCATAGCCAAACAGCTAAGTAATTCAACTGGGAGGATTAATCATGTTTTGTAATCAATAGGTTCTCTTGACCCTTTAGCGTTAGGGGTTATCAGGGGGACCCATCCTGAGAAAGGGGGTGCAGCTCGGGAGATGGTCTGAGGCAAAGGAAGCCTTTGAAGAGGGAGAAGGAAGGAGGCATCATTGCAGAAAGGCCGTTTGCAGCTTAGGAAGGGGATGTGGAAAGATAAAAAGCTGTTTTATTTCAGGAAGGCAGGCTCTGCCCCCATCCCCCACCCCCAAGCCCCCCGCAGACGGTTTTTGCCCAAGATTGTGAAATTGTGTAGGAAAACGTGTGGGATTGAGGTTAGCATTGCCCAGTGGGGGTACTCCCTTTGTGCCCAGCATGGTCCCTCACCCCACGGGCGGGGTTCTGGGGGTGGCCCCTCACGGTGTCCTTAGCCAAGGCAGACTTTTCTGAACCCTTCTTCAAACTGCCCTGATCTTTGAAAACTGTTTTTTTTTTTTTAAAGATTTTATTTATTTATTTGAGAGAGAGAGTGAGAGAGAGACAGAGCACAAGAGGGGGGAGCGGGAGAGGGAGAAGCAGACTCCCTGCCGAGCAGGGAGCCCGATGTGGGACTCGATCCCGGGACTCCAGGATCATGACCTGAGCCGAAGGCAGTCACTTAACCAACTGAGCCACCCAGGCGCCCTGAAAACTGTTTTTGGTGTCCATTGGCGTCCAAGCAGAGAAGGAAGATTTGAGGGAGGACTAGGGTGGGTTGTTCTCGTTGGGCTGTTTGGGTCCTTCAGAGCCCGAAGGTGAGAGCTCGTCTACCGTGTGCCACGGACCCAACCAAAGAACAGAGTATGCACGGAAAATAGGAAAACAGTTGTGAAATCGTTTCCTCTATAGCTGGCAACAGCGGTCTTTGGCAGGGAGGGGAAGTTAAGCAGATTTCTGTGTGTGTGTGTGTGTGTGTGTGCGTGCGTGTGTGTGTGTGTGTGAGATTCATATGCTTTCTTTAACGAAACGGGTCCTGAGTTTTTCTGGGTGTTCCCAGGCAACACCCAGTGAGAGATCCAGGCCATGCAGACCCAGTCATCCTCAGGGAGCTTTCTAGGCAGGGAGCTCCCTGGCATGTCTGGACCAGGGCTTCTTCGGGCGGCTGGGCCTTGTCTGGGCAGTGGGTCCCACCGGCTGCTCTCAGTCCCCGCTGCCTGTCCTCACTCTCTCAGGCACCACAACCTCGGTGGCTCAAAACAACAGAACTGTGTCCTCTCACCATTCTGGAGGCCAGAAGTCCAAAAGCCGGGGGTTATCGGCAGGGTCGGTTGCTTCTTGGCGGCTCAGAGGGAAACGTTCCAGGCCCTTCTCCTGGCTCTTGGCGGTGGCCGGCAGCCCTCGGTGTTCCTTACAAACTTCCCTCTTCTCCTAAGGACATCAGGCGCTGGACTAGGGGGCACCCTCACGCGGATGACCTCACTTTGATTCGATTCCATTGCTAAAGACCCTACTTCCAAAGCAGGTCATACTCACAGGTACAGAGGTTAGAGGTTCAGCACGTCTTTTTGGGGGGTTACAACTGAACCCGCAACACTCTCCTTGCCCTCCACCTCGGTCACTCCTGTTCTAATACTTCTCTTTCTGCCTGCAGCTATCTCCTCACCTTGCTCCTGTGATCTGAGCCCCAGGGTGACACCATGGACAACCGGGGCTGGCTCCTCTTTAGAGAGCTCTTCTTTTCTTAGAAGGCACAGGGCCTAGGGCCCGTGACACTTTTGGGAAAGGTTTCGTTTTCTTTAAACTCAGGAAAATAATATAATCCAGCCCAGATTGTGTTTGTCTATATGCCAATGAGGTAGTAAAAGAGAATTATATATATATATTTTATTATTATTTTTTTTTAATGGAAGAAGAGGCCCACAAAGGCCAAAGTGCTCTTGGGCCCTTGAAAGTCGTAACTTGGCCCTGTTGACAACCACATTCTATTTTCTGATTTACCAGATATGCCGAGGAAAATTCAGGAATTGCTAATAGGTCCCCAGTGAAGGAGATTTAAGTATTTTAAAAAATGTATTTATTTTAGATAGATACATAGATAGAGTGAGAGCACGACCATGGGCACTCATGCGAGCAGGGGGAGGAGCAGAGGGAGAGGGACAAGCAGACTCTGTGCTCAGCACAGAGCCCGACACAGGGCTCGACCTCACAACCCTGAGATCATGACCTGAGCCGAAACCAAGTGTTGGACGCTTAACTGACTGCGCCACCCGGGCCCCCCAGGAGATTTAAGTATTGATCCACAATCCCTTACCTGAAACCTGTGGGCCAGCGTGGCGTCAGAGTTCAGAATTCATATTTTAGCAAGATGATACGGTGCGTGCATGATACCTTACAAAACACTTTCAGTGGGTCCAGGTCATGCAACACGGCTGTTTCTGCCGTGAAACAAGAATGCTCACGCTAAGTAGCTAAATACGGGTTATGGCAGCCTTAGGTCCTTTCAGGTCAGGTTTTGCTGCCAAATAAGTTATAAAAAAACAAAGTCTTCTGGTGCTCAGATTTTTTAGGATTTCAGACTTGCAGAGAGGGGACTGAGAATCTGTGCAAGATGGGACCTGCATTAAGAAAAGAAACATAAACCACTGTCCTGGGTGTCAGACGCCTCATTCTATCAATCGCTGTCTGATTTTTTTTTTTTTTTTTTTTTGCTTTTTCCTTGTGATGCTTTCTCTCATGCCAGGTGAATTGCTCAGGTGACGGGTACTGACTGTTATTTCATATTCAAGGGTAGAACACCAAATAACTGATGAGAAGCTTCAGTTTCAAGGCCAGAACTTTCCAACAGATGAGTCTCTGCCCAAGATGAATGGCTGTGAGTTGTTTTTGGTCAGAGCGTGCCAACATGATCACAGATCCTTTCCGCAGTACAGGGCTGAGGCCAGGGTGAGGAGAGTTAAGGCACTCATTTGGGGGCAAAATTTAAGGAAGGGAGGATGCCCAAAATTTGCTCCATAATCAAGATAAACAATATTTTATTTTATTTTTTTAAAGCTTTTATTTATTTGACAGACAGATACAGTGAGAGAGGGAACACGAGCAGGGGGAGTGGGAGAGGGAGAAGCAGGCTTCCCGCGGAGCAGGGAGCCCGATGCGGGGCTCGATCCCAGGACCCTGGGACCGTGACCTGAGCCGAAGGCAGACGCTTAAGGACTGAGCCACCCGGGTGCCCCTCAAGATAAAACAATATTTTAATGTTCTATTAAAAAAAAAATCAAACTG
>NC_138385.1:98247382-98279310 GCF_054177405.1 Leptonychotes weddellii | reverse complement strand
TTTTTTTTAAAGATTTTATTTATTTATTTGAGAGAGAGAGAATGAGAGACAGAGAGCATGAGAGGGAGGAGGGTCAGAGGGAGAAGCAGACTCCCTGCCGAGCAGGGAGCCCGATGCGGGACTCGATCCCAGGACTCCAGGATCATGACCTGAGCCGAAGGCAGTCGCTTAACCAACTGAGCCACCCAGGCGCCCCAATTAAAAATTTTTTTAAGAAAAAGGAAGAACATCCAGTTCAAGTCTTGAGTCAAATCTTTTTATAGCTAAACATAAAAATTAAGGGTAAATGGCTCTGCTGTTTGAAGTGGTACTATTATAGATTCTGTTTCCTAGGTACTAAGATGTCCTTAGTAATGGTCTAGAAGCAGGAAGATGAGAAAAGAGAAGTGGCCTTCTGTACCAAAATAATATAAGTTGCCATTTTTATTGTGGATGGGAGAAGCAAGGCAGGTTCACTGTCCGTTAGTGGATTAAGACTCTCCAGTCCCTGAGAATTACTGCTTATCCTTTAGAAGGGTGTGTGAGTGTGTGTGCACAAGTACACATGCATTCGCGTGCATGTCTACCAAGGAGAAGCTATTCAGAAGAAACTGGAAGTCTGCAGGAAAAATGAGCGAGTCTCTTTACTCAGTGGCAGGGACCTCAAAGAGTTTTCAGAGTGGCCCAGACTGTGGCTTCTCCATTCTGAATTTTTCTGGAAATTACTATGTCCTGAGGGTTGCCATGGTGGAGAAAGGACCAGGGTGAGCATAACTATTGTCAAAGAGCATTTCCTAAACAGAATGGAAATGTTAAGAATGGGCTCTGTCTTGAAGAGAGAGAAGCGAGGTTGAAATGTTGGCTTGTAGGGCGCCTGGGTGGCTCAGATGGTTAAGCGTCTGCCTTCGGCTCAGGTCATGATCCCAGGGTCCTGGGATCGAGTCCCGCATCGGGCTCCCTGCTAGGCGGGGAGCCTGCTTCTCCCTCTGCCTCTGCCTCTCTCTCTCTCTCTCTGACTCTCATGAATAAATAAATAAAACATTAAAAAAAAAAAAAAAAAAGAAATGTTGGCTTGTAGTAACAACAACCCCTAACCTTTATTTAGGGCTTACCCTGTGCTAAGCTCTGTGTTAAGTACTCTATACTTATTTCTGTCTGCCACTACCTTATGAGGAAGGTACTATTATCACCCTGGATTTACAGATGGGGAAACTGAGGCACCGAGAGTGTAAGTAATTTGCCCAAGGTCTCATAGGAATGGGAGAGCCTTGATTTGGATTAGGCCATTCCAGTGGTACCAGAACACACACATATAACTGCTATGCTGCTTGCCTCTTGCATATCAGGGGTACGTAAGGTAAAAGTGTGACTGTATTCCTTTATAGCATTATTAAACTCTGGGAACAGTGTGATATAGAATCCCAGTTTAAGCTATTTCCACATTGTCATTTTTCTAGTGTCCAGTGAGGGCTGACCGTACACACACAGCCGTGTGTTAATGTTGTGAGAGACTTTGGATAGTGCAGGGCAGGAGAGCTTGGCTCTTTCCCTGATGCCCTTGTAATGACAGAAAATGCTCTTTGATTCTTGGTGGTAAAACTAAGTGATGGCAGAGCTGGGAGTGGGGTGGGAAAATGGCTGTGATGTGGATGCACACAGGAGTTGGGGTGCTTTCCACCAGAGGGAGGGGACATGGGAAAGGGGGAGGTGCATACAAATATTCATCACGGTGGCAGCTACCAAACCTCTAACACCTGAGCAAGGACCATGGGAGGAAACTGGACTTCTTGTTGAAGCAAGAACAATATGGTTTCCTCATCTGAAACATGGATAGACAGACAGACAGTGAGAGATGAAAGCAAAAAGTGGTATTAAAACTCCCTAACCGGCTCAATAGTCCAAGATGGCGGATGATTAGGAAACCTTAGTTTTGTCTGGTCCCAGGAATTCAGCTACATAGCTATCAAATCATTCTGAACACCTGTGAACTCAACTGGAGATCTAAGAAAAGAAGAGCTGCAACCCTACAAAGAGAAAAGCGACCACTTTCTGCAAGGTAGGACGTGCGGAGAAGTGAATCCCAGATGATATATGGGAAGATACAACGTGGGGGGAGGGAGCCCCCATCAGCCGGCCCTGGAAAGTGACAGAGCAGCGGAGCACAAAATCAGAACTTTCAGAAGTCAGCTCTGGCGAGGGATGTCCCTGCCTGAAAGGCGCTCAGGTGGCAAAGCGGGGTGGAATTCTAGGTGGGACAGTGTGGTCCCAGGATCCTTGGGGTCACAGAAAGACTGGGGGTGCCTGAGTGCGGTTGAGTTCCCAGGCATTGGAACAGGGAAGCCGGCTGTAATCAGCAAGCCCAGGAGCGGACTCTCAGCTCGGGGTGGCCATAAAGTGCGAACCATGGCTCAGTCAGGTGACTGCGCTCTGAGCAGGGGCACAGCAAACGGCAGAACCAGGGAGACCCCACTTCCTCCCCCTGGATGAGCAGCCTGAGTGTGCACCACAGGAGTCTGCAGGGTTTGGAGACTTGAAACGGGTCTCCTACCTGAGATACAAATGCTGGGTCACAGGCCGGGTGAGCACGGAGTGCAGATGGAGACCAGGGAGACAGGAGTGCTTGACTGCTTTTCTCTGAGGTCACACTGAGGAGTGAGGCCCCAAGCCTTCAGCTCCAGGGCGGGAGATTGGGAGGCCACCGTGTTCATTCTCATCCTCTAAAGCTGCGCCTTCAGGGAACAAAAGCCACATAGAGCAATCAGGAGCAGATTACATAGCCTGGCCCCCTGGCAAGGGCGGTGCAATTCCACCCGGGGCAAATATACTTGAGAATCAACGCAAAAGGCCCTTCCCCCAGAAGATCAGCAAGAACATCCAGCCTAGACCAAGTTTACCCATCACTGAGAAATACAAAACTCCAGTGCTAGGGGAATACAGCACATAGAATCCATTGCTTTTTTCCTATGTTTCTTTAGTCTTTCAATTTTATTTTTTTTCTCTTCCCTTTTTCAACCAATCTCTTATTTTATCAACTTTTTTTAATATTTTTTAATTTTCATTTTTACAGTAACATTCTATACTTTCATTGTATTTAATTTTATTTTTGTATATATATATATATATATATAAGTTTTTCTTTCTTTACAATTTTGGGATGCAGTTTCTTCTAACAGACCAAAATATACCCAGAGACCTGGCAGGCCAGAAAGGACTGGCATGATATATTCAGGGTGCTAAATGAGAAAAATATGCAGCCAAGAATACTTTATCCAGCTAGGATGTCATTCAAATGAGAAGGAGAGATAAAAAGTGTCCAGGAGAAACATTATTCCTCCCTTTCACCTTGTGAATGTCCAAAAGAAAGGGGGGAAAAAAGGCATGAACAATTCCATTATTTAAAAAGGGAAAGGAGGAAAATATTTCTGGCATTTAAAAGATGCTGCTGTTGGGGCGCCTGGGTGGCTCAGTCGGTTAAGCGTCTGCCTTCGGCTCAGGTCATGATCTCAGGTCCTGGGATTGAGCCCCACATCAGGCTCTCCACTTAGCAGCGAGTCTGCTTCTCCTTCTCCCTCTGTGATCTCTCTTGCTTTCACTCTCTCTCAAATAAATAAAGAAAATCTTTTTTTTTTTTTAAAGATGCTGCTGTTAAGACATGAACAGACATTTCTGCAGAGAAGACATCCAAACGGCCAACAGACACATGAAAAAGTGCTCAACATCACTCAGCATCAGGGAAATACAAATCAAAACCACAATCAGATACCACCTCACACAGGTCACGATGGCTAAAATGAACAAGTCAGGAAACGACAGATGTTGGAGAGGATGCAGAGAAAGGGGAACCCTCTTACACTGTTGGTGGGAATGCAAGCTGGTGCAGCCACTCTGGAAAACAGTATGGAGGTTCCTCAAAAAGTTGAAAATAGAGCTACCCTACAATCCAGCAACTGCACTACTGGGTATTTACCCCAAAGATACAAATGTAGGGATCCAAAGGGGTGCCTGCACCCCAATGTTTGTAGCAGCAATGTCCACAATAGCCAAACTATGGAATGAGCCCAGATGGAAAGAGCCCAGATGTCCATCGACAGATGAATGGATAAAGAAGATGTAGTATATACACAGTGGAATACTACTCAGCCATCAGAAAAAAAAAAAAATGAAATCTTGCCATTTGCAACGATGTGAATAGAACTAGAGGGTATTATGCTAATTGAAATAAGTCAACCAGAGAAAGACAATTATATGATCTCACTCATATGTGGAATTTAAGAAACAAAACACAGTACCATAGGGGAAGAGAGGAAAAAATAAAACAAGACAAAATCAGAGAGGGAGACAAACCATAAGAGACTCAATCATAGGAAACAAACTGAGGGTTGCTGGAGGGGAGGGAGGTGGGGGGATGGGGTAACTGGGTGATGGACATTAAGGAGGGCAAGTGATATAATGAGCACTGGGTATTAGATAAGACTGATGAATCACTGATCTCTACCTCTGAAACTAATAATACATTATATGTTAATTAATTGAATTTAAATTTAAAAAACCTTCCCTAACCAAGTAAGAGTGACTTGGCAGCTCCAGTTAACTTATTCTACTCAATTGGCAATTTCACTGTGTTGTGTAATTGCCAGAAAAGCAACAGACATGGGCCCTATGTAGTCCCCTACCTTATTCACAACATCTAGACAAGCATGTTTTTTAAATGTCTTCCTGCTTTAGGTATTGTAGTTTAGTGCTCTACCACATGGCTGTCTTAGTCTGATCAGGCTGCTGTAACAAAAACACCATGGACTGGGTAGCTCCAACAGCAAATGTATTTCTCACAGTTCTAGAGTCTGGGAAGGCCAAGATCAAGGCACTGGCAGATTTGGTGTCTGGTGAGGGCCCGCTTCCTGGTTCATAGAGAGCCATCTTATTGTTGTGTCCTCATGTGGTAGAAGGAACGAAGGAACTCTCTGGGGTGTCTTTATAGGAACTAATCCCATCAGGAAGGCTCCACCCTCATGACCGAAGCACCTCCCAAAGGCCCCATGTCCTAATACCATCACCTTGCGGGCTAGGATTTCCACATATGAATTTGGAGGGGACACACACATTCACTGTAGAGCCCGGGCACCAAAAGGTGGGAGGATACTGGCTGAGGTAGGTTGGCATGTGGGCTCACATGTGAAAACTAGACACCAGTGGATGATAGAAGAGTTGGGCATCTGTCCACACCCCTCGGGACTTGTACTTTCACAGTCCTCCCCATCTTGGTTTGGGTCTCCTCAGCAACACACCCTGAGGCATGGATCTGAGCACAGGTCATTTATTTGGTAAGCGGGCCCCAGGAAGCCCTAGGTTAAGAGCGGGGAAGTGAGATGGTAAGGGAAGGAAGTCAGTAGAAGGCACTTTACCAAGCAGGGTTCATAGTGGGTGAGCTCAGTCTCACTGGGAAATCTGGGGTGCCAACACAGAATATGGGCCTCAGACTTCTCCCTCCTAAAGGCTGAGAGAGGCTGGTGACTGCTGAGGGTACTTCTGGAGTGGGGGTAATTTTCTGGCACCTCTAGCCTGCGGTGGGCCACCAAAGAAAGCCATCAGGTAAAGCTGAGATGCTGGTAGTTGGAAGTCAGGCCAGAGGTTAGACCCCAGCTTCGCCTTCCT
The DNA here is from genome assembly GCF_054177405.1 of Leptonychotes weddellii. NCBI lineage: Eukaryota > Metazoa > Chordata > Mammalia > Carnivora > Phocidae > Leptonychotes > Leptonychotes weddellii. Next base: position 98,273,679 of record NC_138385.1, on the reverse strand, counting down.
TACCCCCCTCAGCCCCGTGACCAGTCACCCTCATACCTTCATGTTCATCCCTGCCTTCTCACCCAGGACTGAGGCTGTGGCTGGGAAGAGCCTGCTGCCCTCTGATCCCTCATTCAAACAATGGCAGTCATTTGCTTCCCAGGCTAACCAAGAAAAGCTGTTTCCTAAAGTTTCTGAAACACTGAGCAAATAAGTATTTTATTTTAGCTTAAGTAATTTAGCTTGGGACTAGAAGTAATAGACTTTGGAGACAGGCTGAGAGTCTGCCGCCCACTACATCATTGTTCCAATGTAAGCATGCTTTCGGAGATCTTCAAACATTAGCACAAAGATTTGGAGCAGAATCTCTTTGTGAGTTGGGTGTGGTCTTGGTTCTGCCTGTGCTCTGGGGTGAGTGTGTCTAGGATGTCCTCTTTATTATTACAGCGGCCCTTTGGTTGTCTGTATTTGGATATGTGGGGTAGACCACATGATAAAGTGCTTTGGAATTTGAAGCATCTGTTTCAAGATTTTCTGGGGGAGGAGGGCACCTGCTCTTTGCCATCTATTCAGAGGAGCCATCTTGCCATCCCAACGTGTTCAACATTCTTGGAGTCTTCTGGAATGGGCCAAGCTTCTCATTAATTTGGGTCATGCTATTGCTGAACAACAGCGATTTACTGTGGATGTGTGTGTTCTCGCCTCGACAGAAGGACAGGTGCAACCGAGCTGTTGGGTTGATTTACTTGGCTCTTTCTTGGTATTGTCCAGAGGGCAGACCCCATAGAGAACGTCCATATAACCTCAACCAGCAGACTGAAGGTGAACAGTGTGCAAAAAGCACCAAAAAATTATGCGGCGGACGCTGCAAAGTCAAATAAATAGGAAAAATATAGGAAATGGGGCCAAAGCAAACGCATGAGATCTCAGCCCCCTTCTCATTTTCCTTCCAGGCCCTGGAAGTTCGGATACCTGAACAAAGCCAAAGAGGACCCAAGCCACAGTCAGATCTGACTGCAGAACCTCAGACCAAATGAGAGAGTGCACCCGCCTAGGAAGTCTGTTTCCCTCCTCGCTCCTGTTCATTTAGATGTAATTCTTAGTCACTCTTGTGAGATAATTTTAAAAATAGAAGCTCTGCAATGCATTGGCAGGCTACTTGTTGACAAGCTAAAACTGTTAGACGCTTGATTGTTCCAACGAGGATGAGAAAACCAACAGAGGTTTCTAGCCTGCGTGGGGAAGGCAATCTTCTTCACATATTCCTCTTCCTGTAATCACTCTTGCTCACTGATTCCAAGATTTGATGGGGGAAATTCATGTTTAGAGCATGAGGGAGCATTCTGGTGTGCTCCAGAATGTTCTATAACAGGGGTCGGCAAACTTTTCTATAAAGGGCCAGATAGTAAATATTTTGGGTTTTACAGGCCAGATTGTCTCTGTGTCAACTATTCGATTCTGCCAGCCTGCTGGAAACGTAGACAAAAGACAATACATCAACAAACCGGCACATCTGGGATCCACTAAGACTTTATCTGCAAAAATAGGTGGTGGGTCAAATTTAGGTTGCCTGAAGTTTGCCCGAAGTTTGCCCGCCCCTCGTTTCCGTCTTGAACTGAACGACAGTTTCCTAAGTCCACGTATATGGAACATTTCATCAAGCTATGTTACACTTAAGATTTTGCACATTCATATGAATGTTATGCCTCTATTTTTAAAAATCAGATTCAATTTTCCTTTTTAGTAGGCATCCTGCCACAGATTCTCTGGTGAATTCTTTTAAAGGGGCATCTGCAGTGGATAGGATACTGATTCAGCAACTCGTAACAGGAATGTCCAGCAGTAGCAGGCTGGGCTTTACTCCTCTCTCAGTATGGGTGCGCTGCACCCCAGGAGATCCAGCCTCCTTCTCCCAGGGGGCTCTGCTCCCTCAGTCGGTTACGTGTGCCCGCATGGAAGAGGGAAAGCGTGGGGCACGGCCTTTCTCTTTGAAGGCACATCCTTTCTTCTCTTGTTCCACTGGCCAGAATTTAGCCACCTGGCCGTATCTAGCTCTAAAGAAATCTGGGTTCTTAGCCTTTATTCCAGGTGGCCACGATTCAAATAGACTGGGCATTCTGTCATTGTAGAAGAAAGGAAGAACAGATACTGGAAGTCAACTAGCAATCTGACCTTTTCCGTCTGCCAGGGAATAGGATGCCTATTTTCCTCATGGCTTTTAGAAGGCAATTAGTTGGGTATCCATTGTACATACCAATGACAAATCGGGGTTATATTAAAATGGCCGCTTTTCAGATTCTAAATCAGAGACACTAGAAAAGATGAATAGTGCTCTGCCTATATTTATTCTTCCACTTGTAATTATATTTACACGTGAAGTACAATATTATTAAAATGTGACATTCTTCAAAATGAAACAGCTTGTTCTATTGGGGGTTTCTAAACAGGTTGGAGAATTTTTCATGTGTGGGTGGCCACCCACTATAATGAATCTTGAAGCCACGTTAGTGATGAGAGCAATCCCCAGGCAAGCATTGGCCTCCTTATGATCGTGGTGAGCTAGCCACTCTGTGGAAAGGCGGAGGGAGGCCTGGGAAGTGCAGGTGGCGAGGTGTTCGAGCAGGAACTTTCCTTCTCTGCAGCATGGAGGCCGGGCTTGGTGGAAGTCCCCCATGACGGCAGGATCCCTGGGCTCCAGGCCTCAATTTGCTCATAACTACAGTATGATTGCCATCAAATTGCTTTACTTCTTTGAGCCTCAGGTTCTCATTTATAACACACTGATTATTTCTACATTCTTCTCAAGAGCCTTGGTTGGGTGCATCCGGAACATAACATTCATAGCTGAAGTTATTTTTGGACCTCTTCCCTTGGGTGTCTTGTAGGCTGGTCTAACCCCACTTTTCAAAGCAGAACTTACCATGCACCTTGCAAATCGGCTCCTGTCTAGTGCCCATTCCAACTCATTATTCTGAAATGCATGAAGCTATACTGTTTGAAAGGTCTCTGTGCCTTGCTTTTGCTGTTGTCTCTGCTGGGATACCCTTTTCTTCTTTCTTTTTGGGATTAATTCTCTCTTCCAAATAGGAATCACCTCCTCCATGAAGTCTTCCCTGATACCCTCTCTTCCTGTCATCAGGCTAAGACACCCTTCTCTCTGCGCCACTAGTCTCCTGGACATGTTGCATTTGCCTCGCGGTGTTGACACTGACTCTGTCTCTCAGGGAGCAACTTGAATGATCATTTTCTTAGTTTGCTTTGTACCTTTAGTGCTGCACACCGTGCCTGGTACGTGGTACATGACTATGAACGTTGGGTGCTCTTGAGTTATCGGTTGATGTGAGGAAACTTGATGACTTGCCAGGGTCCCTTCCAGTTGTGAAATATTTGGACTTGCAACGGCCAATGTCAAATGTCTAAACTACTATTGGAAGCCTAGTGGTGAGAGAGGCTGGGATATGTGCTCTATAGTTGTTGTTCTTATCCTTAGCTCTCACAATACCTAACACAGGGCCTGGTCCATAGCTGGGATTTAGTAAATGTGGGGGTATTTGCCTCCTGCCTGGTGCCCTAAGGAGGTTACACAGTAGCCCTTCTCTTCTTCTAGCATTTTCTCCTTTCCCCAGTCCTATCATAGCCTGCTGGCTCTCCCCAGCAAAAATCCCAAGGAGCAGACTTCTTTTGGGGAAACTAGGTGAATCAGAACAGATTCTTGATTGCTTGGTTCTGGACCGTCACAAATCTGCCCCAGACATGTTACCTGCCAGCACCACCTTCCCTCTTGTCCCTGAAAGCACCCTTTCAGTAGCCCTCCTCTGTCTGGAAAGCCGCATGAGGCTGTTCTCTGCTCAAAGATGGGCCCAGGACCAGCCAGAGCCCTAGTGTGGGCCAGTTAGTTTCCACCTCTCAGGAGTTTGAACCAGTCCTACAGAAAGACTCTACCAGTTTCAGGTACAGAAAGATAGCTGGGGTGATCTGTGGAGACTAGCTGCATTGGGTTAATGGTGGAGAAATTGAATGAGGACCCTGGGGCTGGGAAAGCAGCCTGGGTTCTAGAATCCTCCTCTGCCTGCAGGCTCCAAGACAGTCCGAGAAGTGTCTCAGCATCTGTGGCCCTCTCTCTCCCTTCCCTATGCTGGGTGCATCCCAATATCAAACCTCTCTTATTTTAGCAGGCTGAGGGAGCATCTGTTTCTTGCATCCAAAAGACTCCTTCCTTTACTTGAGGCTGTGGGATCAATGATCTCTTTTCCTGGGTGGTAGAGTGCCTTTGATTTATGGTCCTTGTCCACGAAAGACTGGTAAGTAGACTCTGCCTCCATTAAAATGGCAGGGGGTGGGGGGACTTGCGGTCTTGGAGGCTTCAGGGTCCAATTAGGTTTGGATCTCCGCTCTACTACTCATTGGCTGGGCATGTTACATATCCTTTGTATACCTCCGTATATTCACCTGTCAACTGGTGATAAAACAGATCTTCTACTCAAGTTTGTTGTGAAAAGTAAGTGAGAATTATTTTCAAAGTAAAGTCCTTGATAAATCATGGGTAATTTCATAAGGATGTTTAAGATCCAGGAGATCGCGTAAGGAAGAATGCAGTTTCATAGAAGAGTCATTAAACAGTCTTGGGTTGGGCCAAGACGGGTCCTGCAGTCTTTATGAACATAAACAGTGTTAAAATGAGATTCAGTTATGGGGTTAACCTGACATTGCTCCTTTGGGATAAATAGGTAGTATGATTATACAGTTGGTAAAGAAAGAAAAGCACAGAACCATTAAGGCTTTACTGGAAAGACCTGGCCAGCAGTAGTTCTGGCATTAAAATGTTAAGAACTGGGTATGTTTCCTGACTTTGTTCCACTGGACCCTGGCTGACGCGGCAGTGGTGTTTTACTCCGTTTTGTTTCTGAAACGCTGACTTGTCTCTGAATGTTCTGGATGTGCAGGTATCGAAGCGGAGTCGCTCAAAGGTGGCCCATGACCTCCGGAAGGCCTGACCCTAATCAAGAGGATCATCCTAAGGGAGACAGGACAGTGGTCACAAGCGCAGCCATCCAGTCTATGATCACCCTCATGCCTCCAGCCTGGAAGTAGCCGAGAAGGCTGCCTGAGGTCCCCGAGCAGTTATCCATAACAAGTTGGATGGAGAGCACCTCCGATGGGGTTTCCGACAACTGGGAATAAATCCAGGCTGCCGACTCAGCTGGGAAGGCTGCTGGATATATAAAGGGCCAGTCATCCCTCTCGTCTTGCTGTCCAGCTTCAAGAAGATCCATCACTGCAAGCGGCCTGGCACTTCTGTGAGGTGTCCACTCAGGTGATTCCCTGCTGCCCCAATGTGATCTCTGCTCTCCAGCCCCAAACTCCCCTAAGCTGACTCTGCCCCAAAGGCAAAGTGCCTACTGTATGGTAACAAATGCAAGGCCTTTCTTTGGGATTGATTTCATTAGAAGAAGGAAGAAGAAATGAGGGAGGAAGAGGAAGAAGAAAATCCCACATACTGGCATATTCTACGTTGTTCTTTGTTTGTTTGTTTGTTTTTAACAGAGAGAGAGAGAGCACAAGCAGGGGAGCAGCAGAGGGAGAGGGAGAAGCAGGCTCCCTGCCGAGCAAGGAGCCTGATGCGGGGTGTGATCCCCGGACCCTGGGATCATGACCTGAGCCAAAGGCAGACGCTTAACGACTGAGCCACCCAGGTGCCCCTTCTACGTTGTTCTTAAAAGAAGAGGAGGGGGACACTTGGGTGGCTCAGTTGGTTGAGTGGCCAACTTGATTTCAGCTCAGGTCATGATCTCAGGGTCCTGGGATCGAGTCCTGCCTCGGGCTCTGTTAGCATGGAGTCTGCTTGTCCCTCTCCCTCTGCTCCTCCTCCTCAGGTCATAGTCCCAGGGTCCTGGTATCGAGCCCCGCATCGGGGTCCCTGCTCGGCAGGAAGCCTGCTTCTCCCTCTCCCACTCCCCCTGCTTGTGTTCCCTCTCTCGCTGTGTCTCTCTCTGTCAAATAAATAAATAAAATTTTTAAATAAATAAATAAAACAAAAATGAAAGTAAGTTCTGTCGTCAAACCATCTTCTATTCTTCGTCGTATCAAAGAGTTTGCATTTAATGCTGGATCCCAAAACAAAAGTTTGCACAGGGGTCAACTGTCCCTCCACCCAAGTCTGTTTCCTTTCCAAAGTGGGCAGATTGTCAGCCCCCCAGAGGGAGGCTGGATCCCCACAGAAGCGGCTTTCAGGGTAGTTATTCTTCCGGAAAGTACACTATGTCTGTTTCTGGTTTGCCTTTTCAGTTTCCTGGAGTCGTTCTTTTGAACAGAGGGAGCAAAGCCCTGCTGAACACTGCAGCTCAGTCAGACCCCAGTGTTGAATCCCCATTTCCATTTTATTTATTTATTTGTTTTTAAAGATTTTATTTATTTATTTGAGACAGAGAGAATGAGAGAGAGAGAGAGAGAGAGAGCACATGAGAGGGGAGAGGGTCAGAGGGAGAAGCAGGCTCCCTGCCGAGCAGGGAGCCCGATGCGGGACTCGATCCAGGGACTCCAGGATCATGACCCGAGCCGAAGGCAGTCGCTTAACCAACTGAGCCACCCAGGCGCCCCCATTTTATTTATTTTTTTAAAGGCATTGAACCCTCCTGGCTCTGGTGAACTTTCTCTTGGTTCACTGTAGAGGGCAGGTCTCTGAGTCCCGGGCAACTTCTCACATTCTGTTGTTAAACAGCTGTTTCCAGAGGCCTGTTACCCTCACACCCACATAAGACCGAAAATAGCAGCGTGTCCCTCCCCGAGGAGTCTGTGCTTTCAAAGGCACACTGTGCTCCATCCTACCTTTTTGTCTCTTTCATTTTTCTTTTTGGTAAACATGGAATCAGGCTATTCTGTTTCGTTGGTTACAAGTTATTTCCCAAACCCTTGAACCTGAGTAAGCAACGGAATATACAAATGCCAGGGATGTAAATCAGGGAAACAACCGAGTTCTGATGCTTGCTTTTGGGGAAAGTGTTGGCTCTTCTGGCAGCAGACTGTGGCATTGACTTTGAGCTTGTATCAGGGATTCCCAGGGCTTTTTATGAAAACGTAGGGAAGATTATCTTCCCGCGGCAAAGGTAGGGTCTGCTGATGACATTTGCTTTTCAAAGCTTTTTCTTTAAACGATTCTTTCTAATTTTCAGGGCTTTGTTTTTAAATTATTTTTAAAAAAAGATTTTATTTACTTATTTCACAGAGAGAGACACAGCGAGAGAGGGAACACAAGCAGGGGGAGTGGGAGAGGGAGAAGCAGGTTTCCCGCGGAGCAGGGAGCCCGACGCGGGGCTCCATCCCGGGACCCCGGGATCATGACCTGAGCAGAAGGCAGACGTTGAACCAACTGAGCCAGCCAGGCGCCCCTATTTTTAAATTATTGAGATAAAGTTCACATACCATAAAATTAACCACCTCAAACTGAGCAATTCACTGGCATTTAGTACATTCCCAGTGTTGTGCAACTGACACCTCTAATTCCAAAACATTTTCATCACCCTGAAAGAAATCCCTGGAGCCTTTAAGCGGCGGCTCCCTATTCCTTCTTCTCCCCCCAGCCTTGGGCAAGCGCCATTCTGCTTTCTTCCTCTATGGATGCACTTTCTCTCGATGTGGCACATAAACAGAATCCTATGTTAGCTAGTCTTCTGTGTCCAGCTCCTTTCACTTAGCGTGTCTTTAAGGTTCATCGTGTTGTAGCACGAGTTGGCACTCTGTCCCTTTTAAGGGCTGAATAATACTGATCATATGTATATACAACAGTTCTACTTTTTAGATATCGCGAATAACGCTGCTATAAACGTTGCGATCCAAGTGTCTGTTTTCCATTCTCCTGGGTGCCTACCCAGGTGTGGAGCTGCTGGGCCATCTGGTAACTCTACGGTCAAATGTTCGAGGCGCTGCCATCCTGTTTTCCACAGTTGGCTGCACCAGTTTCCATTCTCGCCAGTAATGCCCAGTGATCCCAATTTCTCCACCTCCTTGCCGGCACTTGTTATTTTCGACTCTTGATTATAGTCATTCTCATTTGTTTTAAGTGGTAGCTCATTGAGGCTTTGATATGCATTTTCCTAATGACGAAAGACATGAAGCATCTTTTCGGGTACTTGTTGGCCATTTGTGTATCCTCTTAGGAAACATACCTCTTCAAGTCCTTGGCCCATGTTAAAAATTGGTATGTTTGTTTGTCTTTTTCTGTTGAATTGCAAGGGTTCTTTGCATGTTCTGGACACTGCCCCCTTATCAGATATGGTACCTGCAAATATTTTCTTCTATTTTGTAGGTTTTCTTTTCACTTTCTTTACAATGTCCTTTGATGTACGATAGTTCTTGATCTGGGGGGAAGCCCAATTGCATCGATCCTTTCTTACACAAGGGCATGGAGGTATGGACAGAGAAGGGCTAGTTATTCCCAGGTCTGGCTGACCAGCTGCCTAATGTGACCCACAGAATACTGTCGGAGTAAGCTTGTCCTAGCTCCAAAACTGAACCCACAGGTTTCATTTGAAGACAAGTGTTATTTAGAACCATGATGGTTTTATATTTTACTTGTTTATAAATTGCCTTGTGTTAGAAAAATCTACTGTTACACATCTAGAGCTTCTTGGCTGGAATATGTCATTTACTACCGAGGCTCAGAATACACGGTTGTTTAGAAAGAATGCAGCTGACGCCACCTAATATTGCCTCTCCAGCTCAGACCTCCCTTCCGCACTCTGGACTCCAACTGCCTCCATGACATCTCCCCAAGGGTGTCTCCTAGGCATGTCAAATTTAGAACATTCTAGATCAAACCTTTGTTCTCTAGCCCACCCTTCACATGCTCGGCCCCCTCAGTTTTTTACATGTCAGCAAATGGCACTAAAAGCACTGCCTTCATCCTTGATACTTTTCTTTCTCTCACGTCCTATATCCAGATCATTAGCAAATTCTGCTTGCTCAGCCTTCAAACTCTGGCTCTCCATGGAGCTGGATACCTCCCCTCCAGGGGAAACAACCGGCTAAGCTACATCTTCTTGTCTCCTCACTGGTCTCCCTTTTCCTCCGCAGTGTTTTCTCCACACGGGGAGCCAGAGGGATCCTTTCAAGAAGAACTCATGTCAACTCATGTCGCTCCTGTGCTCACGCCCCTTCCCCCTGGTTCACTCTGCTCCAGCCCCCAGAGCTTCTAGCCATTTCTCCAGCACTCCACTGGCCATGTACTGCTGTCCCTTCTGCCTGGAACGCTAGCCCTCCAGAGAGCCATAGAGCTCACCCCTCACTGACTTCGGGGCTCTGCTCAAAGTTCCCTCGATGTGAGAGTCTGCCGGATACCCCCGGATAAGAGTGCAGTTCCTCCCCACGTTGCCCCTGTCCCCGTCCAGTGCCCCTGCCGACTCCCTGAGCCTGCCCCCCGCCCACCTGCCCTCCTTACCCTGCTCTTTCTCTGTGGCACTTCACACGTAGCTGTTTATACAGAGCACATAAAAGATATTTCTTGTCATTATCTGTATCCTCCCCGCCTCCCCCCGCCCCCAACACACACACTGAGCTCCAACTGAATGGCTGAATAAAGAAAAATTCTGCATTCCAGGCACACTGTGTGACTTTCCTTCATCAGTGTGAGGACTAATGGGGCTGGATGCATAGTGGCTTCTGTTTCGTGAGGACCTTGAAGGTCAGCACCGCAGTGCTCTTTCTGAATCGCCAAGTTTATTAATTTTTAAACAGCAGTGTCTCCATTCAGGTGCCATGGGCCATTGTGCTCCTAATCCACTCATTAGGGATTCCCAAGTATGCATTCATACAACAGACCATAGCACTCTGAAGACACCATTATGGATTTCCACGTGCGGTCCCCGAGGATTAAAGTAAAGCCTTGGAGCTTATGGAGAGTGCCTCAGCCTTGTGATCCGTCAGGCCCCCCACCCCCCTCCGAGTCAGCTTCAGCTTGGCGATTAATGATCCCAATTTGCAAGATTCCAGGAACTGGGATTGTATCAAGTGGCAGACACGGTCCAACTCAAGAGCAGTGACTTTTTTTGTTTCCTCTTTTTGGTAACAAAAGAAACAGACAAGTGTCTTCAGGGGTTGCTGCTTTTCTCGGACTTTCTTCAGCTGTGGAGAGAGTCTGGCATTCGTGTTCTGGGTAGAACGCTCCAAGAAAGCTGGGTGGAAGTGCTAGAGGGGTAACTGAGTCCACCATACCCATTGCACAGATTTGAAAACAAAGACCTGTGACCCAATGAGCTTGCGTGAGGTCCCAAAGGTAAATACTGGTGTAACTGGCAGAAGAGCTCTGGGCTGGAAGGGACCTTTATGGCCTCTCCGTCATATCTGAGGGAACTGAAGCACAACAGGTCGTGACTACTTGCCAGTGGTCCCACAGCCATTCGGGGGGGAGCATGTGTGGAGCCCAGGCTTCCTAACTCCTCATCCAGCCTTCATCCACCCCATCACTGAACTGCTGAGATGTTTGTCTCTCGACGCCATGATACCGTCCTTTGATTGTTCGCTGAAATTCTCTCCTGGGAGTTGAGATAGGTGATGGACAAGAGAAAGCAAGTTTTAGCTGAGTCCGTGGCCTAATAAAATCAGTCTGTCCACATTTTTGATGAGCCAACCCCTCACTTTATTTAACCTTTGTAAATACATTGATGTGCAAATGCCCAGAGAGTGAAGATAGCCTAGCCATGACCTAGCTTTCCAACGGGGATTGATTGTTGTTGTTTTTTAAATGTTAGCTATGTGCAGGGGTTCTCAAAGCACAGTCCCTGGACCACCAGCAGCAGCAGTACCTGGGAAATGGGAATTCGTGGGCCCCATTCCAGCCTCATTGAATCAGAAACTCTGGGAGTGAGGCATAGCTATCTGTGTTTAACAAGCGCTCCAGAGGGTCGCTCAAGTTCGAGAAGCACTGGTTTAGTGGGTGCTGTTGGTATCTTGCCTCATACCTTGGGATCTCTTCTACCAAGCTGCTGTAAGGGCTGCAGCTAAGAGCTCACATGTGACTGACACCTTCCCCCGAGGATGCTCTGGGCAACTGGAGCTGCCCCAGTCAGAGATGTTTGGCTACCTCCCCCCACCAGCCCGCCCGCTACCAACCCCACGCAGGGTGGCTGGGAGCCAATGACTGATTGGGGTAGGTTATCAAAGCTCCCTTGTCTCAAGAAGCGACAGACTCTGCTTTGCTGTTTATGCTCCAGAGCTCAGAGGGAAGCTAGACTTCTCCTGAAGCCACGCCCTTGCTTTCCTCCCAATCCTTCTTTCCTTACTCACTTACAGATTTCTCCTGCAAACAGCCCCTAATAAAGTAGATGCCCAAGGACTCCTATCTCAGGTTTTGTTTCGGGGGAACATGACCCAAGACAATTAGTAAGTTCACCTCAAAGATATTCCTTTTATGGATGGACGTGTAGGGCTGGGCATTTAAGGAGAACATTTTCAGCAAGTTACTCTACCCAGATTTGGGCAACCCGTCGGCATTGATTTCAGACACATATCCACAACTGTCACATCCTGCCTCTAATTTTGAAGGTTTCCTTGACTAGACAGTAGTTCAATCTCATACAGATTGATTCTAGTTGAGAGAAACTGGGTGATGGATGATATCCTTTTAACCAGCTAGAATCACTGGTATAATATGCAGTTTGGTTTTCCTGAGGTTGGAAATAATTGGCAAGTTGAATGTGGTCACCAGAAAGATCTACTGCATTTATTTTGGGTCATTTTATCTCAGGAGGCACATACAAAAGGTCCAAAGTACTCATTCCAGGGTCATCTCTTCTGTGGGAAAGGGCCACAGTATGTCCAAGTTTGAGCTCCAAAGGTGCCTATTAAGCTCCTCCCCAGCCCTAAGATCATGAGGAAAGGAAGCCCTAGGGAGCCTTCCATCATGGAATGGAAAAAGATTTGATAAAGAGTCTATTTCCTGGAAGCTCTCCCATCTCCCTGGGCCCTAGAATTCTTGGTTCCCACAAAACCTCAAACAGATGGCTGCAAGTTTGATTCTGGCCTTGTGGAACTTGAGCCATGTCCCAAATGAAATGTACCTCTAGGTTGGCCAGGAGCCCCCTTTTCTAATGTTTCCTTCCTTACTCCTGCTTGGCCCAGCTCAGGAGTCAGAGATCAGCATGAAACAGTCTTCTGTTTCTAGCATCATGGAAATGAATCATCACAATCACCATCTCATAGGGTCGGGGGGAAAAGCCTTATGCAGATTTTTCCATCCTTTAAGATGAACAAGACAAAACTATATTTAAAAGAATCTATTCTCCTAGGAATCCACTGCAAAAGCTAATCCTTGCTGTCAGGACATTCTTTTTTAACACACCTGAAAGCCTCACATTGCAAATTAAGCTAAATTTCTTTTATTTAGCCTTTGTAGGACGGTCTACTGATATTCCCTGCTCAAAAGCATGACGGGGAAAAGTCAAAACTCCTTTGAGAGAAATGATATTAATGGAAGTTTATTTTAAGGATGAACTGGCTAGGGGCGCCTGGGTGGCTCAGTTGGTTAAGCGACTGCCTTCGGCTCAGGTCATGATCCTGGAGTCCCAGGATCGAGTCCCGCATCGGGCTCCCTGCTCAGCGGGGAGTCTGCTTCTCCCTCTGACCCTCCCCCCTCTCATGCTCTCTCTATCTCATTCTCTCTCTCAAATAAATAATAAATAAAATCTTTAAAAAAAAAAAAAAAAAAGGATGAACTGGCTATTCATCTCCAGACACTCATTTCATTCTTGGTAGGCCACCGGAGAGCCAAACATTTAGATCACACTGAAAAAGATTCCCTTGAAAAATTGCTTTTGCCAGAAAGTGCACTGATATTCACCCTTCCCAGCTTCATACAGAGGGATTTTTTAATAAACACCTCTAGCACACCAGCAACCATGTTTATTTTAGAGGCCGTGTGCCCCATGTGAAGACCTGCATGGGAAAGTTCTTTTAGTTCCAGGTACTAGGAGAAGTTTTACTTCCTCAGAATTACGGGCAGGCTTTATTTTTTAGGCCATGAGAATCACACACTTGAACTATATTTTCCCTTTTTGAGTGGGCTATCAGAAAGCTTAGAGCCAAATTTTTGGCTCATCTTTGGAACAGAGCCTGCATAATTGTTTTTTCTATTTTTCCCCTGGTTTTGTCCATGTGCATTTTTGCAGGCCCTGAGTTTTAAGTTTTATATTGATTTCATCTTAGGAAAGCTAAGGAGCCATCTAGAATTCTTTACAGATCAAAGCAGGGAGTAAATCTAGCATAAGCATTATAGTCATCCCTCATCTCAAAAGCCTTTATCAAACTACCATTCATCTTTAATAAAAGTACCGAGTATCTAACTCAATAGCAAAAACAAAAAACACCAGTCTGATTAAAAAATGGGCAGAGGATCTAAATAGACATTTTTTCAAAGCAGACATCCAGATGGCCAACAGGCACATGCAAAGATACTCAACATCATTCATCATCAGGGAAATGTGAACCAAAACCACAGTGACATATCACCTCACACCTGTCAGAATGGCTAAAATCGAAACCACAAGAAACAAGTGTCGGCGAGGATGTGCAGAAAGAGGAGTCCTCGTGCCCTCTTGATGGGAATGTAAATTGATACAGCTGCTGTGGAAAACAGTATGGAGGTTCCTCAAAAAATTAAAAATAAAATTACCATATGTCCAGCAATCCCACTTCTGGGTATTTATCCAAAGAAAAGAAAAACACTAACTCGAAAAGATATATGCAGCCCCATGTCCACGCAGCATTATTTACAGTAGCCAAGATATGGTTACACCCTAAGTGTTCACTGACAGATGAATGGATAAAGAAAATATGATACATATAGAGGACGGAATATTATTCAGCCATAAAAAATGAAATCTTGCCATTTGTGACAACATGGACGGACCTAGAGGATATTATGCTAAGTGAAATAAGTCCGAAAGAGAAAGACGAATACTGTATGATCTCACTTATATGTGGAATCTAAAACGAAGCTCATAGATACAGACATCAGATTGTGAGGGGTGGGGGGTAAGGAGTGGGTGAAATGGGTGAAGAGGGTCAAAAGTTACAAACTTCCAGTTATGAAATAATTAAGTCCTGGGGGTGTACTGTGCAGATATGATTTCCTGGTGACTGTAGTTAATAATACTGTATTGCATATTTCAACATTAAGAGAACAGATCTTAAAAGTTCTCATCACCACATGTGCTGCTGGATGTTAACAGACTTATTGTGGTGATCATTCTGCTATGTTTACAGATACCAATCCTTATGTTGTGCATCTGAAACTAATATAATGTTGTATATTACTTCTACCTCAATTAAAAAAAAAAGTACTAAATAAATCCTGCAGTAGTAGCCTACATTCTGAAATGTGGGCTTAGAATCTACAAGGACAATTAAAAAGTCTGCTCTGGTTACAAGCTAGGGGAAGATCCAGACGCAGGATCACCGAGGAAGGAAAGATGGTACTTGTTCAATATGCAAAAGCAAAATGAGCAGGAAGGTCACACTTCAAAGAAACACCGCAGTGAGGTCAGAGGACCGCAGATAAAGGGAATGGTTAGGGGGGGAAAAGTCTCATGAGTCCCTGCGGTAGGGATCTCATGCCCGTAGCCCCAGACAACAAAACAAAAACCTGCAGAACACAAGAGTGCATCTACTGGAATGACACGGTGTAACTGACACCAAACCATCTGTCTATCCCTGGATAGGTGTTTGCAAGAGGTCGTCAACTCATTTCCCTCTTCATATAACATTTGCTTAAAAATGATTATTTGAGGAACCAGAGCCAGTAGGAAAACAAGTGTGGCGGGAAGAAAGATGAGAGGAAGGGCGTTATGGAACTGTTGGTATTTTGCAGTGACCATGGCCATTTTTCTCTGTGTTTTTTGCTTCTTTTGTTGATTTTGGAGACAGCACCCCAGAAATAATTTTGAAGAAAATCTCAGAAAAGCACAGACAATACTTAACAAAAATACTAAGTATGTAATAGCTCCCACATGGAATTTAACCATGACATGAAGACAACTTTTGGAAAAACTCAGATCCAAATACACGTTGATAGTGTTAGGGTGTAAGTGAATTTTAGGCCACTGGGATAGAATTAGGAAGACAGGAGCTATAAATGGTTGAGAGATTTCATCAAAGCAGGTCTTTGTTTATAAGTTTCAATTCAGTATTTTTTCTTGCTAGTCACTAAAAATGCTGCTGAAGCTAAATTTAAAGACTCTAAGTATCTCTTCCATGGCTATTTTCCATTACATTACTTCAAGCAATCCTCTTTTGCCCTGGGTCATTCTTGCCCATGAACTTGAGACACCAGGGCCCAGGTTCACCCTTCCCCTGCCTTGCACAGATGCCCAGTCCTTTCTAGGAGGGAAGCCTGATAGTTTGCTCTGTCTTAAGGTTTTTGCCTCATCCGACCAGGGAGCTCTAAGCTGGCAGCAGGGAAAGCTGAAAACCAGCTCAAGTCAAAACAAGAACTCCCGCTTCCACAGATGTGCAGTAACTGGTAGGACCGGGTCCCTCTGGAAACAGAAGGCAGGTGCAGCTGAAAGTAGGTGGGTTTGTAAAACATCTCTGTACGATGCAGTTAGACCCCTGGCTGAGGGTAGAAGCTCTTTACTCTAGAAATGTTGAGTCACTGGGACTGGACTCTGGAAGAAGGACACTCAACCCCTGGGCTGCAAACAGGACAGTGACTTGGAAGTCTGCACACTGATGGGGAGTACCTAAGGCCCTGCCTCTTATTGGGACCTCAGACCATCAGTCAGCCTCATAACCCCAAGATGGGACATGCAGAGCTCGCTCTCTGGAAACCTCTCACGGCCTGCCTCCGGCCTGGGGCCTGAGTGGGCCACACAATACCAAAAAGCCCCTGGCCTTTGTATATCAGGTATCTATTGCCACAAATAATGCTGCATAACAAGTATCCCCAAACTCAGTGGCTTAAAAACCAACCATTTATTATTGCTCACGAGTCTACAGGACTGGGCGGTTCTTTATTTTTGCTGTGCTTATGCACGCATTTGTGGTCAGATGTGGGTCAAGTTGGTAGCTCTGCTGCTCTTGGCTGGGCTTTCTCATATGTCTGGGAGTTGGCTGGCTGGCTGATCACTGGCTAGTCTAGACATATTCACATGCTAGACGCAAGCTTCTGAGAAAGCAAAAGGAAGCTCCGAGACCTCCTGAGGCCGAGGCTTAGAACCGCCACATAGCTACTTCCGTCACATTCTATTGGAACAAAGCAAGCCACAAGGCCAGCCTAGATTCAGGGGATGGGGGATAGGTCCTGCCTGTTAAGGAAGATACCACCAAGTCACAGGCCAAAGAGTGAGCGTACATGAAAGGGGTGAATAAGTAGGGCCTTCACTACAATAAATCTACCAGACCAGGCTTATGTATTCTACAATTTCTGTATGTGTCAGGCCATATGTTAACCTTAAAAGAAAGAACCCAGTAAAATTAAGCAGGGGGTAGCTATTCCACCTACAATTCCCACTGACATTTCTGGAATTTTTTTCAACCAGTAACAAAGGTAGAAATTAATTCTCATATTGAAATAAAATAGCCACCCTCTGAATTTTCCCATATGATGAATTATGTGACTAATGTCTCCATCTGCACTTAAAACACACAAGCATATGGCTTATGGAGATATGAGAGGCAGACAGGGGCTTCAGACAGGAAATGCGTCCTGTATGTAAACTGCAGCTGGTGGGAGGAGACACTCAGCCTTAGAGCAGGTAACATGCCTGGGGGGGGTGGGGGCACCTGCAGGTCTGCGGTCTGACGCCAGCTCACAGGCTCGGTCAGAGCCAATGCTGACATAAAACCTGTGAGAGAGCGGATGGTTTATTAAGAACGTGCTCTTTGACACCAAGGACAGGAAAGGGGCTAGATGCTTTCTCATTTTCCCTGACTTAACAACTGCAGTCTAGAAAGTTTCATCCTTACAGGAAAAAACAAAAATGATCTCCTGAAAAACAAACCCACAAAAGAAGGTTATTTTGGGAAATTTAACAAGTGGGCAGGCTCCCTCCAGAACCAGGACATCTGTGCCAAAGTTTCCTTTTTCACAGCTGAGTTATTGGCCAGATTTTCTAGGGGCTTCTAGTTTCTTTGTGAGAAAACAGAAGATTCTGGGAAACAGCACCCAAGATCATAAAAAATTAGAGTTATCCTGCCCCTTCCACAGAAGCAGCATGAGCTAGGGTGGCCCTTGGAGTCATGAGACTAGAGGGGTCCTGGAGCATCTCCTCATGTCTCTAGGACCCAGTCTCTCCTCCTCTGTCAAATGGGGGAACGTATTAGTTATGTATTGTTGCATAACAAAATACTGTCAGAATTTAGTGGCTTAAATCAAAAAAACATTTATTAGCTCACAGTTCCTGTGGATCGGGAATTGGATGCAGCTTAGTTGAGTGGTTCCAGCTCAGGGTCTCTCATCAGGCTGCAGCCAAGATGTGATCCAGGGCTCGATCATCTGAATACTTGACTGGGGCTGGAGGATATACTTCCAAGATGGCACACTCACGTGGCAGGAGGTCTGGGTTCCTCACCACACAAACCCTCCATAAGGCAGCTTAAATGTTCTCATGGCATGGCCACTTGGCTTCCCCCAGAGCTACTGAGAGGAAGGAAGGCACAGGGGGAGGGAGGGAGGGAGATAGAAGCTGTGATATCTTTTATAACCTAATCTCTGAAGTGGAGTATCATGACTTTTTTTGTATTCTGTCAGTCACAGGGACCTATAGTAGGGTGTTAATACCAGGAGGTAGGGACCATCAGGGGCATGCTGGAAGCTGCCATGACAGGGAATTAGACTAGATGAACTCGAAGGTTCCTTGTAGTTGAGTATTCTCTGGTTTTGTGTGGAGGGGACACAGCCATATACACCACTAGCACTAGATGGTATAAAAATGAAATAGGCTTTATTGGGGGTCAACTCCAGAAAGATAACAAGCAGATTTCATACAGCCCACCCGCCTCGAGCTCTCAGGTTCTCACGGAGGGTGGCACCTAGCTGAACTGCACACACTGGGAAAGGGGCCCCATACGGTGGAAGCCCAATGTGCTACATAGTTATAGGAAAAGGGAGAACTTTCTGAAATCAGTGACTGGGATCCCTCAGAATTCAATTTCTAAATGGTAAAGAAATATTTAACATATAGGTCTACAACTCTTCATGCACAATCACATGACCTAAGTGCTTTGAAAAGTCCAAGTTCTTTTTCATCAGTGATTTATTAGTAGAACTTGACTCCAATCATCTGGGAGCTATTTATTGTCTTTTTCTCATGTAGGGTGAATATTCATACATTTCCTTGCACAAATATTAATGTGTTGGATTACGGGATGCCACCCCAGACCCTGCTGAGGGAGTTAATAATGAACACTATATATGCTTTCTAAAATTAAAAAAAAATTCCACTCTATGTGGGCGAGGACTGCCTTTATGTGGTTAACCCCAACTAGGCAATGCTGCAAAATACCCCAGTTTTGTGACCCTGGAGCAGACAATGGACCCTATTACCTCCTGGCTAGATTTTCCATCTCACTGAAGTCTAATTCCTAAAACACTAGAACTGTAAATGGAAATCTTAATAAAATACAGGCCCACAACCCCTTACCCCAAATTACTGGGGCCTGACAGGTTTTGAAATTCATGCTTACATGCTTAAAACAGAAATGCATATATAATGAGTCACATATGATAGAATGGTTTGGAGCCTGACCTGCCTTTTATTAGTGTGTGGACTTGGATAAATTACTTAACCTTTCTGAGACAAGAGTTTCTCATCCGTAAAATGGGGATGATGGCATTTACCTCAGGGGGTTATGGTAGGAATTCAATGAGCTGATGTGGCTTTCAGTTAAGTGTCAGATAAAATGTTATCTATCTGAGTTTCGATATGTCACTTCAAAGATTACATTATAAAAATCAAGTCCCCTGCCACCTTCTCTAGTTTAAGTTCAACAAACTGGATCTTGACTCCAAGCAAATTCCTGTGTATTTGGCCCCTTTTTATTTGGCAAAGTTGATAGAACCATTCTTTCTTGTTTCAAGTATATTCTGTGACCACACAAGCCTAGACAAGATGGAACCAGTTATACAGAAATGATTAGCTGAAGCGACAGTTTCCCAGTTGGTCTAGATAATTGCCTTTACCTTGTCAACAGACCTAAGTTATTCTGGATTTTGCTAGATTTCTTGACCCACAGAACAGCTCATATCAAAGAAAGCATGATGAAAAGAAGAATGAGTAGGTTTTATTTTATTTTATTTTTTTTTAAAAGATTTTCTTTATTTATTTGAGAGAGAGAGAATGAGAGACAGAGAGCATGAGAGGGAGGAGGGTCAGAGGGAGAAGCAGACTCCCTGCCGAGCAAGGAGCCCGATGCGGGACTCGATCCCGGGACTCCAGGATCATGACCTGAGCCGAAGGCAGTCGCTTAACCAACTGAGCCACCCAGGCGCCCGAATGAGTAGGTTTTAAAGCAGGTAGGCCTGTATTTTGCCTGAATTTAGAATACAAGGCAACTGGCATCCAATCCCAGCTTTCTTAAATGACCAGCTGTGTTTTTTGGTTGTTAGCCCCAAGTTAGAGATTAGGATTCCAAAGAGCTGCCTGGGGAGCAAAGTTTAAACTTGTGATCTGTAATTAGTTTTGTATATATCCCATCTGGTTAAACTAATTTCCTTTTTTCTTGGTGGTGGTCTATGTAGTAAGCATCATACTTAGCTCCAACCTACCAATGAATAAATTCTTTCTTTCTTCCTTTCTTTCTCTCTCTCTTTCTTTCACATTCTAGTGGTGCAAGAAAAGGGGGGGGGTCATCTGTCAGAAGTGGCTGAAACAGTTTTACAATTAAAAAAATTATTTTTTTCAACCCAGAGGTGGTCTGCCTGTCTCCAGAATTTGCATTATGTCTATCACATATATGAAAATCAAACTAATCACCTCCTTTCATTTTGTTAACTTCAATTTTCCCTATTCAATTTCTAATCTCCCCAGAGAATTGATTAAACGCAGGGTTGACTGTGTCACTGAGCTAGGACTCAAAGGATGTCACAGGCTGTTGCTCAGGGGGCAGGCACAGAAGTGGGGCATGCTCTTGCTTCAGGCTTAACATCCAAGAGCTCATGAGCTTGTTGCTCCTCTGACCTTACAAATTCATACGTTTTTGTGATCAGGGAAGGGATACCCACCGAATGTATGGGATGCTAGCTAGCTCTGTGGGGTAAGCATGCGGGATCTGGATCCAAAGAGCAGGGGTTTTTCTCTTTACATACTTTTCACTAAACCTCGCCAATGCTAAATATAGAAGATGCTAGTTGTAATCATGTTATAACTCCCTTCCAAGAGAGTATAGGTGAGCATATTGGCTCTAGGGCCGGAGTGCCTGGGTTTGAATTCTGTCCCTGTGTTCCCATCCACAGCCCTACTCACTGTGTGACCTTGGGCAGACTTCTTAACCTCTCTGTGCCTCAGTTTCTTTGTCTGGAAAGTGGGTCAATACAGTACTTTATGCAACCTAAGACATTCTATGTAGATATTGTAGAACACACCATTATTTTATATACCAGGAAAAGAAAAATGATGCTTCTAATTGTAAGATGTGTTTGATTGTAAGACACATTTTCATTTCAGAGAAGTGAAATGTGAAAGGACATGAATTCTAAAACTGATGAAATGTGGGGCACCTGGGTGGCTCAGTCAGTTGGGTGTCTGCCTTCAGCTCAGGTCATGATCCCAGGGTCCTGGGATCGAGCCCCACATCGGGCTCCCTGCTCGGTGGGGAGCCTGCTTCTCCCTCTCCCTCTGCCCCTCCCCCTGCTTGTGCTCTCTCTGTCAAATAAATAAATAAAATCTTTAAAAAAAAAGTAAAACTGATGAAATGTGGCACTAATAATGGCAACCAGCCAACAACTGTCACTTGTGCACTTTTAAGATGACATGGAACCACACACACACACACACACACACTGAGCCAACGTCAGTTTCTTAGCTTCGATATTGTCCTAAAATTATGTGCGGTCTTCCCACTGGAGAAAACCAGGTAAGGGTGCACAGGACCTTTTTGCACTATCTTTTTTTTTTTTTTTTAAAGATTTTATTTATTTATTTGAGAGAGAATGAGAGAGAGCACATGAGAGGGGGGAGGGTCAGAGGGAGAAGCAGACTCCCCGCTGAGCAGGGAGCCCGATGCGGGACTCGATCCAGGGACTCCAGGATCATGACCTGAGCTGAAGGCAGTCGCTTAACCAACTGAGCCACCCAGGTGCCCCCTTTTTGCACTATCTTAACAACTTCCTGTGGACCTATAAAATGTAAAAAAAAAAAAAAAACCCCGTGCATTTTAAAATTGATGAATCAGATAATATTGGATAATAGTACTTACATGACAATTGCTCACGAAATGTCAGTTAATCTCTGGGGATGGATTAAAGAAGGCTGCAAATTCTTTGCCACTCCTCCCACCAAGAGATGGCGTCTTTCCCCTCCCCTTGAATCTAGTTTGGCCTTGTCACTTGCTTTGACCAATAGAACGCCGCCAAGTCTTACTGGGTGACTTCCAGAGCTGGGCCTTACGAGATCTACAGCTTCATCCCTCGGAAAGCTCCCTTTTGGAATCAAGCTGCTATGCTCTGAGAAAGACGAGCCACACAGAGATTCCACACAGGACTGAGGCTCTGCAGCTGACACCCCAGCGGAGCTCCCTGTTGGCAGCCAGCATGCACTCTCAGCCATGGAAGGGAGCCATCTTGGGTGTTCCAGCCCAGTCAAGCTTCCAGATGAGCCACAGCCCCAGTCAAGACCATGAAGAGCAGAGGAATCACCAGTGGAGTCCAGTTAATCTTCACAATCATGAAAATTAATGAATGGTTATTGCTATTTTAAGCCATTAAAATATTACTATGGAGAAATTCAGAGAGGATTCAGAACAGAAAGGTCTAGAGCAGCACTTTTCAACGTGACTGTATGTACAAATCCACCGGAGATCTTGTTAAAATGAGATCTGACCCAGCACATCTAGGTTGGGGTGGGAGATTCTGTAGTTGGTGTTGGCGCTGCTGGTCCTAGACCACACTTTGAGCAGCAGGGGTCCAGAGGGCATTTCTCTTGGTCTCCATGCCTCACGGGCAGACCTCTGGAAGAGGAGGTCTTCATTTCAGCGAGGAGATGTTTTAATCTAAACAAATGGAATGTGCTCTCAGGAAGAGGTGTGTTTTATTTCCATGGGGTATCTCCCTTACGGAAGACATTGCCCGAAACGGATCTTTTTCAGCCTACATGGTAATTTTCCTGAAAGCTGAATGTATAGTCCCTCTGTCCTTCTATGTAGCTGAATGGGCAAAGAAAGAGTTGCAGAACAGGTGATAAGGTAAGGGCCACCTTTGAAGAGATCAACTACATCTCACATTTCAGCAGTGCATTCTAGGATTGCAGCCTAGGGCAGAAATCAACACAGGGAAAACGAGAGAGCGCCAGGATTTGCAGTGAATGGTTGGGCTCAGTCAGAATGTGCTGGTAAAACGCAGGTCTTATTAACCTTCCATTAAAATGCTTGCAAGAGGGTGCCTGGGTGGCTCAGTTGGTTAAGCAATGGACTCTTGATTTTGGCTCAGCCCCTGATCTTAGGGTCGTGATATCAAGCCTCACACTGGGCTCTGTGCTCAGCACGAAGTCTGCTTGAGATTCTCTCTCTGCCTCTGCCTCTCTCCCTGCTCAGAGTCTGCTTGAGATTCTCTCTCTCCCTCTCCCTCTGCCTCTGCCTCTCCCCTGCTCCTGCATTCTTTAAACAAACAAACAAATAAAATCTTAAAACAAAAACCAAAAAACACTTGCAAGGCTCCTATTCTCACTCGAGGTGGGGGGGGGGGTGGCAAAGTCCTACCAAGTTGTAAGGATGTTCCCTTCCCCTCCCCGACCTCATTTCCTACCGTGCTGCCCTTTGCTTCCCCACTCCAGCTACAGTGGCCTTCTTGCAGATCTCTGGACACTCCAAGAATAGTCTCTATCCCTGCTCTTCCCTGTACCTGGAGCCCCCTTTCCCCGGATGCCCCCATGCCTTTCTCCCTCACCTCCCTCAGGCGCCACTGGCTCAGTGAAGCCTTCTAGAATGATCTTTTTAAAACTGCAACCCTACCCCACCCCAGGCTCTCCCTATCACTCCTCTCCTTGGCGCTAGCCATTATCTCCTTTGCCATTAACATGTTACTGCTTACTGTATTCAAGGCTAGAATGTCAGTTCTCGACAGGAAGGCAAGTTTGTCTGCTTTTTTCACTGCTGCGTCCTAGAGCCTAGAACAGCTCCTGATGCATTGTAGACGCTCAAAAATCTGTTTTGGTTGACTGAGTAAGGAAGGAGTAACATTATTAACATGGGCCATTGAGACATTTGAAGAGAAAGTCTATCTGCACTGTCCCACATGGTAGCTGTCTTAGTGCAGGCTGCTGTAATAAAATACCATAGGCTGAGAGGCTTAAACAAGAAACATGCATTTTTCACAGTTCTGGAGGCTGGGAAGTCCGAGATCAACGCGCTGGCAAATTTGGTGTCTGATGAGGGCCGGTTTCCTGGTTCATAGCCTGGGCTATCTTCTTGCATCCTTACATGGTAGAGAGCAGAGAGCAGAGAGCAGTAAGCTTTTTTGTAACTTTTTTTTTTTTTAAAGATTTTATTTATTTATTTGAGAGAGAGAGTAAGCGAGAGAGTGAGAGAGAGCGAGCGCACATGAGCAGGGGCAGAGGGAAAGGTTGAAGCAGACCCCCTGCTGAGCAGGGAGCCCAACACGGGACTGGAGCCCAACATGGGACTGGAGCCCAACACGGGACTCGATCCCAGGACCCTGGGATCATGACTTGAGCTGAAGGCAGACGCTTAACTGACTGAGCCACCCGGGCGCCCCACGTTTTTTTTTCAAGTTCACTGACACCATTCCTGAAGGTTCTGCCCTCATGACCTCAAGTAATCCTAGTTACCTCCCAAAGGCCCCGCCTCCTAATACCATCACATTGGGGGGTAGGATTTCAACGTGTGAATTTTGGAGTGATACAAACATTGTCCATAACAGTAGCCATTAGCCTTGTGTGGCTACTGAGTACTTGAAATGTGTCCAAATTGAGATGCGCTGCAAGTGGTAAATACACACTAGATTTTGAAGACTTAGTACAAAAGAAGGATGTCAAATGTCTCATTCATCTTTTAAATATTGATTCTTGTTGAAATAATATTTTGGATATATTGGGTTAAATGAAATATATTATTAAAATTACGTAATTTTTACCTGTTTCCATTTACTTTTTAAATTGAGCTACTAGAAAATTTAAAATGTAGCTCACATTATGTTTCTTCTAGACAGTGTGGGGCCATATGCTTATCTACAACCCCCACATACATAGTCACCTACGGAAATAGGAGACCTGCTGCTAATGAATTTGGCTGGCAGAAAGCAAAAGAAAAAGCAAGAGATTAAGTGATACGTGGCCCTCCCTCCAGTACGTTAGCAAGATATTGCCCAGAGCTCAGAGGGTAAACTGACTAGGAGTAAAACTTGAGGTTTACAAATATAAAGTTTATTTAGATATATCTGCTGTTAGTTGCACATATTTAAGACATCTGGCTGGCTTTTACCCATGCTGCATGGAGTGACCTATTATCAAAAATATTTCGTGATTAGCAACTTAATCAAAGAATCCTAACTAGATACTTTTGAGATTAGATATAAAGAAATCTGGATGTATCCTAATCTGTTTAGCATTCCTCATGATTAGGTCTACCTGTACTCCCTTCAATGGGGTAGAAAAGGAGAAGCATTTATTGAAGAGGTATGGTTTTTACTTTTTATTCATTCGGTAAATACTTGTATCAGGCACAGTTCTGGGCACTGAGGATACAGACATGCATAAAACAGACACAAATGCTCGTCTTCATGGAACTTTCATTCAAGTGGGGCAGACAGATAATAACCAATAAACAAATAAACAACATGTACTGGGTGAGTTATAAGCGATATGGAGAAACAAGTTTAGGGAAAGGAACGTAGGGAGCCTTGTGGAGGGGTTGCTTGGGGAAGCTGGTTGGCAAAGGCCAATTGGATGAAGTGATATTGGAGCTGAGAGAGTGAGCGTTGACCACCTAGGGAGGGAAAGCCTTTCAGGTAGAAGGAATGGCAGGTACAAAGGCCCAGAGGAAGCGGTAGCCAAAGATGCAGCACTGGCTCCAAGTGAAAAGGGGAGCCTCTGGAGCCTTTTGAGCAGCGGTATGACATGGTCTTTCTTCCTTCCTCAGAAAATCGATCTGCTTGCTCAGTGGAGAAAAGGATGCAGGGGCATTAGGGCAGAAGTAGGGAGACCAGTGAGAAGACTGTGCCTGGGGCCAGGGTCACCCAGTAGGAGTGATGGGAGGTGGATGTTAGATATATTTATTTTCCCTTTGATTTCCCTTTGATTTCCTTAGAAGCTGAGTGAAGAAAGCAAAGAGCTGGGAGGAAAGTATCATGAGCAATTATCATCTTAGGGTAAAAGTTAAATGTCTTTGTCCCAGGATATTACAGCCACATCCTAGTGCAAGCTAATGGTGGGATTTGGAATTCAAGCTGGTGTGTCTGACTCAAAGCTCTGTATATTGTTTCTTCAAACACACACCTGTTTTCAAGGACAGAGACTTAAATTAAACGCAGGATAAAGAATATTCAGAAATTTCATGTGGAGTGACAAATCATGCCATTTGATAAAGGTCACAGGAAGGATCTCCATGTTTACTTGTCTGGAATAAATATGCATCGTGTCTGGCAAATGCTAGATCCACATTAAGTGCTTAATAAATATCTATTGGTGACAAAATGCTAATTAATGATTAAACATATTTTGAAACAGAAGTGTATTATGAAACAAATTATTTATATAACAAGATTTTCAAAATACCCCTGAATGACTTCAAACTTGATTCTTCTCCATCTCACTCCCTATGCTCTCTACTCATTTTGTATATTCTTGTCTGTAAGTAGTTTCCTAAGAAGTTTAAAGTTTTCGGGCGCCTGGGTGGCTCAGTTGGTTAAGCGACTGCCTTCGGCTCAGGTCATGATCCTGGAGTCCCGGGATCGAGTCCCGCGTCGGGCTCCCTGCTCAGCAGGGGGTCTGCTTCTCCCTCTGACCCTCTTCCCTCTCGTGCTCTCTGTCTCTCATTATCTCTCTCTCAAATAAATAAATAAAATCTTTAAAAAAAAATGCAGTTGAGAAGTTGAGGAAGATAATAGTGGTCCATGGACTTTGGCAATAAAAGGTCATTGTACCCTTGGCTAGAGTCTTTTA